>NC_141689.1:1933840118-1934440118 GCF_964263255.1 Lissotriton vulgaris | reverse complement strand
TTAAGGCTTGATTTTTTAACAGAGCCTGTAAGCTGTAAGCAGCATTACACATTATCCCCTCCTACCCCATGGATCTGTGAGGATTTCCCCTTCTGAGCTAGGGGCCCTGCTTCAGACGTCCTCCTTCGAGCTTCACAATCGGGTTGAGGTGGCTCTTGTCCACCTTGTGATACAGCTACACTCATGCTTGTGATTCCTCGGCTTGATCTGACCCACGAACATTGTGCTCACACTTACAATGGGCTGGTTTAAAATCACAGTGACTCAGGAGACAGAGTTACAGAGGCACTTTGTATAACCATACAGAGCCAGATACCCAAATACAACTTTAGAACTCAGTTTGCCGCTGACTACATGTAACATAGGCACAACTGGTTGGCCTCTACAAGCTGGCATCAGTCTAGTTGTCCTTCAATCATAGTTGCTGCAGGAGTAGATCTAAAAGCAGTGCATTGAAGCCAATATCGTGACCTAGCAAAGCATCCAGTTACAGGTCATACAAGAGGGTCTAACTAGGGCCCTGTTATGCACTGTTCAGTAATGATTATCAACACATAGACAATAGGCAATTATTGATTACTGTCACTATCACACAGATAAGCTCTATTTTTTGGTAAATGAACTCCAAGTCTCCCTGTGGATTCCCACCTTTGTGCAAGACTGCTCATGTCTATTCAGCATAAGCTTCAGGCACAAGCAGGCACACCATTAACACCAACTTAACCACTCATAATGAGAAATGTAAAATACCAGTTGACTTGTGTGCGAGTGTCCCTTGCACTTTTACAACCCCAAAAGAATTTTCCCTGGATATTGTAATAAGTAGTTTGGTTAAGGGAATGTTGCGGCTGCAGGTCAGTGTAGATGCAAGACAGGCTAAGCCAATTTCCTTACAGCAGCTTTCCAAAACAAAGTTGTCAGTGATACACTATTGTTGCTAAATAATATGTTGTTTACCAGATCCATAATCCTATTTACAGTTGTGGCCATTGGTGTCTGTGCTCGTGCTAATTTTGAGTTGTGAATGCCACTGTCACATGTGTTCCCCTTCTTAGAAGTGTTGTCCTTGAGTAACGGTGGTAGATAAAAGCAAAGTTGGTGTCTTAACCCCTAAAAGTCTGGTCTCTTCACTGTTGCCTGGCATTAAGACTTACAGAAACTGATCATTTTGTTGTCATTCTTGTTTCAGGTTTAGACTGGACATCTCCATGGTAATCTCTTCACTTTGTTTCAATTTTGAATGTTTTCTGTAGTACCATTTACTCAATATCTGGCAATGCACACATGTTATTGTTTTGTTCATGCCCTTTCTTTGTCTCAGTTGTAGTCATTTACCCGTTAAGGTCTGCACTGCACATAGTGGTGCAATGTTCTTCATATGCAGTACATTTAAAAGTGTTGTCAGGTACTGATTCTATTCCATGGCCTTTTCTGCTCAGTTTGGTGTCTGGATATATTTATATTAATTGCCAAGTTTCTCATTGCATCAGGCTGACTCAGTTGTTGTCCATTTGCTTACATATTTATCAATTCTCTCATCCTCTCCTTTTGTTAATCTCACCTATTTACTGCCCATCCTTCTATTAAGCCTCTTTTTTTTCCCTTTTCTATTCATTCCTAAATGGTTTACTATTCACACCCCCTTGTTGCATTCATTTGCCTTGCACATTTATTTCCTATGCTAGTTCTCTGTCCGTGAAAGAGAGTGGCCTCAGTGAGATTACCCTCAGCACGGCGGCCATCTTGGACTGCCTCTGACTGCATTAAGTCTCAGTTTACACAAAATGGAGGTTGTTCTTCAGTGCACCAATATAACAGTTGTGAGCTTCAATTCTTTAATTTTAGGCTAAAGAATCGTAAACAAAGGTTAGTATTTTCAGTAAAAACACACTTTTATCTTTAACAAATGATAGCACAGCTGATTCACATTTCCCTCACTAAACATTTGCTTTTTTAACAATGTTTTTGATGCCATCAAATACATAACATGATTTTCATAAAAACATACATTTTCGGGGGGGCGTGGCTTAGCAGGCGATTATGGCGGACGTGGCTGCCTAAGAGCTCCCGCCGGCCCGACGATTATCCTTGAATTATCCTGGCCCCTGAACCCGAAGAGTGTACCACGTCCAGGGTGATCGTGGCGGACGACGCCGGGAACCGTCCGGTGCCGGAGACAACGCGCCGAGACCATCTGCGGCTGTGAGGCGAGTGAGTGCAGCGGGCGGCCTGGTGCCCGTCGGACGAGCCGGGGCCTCAGTTTTGGCGTCCCCGTTCCGGAGGACTTGACCCGGAGCCGGCGCTGCCGCTCCTTAGCCGCGTTCCGGGGCTGCCTGCTGTCAGCGGCCCGTTGCGGAGTGCCCTACCTATCCTCATCTTGCCAGCGGTGGTGGCCCGGGCCGGTGGGGGGCCTCGGAGGAGCTGCGGCCTACCTGGCCTTGCCGGAGCCGGGGCCTCGAGTTTGGCGGCCCCCGCCCGAGGTCATCCACGCTGGTCTTCGGACCCTCTGCTGCCACTGTCTGCGGCACCCTCCGCCTTCCGGGGGCGCGGCGCCCTCCACCGCTGACAGGCGCAACACCCTCCACTGGGGCTGGCGGCGGCGCTCTGCTGCCGGCGGGAGCTGCATCCTCCACTCTCGCGGACCCCAGTGGACCAGACGGGGGCGGCCCGTGCCCGAGCCGCGTCGGGGGTGCCCGCAGTGGGACCCATCTACCTGTGAGTGGGGCCCCCCCCCCTTGTTACTTAGTGCTGTGGGGGCTGTTGAGAGAAGCTGTGCCCGGGGGGGTCACTGTGGACATTGGACAACTGCTGGCAACTATCCTCCCGGGGCCTGGCTGGGCCTGCAAGAAGTGTGGACGCGGCGGGAGGACCGGAGCGGCAGGGGCGGCCCGGCGGCCGGCCGGGGCCGACAGCGTCGGAGGGGGACGGACGCCCTGGAGATCCTGATCGGCGGTGGACGTGCCGAGGCGAATATCCAGCCGACTGGCGGCAACAGTGAGTAGTGCCCCCCCCCCCCCCCCCCCCCCCGGGCCCACAGACCAGAGGAGACATCGGCGCGGAGGCGCGCGACGCAGTGGACCCACGCACCATCTGTGGGAGCGATACGGGTCACTGAGAGCCCTGACCATCGGCGGCTGGGGGGGGCAGCCTGTTTGGGGGCAGTGGCTGAGGTCCACCCGGCGCTATACTCAACACTGAGCCATTCTGCAGTGCCTTGTTTTAGACTCCCCCCCTCCCAGGGGCCGGCGACTATCAAGTGGCCCTAACGACTCTGCAATCATGACCAGGGGGGGTAGCAGCTCCACTAAGCAAGTGACTATAGACAAATTCACCGGGCCTAGTGGGGGCCCTGGGCCATCAGGGGGTGGCCCGCCTGGAGGGGGGCCGGACAATGCGGCCCTTATGGCGGCCATAACCCAGTCAAGGGACATGCTGGATGCCAAGATAGGGGCTGTTGGCGCCGATGTGACCCTACTGCGCCAGGACCTGAGGAATGCCGTGGCGCGGATCACGGAAGCAGAATCCAGGGTGTCAGTGGTGGAGGACGACGTGAGTAACCTAAAAAAGAGGATGGCGGTGATGGAAACTGCGCAGCGGATTACGGCGCTCCGTGTGGAGGATGCAGAAGGGCGGGCGCGCCGCAACAACCTCCGCTTCCTTGGATTTCCAGAGCGCTGTGGGAAGGGTAACATGGAACAATTCCTTGCACAGTGGCTAGAATCATGGATGCCCCCTGGGACGCTGTATGCCTGCTTCGTTATTGAAAGAGCACACCGCGCCCTGACGCAAAAACCTCCTGAGGGCGAGCGACCTAGGGCGGTAATCGCACGGCTGTTGAACTACCACGACAGGGACGCCATACTGAGGGAAGCTAGAAATAAGGAAACCCTTCTCTGTGAAAATCAAAAGATCTTGGTCTTCCCTGACTACACCAAACTCGTCCAGCAGCAGCGCCACTCTTTCATGGCAGCCAAGGCAAAGTTGAGATGCCTTAAGCTACAATATTCCCTGCTGTACCCGGCGCGCCTGAGAGTAATCTTCCAATCACGGACACTGTTCTTTGATACACCGGAGGACCTTTTTAGATGGACAGACGAAACGGTGCAGGTCAGACCGAATCCTCAACCAGGGCTCAATCCGGGCTCCCCTGAGGGCTCGCCTTGGCCGCAACGAGACCGGACGTCTAGGCACGGACGAAACAACCGCTCCAAATCACGCAAGCGCGCAGCCTCGGCCGATGGCACACAAGGCACTGGTAGAACCGAGGACTCCGAACACTCTGGCACAGATCACTGAAGTCTCCAGGGCCTCGGCTCCCTCTTTTGCTATTACTGCTGCAAATCATGGATGGGTGCACCTGGTCGCCTGAGACCCACTGTATCACCGGCTGTATCGCGGCCTTGAGACAATACTGCTAATGTCTACTGAGCGTGGATGGGGTTGTGGGGTGGGGTTCGGGGACT
Organism: Lissotriton vulgaris; assembly: GCF_964263255.1. NCBI lineage: Eukaryota > Metazoa > Chordata > Amphibia > Caudata > Salamandridae > Lissotriton > Lissotriton vulgaris. Next base: position 1,934,435,655 of record NC_141689.1, on the reverse strand, counting down.
ACATAATGGTGGCTGCCACTCTCCCGTTCGTGAGAGGGACACTGAGGGAGGGGGGGTGAGTTCACTGTTCCTCTTTGGGATGTTGGGATCCATTGGTATGGGTGGGCCCGAGCCCTCTGTTTTGGTCTCGGGACTACCCCTACCGCGACAGGTACTTCATTGTTCATTGAGGTATAGGGTGGGGGGAGGCAGGGGATGGGCGGTCATGGTTGTGGCTGCTGAGTTGGGGTTGGGAAATGTTGGGGATTGTGGGGCTGGGGGGTTGGTGGTGTTCTCTGGGGTAGATAGTACAATGCATGTGTGTGTCGTAATGATGATTCGTGTGACGGGCGGTGGGTGGCGCTGGAATGGGGGGCTCGTATGGTGGACTCCAATGGACTATGGCTGAATCGACTCATCGACTTCCCGAAGATTCTATGCGGGTGATTACGTGGAATGTCAGGGGGTTACTAGACAAAATCAAACGTGGGGCAGTGTTACGATGGGGGAAAAAGGAAGTGGCAGATGTGTTATTGCTTCAAGAAACTCACATGATGGGCACAAAGGCGCTGGGCCTGCAGAGGTTTGGTTATCAGCAGGTTTTCCATGCGGGTTTTCCAGGGGTTCCAGGGGAGTGGCCATATTGATACACCGCAGGATAGCATATGTCCATGAGAAGCAATGGGTGGATCCCCTGGGTCGCTACCTGTTTGTTAAAGGCATGGTGGGCACGGAACCGGTAGTGTTTGGGAGTGTGTACGCCCCCCCCACCCCCCCCCCCCTGCAGTGGGCCCTGGCTGAGAGACTATTTTCTGTGTGGGAAGACATATCCGGGTCGATGGCAGTAATTAGGGGAGATTGGAATGACGTAATGGATGTGTGTGTGGATCGCCGGAGGCGTCCGGAGATGACCGAAACCCCTCCCCTTTCCTTTCCACCCACCAGACTGCATGCAATGAGTGAGGGGTTGGGTTGGGTGGATGCTTGGCGACATATGCACCCTGCGACCCGTGAGTATACCTATGTCTCGGCGGTACATGGGTCATTCTCGCGCTTAGATTATGTGTTTCTACCTCGTGAATGCCTGAGTAGGGTGAGGAGCGCAGACATCTTGCCGAGAGGCCTATCCGACCACTCCCCCGTCTCAGTTAACGTGGACCCCCTGCGAAAACGGCAGCCGTTCAGGTGGAGGATGTCCTCGTGGCATCTACTGCAGCCAGCCTATACTAAGCATTTGCGAGAAACCATAGATCACTACTGGCGGGAGAACCTGATAGAGGGGGCTGACGTAGAAGTGGTGTGGGAGGCTATGAAACCTACCATACGGGGGGTGGATATCGCATGGTGCTCGGAGGCCCGTAGGCGGCGCCGGGAACAGACTGCGGTAGCGGCTGAGCGAGTGGTGACCCTAGAACGGGAACACCGCGAGGGTGGCGATGAGATCGGACTAAGGCTGCTTTTACAGGCACAGCAATCGTACGCGTCCCTATTGATGGATGAAGCCAAACAGGCGTGGCTGGCCACAAGAAGTAGGGTGTATCAATGGGGGGACAAGTCGTGTTCAATGCTCCATAGTTTATGCCAACACAACTTCCAACCCCTCATGTTGTCGGGACTCACAGACGATAATGGGGAGGTCCTGACTGACCCTAACGAGTTGGCTGCAAGCTTCGCCACGTACTTTGAAGCCCAATACGCCTCATGTGACCAATTGCCTGAGGGCGACCTAGCCCGGTTTTTCGCGGAACTGCCGCCCATACAAGTGTCAGACGAGACCAAGAAGGCCTTGGACGCACCCCTCACAGCGGAGGAGCTGGGAGACGCTCTGGGGCAACTCAATGCTGGTAAGGCTCCTGGCCCTAATGGCTACCCGTGTGAGTTTAAAAAAAAAATTCACGTACAGCTGGGGCCACACTATCACCGAGTTCTTGAGGTGGCGCGAACACGGGGCGCACTGCCCCCCGACTGGCGCCATGCTGAAATAGTGGTATTTCAGAAGCCTGGTAGACCCCCAGGTAGCCATGACTCGTATAGACCCATCTCCCTCATCAATATCGAGGCCAAAATATTGGCCAAGGCCCTAGCAAACCGTCTGGCTCCGTATATCACAGACCTGGTCCACTCGGATCAGGCAGGCTTCATGCCCCACAGGGCGACGCAACATAATATCCGACGGGCACAGGCGGCGAAAGACGCTGTTGGAGCCTTGGGGGACCAGGCGGCATTATTATTGGCCGATATCAACAAGGCCTTCGACTCGGTCAGCTGGTCGTACATATTTACACTACTGTCGTGGCTCAACCTAGGCCCAATCTTCCGGTCCTATATCTAGCTACTCTATACGGACATCACGGCCTCGGTGCGAGTTGCTGGGGCGGTGTCGGAGACATTCCACATTGGCCGGGGGACTAGGCAGGGATGACCTCTTTCCCCCTATCTTTTTGCCTTAGCCATGGAACCCCTGGCTGCCAGAGTCCGCAGTGATGCGCTGATACGGGGCTTCGAGTGGAATGCCACCCTGTGAGATAAAATTGCGCTATACGCGGACGATGTCCTCTTCTTCCTTACCGATTTGCAGTGCTCCGGCCAAGTGTCCTGGAGGTCATGCAACTGTTTGGGGAGGTTTCAGGTTTATATCTAAATTTACGTAAGTCCACCCTATGGGTGCTACCTGGGGGCACAGTGACGGATCCCTGGCCCTCGGAATTGCAAGTGGCCACAGCTGGTCTGAAATACCTCGGGGTGTTTCTCTCGAACTCGGCGGATACTGCCTGGGAGCGGAATCTACTGCCCGTCTGGGAGCGGGTCCAGACAGATGTCAAAACTTGGTCTCGAATGCCCCTATCAATCTTTGGCCGGTCTGCCATTTTTAAGATGGTTGCACTACCGCGCTTACTCTACCAACTACAGACCGCCCCAATGGTTTCGGCAGGTTAACTCAGTGCTGGGTCGCTTCCTTTGGGCTGGAGGTGCTGCCAGGGTAGCGCTGCGCACTTGTTTTTTGTCCACATACTGTGGGGGCTTAGCCACCTCGGATATACAGTCATACTACCAAGCCGCTCATCTCCTTGTTCTAAATGAATGGTGGTATGGTGACGGTGGGGATCCAGCCTATGCCCTAGAACGTGCGTTGATGGGCGATAACTCGCTCCACACCATCCTATACTCATCCCGACTACGTCGGCCGCTGCCGAGGGTCACTAAACTTGTCTTTGCGATATGGCGACAGGCCCTGCGTCGCATGGGCTGGTGGGGCAGACTGACCGCGGAAACGCCGCTATGGCGCAACGGTTTACTACCGGAACTATCTAAGTTATCAGGCTTTGATGGCTGGGACTCAATAGGCATCTCGCAGCTCGGCCATGCGCTGTCCGGGACGACTCTCAAGTCCTTTCAGGCCCTTCGTACCGAATTTGATATGAACCAATCTCAATTTTTCCAATATTTACAATTCCGGCATGCACTGACGCCCAGTATAACCAACCTTGACTCACTCCCTGAATTCAGCCCAATCGAAGCAAAGGTCTTCATGGGTGACCTTGGGGACAAGAAAGTATCACACATTTACCAGACTATGGTCACCCACTGCTCATCCAACCTTCTTCCGCTGAAGGCGAACTGGGAGGCCGATATCGGACCATTAGATGAGGATGATTGGCGAGAGGCCCTAGAATCCCGAGGGGTGCGGCTATAGCGATACGGTTTCGCCTCATACAGTTCAAGGTTCTACACAGGGCCTACTATACCCGAGAGCGTCTGTGGAAGGCGGGCCTGATTGGGTCCCCGGAGTGTCTGCGATGTGGGGCAGAGGTGGGTACGTTGCTCCACACAGTGTGGTCGTGCTCCAAACTGGTTGGCTTCTGGAGGGGTGTATGGGGCTGTCTGTCGGAGGTGCAGGGCTGGACCCTTCCCCGTACTCACCGCCTGGGTCTATTGCACATCATGGAAGGGGTTGGTGGTAATATATATAAGCGACACCTGCTCCTCCTGGGGCTGGTGGTAGCCAAAAGAGACATGGCCCGAGCATGGAAGGACGTGAGCCCCCCCCCCCCCTGACTGCATAGAAGGCTGGTATGGACTTCTGTATGGGTCTGGAGAGGCCAATCTTTGAGGCGCGAGGATGCCCTCGTAAACATTTCAAAATATGGAAGAGGTGGGCAGACTGCAGAGGTTTGACACTAGACCCCCCGGCAGAACAAGAGGAGGACCTGTAGCCCTGTATGATCCGGCGAAACCCATTCCCACACACATGCTAGACACACCAAGAGCTTCCGTCAACACGGTTCACACACACATGCATGGGGTTAGGGCGGGTTCCAGGGAGGGCTCCGGGAGTTGGGTGGGTAGATAATTGAAAAGATGAAGGTGAGATTACTGTTTCCTTGTATCCTCGATTCCAATGGTTCCTTGCTTCAACGCTCAGATCTATATTGTAATTGTAACTGAAATGCCTGGTGGTATCGTCCTGAATGTGGGATGCCACTCTAATTCATATGCTCATCTTTATCAATAAACTTTTTGTGAAAAAAAACATACATTTTCATTCATATTCTTTTAGGTATTGCTGTGGCATCACACCTTTTATCCTCAGCATAGCAGGCAGTTTTTGTGGTTCTCAAACAGGCGAAAACCCTAATGTATAGTTGTAAACATGCTTTTCATTTACAAATCCAGTCAGAAAAAAACGTATTCCTATGGTTATATTAGATACAAATTATTGGACTTTGGTTTTCTCACTGTTCTGAACTGTTGCATTGATCACCTGGCCAGATTTGTTTTACTTGGCCTTTCCTATCTAAGAAATGACTTCATACAAGATACAGCTTTTGTTTGCCTACCCTGTATTGAGACAATGGGAGTCCACTTTTGGCTTTATTGTGGTTCAGGGGAGTAGGGTAAAAGGCTTTTGTGACGATAGGTGCCATCCTATAAATGTGAACACTTAAACTCTCTTCAATGAGCATACATGCCAACATACCTGATTCAAGCTTGAGACTACCTATGTTTAAGCCAAAATGGCTTTATCTGTTTCCGACCTGAAGTTGCTTCTTCTTTAATGTATTTTAATTGGCAAAATACATTCCCCCTAATTTGTTTCGAAAATATCTAGTTTTAAAATGTTGACATGTCTGAATGAGGCTGAACCGAATATATGATGTTACAACGCAAACAGTTACAACGCATGCCTTTGCAACCTGGCTTTTACATCGTAGCATCCATTACAATGCATGATTTTACAACGCATGCCATCACCACCCATTTTTAGAAACTACATATACAACGCATTCCATTACAACGCATACACTTACAACGCATGCCATTACAACGCGCAATACTTTTAGGGCAAGATTAGTGTAAGTGTTGGATAGCGTAGGGGTAAAAATTACTATTCCCACTCCAGTGAGTGCAACAGTAGGGTAAGTGTTGGATAGTGTGGGGGTAAACATTTCTATTCCCACTCCAGTGAGTGCTACAGTAGAGTAAGTGTTGGATAGGGTAGGGATAAAAATACTCTGCCCATGTACCCCAGAACCCATTCCCTCCCTAAAACTAAAAAATCTCTGTTACTTACCTTATAATGCATTGTAATGGCATGTGTTGTAATGATATTCATTGTAATGGCATGCATTGTAGTGACATGCGTTGTAATGGCATGCGTTGTAATGGTATGTGATGTAAGGGCAGCTGCGTTGTAATGACTGTGTTGTGAATGTAGTGCGTTGTAATGACTGCTATGTAAAGGCTGTTTCCCGGCTGAACTAGTTGAAGACTGTAGAATTCGGACCTGAAATTGCTTCTTCTTTAATGTATTTCAATTGGCAAAATACATTCCCCCTAATTTGCTTTCAAAATATCTACTTTTAAAATGTTGACATGTCTGAATGAGGCTGAACTGAATATATGATGTTACAACGCAAACAATTACAATGCATGCCTTTACAACGCGTTTTTTACATTGCAGCATCCATTACAATGCATGATTTTACAACGCATGCCATCACCACCCATTTTTAGAAACTACATATACAACGCATTCCATTACAACGCATACACTTACAACGCCTGCCATTACAACGCGCAATACTTTTAGGGCAAGAGTAGTGTAAGTGTTGGATAGCGTAGGGGTAAAAATTACTATTCCCACTCCAGTGAGTGCAACAGTACGGTAAGTGTTGGATAGTGTAGGGGTAAACATTACTATTCCCACTCCAGTGAGTGCAACAGTAGGGTAAGTGTTGGATAGTGTGGGGGTAAACATTTCTATTCCCACTCCAGTGAGTGCTACAGTAGGGTAAGTGTTGGATAGGGTAGGGATAAAAATACTCTGCCCATGTACCCCAGAACCCATAACCTCCCTAAAACTAAAAAATCTCTGTTACTTACCTTATAATGCATTGTAATGGCATGTGTTGTAATGATATTCATTGTAATGGCATGCGTTGTAGTGACATGCGTTGTAATGGCATGCATTGTAATGGTATGTGATGTAAGGGCAGCTACGTTGTAATGACTGCGTTGTGAATGTAGTGCGTTGTAATGACTGCTATGTAAAGGCTGTTTCCCGGCTGAACTAGTTGAAGACTGTAGAATTCTGACCTGAAATTGCTTCTTCTTTAATGTATTTCAATTGGCAAAATACATTCCCCCTAATTTGCTTTCAAAATATCTACTTTTAAAATGTTGACATGTCTGAATGAGGCTGAACTGAATATATAATGTCACAACGCAAACTATTACAACGCATGCCTTTACAACACAGTTTTTACATCGCAGCATCCATTACAATGCGTGATTTTACAAAGCATGCCATCACAATGCATTTTTAGAAACTAAATTTACAACGCATTCCATTACAACGCATACCATTACAACGCATGACATCACAACGCACAATACTTTTAGGGCAGGAGTAGTGTAAGTGTTAGATAGCGTAGGGGTAAAAATTACTATTCCCACTCCAGTGAGTGCAACAGTGGGGTAAGTGTTGGATAGTGTAGGGGTAAAAATTTCTATTCCCACTCCAGTGAGTGCAACAGTAGGGTAAGTGTTGGATTGTGTAGGGGTAAAAATGTTGATTCCCACTCCAGTGAGTGCAACAGTAGGGTAAGTTGGATAGAGTTGGATAGTGTAGGGATAAAAATACTATCCCCATGTACCCCAGAACCCATACCCACCCTAAAACTAAAAAATCCCCATTACTTACCTTATAATGCGTTGTAATGGCATGCGTTGTAATGATATTCATTGTAATGGCATGCGTTGTAGTGACATGCGTTGTAATGGCGTGCATTGTAATGGTATGTGATGTAAGGGCAGCTGCGTTGTAATGACTGCGTTGTGAAGGTAGTGCGTTGTAATGACTGCTATGTAAAGGTTGTTACCCGGCTGAACTAGTTAAAGACTGTAGAATTCTGACCTGAAATTGCTTCTTCTTTAATGTATTTCAATTGGCAAAATACATTCCCCCTAATTTGTTTTCAAAATATCTACTTTTAAAATGTTGACATGTCTGAATGAGGCTGAACTGAATATATAATGTTACAAGGCAAACAATTACAACGCATGCCTTTACAACACGGTTTTTACATCGCAGCATCCATTACAATGCATGATTTTACAACGCATGCATCACAACGCATTTTTAGAAACTACATTTACAACCCATTCCATTACAACGCATACCATTACAACGTATACCATTACAACGTGCATTACTTTTTGGGCAATAGTAGTGTAAGTGCTGGATAGTGTAGGGGTAAACATTTCTATTCCCACTCCAGTGAGTGCAACAGTAGGGTAAGTGTTGGATAGTGTAGGGATAAAAATTTCTATTCCCACTCCAGTGAGTGCAACAGTAGGGTAAGTTGGATAGTGTTGGATAGTGTAGGGATAAAAATACTATCATCATGTACCCCAGAACCCATACCCACCCTAAAACAAAAAATTCCCATTACTTACCTTATAATGCGTTGTAATGGCATGCGTTGTAATGATATTCATTGTAATGGCATACGTTGTAGTGACATGCGTTGTAATGGCATGCGTTGTAATGGTATGTGATGTAAGGGCAGCTGCGTTGTAATGACTGCGTTGTGTAGGTAATGCAATGTAATGACTGCTATGTAAAGGTTGTTTCCCGGCTGGACTAGTTAAAGACTGTAGATTTCTGACCTGAAATTGCTTATTTTAATGTATTTCAATTGGCAAAATACATTCTCCCTAATGTACGTTCAAAATATCTACTTTTAAAATGTAGACATGTCTGAATGAGGCTAAACTGAATATATGATGTTACAACGCAAACAATTACAACGGATGCCTTTACAACGTGGTTTTTACATCGCAGTATCCATTACAATGCATGATTTTACAACACATGCCATCACAACGCATTTTTAGTAACTACATTTACAACGCATTCCATTACAACGCATACCATTACAACGCGCAACACTTTTAGGGCAAGAGTATTGTAAGTGTTGGATAGTGTAGGGGTAAACATTTCTATTCCCACTCCAGTGAGTGCAACAGTAGGGTAAGTGTTGGATAGTGTAGGGATAAAAATACTATCCCCATGTACCCCAGAACCCATACCCACCCTAAAACAAGAAAATCCCCATTACTTACCTTATAATGCGTTGTAAGGGCATGCGTTGTAACGATATTCATTGTAATGGCATGCGTTGTAGTGACATGCGTTGTAATGGCATGGGTTGTAATGGTATGTGATGTAAGGGCAGCTGCGTTGTAAGGACTGCGTTGTGTAGGTAGTGCAATGTAATGACTGCTATGTAAAGGTTGTTTCCTGGCTGGACTAGTTAAAGACTGTAGAAGTATTTTGCTTGTTAGGAGGGCCCAGGTATTGCCAAAAAGTAATATGCAGTTTATCCAGCAGTCTGGCTGAAAGAGGGCACACACTTTGAGTGGTATCTTTATCAGCAGAGTTGAACTTTTGACCTCTTCTGCCACCAGGGCAGAGGCTGGCTGGGACATTCTGAGAGAAGAATGCCCTGTGTCAGTATTCTGTGCCAACATTCTAAAGCTTCCCTGCCCAGCCCCCACTTCAAGCACCCTTCTCAGAGAGGAACATGAAAAGGTACAGAAGCTTTAGATACAGAGATCGGTTCTGGCTCATGTCACTCTTGCTTTGGCCAAATGATTGAACCTTACAACAACCTTTCCCAACACTCTCCAAGTTATCCCTGTCCCTCACTTCACTCACTTCATATTCATTACATACACCCGGTATTGTTCCCTTTTCCATTTATTCCTAAATTGTTTACTATCCACAAACCCCTTGTTGCATTCATTTGCCTTGCACATTTATTTCCTATGCTGGTTCTCTGTGAGAGAAAGAGAGTGGCCTCAGTGAGATTTCCCTCAACAGGGCGGCCATCTTGGACTGCCTCTGACTGCATTAAGTCTCAGTTCACACAAAATGGAGGTTGTTCTCCAGTGCACCCTTATCCAAATTTACAAACAGTTGTGAGCTTCAATTCTTTAATTTTAGGCTAAAGAATCGAAAACAAAGAATAGTGTTGTCAGTGAAAACACACTTTTATCTTTCACAGATGATAGCACAGCTGATTCACATTTCCCTCACTAAACATTTGCTTTTTTAACAATATGTTTGTTGCCATCAAACACATAACATGATTTTCATAAAAACATTAATTTTCATTCATATTCTTTTAGGTATTGCTGTGGCATCATACCTTTTATCCTCAGCATAGCAGGCAGTTTTGTGGTTCTCACACAGGCAAAAAACTAAATGTATAGATGTAAACATGCTTTTCATTTACAAATCCAGTCAGAAAAAATGTGTTCCTTTGGTTATATAAGAGACACTTTATTGGACTGTGGTTCTCTCACTGTACTGAACTGTTGCATTGATCACCTGGCCTGCTTTGTATTACTTGGCCTTTCCTATTTAATAAATGACTTCATATAACATACAGCTATTGTTTGCCTACCCTGTATTGAGACAATGGGAGTCCACTTTTGGCTTTATTATGGTTCAGGGGAGTAGGGTAAAAGGCTTTTGTGAAAATAGGTGCCCACCTATAAATGTGAACACTTAAACTCTCTTCAATGAGCATACATGCCAGCATACCTGATTCAAGCTTGAGACTACCAATGTTTAAGCCAAAATGTTTTTTTCTGTTTCTGACCTGAAATTTCTTCTTCTTTAATGTATTTCAATTGGCAAAATACATTCCCCCTAATTTGCTTTCAAAATATCAACTTTTAAAATGTTGACATGTCTGAATGAGGCTGAACTGAATATATGATGTTACAACGCAAACAATTACAACGCATGCCTTTACAACGCGGTTTTTACATCGCAGCATCCATTAAAACGCTTGATTTTACAGCGCATGCCAGCACAACACATTTTTAGAAACTACATTTACAACGCATTCCATTACAACTCATGCCATTACAACGCATTGCATTACAACGTGCAATACTTTTAGAGCAAGAGTATTGTAAGTGTTGGATAGTTTAGGGGTAAAAATTACTATTCCCACTCCAGTGAGTGCAACAGTAGGGTAAGTGTTGGATAGTGTAGGGGTAAACATTTCTATTCCCACTCCAGTGAGTGCAACAGTAGGGTAAGTGTTGGATAGTTTAGGGATAAAAATACTATGCCCATGTACCCATGTACCCCAGAACCCATACCCTCCCTAAAACTAAAAAATCTCCATTACTTACCTTATAATGCATTGTAATGGCATGTGTTGTAATGATATTCATTGTAATGGCATGCGTTGTAGTGACATGCGTTGTAATGGCATGCGTTGTAATGGTATGTGATGTAAGGGCAGCTGCGTTGTAATGACTGCGTTGTGAATGTAGTGCGTTGTAATGACTGCTATGTAAAGGCTGTTTCCCGGCTGAACTAGTTGAAGACTGTAGAATTCTGACCTGAAATTGCTTCTTCTTTAATGTATTTCAATTGGCAAAATACATTCCCCCTAATTTGCTTTCAAAATATCTACTTTTAAAATGTTGACATGTCTGAATGAGGCTGAACTGAATATATGATGTTACAACGCAAACAATTACAACGCATGCCTTTACAACGCGGTTTTTACATCACAGCACCCATTACAATGCATGATTTTACAACGCATGCCATCACAACGCACTTTTAGAAACTACATTTACAACGCATTCCATTACAACGCATACCTTTACAACGTATGCCATTACAACACGCAATACTTTTAGGGCAAGAGTAGTGTAAGTGTTGGATAGCGTAGGGGTAAAAATTCCTATTCCCACTCCTGTGAGTGCAACAGTAGGGTAAGTGTTGGATAGTGTAGGGGTAAAATGTCTATTCCCACTCCAGTGAGTGCAACAGTAGGGTAAGTGTTGGATAGTGTAGGGGTAAAAATGTCTATTCCCACTCCAGGGAGTGCAACAGTAGTGTAAGTTGGATAGTGTTGGATAGTATAGGGATAAAAATACTATCCCCATGTGCCCCAGAACCCATACCCACCCTAAAACTAAAAAATCCCCATTACTTACCTTATAATGCGTTGTAATGGCATGCGTTGTAATGATATTCATTGTAATGGCATGCGTTGTAGTGACATGCGTTGTAATGGCATGCATTGTAATGGTATGTGATGTAAGGGCAGCTGCGTTATAATGACTGCGTTGTGAAGGTAGTGCGTTGTAATGACTGCTATGTAAAGGTTGTTTCCCGGCTGAACTAGTTAAAGACTGTAGAATTCTGACCTGAAATTGCTTCTTCTTTAATGTATTTCAATTGGCAAAATACATTCCCCCTAATTTGCTTTCAAAATATCTACTTTTAAAATGTTGACATGTCTGAATGAGGCTGAACTGAATATATGATGTTACAATGCAAACAATTACAACGCATGCCTTTACAACGCGGTTTTTACATCGCAGCATTCATTACAATGCATGATTTTACAACGCATGCCATCACAACGCATTTTTAGTAACTACATTTACAACGCATTCCTTTACAACGCACACCATTACAATGCATGCCATTACAACGCGCAATACTTTTAGGGCAAGAGTAGTGTAAGTGTTGGATAGCGTAGGGGTAAAAATTACTATTCCCTCTCCAGTGAGTGTAACCGTAGGGTAAGTGTTGGATAGTGTCTGGGTACACATTTCTATTCCCACTCTAGTGAGTGCAACAGTGGGGTAAGTGTTGGATAGTGTAGGGATAAAAATACTATCCCCATGTACCCCAAAACCCATACCCACCCTAAAACAAGAAAATCCCCATTACTTACCTTATAATGCGTCAGGACACGTGTCTGAAGTACAACCTAAAATGAAAATATCTGTATTCTTTTTTAACGTTGCCTTTCTGTCTTTGTTTACTTTAGATACCTGTCAGGGGTCATTAGGGCAGCAATAGAGCACATTTAAATTGTTTTTATCCTACATTTACTGTTTTAAGTATGGATTGAAAGAGGGAATAAATACAGTCCTTAGGTGATTTTTTCATATTTTTGTACCTGTCATGCTGCTATAAAAGTGGCCAGGTGGCATCAATAGATACCTACGTCATTAATTTGCTCACTTGCTGTGAGAAGGTGGCCTGATATGCAGTGCTCACTATTCTAGTGAACACTATGTATCAGTCCAGCAACCCTTATTGATGATTGGTTGTAAGTCAACCTTATAGACCAGCTATCCTAGTAGCGTGGATACGAGCAGTCTAAGGCTAAAGACTCGAGAGGGCGTGTTAAGCCAGCTGTTTACCACACATATACCCCTTGAACACCAAGTGAAAGGACACCACACAAGTGTTATGAAAATAAACAGTTATTTATTAAAGATCACAACAGCCCTGTACTCTTTATGAGGACAGGGTACTAAGCACAAACCAAAACTCTTACAAAAATACTTAAGTTAGCACAGTATATACAAATGCCCGAGGGGCACGGAAAACCATATACTCTGAAAGTGGAATGTGAAATTCCTAGCAGGTAAGTACAGTACTAATAGCTTTTGGAATCGCTAGGACTTGACTAGGGAATCGTTAGATTACTTCTAGGAGGCCTAGGGGACTCGGGTGCAGTGTGTGCACTCTCACGCGAGATGCGGACAAAAGTCTATGGTAGCTAGGAATTAGAAAGTTAGTGTTCTCGGGCGAACCCAACCTGGTAGGGAGAAAACGAAAGTAGATTCTGACCCTTGGATAGTGAGGCTATGCTGGGGCACCGAAATGCCGAAGTTACCAAGCCCAGGGGATGCAGCTGCATAGGTCTGAAAAGACGTCGGGAATCCTCGTAGACGGACCAGGAGCCGGAAGAAAAGATGCTGGCCGGTGACCAGTGAAGAAAGTTCAGTTGGATCCAAGCCTGGATCTCGAAGATAGATGACACCTGAAAGCAGAGGGGACCAAGTTCGAGACTACTAGCCAGTAGTCAGTGGGCACCAGGAGGGCACCGGATGGTAGCCACCTCGACAAGGTGAGTGGGTGACGCTTGAGCTCGAAGATCTCACGGACCAGGAGGCGTTGTCGGCGACCAGGATGGAGGATCGAGCTGTCCCACGAAGATAGAAGCTGTCGGCGTCGCTGGACCCAGGATTGGGCAACAAAGCCTTGGCAAATTCAAGCCCACGCGGTGGACTCAAAATGGCGTCTGGAGTGGACCAGGAGGGTCCGGGGTGCCTCTCTTCAAGAAGGAAGCAAGGGCCAGTCTGGAGCAACCAGACCAGCAGTCGTGAAGTCGTCGGGCGTCGTTCAGAAGGCCACGAGCCAGCCGGCTAGTAGCCAAACAACGCGGTGCACAGCAAACAGCAGAAGGGCCCCACGCAGATCGTGGAGATGCAGGAGGCTGACCTTGGGTGCTGGAGCTGCGCAGGGTCGGGGCTTCTCGGACCCCAAAGCACTCACCAGTGGAGGACACGGTGGGCTTGCAGTAAAGATGTCGTGCAGTCTTGGCGGTCGTCGGTCCCTCGAGGTCTCGTCGCACTCACGGTTCTCAGCTTGGCTGTAGAGGTGAGTAGAGGTCAGAGGTGCCAGGGAAGCCGGGTCTCGTCGAGCTGGGTCGTCGGATTCGTGATGAAGGACTTGCAGCAGACCGCAGTGTTCTTTAGGATGGTGCCCGCTTGATGCAGGGTGACTACTCCTTAGCCACAAGGGAGAATCTTGAAGAAGAAATCGTGAAGTCCTTTCGAAGAAAGTGGTATCTTGATTCCAAAGATGATCTAATTTGAACAGGGGGCCCGCTCCTATCTTTATACTAAAAAAGGGGGCTGACCCGGTGACTAGGTCCTGCCTATGGGTGGGACCAGGAGGGGGGTGGTTACACCACTCTCCCCTGCCGGACTTCCCCAGGCCAGGGGCTGGTGTGCCCCTGGAACTGGTTCTGACTGGCCTATGCGTAGTGAGCACCGGGGTGCCACTCAGCAGTCACCTTCCTGAAAAGCCCTGCCTACCCAGGATACACAAAACCATGTCTGGGACGGTGCTAGCACCGCCCCGGACAGGAAACCCTTTGTCCAGGCCTCCCTCGCTGGAAGGACTCCCAGCAGCAGGAGGTCAGACTCGTGTCTGTGGTGGCAGCATCCATTTTGTGGAGCTGAGGCTTCAGTTAACTTTAACCGGGGTTCACAGTTACATACATGTCGTGTCCCTCTAGAAGGGTGGAATGCTAACCCCGTTGCCATAATTGGCGAGGGGTTAGTATTCCAATTCGTATGACACCTTACTCGACATGTTTTGATAAAGCAATACCAAAGATAGCATTTAACCGCGAGGATTATAATGCACTTAAGAGTATATGGTATGCGATATCATGGAACAGCTATTAGGACTTGGTTCCGCAAGCTGCAGACAGGCTCAGCTCATGCCAGAGCACCATCTCACACGATTCCAAGCACTCTGCCTTCAGGATTGTCAAGGCCTGCCATAGGAGTGACTGATAGGAATCTGTGTGTCCATTTTAGGGTTAGATATAGGTATACTATATCTATAGCAAAGGGTGATTACACGACTTTGCCCCAGCTGTCATGCAGCCAGTTGTGTCAAATTTAGGAGGCCAGCCAGGGGTGGCATAATACATGCTGCAGCCCCTGGCAGCCCTGGGTACACCTATGCCCGGAGTTACAGGGTCTGATAAGGTGGCCCAGTACCAATTGGAAATGTACCTAGGGTACACAGAATCCATTTTAAAGAGAGAGCAGTAGGCCTGGGATCCTGATTGGCAGGGTCCCAGGTCGACTATGTCCAAAACCAGCTAAAACACAGGGCAAAAAGTTGGGGGCAACCATAGTCAGGATGTACCTTCCTACACAACCCCCCCCCAAACGAAAGGAGATAAGGCTATCCTTGTCCAGGTAAGCCTCTATTACCTAAGTGGCCATATAAGGAAGGACCAGCTCTGGCTTGGTTTCCCCCTGTGTCATGGTCCACTAGGCAACCCCTCACCCTAAGGGTATCTGAGGGTCTCCACCATAGGGAATCTCTGTCTCTGGTGTGTCTTGGGAAAGTAGAAGGCTGATGCTGGGATGGAGTACTGAAGTGAGGCTCCTCTACCTTTGGGCTCAACTTCCTCCAATCACCATTCATCATGTGTGCCTTTCTTTCTTTAGCTGAGATGCACTGAGCTCTCAGGGTCAGCCTCTGGCTACCTAAAGCTGGAGGCTGAGTCCCTCTGTTTGGCTTACTGGAGGGACAGGTCAGGTCTGGGGTTTTTAGGCCCCATGTTTGGCTGTGCCCAACAGTGTCCAGCTGTGGGAGTTCCCTAACTATTTTTAAGGGGGATCCCTCAGGAGTCTGCTCTATTTTCACTTGGCTAGGTTTACCAGCTTCAGTGATCCTAATCTGCTGATTAAGGGGTTCTTTTGGACAGGGGGCCCTTTGGGGTCCACCACTGGCCTCCCTGATCTCTTCAGCCCTGGGCTGACTGAGACAGGGTAGAGAGGTGCAGGTTACCTGCTCCAGACTGGGTCCCACCTGGGAAGGTTCCACTGCCATCAGGGGCTCTGCCAGGCTAGGCCTGACTACCTCTGGGGCAGTTCCTTCAACAGGGGTAGAGTCAGTTCCCTGAGGAGGCTGGCTCTCACCTAGTGTCTGGGAGGGGGAAGACTTTTCTTCCTCCTCAATGCTCTCTGTTTGAGTGGAGTGATCCATTGTTTCAGGCTTCACAACCTCACTATCTGTTTGAGTAGAGGCTGAGACCATTTCAACCTTGCCAACCTTTTCAGGAGGGCCCTCAGTTTGTGTTTGGGCTGTGACTGTCACAGCCCTCCTATCCTGTTCTGGAAAGTCTGTCTGAGCCTGGGCAGTGGCTACCACTGCCCTTCCAACCTTTTCAGGGAGGAATGGTGCTTGGACTGGGGCTGTAGCTATTACTGCCCCACTAACCTGTCTGGATAGGCCTATCATTCTGGAGTGAGTTTCTTGCTCCACCTCAGCCCATGCTGAGAGTTCCAGGTCATTCCCCAGTAAGCAATCTACAGGTAGGTTATCTGTCACTGCCACTCTCATGGGCCCTGTGACATTACCCCAGCTGAGCTTGACTACTGCCATGGGATGCCTTCTCTTCACTCCATGAATGTCTGTCACCTGATAAGTAAAACCAGGGGTCAGTTGAGCAGAGGGGACCAGATGGTCACTCACCATGGTGAGGCTGGCCCCTGTGTCTCTGAATGCCTCAACTTTCTGACCATTCACTAAAACTTCTTGTCTATACTTTCCCAAAATGTGGGGTCCAGTAGTGAAGTTGGCAAACCCCATGCCAGTCTCACAGACAAGAGTGTGGTCAGGGAACCTGGCTAGGCCATAGTCCTCCTGATTGCCCAAAGTAATGCCCACCACATTCTTGGGGGCACTCCCACCACCTGGGGGATTACCACTAGTGGTAACAGGAGGTCTGGGAGTGTTACTTGGGGGTATATTTTCCTTATTGCTATTTTTAGGGCACTTGGCATCACTTTTGTAATGGCCCACCTGTTTACAGGTATGGCAATAAGGTTTCTTCTGTTCTGAAGGAGTGTTCGGGGACCCACCACCCTTGTTGGAGTTTTGGGGCCCTTGGGAAGTCTTCTCTGGGGATTTATTCCCACCCTTCTCTTGAGGCTTGGTTGATTCCTTTTTCTGGTCACCACCCTGGTTTTTAGGCCTAACCCTGGTTCTGACCCATTTGTCTGCCCTCTTACCCAATTCCTGTGGAGAGGTCAGATCAGAGTCTACCAGGTGCTGATGTAATAACTGGTTCTGACAATTATTTAAGATTTGCTCCCTCATAATTAGATTATACAATCCTTTAAAATCAGTAACCTTACTACCCAGTAGCCAGCCTTCAAAAGCCTTAGTGGCACAATCTACAAAGTCAGCCCAATCTTGAGACTGAGTTTTCTGGGTATCCCTGAACAGCACCCTGTACTGCTCAGTGGTTAGGCCAAACCCATCAACCAGTGCATTTTTCAAGACTTGGTAATCATTAGCATCCTCTACCCTTGTGGTGAGGAGCTTGTCTCTTCCTTTACCTTCAAAGGAGAGCCACAAGATAGCTGCCCACTGACTTGGGGGAACACCTTGCACAGTGCAGGCCCTCTCCAAAGCAGTAATCCATTTGTGGATGTCATCCCCTTGTTTAAAGGGGGGCACTATCTTACCAAGGTGTTTTGTATCAAAACTCCTTTCCCTATTGCTAGGTACAATGCTGCCACCAGTGGGGACTGCCCCACTCAATTGTTGCTCTCTAGCAAAGGCAAGCCTTTCTTTGGCCAGGGCAAGTTCTTCCCTTTCAATCCTCAGATTGGCTGCCTTTTCCTTAGCTACATACATTCTCCTCTGGGGAAATGTCATTCCCCTCTGAGAGGAACGTTGACAGCCATTGGTATGAAGGGATCTGCCAGAGTCTCTGGATAGAGACCTAGCTCGTCCATTCCCAATGTTAAGCTGACCTGAGAGTGGCCCCAGGGCTCCCCTAGAATCCATCTCATGTCTGCTTAAGTTGGTCCTGGTTAGTCTAACGACTTCTACCTGTCCCTGATCTGCCTCACCCCCAGACACCAAGTCATCATCCTCATCATCAGCATCATCTGCTTCCTGAAGGGGATGGTCCTGGCTCTCAAAGGGTCCCTGTAGGGAGGGCATATTGCCTTCTGAAGTAGAAGGGTCTGGGTTACCAGCCCTCCTTGCATCATAAGTCTCTAAGAGACCAATCAGAAAAGCAGTTGTGGGGTTAGCCCCCTGCTTAATCTTCCTAGAGGTACATACTTGTCGTAACTCATGGAAGCTAAGCACAGTATATCTTGAAGGGATGACCTGTGGAGGGTCAACTGACACAAGGGGAGACTCAGCGTTTCCACCTTTGTCTGACATACTGTTTCTAGTGTGGTGTAAGTGATGCACCTACCTACACTATGTGTTACCTACTGATCCCTTGCTAGAGTTGCAGCCAAGGTGTGCTAAGCCTTGAGGAGCTACAACAGCTGGTTCAGTAGAACTCAGAGTATTCTAAGCTTTAGTTATATGTACCTAACAGTACTTTATGTGATCTTTCAACAAGATATTCTTAGGATACGTGTGGTAAAACAACAGCAAGCTCAAATCCCAACCGCTGCTCACCAATGTGAGAAGGTGGCCTGATATGCAGTGCTCACTATTCTAGTGAACACTATGTATCAGTCCAGCAACCCTTATTGATGATTGGTTGTAAGTCAACCTTATAGACCAGCTATCCTAGTAGCATGGATACGAGCAGTCTAAGGCTAAAGACTCGAGAGAGCGTGTTAAGCCAGCTGTTTACCACACATATACCCCTTGAACACCAAGTGAAAGGACACCACACAAGTGTTATGAAAATAAACAGTTATTTATTAAAGATCACAACAGCCCTGTACTCTTTATGAGGACAGGGTACTAAGCACAAACCAAAACTCTTACAAAAATACTTAAGTTAGCACAGTATATACAAATGCCCGAGGGGCACGGAAAACCATATACTCTGAAAGTGGAATGTGAAATTCCTAGCAGGTAAGTACAGTACTAATAGCTTTTGGAATCGCTAGGACTTGACTAGGGAATCGTTAGATTACTTCTAGGAGGCCTAGGGGACTCGGGTGCAGTGTGTGCACTCTCACGCGAGATGCGGACAAAAGTCTATGGTAGCTAGGAATTAGAAAGTTAGTGTTCTCGGGCGAACCCAACCTGGTAGGGAGAAAACGAAAGTAGATTCTGACCCTTGGATAGTGAGGCTATGCTGGGGCACCGAAATGCCGAAGTTACCTAGCCCAGGGGCTGCAGCTGCATAGGTCTGAAAAGACGTCGGGAATCCTCGTAGACGGACCAGGAGCAGGAAGAAAAGATGCTGGCCGGTGACCAGTGAAGAAAGTTCAGTTGGATCCAAGCCTGGATCTCGAAGATAGATGACACCTGAAAGCAGAGGGGACCAAGTTCGAGACTACTAGCCAGTAGTCAGTGGGCACCAGGAGGGCACCGGATGGTAGCCACCTCGACAAGGTGAGTGGGTGACGCTTGAGCTCGAAGATCTCACGGACCAGGAGGCGTTGTCGGCGACCAGGATGGAGGATCGAGCTGTCCCACGAAGATAGAAGCTGTCGGCGTCGCTGGACCCAGGATTGGGCAACAAAGCCTTGGCAAATTCAAGCCCACGCGGTGGACTCAAAATGGCGTCTGGAGTGGACCAGGAGGGTCCGGGGTGCCTCTCTTCAAGAAGGAAGCAAGGGCCAGTCTGGAGCAACCAGACCAGCAGTCGTGAAGTCGTCGGGCGTCGTTCAGAAGGCCACGAGCCAGCCGGCTAGTAGCCAAACAACGCGGTGCACAGCAAACAGCAGAAGGGCCCCACGCAGATCGTGGAGATGCAGGGAGGCTGACCTTGGGTGCTGGAGCTGCGCAGGGTCGGGGCTTCTCGGACCCCAAAGCACTCACCAGTGGAGGACACGGTGGGCTTGCAGTAAAGATGTCGTGCAGTCTTGGCGGTCGTCGGTCCCTCGAGGTCTCGTCGCACTCACGGTTCTCAGCTTGGCTGTAGAGGTGAGTAGAGGTCAGAGGTGCCAGGGAAGCCGGGTCTCGTCGAGCTGGGTCGTCGGATTCGTGATGAAGGACTTGCAGCAGACCGCAGTGTTCTTTAGGATGGTGCCCGCTTGATGCAGGGTGACTACTCCTTAGCCACAAGGGAGAATCTTGAAGAAGAAATCGTGAAGTCCTTTCGAAGAAAGTGGTATCTTGATTCCAAAGATGATCTAATTTGAACAGGGGGCCCGCTCCTATCTTTATACTAAAAAAGGGGGCTGACCCGGTGACTAGGTCCTGCCTATGGGTGGGACCAGGAGGGGGGTGGTTACACCCCTCTCCCCTGCCGGACTTCCCCAGGCCAGGGGCTGGTGTGCCCCTGGAACTGGTTCTGACTGGCCTATGCGTAGTGAGCACCGGGGTGCCACTCAGCAGTCACCTTCCTGAAAAGCCCTGCCTACCCAGGATACACAAAACCATGTCTGGGACGGTGCTAGCACCGCCCCGGACAGGAAACCCTTTGTCCAGGCCTCCCTCGCTGGAAGGACTCCCAGCAGCAGGAGGTCAGACTCGTGTCTGTGGTGGCAGCATCCATTTTGTGGAGCTGAGGCTTCAGTTAACTTTAACCGGGGTTCACAGTTACATACATGTCGTGTCCCTCTAGAAGGGTGGAATGCTAACCCCGTCGCCAGAATTGGCGAGGGGTTAGTATTCCAATTCGTATGACACCTTACTCGACATGTTTTGATAAAGCAATACCAAAGATAGCATTTAACCGCGAGGATTATAATGCACTTAAGAGTATATGGTATGCGATATCATGGAACAGCTATTAGGACTTGGTTCCGCAAGCTGCAGACAGGCTCAGCTCATGCCAGAGCACCATCTCACACGATTCCAAGCACTCTGCCTTCAGGATTGTCAAGGCCTGCCATAGGAGTGACTGATAGGAATCTGTGTGTCCATTTTAGGGTTAGATATAGGTATACTATATCTATAGCAAAGGGTGATTACACGGCTTTGCCCCAGCTGTCATGCAGCCAGTTGTGTCAAATTTAGGAGGCCAGCCAGGGGTGGCATAATACATGCTGCAGCCCCTGGCAGCCCTGGGTACACCTATGCCCTGAGTTACAGGGTCTGATAAGGTGGCCCAGTACCAATTGGAAATGTACCTAGGGTACATGGAATCCATTTTAAAGAGAGAGCAGTAGGCCTGGGATCCTGATTGGCAGGGTCCCAGGTCGACTATGTCCAAAACCAGCTAAAACACAGGGCAAAAAGTTGGGGGCAACCATAGTCAGGATGTACCTTCCTACACTTGCCTTTCATTATTCGCTGTTCACTCATCTGTCCTCACTTCGTATTCATTGCTCCCTCCCTCAAGTATAGAGACACTCATAAGTAATGTTTCCTTTGCTAGTTTTCCTCTGTATGTGGGATCGCAATATTTGTATGCACCTTTTTATCACTGTGTGCACAGCAGTATTTTGCGGTAAGCAGAGGTGAATAGTGTGAGAAACCGTGCCCACTTCACTTCAGGCTATTAGGAACACTCTCTTGTAGGAAAGTGGGTTTCTGGTTGCAGTAACCCACCTACACACTATTTGCCAGGTTTCTGATGTACTTTGACTTGATGTGTCCTGTGTCCCTGCCAATCAGGTTTTCAGGGCACTATGCTCTCTCCCAAAATGGTACCTTTTTGCGCCCGATTGTCACCTCTCTGGCCACATTTAAGTCCCTTGGAAAAAGTATGATGGGTACCAAGGACACTGTGCCCAGGGAAGCCCTCTATGGTCTGCAAAAACAACAATTGATGGAGAGAATGCAGAACAATTTCATACATTCACCCCAGTACAGAGATCTGGGCCTAAAGCCATAGTTTTTTTGCACTCCACACCACCCCAGTTCAGACATGGCTATATGCAAATCAGCCTTGACCCTGTGCCTCTTGGGAACAGTCCAGCCCGAACTGCCAAGCCATGTCTTTCCTGGACCGGAATCAAGCATCCTAGGACCGGTTTCTGGCTATCAGCCGTCTTCAGCCAGGATAGCTTGACTCCAGTGGTGTGTAGAGCATGGGACTCACGTCTGAGCATACCCATTCCACTCGGGGTGACACATGCAAAAACACCAATTGATGGACAGAATGCAGAACAATGTCATACATTCACCCCAGTACAGTGATCTGGGCCTAAATCCATTGTTTTTTTGCACTCCACTCCACCCTAGTTCAGACATGGCCATATGCAAATCAGCCTTGACCCTGTGCCTCATGGGAACAGTCCAGCCCGAACTGCCAAGCCATGTCTTTCCTGGACCAGAATCAAGAATCCTAGGACCGGTTTCTGGCTATCAGCCGTCTTCAGCCAGGATAGCTTGACTCCAGTTGTGTGGAGAGCATGGGACTCACGTCTGAGCATACCCATCCCACTCGGGGTGACAAATGCAAAAACAACAATTGATGGACAGAATGCAGAACAATGTCATACATTCACCCCAGTACAGAGATCTGGGCATAAATTCATCGTTTTTTTGCACTCCACACCACCCCAGTTCAGACATGGCCATATGCAAATCAGCCTTGACCCTGTGCCTCATGGGAACAGTCCAGCCCGAACTGCCAAGCCATGTCTTTCCTGGACCGGAATCAAGCATCCTAGGACCAGTTTCTGGCTATCAGCCGTCTTCAGCCAGGATAGCTTGACTCCAGTGGTGTGGAGAGCATGGGACTCACGTCTGAGCATACCCATCCCACTCGGGGTGACAAATGCAAAAACAACAATTGATGGACAGAATGCAGAACAATGTCATACATTCACCCTAGTACAGAGATCTGGGCCAATATCCATCGTTTCTTTGCACTCCTCACCATCCCAGTTTAGACATGGCCATATGCAAATCAGCCTTGACCCTGTGCCTCATGGGAACAGTCCAGCCCTAACTGCCAAGCTATGTCTTTCCGGGACCAGAATCAAGCATCCTAGGACCGGTTTCTGGCTATCAGCTGCCTTCAGCCAGGATAGCTTGATTCCAGTGGTGTGGAGAGCATGGGACTCACGTCTGAGCATACCCATCCCACTCGGGGTGACAAATGCAAAAACAACAATTGATGGACAGAATGCAGAACAATGTCATACATTCACCCCAGTACAGAGATCTGGGCCTAAATCCATCGTTTTTTTGCACTCTACACCACCCCAGTTCAGACATGGCCATATGCAAATCAGCCTTGACCCTGTGCCTCATGGGAACAGTCCAGCCCGAACTGCCAAGCCATGTATTTCCTGGCCTGGAATCAAGCATCCTAGTACCGGTTTCTGGCTATCAGCCGTCTTCAGCCAGGATAGTTTGACTCCAGTGGTGTGGAGAGCATGGGACTCACGTCTGAGCATACCCATCCCACTAGGGGTGACCAATGCAAAAACAACAATTGATGGACAGAATGCAGAACAATGTCATACATTCACCCCAGTACAGAGATCTGGGCCTAAATCCATCGTTTTTTTGCACTCCACTTCACCCCAGTTCAGACATGGCCATATGCAAGTCAGCCTTGACCCTGTGCCTCATGGGAACAGTCCAGCCCGAACTGCCAAGCCTTGTCTTTCCTGGACCGGAATCAAGCATCCTAGGACCGGTTTCTGGCTGTCAGCAGTCTTCAGCCAGGATAGCTTGACTCTAGTGGTGTGCAGAGCATGGGACTCAGGTCTGAGCTTACTCATCCCACTCGGGGTGACAAATGCAAAAACAACAATTGATGGACAGAATGTAGAACAATGTCATACATTCACCCCAGTACAGAGATCTGGGCTTAAATCCATCGTTTTTTTGCACTCCACACCACCCCAGTTCAGACATGGCCATATGCAAATCAGCCTTGACCCTGTGACTCATGGGAACAGTCCAGCCCGAACTGCCAAGCCATGTCTTTCCTGGACCGGAATCAAGCATCCTAGGACCGGTTTCAGGCTATCAGCCGTCTTCGGCCAGATTAGCTTGACTCCAGTGGTGTGGAGAGCATGGGACTCACGTCTGAGCATACCCATCCCACTAGGGGTGACCAATGCAAAAACAACAATTGATGGACAGAATGCAGAACAATGTCATACATTCACCCCAGTACAGAGATCTGGGCCTAAATCCATCGTTTTTTTGCACTCCACACCACCCCAGTTCAGACATGGCCAAATGCAAATCAGTCTTGACCCTGTGCCTCATGGGAACAGTCCAGCCGGAACTGCCAAGCCAAGTATTTCCTGGCCTGGAATCAAGCATCCTAGTACCGGTTTCTGGCTATCAGCCGTCTTCAGCCAGGATAGCTTGACTCCAGTGGTGTGGAGAGCATGGGACTCACGTCTGAGCATACCCATCCCACTAGGGGTGACCAATGCAAAAACAACAATTGATGGACAGAATGCAGAACAATGTCATACATTCACCCCAGTACAGAGATCTGGGCCTAAATCCATCGTTTTTTTGCACTCCACATCACCCCAGTTCAGACATGGCCATAAGTAAATCAGCCTTGACCCTGTGCCTCATGGGAACAGTCCAGCCCGAACTGCCAAGCCATGTCTTTCCTGGACCGGAATCAAGCATCCTAGGACCGGTTTCTGGCTGTCAGCCGTCTTCAGCCAGTATAGCTTGACTCTAGTGGTTTGGAGAGCATGGGACTCACGTCTGAGCTTACCCATCCCACTCGGGGTGACAAATGCAAAAACAACAATTGATGCACAGAATGCAGAACAATGTCATACATTCACCCCAGTACAGAGATCTGGGCCTAAATCCATCGTTTTTTTGCACTCCACACCACCCCAGTTTAGACATGGCCATTTGCAAATCAGCCTTGACCCTGTGCCTCATTGGAACAGTCCAGCCTGAACTGCCAAGCCATGTCTTTCCTGGACCGGAATAAAGCATCCTAGGACCGGTTTCTGGCTATCAGCCGTCTTCAGGCGGGATAGCTTGACTCCAGTGGTGTGGAGAGCATGGGACTCAGGTCTGAGCATACCCATCCCACTCGGGGAGACAAATGCAAAAACAACAATTGATGGACAGAATGCAGAACAATGTCATACATACACCCCAGTACAAAGATCTGGGCTAAAATCCATGGTTTTTTTGCACTCCACACCACCCCAGTTCGGACATGGCCATATGCAAATCAGCCTTGACCCTGTGCCTCATGGGAACAGTCCAGCCCGAACTGCCAAGCCATGTCTTTCCTGGACCGGAATCAAGCATCCTAGGACTGGTTTATGGCTATCAGCCGTCTTCAGCCAGGATAGCTTAACTCCAGTGGTGGGGAGAGCATGGGACTCACGTCTGAGCATACCCATCCCACTAGGGGTGACCAATCCAAAAACAACAATTGATGGACAGAATGCAGAACAATGTCATACATTCACCCCAGTACAGAGATCTGGGCCTAAATCCATCGTCTTTTTGCACTCCACACCACCCCAGTTCAGACATGGCCATATGCAAATCAGCCTTGACCCTGTGCCTCATGGGAACAGTCCAGCCTGAACTGCCAAGCCATGTCTTTCCTGGACCGGAATCAAGCATCCTAGGACCAGTTTCTCGCTATCGGCCGTCTTCAGCCAGGATAGCTTGACTCCAGTGGTGTGGAGAGCATGGGACTCACATCTGAGCATACCCATCCCACTAGGGGTGACAAATGCAAACACAACAATTGATGGACAGAATGCAGAACAATGCCATACATTCACCCCAGTACAGAGATCTGGGCCTAAATCCATGTTTTTTTTGCACTCCACACCACCCCAGTTCAGACATGGCCATATGCAAATCAGCCTTGACCCTGTGCCTCATGGGAACAGTCCAGCCTGAACTGCCAAGCCATGTCTTTCCTCGACCGGAATCAAGCATCCTAGGACCGGTTTCTGGTTATCAGCCGTCTTCAGCCAGGATAGCTTGACTCCAGTGGTGTGGAGAGCATGGGACTGACGTCTGAGCATACCAGTCCCACTCGGGGTGACAAATGCAAAAACAACAATTGATGGACAGAATGCAGAACAATGTCATACATTCACCCCAGTACAGAGATCTGGGCTTAAATCCATTGTTTTTTTGCACTCCACACCACCCCATTTCAGACATGGCCATATGCAAATCAGCCTTTACCCTGTGCCTCATGGGAATAGTCCAGCCCGAACTGCCAAGCCATGTCTTTCCTGGACCGGAATCAAGCATCCTAGGACCGAATTCTGGCTATCAGCCGTCTTTAGCCAGGATAGCTTGACTCCAGGGGTGTGGAGAGCATGGGACTCACGTCTGAGCATACCCATCCCACTAGGGGTGACCAATGCAAAAACAACAATTGATGGACAGAATGCAGAACAATGTCATACATTCACCCCAGTACAGAGATCTGGGCCTAAATCCATTGTTTTTTTGCACTCCACACCACCCCAGTTCAGACATGGCCATCCCCTTTTGTACCGCTTTGTCGCCATAAGTTGGCGGGGTATGTCAGACGTGAGTCCCTTGCTCACTTTGCCACTGGATTCAAGCAAGCCTGTCTGAAGATGGCTGTAATGCCAGAAACCGGTCCTAGGACGCTTGATTCCGGTCCAGGGAAGGTATGGCTTGGCAGTTCGGGCTGGACTGTTCCCATGAGGCACAGGGTCAGACTGATTTGCATATGGCCATGTCTAAACTGGTGTGGCAGAGTGGGCTAAAGAACGGTGATGGATCAAACCCAGATCTGTTGGCTGGGTGTGAGTGTTTGATTGATTCAGATGCCCCGACCATCACCACCCCCTTTTGTACCGCTTTGTCGCCATAAGTTGGCAGGGTATGCTCAGTTGTGAGTCCCTTGCTCACTTTGCCACTGGATTCAAGCAAGGCTGGCTGAAGACGGCTGTAATGCCAGAAACCGGTCCTAGGACGCTTGAATCCAGTCCAGGGAAGGCATGGCTTGGCAGTTCGGGCTGGACTGTTCCCATGAGGCACAGGGTCAGACTGATTTGCATATGGCCATGTCTAAACTTGGGTGGCAGAGTGGGCTAAAGAACGGTGATGGATCAAACCCAGATCTGTTGACTGGGTGTGAGTGTTTGATTGGTTCAGATGCCCCGACCATCACCACCCCCTTTTGTACCGCTTTGTCGCCATAAGTTGGCAGGGTATGCTCAGTTGTGAGTCCCTTGCTCACTTTGCCACTGGTTTCAAGCAAGGCTGGCTGAAGACGGCTGTAATGCCAGAAACCGGTCCTAGGACGCTTGAATCCAGTCCAGGGAAGGCATGGCTTGGCAGTTCGGGCTGGACTGTTCCCATGAGGCACAGGGTCAGACTGATTTGCATATGGCCATGTCTAAACTTGGGTGGCAGAGTGGGCTAAAGAACGGTGATGGATCAAACCCAGATCTGTTGACTGGGTGTGAGTGTTTGATTGGTTCAGATGCTCCGTCCATCTCCTCCACCTTTTGTACCTCTATGGTCTGCAGCACATATTGTGCCACCCTTAAAGGCCCTATACCTTAACACACACACACTGCCATTGCAGGCTGTGCGTTTTGGTGCAGAAAAAGTGAAGAGTCGACATGGCACACCTGTGTGCCATGCATGTATCCCACTGCCTATGGTGTAGGTCAGCCACCCCTCTAGCTGGGTGCACTATACCACTGGTGAGAGTACAGTTGCATGAGCACTGTACCCCTACAGTGTTTAAGTCCATTCTTAGACATTTTAAGTGCAGTTAAGCCATATAGATTATATAGTCTGGGAGTTTGTCATTACGAACTCCACAGCACCATAATGGCTTTACTACATTCTGGGAAGTTAGGTATCAAACTTCTCAGCATAATAAACCCACACTGATAGCAGTGTTGGGATTTATTATACCATGCACTCAGAGGGCATCTTAGAGATGCACCCTGAAAAAGAGAACAGCCTCTGGTGGGTTCCCTAACTGGTAACCACCAGCCTGCCATCACAAGACATGTTTCTGGACCAATGGGATGGGAGCCTTTACTTCCTCAGCCCAAAAACTAAGCCTTTCCTGGGCAGAGGTGGTCACACCTCCCCCAGGTTATCTGTGGTAGGGGAGCTTCAAAGGCCTTCCGCCTTTGTAACATGACCCCGAGCCTCTCCTGCTATCAGGAGCTGGCCCTCTTCCTGTCTCTCCCCCTTTTCGGTGGGAGGCCAGGCAGGAAAAATTAGAAGAACCCAAAAGGTGTGCCCACCTATGCCAACCCCACCCCTCTGGTGGGAGAGGCGAGGTGAAGCTCACCCTTCAGTGCCCACCATCTTGCAGATGTCAGGCACTCTCCAATCAGTGTTAGGGATTGTGCCCCCTCTCCCACATAGGGTGAGCACACCAAGGGTGTAGTCACCCTAAGGTCAGAATTTTATTGGTACCTGACGCAAAGACCCATAAAATGCCCCCTAAATGCAGTATTTAGGGGGCAGCCGTGAACCCAGGATTCAGATTCCTGATACCTACGAAGAAGAAGGATGAAAGAAGACGGCCAGCAGAGGAGAATGCAGAGAAGAACTGGCTTGGCCCCAGCCCTACTGGCCCGCCTGCAGTTTCCTGAGATTCTGCGCCAAAGATGGCCTTGTCCTGCAGCCAGCAATCTCCAGAACTCCTGTGAGGACTGACTCCCTACAACAAAGACCGGATCTCCAGCAGCTCTGTTCAAAAGAATCACTAAAGAAATACTCAGAGCCTGCTGAGGACAAAGAAACCTGACGCCTGGAACAACCACTGCACCTGATGCCTACGGCCTGTGTCTTGAGGTTGATGTAGATATCAAACGAATGAACACATCATCCTAACTTGGGGAAGATCTGATAATGTCTGAGTAAAGATTTCATTTAAATACAAACATCTCAGAGCAGATGGTCCTTCCCTTTGAAGCCTTATATTTCTGATTGACTGATTGTTATGAATCAATCACGTGTGATAGTAATTGTGGCCACAAATGATTAAAATCTCACCAATTTTTCAAATGGAATGTTAACTGATTAACAGAGGGGTTTTTCATAATAGGATCCAAAACTTGAAATGCATAATTCTGAAGGGGAGTATAAATAACCATAACACTATTGTTATTAAATGAATATTTTCAACATTGTATTTATATGAAAGTTATAGTAGTAACAGCTAATTTTTAATTTAGTTTCTTGTGTGTTATTATAACCCCTTCTTTAGGGTGTAAAATTTTAAATAGTACTAATACTCATATTAACTTAAATCCTGAGCATCACATAGTGCCCTCTGAAGCTTTCTTGTTTTTTATACTTCTTAGCAATTTGTCCATTTTCTACATACTTTCATAATCACCTATAATGAGGACATTCAGTTATCAGGTTGCTGCAGTCACTTAATACACCCTCTATTTCTAGGTAATTTGTACTTAATAGTTGCCAACACAAGTTTTTCCGGATATAAATTCAAACAGTTTGACTAGGTGTTCATCACACCAAGATCACATCTCCTTCGTGCCACTATCTCATCACAGATCATAGACTGTTTTGACTTAAAAGAAATATAACAATCAGAGCGAAGGAGCTAACTTTTTCTTTCAGGTATATTTTTTCCAGGGGAGAATGTTGTCTTTGCCTGCCAAAAATTGTGAGAGGTCTAATTAATAATCATAAGGTGATTTTTACACTTTCCCTGGGAGCACTAAGAACTGAGTACTGATCATTGCAATTCAAGATGCTGGTAATTATAGGTCTGTGGTTGTCTCCACAATTTTGTTTACACCTAAAACAATGGTGGGCTTGCTTTATGAGAAATAATCAAAAATGGTAGAGTGAAAGCCCCAAATTAGCTTTTCTACAAATAGCTTCCTACCTAGCACCCGAATCCGCCCTCTAAAGTACCTTATCAGATATTGATCCTTTAGGTCCTTAAACATTGAATTTAAGTATGGCATGTGCTGTCTTATGAGCATTTAATCAAATGTTTTCACCCCTTATACATTTCATGTTGTTTTTCATCAGCAATGAACAGTATGTTTGGGTTGCTCTTCCTCAGAGGAGCAAGAATGCTGTTTCCCCTGTGCTGCTCTGTTGCTGATAATCTGCTGTCCAGTGCTATTGAAGATCTGTGAATACTTCTATCTTTTTATGCTTCTAATGTACATTGACCATTCCCAGAGCTAAAATCCTTTCAGTCATAAACTATTGCCTATATTGAGTGCACCAGAAACAAAATGACTGAAAGTGGTATTATAATGGCCATTTGGGGACGGATTAGAGCCAAAGGCCTAATATGTATAGCATGAGTCCATTTTGTCTGGATTCTGATACTTATATGGTTGTTGACTTCACTCAAACTTCAAAGTGCTGCTGGTTATGAAATAGAGGTGTTTGTCAGTGACAAATAGCCTGGGGCCATTTTGTAACGTACTCCTCACTTAAACAGTTATTTACTAACAATAACTAACTGATTGCTCATTATGTCACTTTCCTCACTCACCTCATTTAATCCTTGTTAGTTTATACATTTCTTCACTCATTCTTCCTCATTATCTTCTCTACTCACTCTAAACTTACTCCTCTGTCTCTCTCATGCTCTTAACTCTGACAACATCCACTTCATTGCCATACGTGGCATCACTGCGAAGTCATTAGAGCCATAAAATTCACCTTTAGGAGTGCTGACATCAGTTTCCTTCTTTGTGCTACACCTGTACATTCTGGAGCACTCCAAACTCTTCTCAGGAGTGTTGATGTCATGGGCGATTTCTTAAAAAATATAAAAAGTTTGGTTACAGTTACCTCACGATGATACCAGCCGAGCGGTATGGCTTTAAACCATACAGAGATTGTAATGGCCAAATCTCCATCAGAAATCCTGCAACATGTGCCTCTGGTGCCTGGGATTTGACCACGACCCACAGGCCTGCAAATCATGTCAGTGTATGCATCCAAAGGTGATTAAAGAACAAGAGGCAAAGATGTTTATGGCCTAGCACAAGACAAGCATTGGGGACGACAAAATCGAGACAGTGATTGAAGTTGCTGCAGTAGCCATCTTCATCAAAGTCACCAAAGAAAAAAGAAAAATTTATAGAAGAGGCATGAGTCTCTCCGACATACTTCAAGAAGTAAGTCTCCACAACCCAGCCTTTGCCACATTCAATGTCGGACAAGGAACCAATGGTAGTCCCCATGGAGTCTATGGCGCATGTGGTTTCTTCAGACCTGCAGCTGGCTTCGGAGTCAATTTTTCTGCATCATCGATCCGAAGGCCCATGGCCAGTCAGCTTTGCCCATATTTTCCGATTTGTTGGGTGGAGGACCCTTCAGCATCCCTGAGTGACACGTTAAGCATTTTAAGCAGATCTGTGGTCCCTTCTAGAGTGCTCGCTGGTCCCACAGGCCCAATGACTTGCTCTTGTCGAGCACTGGAGGGCTACCAGCGTCATTCCACTCAACGCCCTTTTCACCCTTTCTTCCCTAGCCCGCATTATCATGGTCAGCAATACAGACTCAGTGCCACCACAGCATTCGGGATCAGTGCCGCGGCTACCACCTCCACTGAACAGCCCATCTTACTCGCCTTCAGCGCCAGACCAAAACACCTCTCTGGTGCCACAGATGACGTCTCTAATTCCACTAACGCCACTGACAATACCCTGGTGCTGCTACTATAGATTCTTACACCTCTTCTGACTCCACCAGTTCAGCTGACCACTCGAACAGACTCTCTTCCATTAATTAACCATCAACTTTATCGCTCCAGGACAGGCCAAAGGTTAATAGAAGAAGGCAGTTTCTTCTTTGGGGCTCAGATCCAAATGCAGATGATTAGGATGGTTAGTATACACTGGGCCTGGACTTTACAGGCCTGAAAGATCCAAGTGGTATTGACACTTCACCAGAGAGGGAGCTTCTCTCTCTAACGGGTTTGCCCCTACCAGAGGTTCATTCATACCACTCGGTCATTAGGAGGGCCGCTAATACCTCCAAGTGCCGTCCATAGAAACAAAGATCAGACCCCCTTATTGAGGTTGTACATTTAACCCCCCATACAGTAGAATTGTTATTTCCTTTCAATAAGGCCCTAACAGAACATAGTATAGCTATTTGAAAAAAACAATAACTTCTACTGAGATTTCTGGAACCGATACCTGACACTATAAGCCATTTCCAGGAGGTCCCACCTTCCTCTCGTCTCACCCATCCCTGGAGAGCCTAGTAGTGCAAGCTTGTTATTTTTCCAAGCTAACACCTGGTGCCTTTCCCACAACATAATCTGAGGTTTCAGCAGGGGATTTACTTTTGGGGCCATCAGCAATACACCCAACAGCAGCACCAACAACAGGGGATCTTCCCTCTACAAATAGTAGAGAGGACAAAGCAAGGTAACACCTGATGCCTTTCCCACAACATAATATGAGGTTTCAGCAGGGGATTTACTTTTGGGGCCATCAGCAATACACCCAACAGCAGCACCAACAACAGGGGATTTTCCCTCTACAAATAGAAGAGAGGACAAAGCAAGGGAAGAACAGATGCTCTACCCCTTTCTCCCTCCTCCTCTTCTTCCCCAACCACTACAGGGAAACAGCCATAGTTACCCTTGTCCGAACACACGCAGTCATTTTGGGGACAGACATCCCATTTTCACACGTTTGGACCCCTCAGACCTTTCACAAGTTTTGAGGATTCCAGACCTTTGGGTCTTGTAGATTGTGGAAAGGGGTATGGCCTATCCTTCCAGCAGAACCCCCAACCATCTCTTCCAGTTACCAGTACTCCTGCCAGACCATCTGACTGTCCTTCAGCAAGAGGTTCTGACCTTACTAGTAATGGGTACTGTGGAGTGTGTTCCAGAGCAGGAGCACTGGAAATGAAAGTCTAGATTGTGTCTGTTGACCTGCAAGATATCTACTTCCACCTTCCTATCCTGCGGATACACAGGAATTTTCTATGCTTCATGGTCCGATCCGAACACTATTAGTTTGCTGTTCTCCCATTTGACCTCACTTCGCTCCTCCAGTCTTCACAAAAGTGGTGGTGGTAGATTCAGACCATCACAGATGGCAATTAATTCCAGAATTCCTTTACCGGGATAACTGGCTCCTAAAAGCCAACTCACCAGGGATGTGTCCTACCATTTGCACACAGCTGACAAGTTGTCGGTCAATATGAACTTTTCCATCAACAATCCTATGTCTCCCCTAGTTCCCTTACAGTGCATCCGGAGGCATATTTATCAAAGTTTTGCATTGCCCTTTCACCGCACAAGGCAGTGCAGGGCTACACAAAACTAGAATGAGATTTACCAAGCCTGGCTGGATTAACAAAAGGCTGCGCAAGTCATTGCCTTGCTCTACTCTGCCCTGACAAGGCGTTCCATGGGTGAAGCATGGATGTTTCTATGCATCCATCCATTGATTTTGGTGCATTCCCCGAATAAATCTGGGAATGTGTCAACATTCTACACATTCCCAGGGGAGGTACAGCGAGGAGAAATATGTCTATATATTCTTATTGTTTCCGCTTTCTAAGTGTTCGGCATTCTGCAACACACTTAGTTGAGGGAAGTGTCTTTCAGCGTTGTGTTTGTGCAGGAAGATGCCCCTTCCTGCACAAAAACAATACTGCACCCCTGTGCAAGGGTGCCTGCTCTGGTGCAAGCAGTACATGTTGCGCCATCACAAACAGAGGACAGGAATATGCCAAATAATGTTAAATATGGCACATTCCTGCTCTCTCCCTTTTGTGCAGAGCAGCAAGGCATCTTGCAGCAATACTTTGCTTGAAGACGTGATAAATTGGAAGGGGTGGGATGGTATACCATTGCAAATTGAGCCTTCCCTTCTTCTCAGAAGGTTCACAACATCCAGGCTATGATTGTGATGTTTCAAAATGGAGCGATTGTTCCAGTCCTGATGGTCTTATGCCTCTTCGATCTGCAATCCTCCTTCATCCTTCTGGTCACCTATGCATGCTGACACATGAGGGCACTCCAATGATGTCTTTGCAGGCAGTGGTTCAAGCACCTTGGAAACACTTTAGTGGCCTTACAGTGGTAGAGGATGGACAGCAATCTATCCCAAGTAAGTCCATTTCACTCTATCCCTCCGGTGGCAACAGTTATCACTGATGCCTCCACTCTAGAGTGGGTAATATATCTGGAAGAATGTGAGCTCAGAAGTCCCTGGTCCCTAGATGAACGGAGATTGCTCATTAACCTCTAGGAATTACAGGTCATAATTTTAGCACTCAAGGTCTTCCTCCATTCCCTCAGTGATCAGTGTTTTCAGATCTTGATGGACAATAAACTATGTAGTATATCATCAAGCAGGGGTGAGTAGGGTCATACTTCTCTACCAAGAAGCTCTGAGACTCTAGTCTTGGGTTCAGGAACATTAGATTTGCCTGGTGGCACATCCCCTTGCAGGTGTGCTCAATGTGCTAGTGGATAGTTTCAGTAAGAATCATCTTGCCAACCACAAGTGGCATCTGGAATCGGAAGTAATCCAGGACATATTCTAGCCTGGAGGACTCCTGATATTGACCTATGTGCCACTCACGAGAACGCTCAATTCCTGAAATTCTGTGACCTCTAGTTTCCGATGCAGGAAGCATTGGGGGACATGTTTCAGTTGAAGTTGAACTTTTCGCTCCATTATGTGTTTCCTTCCATTCCCTTGATTGCTCGAATTCTGAGGAAATGTTTTCTTGATCAGGCCCAAGTAATCCTCATTGCCCCCAGATTTGCCACAAAGGGTGTAAAATGTAGACCTTATTCGCTTCTCCCTGTGCCCTCCGCTCTGTCTCCCTCACAGAGTAGACCTCTTGTTGCAGTCACATGGCGGGTTCTCCATCCCAACTGCTAAAGCCTCCACCTGTCTTTCTAGAGATTTAACGGGCAACATGAGATCTCTTTCTTTACCTTCTGAAGGTATGGATATTAATTTAAGTGCCCACAGTCATGTCACCAAGATAGTGTTCTGAGGCAGATGGAATTCATTTACCAATTGATATGTAGACAGCTTAGTAGGCCCTCTTCAGGTTCATCTGTCTAACATCTTAAATGTGTCCTTTCACTAGCTCAGCAGTGGGGCGCAGTGGGTACTGCTAAAGCTCACTTATCAGACTTTTCGGCTTTTCTTTGTTTACCTGACCAGCTGTCCCTTTTCAAACCATCCATAGTTATGAGGTTCCTAAAGGGACAATTAACAAGTTTCCACCAATCCCTTTTAGGATGCCTCAATGGGGCTACAACTTGGTTCTCATGTTTCTTTTATTTTCCCCTTTTGAACTATTACATAGTTGTCCTTTACATTACTCACATTTAAGGCAGTCTTCCTGATCACTAACACATCAGCTAGACGTGTTAGCAAATTGCAAGCTTTTAGTGTCAAACATATATTCATTTCTTTCAGTCCTAACAGATTGGTGTTAAGAACCAAGGCTGCCTTCCTGCCATGCAGACTCCCAACCTTCTTCACTCATCCACAGGCAACCAAGTAAGAACAGAGACTGCATCGTCTTGATCATAAGAGAGCAGTTAGCTTCTACGTGGACAGAACATGCAAGTTAAGGCTAGATGATCAGCTGTTTGTGGGCTATATGGGGAAGGTGAAAGGCAAGAAAGTGCATAAGAGGACATTATCAAGATGGATAATCCTATGAATTACGATGTGCAGTGCTCTGGCTAACAAAGAGCCATCAGAAAGTATTCAAGCTCATTCCACCAGAGCAAGTTTTTTACTTCTGCAATGGCAACAGGAGTTCCGATAGCACACATCTGCAAAGTGGTGAGTTGGGTGTCCCTCTACACTTTTGCGTAGCATTACCATTTGAACTCAGAAGGGAGAATGGAAAGTCATTTCGCTCGCTGGTTCCTTGAGAAGTTCTTGGTAAAAACAGCCATGCACCCACACCTTGTCTTGTGACTGTTGAGGGAATTTATTCAAAAGGTGAGGAATCTGCAAGAAGAGCAAATACGCCCTGGAAAGCTCTCTATCCACACACACACAGAAATATGTACTCAATCAATCAATCAAATCAAGCTTTATTCGGATCATAAAAAATGTCCATAAAAGCATTCTATGAAATACAATAAAATCCATTTATAACCAAGAATATGCAAAAGAAACAATATCTTAACATAATTAAAATAAGCACAATCATTATACATGTATACCTATAGTAATTCTTAGTTCAATTTTTCTAAATGAACAAGTTCATTCCTTTGTTTTTTTGCTGACATTATTTAACAAATTACTGCATTGCAGACTGGTATTCTTTCCAAATTCCGTTAATAATTAAAAGAAGTTTTATAGGATTACAGGCAATTATCTTTAAAAATTGGACGGAGATACATTTTTCTAATTTCTATATAAAAATTTCAAAAGAGTAAAAATTGAAGGGTGCTTTGTTTTGATCTACCATCACACGGGCAGTTTAGAAGATTAGCACACCACTTGCCCCTTTTAGGAAAAGCAAAAAGATAGTGTAATGTATTCATCCGTAGTCTGGTTAGGTAGAATCTATGCTGTACCTTAGTTATAAAAACGAGGTATGGCTGCAGACCCATGGCGATTGGTCCCTTAAGATAAGATATAGCAATTTTCTTAGAACCTGAAACCTCATCTCTTAAGGCTGTCCTAACATTCAGGAGACTCCTTTTCAAATCAACCTTACTGATGTGTTGTATGTCTTCAGGTTGATTTCCATTCAGGGGCAAGTTGCATTCTTCTAAGAGACCACTAATATAACTCAACCAAGGTATTTTCTTGCATCGGTCTTGGGACAAACAGTCTAAAATAATATCCCTCGTAAAGCGAGTTTCTTCCCTAGTCCAGATACGGTGCCACAAATTTAAGGCGGCTATGCTAATCAAATCGTGTATATATGGTGTTCCGGTTTCTCTATGCAAGATAATGAAAGGGTGTTCCGGTTTCTCTATGCAAGATAATGAAAGGGGTGAAGGCCTGTACGGCTAACAAACGTCTTAAAAAGTTGTTTTCAAGAATTTGTAATGGCAAAGTGTCCGTCTGGCCCCATAGTGCTTCCCCGTAACAACTCCCGGTGATGCACTTTGCTCCGTATAGCTTGAGAATCTCCCGTACAGGTTGTTTACCAATTTTTTGGGAGAATCTAAAAATAGCCTCCACCAATTTCACAAATTTCAACTTGCATAGAGTTATATGTGTAGGTGAAGAGAGAGAGTTCTCCCAGTTAATTTAAGGTCCAGAGGGGGGAGATAGAGACCAGCAAATCATAAGAAATACCTCTAGAAGGACCTATATTGCTTTTACAAGGAGTAAATCCTAACAGTATCTACAAAAATGGGGGATGCCAAAGAGAAAAATTAGGACATCAGAATATTATCAAAATATATATTTATTTGTTTATTTAGATATTTTAGTGTGAAAAAGTATTTTTATACATCTCTAGTTTTCATTTTGACACATAACATCCTAAGCAAAAATTCATCAACGTTCATATTACAATTTGTGCAAATGCAATAAAGTGCAGGTTAAGACAATAGAAAAGAAGAGTGTACCCCTAACAATATAATATAATTCTAACATACATGCATACATTCTTACACATCAATCATACCATTGCAGTGATAAAAAGATCTAACAACATAAATACTCAGACTAAGTACAGTAAAACAAAGAAACCCAAAGGTGTATTTGGTGGTTTACATTAGGAACCTAGAAGTAGTGGTTCTGCCAGTTAGACATTGGTCTGTGTGGAGATGACCAATCTGTATCCAAGTTGTGGATGTACGGCCGACGTACGTTTCGGTGATGATGTCACCTTCCTCAGGGCCAAGAAAAACAGATAACAAACTAACATATACACATGATCTCTACAAAGGTTTAAAAGGACAGGGGCATTACATGGTTTTATTCTTTTTCTATATGATCGGATATTTTCAGACAGACAGTGGTAGATGCTGTGACTAGAGGTTGCTAGTAGAGCATATACTATGTTGCACAAAGGGCATCATATAACAAAGTCCACAGGTATATTTGGCAAAGAATTGCTTCAGTTGGAAGTCGTATTTGAAGGTTTGCGGGGTTTCATGTAGTTCTACTGATGATTTTTGTGTATCACTCCGTTTCTACCGCTCACATCTATCTTTCCTTCGAAGACAGACCCCGGCACCCTGTACTACAGTTTCAGCCCTCTATCAAAAAAAAGATGTAATGGCTGCACGACTTCATACATTTTATTCACTACGGGAGTGATACACAAAAATCGAACTGGCAGCGATCTTAAGTTGTTGCCAATATTCTTCCTCCCAGTCTTTCTTTGCACTTTTGATGCAATCGCTATATTCCCTTCTAGCCGTCCTAACTGCTATAGCGTCCTTTCTCCTATTGGCGTTTGCTATAGCCCTTCTCTTTTCCCTACAACCTGTTGTATACCATAGGTTGCCACTTTTTGGTGGATTCTTCTTCCTTGGTCCACTAGTATCTCTTATAGTGAAGAATGAACCAATTTTCTCTATTAGACTCTTGTAGGAGTCTATAAAATTCAGACTTTGTTCGGTTGACTGGGCGGAGGTATGGGATAGGAGTTCCCTAGTTTCTGCCTCTACTAGTTCTTTAATACGGATCAAACTATCTTCTTGGCACATCACCCTGTTCCACTTTAATCTGCGTTTGCAATTAGATGGAACTACTTCTTTTGTGATCATAAGTGGGGCATTTAATGCTTCCCTCTCAATACCCCATCTTATTTCCATGCAAAGTGGATTATGATCGCTATCCTGTGACTGTCTGACTTCCATGTCAACTAGTCTGTTCCAGGAACCGGTATCGAGCAGAATGTAATCAATACGGGATGGACAACTAAATCTGTTATTGGTCATCATACCATTTGGGTCTGAGGTTGTCCTACCATTCAGGGCACGTAGGTTATATTCTAGTGTTAGGGCATTTATTTGGATCGCTCTTGGCGTCCATTTTCTGATTGGCGCTATGGTTGGAGGCGGGATGGACTGTCTAGAATCCTCTTCATTAAGTCCCAGGAGATCTTCTTTGCTTAGGGGTTCATATGTACAGTTAAAATCTCCCCCTACAATAATGCTAGACAATGGGGGGGATACCTTCTAGCGCCACCTCGAGTAAGGCTATAGTGGGTGAAGTTTGACCTCCTGGGCAACCTCTAGCATAAATATTAAACAGCTCCATCGAGCTTCCAATATGGGAGCCCTTAGTGGAGATTTGTAGTATGTCCTGCGATGGTAAAGTATGCGCAGTAAGTGCCCAATTCAAAGCCACACTAAACCATACATTCAGTCCTCCCGATGGGTGACCTCTCCCTGAACTAATTGCTGGAATAAAGTGGGTGGAATATCCGCATTTATATAGGGGAGACATGCTCCATGTTTCCTGGAACATACAGATGTCGAACGTATCTATGAATTGGTTCCATTCTGGATTTGCCATATTTTTTTGAAGCCCCGCTATGTTCCAGGAAAACAATTTAATCATGTTTGTGTTTGTAACCCTCTCTGTGTGAACTACTTCTGAAGCTAGTCTTACAACTGCTGTTGTTAGGGGATATTGAGCGTTGACCACTTCATTAGACCTTTCTTCCCCCGAGGAACATCCTCATCATTAATCTTCATAGCCTCCATATCTATAAGGCTTGTGGTGGAATTGGTCTGACGCTCGGGCTTGCACATATTGTGTGTTTGTCTTACACTATTCAGATAGTTATCCTTTAATGGTCAGTCTATGTTGTTTAGACCCGATGCGTCCTTGAGCCTAGATTTAGACCATAGAGGTGCGTGTCTGATTTGTATGTTACAATTCCTAGGGGGGCATGTCCTATACTCTAGGGCTACTAGGTTCTCTGAAATTGCTATGTTACCAAACTGTATCTCGATACAGTCTGTTGATGAACTACGCAAGGAAATTCTTTTAACATTAATCATATCCTCCCTAATGACTGATCTGCACCCTCTCACGTGGCGAAGCCCGTGAATGGCTTTATTGCGTATGGATTCACTGTTCTCATAAGTGTTAGCAGCTCCAAGCTTGGTGACCCCGGTCATGTAGACAATACCACAAGGGGATCTGTATGGTGTGTTTATCTGTTTGTTACTCCAATTAGTTGTTTCAACCATGTCCCTATAATATTTATTATCCCCCTGCAGGACCCTGCATTGTGATATTGACCCCCTCAATTTTGCTACTTCGGCATATGAGCCCGAGGTGTTTTGCCTGGCGGGCATTTTAGCTAGGGGGTTATGAGCTGGGATTTTGGGTCGTAACTCTACTACAGTTTTGGAGACACATAATGGAGCTGTTCGTGTATTGGGTTTAGATAGGGCCGCTCCTGCTGTTTGGTTTGGTGGGGCCGATCGCAAGATAGGGGCTTTTACCGGGTTGGACACTAACACTGGGTGTAGAGTGTTTATGTGTAGTTCCTCCCGTTTTGTAAAGTCCATCATGAATTTCTTAATAATAGCTATATCCCTTTCCAGGCTTTCAATTTTCATCTTGATTAAATTATTAAAATTCAAACATCTGGAG
The DNA here is from genome assembly GCF_964263255.1 of Lissotriton vulgaris. Classification (NCBI taxonomy): domain Eukaryota; kingdom Metazoa; phylum Chordata; class Amphibia; order Caudata; family Salamandridae; genus Lissotriton; species Lissotriton vulgaris. The sequence goes on along the minus strand of NC_141689.1, from coordinate 1,934,395,176 downwards.
CATTCACCTGGACTATTCACAGCCTCCACAGTCCCCCCCAGCCCTTGTGATAAGACCTCACTTAATTCCCTGGATTCCCCTTCCAACACTGAAAAGCGATTAGTACAAGTGATGCCCATTTCACATGCTATCACCTGCGAGGACCTGTCTATATTCCCAGTTGATATAGCTGGAAGTTCGGCATTAGCACTCATGTTTGTCCCTCTTAATGCCTCTGTAACATTTACCTCAATGGGGCAAGCAGGGTTAGAATGCATATCATCTACTGAGCACTTGGATGTTGATCTTTTAGAAAAAATAGCTGGGATCACTTTGCTCTTTATCTGCAGTAAACCGTCGACCAGGGGATCAGGGTTATCCACATTTCTTAAGGATGGGACCGTCAATAGAATGTCCTCAAAATCTTCAACAATAGATTCGATGCTTGACATAACACAATTAGCGGCAGCATGTAGCGACTTTTTTGACTTCTTCCTTTTTTTTGTTGTAATGGCAAGTGCTCCCCCCCCCTCCATTACCTTCCTTTTACCCATTGCTAGCTACAACTTTCCCTGGTAAATGGGATAATATCCAACAACTCGAAGGTGGCCCAACACTATCTTGTGTATCAGGGAGCAGTCAACTTGACGAACAAACACAGTACCTTTTTTTTATATGGGTGGTTCAAGTTCTCACATGTAAGGGGCGGGGCCCTGCCCTGCCTCGGTCTGCCTAGGACGGCCGCAGATGGCCCCGCCCTTGTCCCGGACTTCTCCCGGCGCGCTATCGCGCGCGTCCCGCGGGACGAGGTTCCAAGGGATCCTTTATGCGCCTCCTGGCACTTCCGTGTGACGTCTGCGGCGTCCTGGCCTCTAGTGGGGCTGCTGGGAGGTGTAGTCACAGGAGTGGAAGGGGCCCGGCGGAGCCAAGCCCGGCCGGAGGAGCAAGCGGAGCAAAGCCCGGCCCACAGGTGCTGCCACAGGAATGCGGGGCTCGGCGGAGCCAAGCCCGGCCAAGATGATGAAGCAGAGCAATGCCCGGCCCTCAGGAGCGAGTACAAGCAACAGGTAAAGTTCCCCCCTGACTCGGCACCAAGGGAGCCTTTATGCGCCTCCTGGCGCTTCCGTGTGACGTCCGCGGCATCCTGGCCACTAGTGGGGCTGCTGGGAGGTGTAGTCACAGGAGTGTAAAGGGCCCGGCGGAGCCAAGCCCAGCCGGAGGAGCGAGCGGAGCAAAGCCCGGCCCACAGGTGCTGCCACAGGAATGCGAGGCTCGGCTGAGCCAAGCCCGGCCAAGATGATGAAGCAGAGCAATGCCCGGCCCTCAGGAGCGAGTACAAGCAACAGGTAAAGTTCCCCAAGGACTCGGCACCAAGGGAGCCTTTATGCGCCTCCTGGCTCTTCCGTGTGACGTCCGCGGCGTCCTGGCCGCTAGTGGGGCTGCTGGGAGGCATAGTCACAGGAGTGGAAGGGGCCCGGCGTAGCCAAGCCGGGCCGGAGTAGCGAGCGGAGCAAAGCCCGGCCCACTAGTGCTGCCACAGGAATGCGGGGCTCGGCGGAGCCAAGCCCGGCCAAGATGATGAAGCAGAGCAATGCCCGGCCCTCAGGAGAGAGTACAAGCAACAGGTAAAGTTCCCCCCGGACTCGGCACCAAGGGAGCCTTAATGCGCCTCTTGGCGCTTCCGTGTGATGTCCGCGGCGTCTTGGCCGCTAGTGGGGCTGCTGGGAGGTGTAGTCACAGGAGTGGAAGGGGCCCGGCGGAGCCAAGCCCAGCCGGAGGAGCGAGTGGAGCAAAGCCCCTGCCCACAGGTGCTGCCACAGGAATGCGGGGCTCGGCGGAGCCAAGCCCGGCCAAGATGATGAAGCAGAGCAATGCCCGGCCCTCAGGAGCGAGTACAAGCAACAGGTAAAGTTCCCCCCTGACTCGGCACCAAGGGAGCCTTTATGCGCCTCCTGGCGCTTCCGTGTGACGTCCGCGACGTCCTGGCCGCTAGTGGGGCTGCTGGGAGGCATAGTCACAGGAGTGGAAGGGGCCCGGCGTAGCCAAGCCGGGCCGGAGTAGCGAGCAGGGCAAAGCCCGGCCCACTAGTGCTGCCACAGGAATGCGGGGCTCGGCGGAGCCAAGCCAGGCCAAGATGATGAAGCAGAGCAATGCCCGGCCCTCAGGAGAGAGTACAAGCAACAGGTAAAGTTCCCCCCGGACTCGGCACCAAGGGAGCCTTAATGCGCCTCTTGGCGCTTCCGTGTGATGTCCGCGGCGTCTTGGCCGCTAGTGGGGCTGCTGGGAGGTGTAGTCACAGGAGTGGAAGGGGCCCGGCGGAGCCAAGCCCAGCTGGAGGAGCGAGTGGAGCAAAGCCCCTGCCCACAGGTGCTGCCACAGGAATGCGGGGCTCGGCAGAGCCAAGCCCGGCCAAGATGATGAAGCAGAGCAATGCCCGGCCCTCAGGAGCAAGTACAAGCAACAGGTAAAGTTTCCCTATTAGTTCTAAGCTCAGAAACTGTTCGACCACCCCAACACCTCGTCTGAAGCCATACTGAGCTACAGATAAGATGTTCTTTTCTTCTACCCATTGCTCTAGCCTGGCCAACAGCATTCTTGCCATTACTTTAGAAGAAGAGCCAAGCAAAGATATTGGGCAATAGCAATTGGCACTACTCTTATTCCACTTTTTGAAAATGGGGACTATCAGACTCTCTGCCCAAGTGGCAGGTACCACCCCATCAATTGTTGCATTAAAACATTTGTACACAACGGGTACCCAAAAATCCATATTATATTTAAATATATGAATTGGGACTCTGTCGGGGCCAGCCGCTATGCCACTAGCGCTATTCTTAAGGGCTGTTACAATTTCTTCTTGACTGATACTCCCTATTTTGGTGCTTTTTAAGATTATGACAGATTTATCCTCTTTATTTAAAAAACCCTGATCAGTTTCATAAAAAACTGCTTCAAAGTGGAATAACCAATCCGCTGGGGTCACTAACATATACATTTTTACTGATTGGACATCTGTAAAGAAAGGTTGATCCAATGTTTTCCAAAAAAGGGCCGAATCTTTAAGAACGGCAGCTTTGATCAGATTCTCCCACGCATTATCCCTAATCTCCGAGTTTCTTCGGGTAAGGGGTTCTTTATATGACTTCCGTAGGATACTGTCCTCCTCCCTATTACGCCAGATGGTTTTTATTGCAGACTTGAAATCTCTATTTAATCTAGAACATTGATTATCAAACCATCTTGGGGAATGCGAAACATCTGTTTTAGGATTCTTTCGCAAATGATCAGAAATTGCAGTAGAAATACTTTAAAAAGCCTTAACTATGTCCATACTATTTGAGGAATTATCAAGGCAGGTTAAAACATGATCATTAATTTTTAATAGGATCCTATTTGTAAAAGCTTCTGGGTCAACGGCAGCCCATTTGATTGAGATCCCATTCTCACCCTGTGTCTTTATATCCATAGCATGGGTACTTACTTCTGGTTGTTTTAAAACAGGAGATTTTAAGGTTATCAGAAAGGGATGATGATCATTCAATAAACTTGGGGAGGCAAAACATTCAGCTATTAGGGACCTAAGGCTTATTGAGGTGATAAAGTGATCAATACATGAGGATGATCTTACTCCTTCAAAGGTGTAAATATTACCCCTATCCTCACGTCCGCTCCCTTTTATAGCCCTACCTGCCTTTGAGGGGATAGCATTTGTTGAAATAGTCTTGAACCCGTTTACGAAGAAATTATGTGTGAGACAAGTCTCTTGTAATAAAACCACATTGCAGAGTTGGATGCTTGTAAGCCAATTTACATCCTGCAGTTTATGCCTAGCCCCAGCAACATTCCATGTCATTATATGAAGGCATTCGTACTGAGGATAGCTAAAAGGATCCGTCTCAACTTCTGTGACAGACCCTTTCTTGCAACTATCAGTGCTAACCTCCCTAGCTTTAGTTATCTGACTCATACTCCTCCCTGCATAGTTTAATGTATCTAGCTGGGTAGGCAAGTTAATCGCAGGGAGAACGAACGATGATGTTCTCCAACAGTGGGGGACTTAGAGGTTGTAGTCAATCACAACCATCTAGACCGGACAATGTGGCAAATCTGTTAACTAGATTTAGAAAGGGTGGCCTCTGGGTAGGACCCTGCAGTGCTCTCCGATAATTTAAAACACGGGGTGTTGACCACCCTTTCCAAATAAAATGGCGTCTATAAAAAAAACCCTAATGGCAAAAGAGAGATCTTACTGAAATGATCCTCTAAATTAATACTCCCTATACGGTCCAGTAGAAATCTCACAACCTGCTCGTTATTAACCCCTTCCATGCTCATGACGAGCTCAGCTCGTCATGAGGCACACTGGAGCTGTGCTTATGACGAGCTGAGCTCGTCATGAATAGAGGGATTCATGGAATGTCAGCACAGGAGGGGAATTGCCTTAGCAGCCAAGGTGTTAAAGTTGGCAACTATGCAGTCCTCTCTCAAGTCCTTCCTAGAATGTCCTATCCAAACAGAACGTCTAGCCATGATCATCTGATTACAGATGTTCTAATCCCAAACCCCGACAATCTTCAATTTAGTTGTGAGCCAGTACATAGTTTTGGCCATCAGCTGATCGGTAGTTTCTAACTGTCTTTCCTGTGAAACCGGGATATTCCGCAAGATCACTACCAAAGGGGCAGCAGCTGGAGGAAGATGCAAGACCTGAGAGCCCTCCAAGGCTAGACTATGATCCACACCCTCAAACGTCTGCTGCGGTTTTAGACGCTGAGGCCCCGATATCAAGCTTGGTGCTTCGTCACCCCCAGTCCCCACACATGGACCACTTTCCTCCCCTTCCTGACTACAAAAGCTAGCCTGAGTAGGGCCACTAAGATTAACCCCTGGCTCAACCCATTTAACACCCACATGCACTAAACCAACATCATGATTACCCACAACATCCTCATTCCTCCCAGGTACCGACAATGTTGAGGGTATTTGCCTCGCTACGAGGGATTTAGGAGGAATGGAGTTCCCAAGTACTGCGTTGCTTAGCTCATTAGATGTATTAACTATTAACCTATTTCTGGAGGCTAAAAAACCCTCTAGGTTAGAAAGGTTATTCATAAGATTCAGTTCAAAATCGGTTAGTCTTTCCTCAATTTTAGAGAGGGATGTATGACGTAACAACGCGTGTTATTACAACGTGTGCTGTTACATCGCAATCGTTACGACTGCATGTTACCACGCTATGCCTTTACAACGCAAGTCTTTACATCGACTTGCGCTAGGTGGCGTGCTAACATTAAAAAAGGGTAATTTACTATTCCAACTCCAGTCCACTTATCAGTAGGGAAGGTGTTGGGATAGTAAACTACACCATTTTTAATGTTAGCACGCCATCTAGCGCAAGTCGATGTAAAGACTTGCGTTGTAATGGCATAGCGTTTTTACATGCGGTCGTTGTAACAACCGCGATGTAACAGCATTGCGGTGTAATAACCGCGTTGTTAAGGATGTTTCCCTTAGAGAGCCTTTGCATTATTGGAGACAGAGATGATACAATTAAATTACCCAATTTGGACCACATAACATCATTGACTTTGTCAGAGGAATCGCCTAGAAGATCTAAAGTCGAGTCCCGTGGCAAACTTGGCTGTGAAAACACCGTTGTTAGAGATGGCGATGCTACAGTTTCTCCATTTTTATTCATCTTTTTAATTTTTGCCGGTTTCTGTCTCTGTGGGCCCCCTCCCTGATCCACTTTTGTGAAGTGTCTGAGGGTACGGCAGAGGAGTTAGTTTTACCATGAGGTCCAGATCTTGTGGCAATACTTGGGGGTGGACTGCTTCGGGTATTTACAGTAACCGTCTCAACCAGTTCAACAGATGGCGTAATATTATGTGTACCCTGTCCGCCTTGTTTTCCCGATGGTTCATTTTGAGACAATCCAGGGTCACTTACTATGACGGGAGAATCAGGAACTGCAACCAAGGAGCAATCAGGGGCAAGAGCACAAGCCAGGGTGCCCAGAGACTATCGTTTAGCTGTTTGTAGATCAAGAGACTCACAACGCTCTGTCAGTGCTATCTCCTGAGCAAGGACAGAGCTGGCTCTAATTAAAAACTGATCCAAAGTCCCCACCACGCTGCCAGACAGCTGTGCAGATCTTCCCTTGCCCTCACGCAAATTCATCCTCACTAAGCTTCTGAAATGATGGGAGGTCAAAAAAACAACGTAATAAATTCCACCTTCCCAATTAATAACACTTGTCCCTAGACCAACCGTATGTCAAATTGAAATGACCTTCTGATTATGACTGGCTTTTGTGAGTGAGCCCGGCCTCATCCGTACTCTAACGGGCTCAAACAGGTCCGCCCTTGGCCTGGCCCGCGCCCGCTAAGCGGGAGCCGCAAGCACCTTTATGCGCCTCTGGGCGCAAGAGAATGGCAGCGGCGCCTCCTGGCGGGGTAATCAGGGAAAGCAGTGTGGGCTCTGAAGTCCAGTAAAGAGGTTCCCGCGAAGCGGGAGCTGCGAGCACCTTTATGCACCTCCGGGTGCGAGAGAATGGCGGCAGCGCCTCTTGGCGCGGTAATCAGGCAAAGCAGCGTGGGCTCTAAAGTCCAGTAAATGTACTCACATAGAAATCTATATGCTAGTCAATCTTTTCTAAGTCTACACATATACTTTATGCACAGTAGCACTAGGGTTTCCTTACTCTTCATTTTCTTTTGAGAATCCCTTTTTTCCATGAACATGTTTAAATGCTTGGAAATATTGTGTAGCAAGTGGGAGAAGTAACATTTGAAAAACATGTTTCACTGTTGAGTAATCTCTTCATCTATGCCATCTCCGAAATAAATTCCTTCCTATTCCCACTCTGGAAACAAATTTACTCCACCTCTTGTGAGAAGTGAATCTTAAATTGTTCCCCGGGTGGAAATTGGACAGTTATAAACTCACAAGTTTGCAGGCACACATATACTTTGTAAGGCAATAAAGCCCTTAAAATGTCTCTACATACCCACATAAAAATATTTATTCACATAGATATCTGTATGTTTTTTAATCTTTTTCCAAGTGTACACATGCACTTTGTGCGCATTAGCACTGTGTCTTTCTTTGAATTGAGATAAATGTATGCCATATAGACCAGGCTATTACATAGCCATAATTGTGATGGATAGGTGCACATATTTCCAAGATAAAATACAATGTAGTTCTCTTTGAGTTACACATTTGTAATATAGTGCTTAATCTGATAGGCGCTTACTGTTAAAGGAATAATGATAATATGGTACTCTTAATGATGGATAAATTAACATGAACTTTTTCAATACAACATGACGTGAGCATCGATAACACCATCAAGACTAAGCATGGGCGCAAAATCTGTTCCGCTCGCGGTTTTTCGGCAAATTCGCGATCCGCAAATTCCCTTGAATTTGCTGAAAATCCACGAGCGGAACGGATCCGGGGGGCAAAAGTTCAAGCTTCAAGCTTGTAACTATTTTAGAACAGCGCCGGCAAGCTGCCAGCACCGTTCTAAAATAGTTACTAAGTTAGCTTCAACAGGAAGCACTAATAGATAAAATGCAGGTGCTCGAGCACCTGCTTTATTTTATCTATTAGTGCTTCCTGATGAAGCTAACTTAGTAACTATTTTAGAATGGCGCTGGCAGCTTGCCGGCGCCATTCTAAAACAAAACAGGAGTGGGGCAGAGGGCAGAAGGTCACAGAGTGGGGCAGAGGGCAGAAGGGCACAGCAACAAGTGGGGCGGAGGGCAGAATGGCACAAGAACGAGTGGGGCAGAGGGCAGAAGGGCGCATCGCGGTCTCGCACAAAAAAAAACCCGCGAACACGCAAAGCGCCCCGCGAACACGCCAAGCGCCCCGCGAACACGCAAAAATGAAAAAAATTCAGCAAATTCGTGAATTTTGCGGATAGCGAATTCGCAAATCCGCGGATCGCGAATTCGCAAAATTTGCCCATCAAGACCATGCGCACAATCCACTCAGGCTCTCCGTCAGACCCATTCCAGCACCACGTCTTCAACAGAGCAAGCAGCTCCATTGCACCCCACCTGCGCAACGTCATCAATCTCTCCCTCGAGACCGCGACCTTCCCAGAGATCTGGAAACACGCCGAGATCAACGACCTAATCAAACAAGCATTTGCAATGCAATAGGTCTAGCATTAGGAAAGTTTGAGCTATTGGTATTGTAAATGACAAATTTTGTATTCATGTGTTCGTTTTGAATGCTAATAGTTTTAGCTTTCGCAAATGTGACACCTATAGCATTTGTAATGCAATATGTGTTGTATTTACGTGACTTAGATGTATTGAAATTACAAATAACAAAGGCCTTTTTTTATACTTAATACTTAAATAAAAGTTATTGTAATGTATAATGGCAATAGCTTAAACTTTTCTAAATAACTTTTGTGAAGAATATGTTTGTGACATTTGTAACATTTGTAATAAAGCTTGAAACATTGAGAGAACATATTTGAACCAGTTGTTGTTGAATGGTTGCACAGATTGATGCTGTGGTGGCGCTGAGTGATGTTGTGGTGGCGACAAGTGATGCTGTGGCATTCAGTGATGCTGTGGTAGCGCATAGTGATGTTGTGGTGCCCCTGAGTCATGCAGTGGTGCCCTGGAGTGATGCTGTTGTTGTGCGATAGATAGTTAGAGTGAGGGCGATAGATAGCTAGAGGGAGGAAGAAAGATAGATAGAGTGAGGGCGATAGATAGATAGAGGGAGGACAATAGATAAGGGGAGGGAGGGCAATAGATAGAAGAAGGGAGGGCGATAGAGGGAGGGCGATAGATAGATAGAGGGAGGGTGATAGATAGAGAGAGAGAGGGCGATAGATAGAGTGAGAGCGATAGATAGATAGGCAGATAGATAGAGTGAGGGTGATAGATAGATATTTTATTTATTTATAAAGTTTTATATAGCGCGAACTGGGCGATGGATGGAGTGAGGGTGATAGATAGAGTGAGGGCGATAGATAGATAGATAGATAGATAGAGTGAGGGTGATAGATAGAGGGCAATAGATAGAGTGAGGGCGATAGATAGAGAGAGTGAGGGCGATAGATAGATAGACAGATAGATAGAGTGAGGGCGATAGATAGATAGACAGATAGATAGAGTGAGGAGATAGATAGATAGATAGATAGATAGATAGATAGATAGATAGATAGATAGATAGATAGATAGATAGATAGATAGATAGATAGATAGATAGATAGATAGATAGATAGATAGAGTGAGGGTGATAGATAGATAGATAGATAGATAGAGTGAGGGTGATAGATAGATTGAGGGCGATAGATAGAATGAAGGCGATAGATAGATAGAGTGAGGGCAACAGATAGATAGAGTGAGGGCAACAGATAGATAGAGTGAGGGCAATAGATAGAGTGAGGGTGATAGATAGATAGATAGATAGATAGAGTGAGGGCGATAGAGTGAGGGAAATAGATAGATAGATAGATAGATAGATAGATAGATAGATAGATAGATAGATAGATAGATAGATAGATAGAGTGAGGTCGATAGATACATAGAAGTATAGATAGAAGTGTAGAGAGAGAGGGGTGTGGAGAGAGAGGGGTGTGTAGAGAGAGAGGTGTAGAGATAGAGAGGGATGTAGAGAGAGGGGTGTAGAGAGAGAGTGGGGTGTAGAGAGAGAGGGGTGTAGAGAGAGTGGGGTGTAGAGAGAGGGGTGTAGAGAGAGGGGTGTAGAGAGAGGGGTGTAGAGAGAGGGGTGTAGAGAGAGGGGTGTAGAGAGAGGGGTATAGAGAGAGTGGGGTGCAGAGAGAGTGGGGTGCAGAGAGAGTGAGGTGCAGAAAGAGTAGGGTGCAGAGAGAGGGCTGTAGAGAGAGGGGTGTAGAGAGGGGGTGTAGAGAGAGGGGTGTAGAGAGAGGGGTGTAGAGAGAGGGGTGTAGAAAGAGAGGGGTGTAGAGAGAGAGGGGTATAGAGAGAGGGGTGTAGAGAGAGAGGGGTGTAGAGAGAGAGGGGTGTAGAGAGAGAGGGGTGTAGAGAGAAAGGGGTGTAGAGAGAGGGGGCAGAGAGAGGGGATAGAGAGAGAGGGGGTGTAGAGAGAAAGGGGTGTAGAGAGAGGGGGGTGTAGAGAGAGAGAGAGGGGTGTAGAGAGAGAGGGGTGTTGAGAGAGAGAGGGGTGTAAAGAGAGAGGGTGTAGAGAGAGGGGTGTAGAGAGAGGGGTGTAGAGAGCTGTGCCCTGGGGGTCAATTTGATACTAAGAAGGGTGCTAACGGTGGGTCAGGGGGAGGGGGGCATTCAAAGGTTATGGAGCAGACACAAGGGCACAAATCTCATACAGTGGGTCCTGTGGGTCAATGTGACACTAAGAAGGGTGCTAACGGTGGGCCCTGGGGGTCAATGACACACTAAGAAGGTTGCTAACAGTGGGTCATGGGGGGCGGGGTATTCAAAGGATAGAAGCAGACATCCTTATAAAAGCGATAAAAATAGCATGTATCACTGGTGTCAATTTATATTTAAATCAAGATAAGGAAAACTGACAAGTGTGTAATATGTCCCGTGTTCAGTTTGCACACCTAATCATTAACAATAATAATACGTGTAGTGCTTGCTCTCATAACACTACTAGTAGTAGCGGTCACTGTTGCCCAAAATAATGGTACTTCTTTTATAGGCTAGAGGGAGAGGAAAGGCAGAGCAAGAGTAGGGAGGATACATATGAACCCAAGACGTGCAGGTTTCACACTGATTTCAATAGTGAGCTCTTAACTCACTGAGCTAGATTCTGAGCCATTGGGCTTCCCTGCTCCATCATTTGAAGCAAGTTGTCCTGGATGCTTTCCAGATTTGCACTGCCTGTAACTACTGCATGAATAGGGATGCTGCTCGTCCCTTTCAAGCTGCTTGCGCTTGTTTTAAACACTTTACGTGCGTATGAGCTGATTTGCATGGTCCGTACCTTTCGTCCGCCCTATAAATGAAAAAAGCAGGTATGACATTAAGGGCTAGATGTAGGTAATTCCCATTTACAGACTCTTAAATACCAAATTTTACTGATTCGGTACTTAAGAGTCTGTAAATGGGAAGGGGGCAGATGTAGGTAATTTTAAAATCTGAATTACCAAATCTGTAGAATTCGGTATTTACCGATTGTGTAAATACTGGATCGTTATTTCCCATTGATTCCTATGGGCTTTGAAGCCCATAGGAGTCAATGGGAAATACCGATTCTGTATTTACACAATCGGTAAATATCGAATCCTGCAAGGGTGCAGGGGGTGTCACTTTGTCACCCTCTAGTACCCCAAGTACAGGCTTGTGTGACATGTGGCACACATACATGCCCTAAGGGCATATCTGTGTGTCACATTGCACAGTTGTGCATGCACAGATGTGCATACACACCTGAATTCAGTATTTTACCACCCAATAGGATTGGGTGGTAAAATACCGACTCTTAAGGGCCTGTGGCACTAAACTGTGCCACCTACATTTGTAATTACAGAATCGGTATATTTACCGATTCGGTAATTTACCGAATCGGTAAATATAGCGATTCTGTAATTTTCAGCCCCCTACATCTGAAAACCCTAATACCGGTCGGAAACGGACGAAATCTGCCGTTTCCGACCGGTATTAGGGCTCCTACATCTGGCCCTAGGTGTCCCAGAGCATATACAGACAAACATACAGAAATAATGAGTGTGTGCAATAATAGCACATTAAAGGTAAACAGTTGGCTTTGCCGACAAAGAGAAGCACTGTCACGCTGTTCCCCTCCCAACTTCCAGTGACTGGCGAGTTAAGAGATGAAGGGGAGGTGGAGGGCATTGACTAATGGCAGCAACGGGTGAGGAAACAGTGGAAATGACAAGGGGACGAGGAGAGGAATGCCAGACGGGTATGAGGGGACATGGAGAGATATGCCAGATGGGTGCAAGGGAAGCGGCCAACAGCGAAGAGAAAGAGACGTGCAGCAATAGGCGCTAAAACATCTTCGGGTGAAGTCTGCGCTATATAAAAACACATAAAATAAATAAATAAAAGGAAGGTAGTGATTCCTAATAGTGAGTGTAGGAGGGAGCCTTGTGACAGATGTTGAGAGCCTTAAAAAGCTGAATTGATATGGGTAAGCAAATATTTGAGTGAAAATGTATTTAAGAGTACGTGCGGGAGGGAATGAGAGTGCCTTGTGTGCGTTCTGTGGCGGGGTGGGCGGGGGAGCTGCAGCCTTTGAAGTCTGATGCCTAGGCACAGACAAATGGTGGTGCGCGATGTGCACGAGGGGGGCGGGGAGCGGCAGCCTTTGATGTCTGATGCCGAGGCACAGACAAATGGTGGTGTGTTATGTGGCTGGCGTGCACGCGCCTGTCTCACATGAACTGTACGGGATCCGCAGCCATTTTGGTAGACTTTTCTTTTCCACTCACTATAATTCTCGCCAGCAATGCGCAAGCGCATTGGCAGGCGAGACCTAAAAACCTAAGGCAGACCCAAGAGACCTCAAGAACTTCCGGCCCATTTCTCTGCTCCCCTTCCCAGCCAAGGTCATCGAGAAAGCCGTCAACAGGCAGCTAACCCGATACCTCGAAGAAAACAGAATCCACACCCTTCCCAGTAAGGGTTCTGCAGCAACCACAGCACAGAGACTGCCCTCATCGCCGCCACCGACGACATCAGGACCCTGCTGGACAATGGCGAGACCGCAGCACTCATCCTCCTAGACCTTTCTGCCGCTTTGACACCATCTGCCATCGCACACAACGCGCACGCCTCGATGCCGCAGGGGTCCGAGACAAGGCTCTGGATTGGATCACCTCCTTCCTCTCTGGCAGAACCCAGAGCGTCCCCCTCCCCCCATTCCGTTCCAAAGCCTCCGAGATCATCTGCGGTGTACCCCAGGGATCCTCCCTCAGCCCGACGCTGTTCAACATTTACATGGTCCCGCTCGCACACGTAGCCCGACAGCACTACCTCAACATAATCTCCTACGCCGATGACACTCAGCTGATCCTCTCCCTCACCAAGGACCCCATCACCGCCAAAGCCAACCTCCACGAAGGAATAAAGGCCGTCGCCGACTGGATGAAGACCAGCCATCTGAAGCTGAACTCGGACAAGACGGAGGTCCTCCTCTTCAGCTCCAACTCTTCAACCTGGGACGACTCCTGGTGGTTGACGGCACTGGGGGCAGCCCCGACACCCACCGCCCATGCACGCAAGCTGGGAATCATCCTCGACTCAACGCTCTCTATGACCAAGCAAGGCAACGCCGTCTCCTCCTCCTGCTTCAACACTCTCTGCATGCTCCGCAAGATCTACGGATGGATCCCGACAGATGCAAGAAAGACAGTCACCCAGGCCCCCGTCAGCAGCAGACTCGACTAAAGAAACGCACTCTACACGTGAGCCCCGACCAAGCTCAACAAACGACTACGACGTATTCAAAATGCTTCTGCACGAATGATCCTTGATGTACCACGCCACGGTCACATCACCCCCCACCTGAGAAACCTGCACTGGCTCCCCGTCAACAAGAGGATATCCTTCAAGCTCCTCATCCACGCACACAAGGCACTCCACAAGACCGGCCCAGCCTACCTCAACAGACAGCTCTCCTTCTACTTCCTTAACCACCAGCTCCGCTCTGCCGACCTCTTACTCACCACCGTCCCGCACATCCAAAGAACAACCACCGGTGAGAGATCCTTCTCCCACCTCGCTGCCAAGACATGGAATACCCTCCCACCGAACCTACGACAGACGCAAGACCTGCTGACCTTCAGGAGGGTACTCAAGACCTGGCTGTTTGATCAGTAGCGCCGCCCCCCCCCCAGCGCCTTCAGACCTTCACAGGTATGTAGTGCGCTTTACAAATGATTGATTGATTGATTGATTGATGTGACTCTGTGATAGAATAAGCACACATGTCCAAAATACACCAAAATGTGGTCCTCATTGTGTTGGATAAAAACACACAATTGTGACACACATCTTTATACAATCCTCACTGTGATGGGAAAAACACCAATCTCTGTAATAGGCAGCATAATATTTCTGGTGACAGATAAAGGCACACAAACCTGTTGTACACAATTTAATATGGTTCTTAGTTACACCACTGCCTATAGGACCGTAGGTCACATTTAAATAGGAGCTATTGTAAAGCACCAAAGAGCACAATCTTGTGACACACAGTATGAAATGGTTTTCAGTGTCCAGAACAAACGTTCATATGCTTGAAACATATAAAGTTGTGGCAGTGTGTATTACATGTTTAAAATGGCAACACAAATCTGTAACATGCGTCATGATGTGCTACTTTTTGCAATGGATAAAAGCTCACATGCTATACACGTGGTCACATGAATTGCATAACACAATGCAGTCTTCATTGTGATGGATGAAAATATGTGTGAGATGTTGTTTTCAGAGTGAGGTGTTATAGCGCAGAGTTAAAACACGCACTGTGATGTAATTCATATTCATTGACAACAGAGGGGACCAGTCTCTCACAGGAATGCACATGCAATGAGGAACAGGTTTGTTTCTATTAGGTATCTTAAGACATCAGGTGCTCGATGCACATGATGAACTCAAATGAATTTGTAACTGTGTCACAAGGTCGAGGATGACTTATTGGAGGAGATTCCATACTCCCCGGTGACTATGGTGAAAGAGGCACTCTTCCTCTATGTACAGGATTTTTCTCCGGTCTGTCCCTTTAAGGAACAGGACTCTGACACCCAAGAAGAAGGCGGTCAGCAAGTCCGGATGACGTCTCTGCCCCCTGACCAATGGGGAGAGAGAGCCCCGCTTATGAAAGCGGAAATGGATGTTGGAACGGATTCTGAGGAAGAAGTGAGACCTAAAGAAAGCGGAGAGAGCCAGGTGAACCAGAGCGCGTGATGGAGAAATGGGACCTCATCGCCTGCAACAAGTGGGGAGGTAACCCCTGCAGAGGAGGAGTCGCCAGGAGGCCAACCGTTTCACGCTTCACTCTGCCACGCTCTAGGAGGAATGTGGCTGAACAAGGTACAGTCCGGCTGCGGGCTGCTCACGGGCACTGGGCTGGAAGGCAGCAAAGTAAGTAGAGGACACACCTCTGCTAAACCGGTGGGTTAACCGGACTACACTTGGTGGTGGTGGCTTCTTTGAGTGTGGTGATACTCCCTGCACTGGCCCTCTACACTTCTACATATTGTCGATGTCCCGACGTTCACCAGTGGTTTTCTGACCGAGGAACATACGAGTCCATGACTGACCTGGTGGCCTCATAAGAGGAAGAACGGAAGCAGTATTCATACCTAACCTCTACTAGCTGTGTAAACAGACGAACTCGGACGTGAAAAATAAAAACATATTCAAACCATACCTAATAAAAGGGATAAAAGTACCAAGTCGCACGTTGATTCCTTCCGGGGCTTAACCCCTTACTTGACGACCCGGTGACAAAAATATAATGTAATATAATCCTATTTGTGATTGAAAGAAGTTTATTCTTGGCAACAGTAGTTTAGATAATAGCACATCTCTGCAACAGGCCTAGTGGTGTCGTCCTCGCAGTGCTAGGAAAAAGCTCAGATATGTAACACATAACATCATACAATCCTCGTTGCGATGGATAAAAACAAACAATTGTGATGCACACCAAGACTTGATTCAAAGTATAATAGTAGCTCACTTACATAACTCCCCAAAACACCTGTAACATTCCAAGCTATGGTCATTGCGCAGGGTATGAGCAATCCACTGGAAAGATTGTGATTGTGACCCTGCCGTGATTCATGTAGACAAACACCTTTATACCCCTTCATCATTGGCTCAATTCCCAAAACCAAGTGCTTTGTTTAGTATCATCATTTTGGATTACAGAGCAAGCTGCTTTTTAATTCACAAAGGTTGTCTTGTGGACTATTAGCTTATAGCTACAGAGGATATATTTCAAGGAGTAGGTTTCATTTTCTTTTGAGAATTCCATTTTCCCTTGAACAAGTTTACATGCTTACATTTCTGAAAATATTACAAAGCAAGTAGAAGTAATAACATTTGAAAAACATTTTCCCCTGTCAAGTAACACTTCAGCTATGCCATCTACAATTTTTAGTCTGATTCCTTTCACTTTCCATCCTGGAAACAGATTTAATCCGGCACTTGTAGAAGTGAATCTCAGATTGTTTCCTGGGTGGGAATGGACTGAAGAATTGTTTGGGGACAGTTACAAAGTAACACATTTGGAGGCACACAACTAGTTTGCAGAGCAACAAAGCCCTGTGAAGATCACTTTCCACACACACAAAAATGTTTGCTCACATTCAATAGTCATCTTTTTCCAAGTGTACATATATGCTTGTTCACATTAGCCTCTGTGCTTTTTTGTGATGGATCGTTCGATGGATGATGCATGTCCTATGGACCAGGTTGTATAGAGCCGTCATTGTGATGGATAAGTGCATGCATTTCCAAAGTACAATACAATATAGTTTTTTTTGTTACTCAAGGTCATACACTTTACTAATACACAGCATAATGTTATACATGCTTTCTGTTAAAGGAATAGGTGATAACACAAATTCACATTAATGTGGTACTTTTAATGATGGCTAAATTAACATGAACTTTTTCAATACAATATGATGTCACTCTGTGATAGAAGAAGCACACTTGTCTAAAATGCACCAAAATGTGTCCTCATTGTGTTGGATAAAAACACACAGTTGTGACACACATCTTGATACGGTCCTCATTGTGATGGATAAAAACACTAACCTCTGTAATAGGCAGCATATTATTTCCTGTGGCAGATAAAGGCACACAACATTAGCCCTTGGGATTTTTTGTGATGGTGATAAATTCATGTCCAATGGACCAGGCCTGCATAGAGCAGTCAGTGTGATGGTAAAATGCATTAATTTCCAAGATAAAATACAATATAGTTTTCTGAGTTACCTAAGATCATACACATGACAACTAAACAGCATATTGTTAAAGCATCTTACTGTTAAAGGAGCTTTCTGTTAAAGGAATATGCGAAACCTCTAAATCACATTAATGTGGTATTTTTAATGATAGCTACATTATCATGAACTTGCTCAATGCAACATGATATTTCTCTGTGATAGAAGCACACATGGCTAAAATGCCCCAAAATATGGTCCTCATTGCATTGGATAAAAGCATGCAATTGTGACACACATCTTGAGAAGGTCCTCATTGTGATGGATAAAAACACCAACCTCTCTAATAGGCAGCATATTTCCCCAGGCAGACAAATGCACACAAACCTGTCTCACACAATGTAATATGATCCTCAGTTTAACCTATAAAGTGCACATAGGAGCATAATCCCCATATATATAGGAGCAATTGCAAAGCATAAAGGAGCACAATGTTGTGACACACAATATGAAGTTGTTTTTAGTGTCCTGAACAGATGTTCATATGATTGATACACTTATAAAGTTGTGGCAGGGTCTATAATATGTTAAAAATCTCAACACAATTCTGTAACATGCGCCATGATGTGCCCTTTTTTGCATTACATAAAAGCTTACACGCTATACACATGGTCACATGAATTGCCTACCACAATGTAGTCGTCATTCTGATGGATAACAACACTGTTGTGTTTTTGTTTTAGAGTACAGTGTAATAGCACACCGAGTTAAAAACATGCAGTGTGATGCTATAATGAGTTTGATGGACTACAGTTCTTAAACAATTCATATTTATTGACACCAGGGAGGACCAGTCTCTCACTGGAATGCAGTCTTAATGAGGAACAGGTCTGTTTCTATGAAGTATCTTAAGGCAGCCTTATGATACTAGGCAAGCACATCACAAATTCTCTGCAATGAATTACAAATGAAGAGGTAAATCAACGTGCAGTTTTAGTGCACTGCATGATATTGCCCCACTGGTGATGGTTAAGCATGCACATCTTTGTAAAACACTGTATGAGATTGTCTTTTGTTATACATAGATATTGTCTCATATTACTAACAGACAGCATGATGTGCTCCTTAATGTGATGTATCAAGGCAAACAATCGTGTAACACTTCAAGGCATCTAGTGATCATTGCACTTAATACACCCAAATTAATTTGCAACATACAATGTAGTATAATTCTATTTGTGATGGAAATAATTTCATTCTTGGTAACAATAGCTTAGATAATAGCACAACTTTGCAACAGACCTAGTGGGGTGGTCCTCACAGTGATATACAAAAGCTCAGATGTATAACACACATCATATGGTCCTCGTTGTGATGGATACAAACAAACAATTGTGATGCACACCAAGACTCGATTCAAAGTATAATAGTAGCTCACTTATATAAAACCCCAAAACACCTGTAACACTCCAAGCTATGGTCATTGTGCAGGGTATGAGCAAACCACTGGAAAGATTGTGATTGTGACCCTGCTGTGATT
Source organism: Lissotriton vulgaris (assembly GCF_964263255.1). Classification (NCBI taxonomy): domain Eukaryota; kingdom Metazoa; phylum Chordata; class Amphibia; order Caudata; family Salamandridae; genus Lissotriton; species Lissotriton vulgaris. The sequence goes on along the minus strand of NC_141689.1, from coordinate 1,934,376,757 downwards.
CATATAGACAAACACCTTTTATACTCCTTTATCATTTACTGGAGAAGCGTGGCTCAATGGTTAGAGCGGCAGACCCTGATGCAGAGGTCTGGCCCGGCACCAGGGTTCAATTCCCGCCTCGGCGGTTCTTGGACTCAATTTCCCCGGACCTGATAATTCTTGCCTTGGTGCCTAGTCTAATCATGGGTCCCACTCTGTGACTCTGGGCAATAGCTTGCTTAATCTCCACAACGGCCCCAGCAGTGCTTGGATGCCTGGCTTCACCTTGGGGGTGCCCAGGAGTAGACATTTCACAGGAATGCCGGGATGGGTTCCACAGCGGTATGAATACAGCGCTATGAGGCCTCTGGGTAGGAGTGTGCTATATAAATACTATACATTTACATTTACTCAATTCACTACACCAAGTGCTACATTTATTATAATTTTGGATTACATGAGCAAGCTGCTTTTTAATTCACAAAGGTTGCCTTGGGGACAGTTAGCATACAGCTACAGAGGATGTATTTCAAGGGGAAGTCTTCATTTTCTTTTGAGAATTCCATTTTCCCTTGAACAAGTTTGCATGCTTAGATTTTGGGAAATATTCTGAAGCAAGTAGAAGTAATAACATTTTAAAAACATTTTTCCCTATGGAATAATCTCTTCATCTATGCTATTTCCAATTTTTAGTCTGATTGCTTCCACTTCCAACCCTGGAAACAGATTTAATCTGGCACGTGTTAGAAGTGAATATCAGATTGTTCCCTGGGTTGGAATGGGCTGAAGAAATGTTTGTGGACAGTTACAAAGTAGCACATTTGCAGGCACACAAATACTTTGCAGAACAACAAGGCCCTCTGAAATTCACTAACCCCACACACAGAAGTATTTACTCACATTCACTAGTCATCTTTTTGCAAGTGTAAATGTATACCTGTGCACATTAGCACCTGTGCTTTTTTATGATGGTCGATTGGCTGGATGATGCATGTCCTAGGGACCAGGCCTGTATAGAGCCCTCATTGTGATGGATGAGTGCACACATTTCCAAGATACAATACAATATAGATTCTTTTAGTTACTTAAGATCATACACATTACCAATACACGGCATAATGTCATAGGAGTTTTCTGTTAAAGGAATATGTGATAACACTAATTCACATTAATGTCGTACTTTTAATGATGGCTAAATTAACATGAACTTGTTCAATTCAACATGATGTGACTGTGTGATAGAAGAAGCCCACTTGTCTAAACTGCACAAAAATGTGTCCTCATTCTGTTGGATAAAAACACACAGTTGTTATACACATCTTGATACAGTCCTCATTGTGATGGATAAAAACGCTTTACTAATACCCAACATAATGTTAAAGAAGCTTACTGTTAATGGAGCTTACTGTTAAAGGAATGTGCAATAAAACTAAATCACAATAATGTAGTACTTCTAATTAAGCTACATTAGCATGAACTTGTTCAATATCACATGATGTGACTCTGTGATAGCAGAAGCACACATGTCTAAAATGAACCAAAGTGTGGTCCTCATTGTGTTGGATAAAAACACACAATTATGACACACATCTTGATACAGTCTTCATTGTGATAGATAAAAACGCCAACCTCTGTAATAGGCACCACAATATTACTTGTGGCAGATAAAGGTACACAAACCTGTCTCACACAATTTAACATGGTCCTCAGTGTGACCTATAAGTGCACATAGGAGCATAAGCCACCTTTATATAGGAGCAATTGTAAAGCATAAAAGAGCACCTTCTTGTGATACACAAAATATGAAATGGTTTTCAGTGTCCAGAAGAAAGGTTCATATGCTTGATACACATGTAAAGTTGTGGCAGTGTCTACTACATGTTAGAAACACAAAATAAAACTTTAACATGTGCTTTGCTATGCTCCTTTTTGCAATGTATAAAACCTCACAATTTACACACATGGTCATCTGAATTGCATACCACAATGTAGTCCTCATTTTGATGGATAAAAACATGCAAGAGTTTTTTTTCATCAGAGTGTGGTGTAATATCACAGAGAGTTAAAACATGCACTGTGATGTCGTTATGAGTTTGATGGACTAAAAGTCTTAAACAAATCATATTTAGTGACACCAGATGGGACGGACCAATCTCACATGAATACAGTTGTAATGAGGAATTGGTCTATGTCTATTAAGAATGCTACGGTAGCCTTGTTATTGTATGCCAGCACATCACAAAGTCTCTGCGATTAATTACAAATGAGGAAATAAACCAACATGCAGCTGTAGTGCACTGCATGATATTGCCCTCCTGGTGATATTTAAAACATGCACATCCATGTAAAACTATATGAAATTGCCTTCTATGATAAATAGACAATCTCTCATGTTGTAACAGATAGCACGATGTGCTCCTTAATGTGATGTATCAAAACAAGCGATCTTGAAACATGTCATGGCATCTAGTGCTCATTGCACTTGATAAACCCAAATTAATGTGTTACATACAATGAGATATATTCCTATTTGTTATGGAAAGAAGTTAATTCTTGGTAACAGTACTTTAGGTCCTAGCACAATTTTGCAACAGACCTAGTGGGGTGGTCATCACAGTGATAGGAAAAGCTCAGTTGTGTAACACACAACATCATGTGGTCCTCATTATGATGGATAAAATCAAACTGCTGTGATGCACACCATGACGTGATCCAAAGTATGATAATAGTAGCTCACATATATAACATACCAACACACCTGTAACACTCAAAGCTATGGTCATTTTACAGGGCAGGAGAAAACCACTGGCAAGATTGTGATTGTGACCCTGCTGGTTCTTTTTTTTTTAAGGTTTCCAAAGAAAGTTTTATTCGGCTGACACGTTTCAACCAAACTGGTCTTTCTGAAAGCCAATACATACGTGGTGATTATACCATATCACCTATAAACACCAAGCTCACATATGAGTAAACATAGTGAAAAGACTTTGTTGGACCTTGTACGATGCCTAGAACCTTTGGAAGAAAGCCTGGCATTAATAGGTCTAGGCAGCATAATTAAATTAACACAAGTGCATGATTTACCTTATGCTTTCACATGATCACAAAATATATAGGGTCATCAAAAATATATATAAATATTTATCTTAATAACAGATAAGCATTTAAGTTCTACTAAGTTTCTAAACTTGCATAATTAATGAAAAGCACATACTCGACACGGGTACATTGAGAAACGCCACCCGAAAATAACAAATCCAATGCCTGTCATCCCGGCACACCATGCGCAGCCGCCACGCCGCCCCGCAACCATGACCCTGCTGTGATTCATGATGCTTTTTCAATAAAGGATTTAATAGCGCACAATGTTGCAATATGAAATGTGATATAATCATTTTAATGGACTAAACTATCAAAAACAACTCCTGCTTATCAGCACCTAAGAGGAACAATCTCTGTCAGGAGTGCACTCAGAATTGGATACAGTTCTATCAAGCATCTTAAGGCAGCCTTATGAAATTTTTGTGCAGTGTAATGCCGGCGGTGGGGATTGCGAGTCTTTCAATGAAGGGCTCAGCTCCTTCAATTATGTATAAGTTCCCGATCGAGTTCCTCCTCTGCTGCATCGTCTCTCCCTGGGATGCCAACAATGCAGAAGTCATTGAAATACTTGTGTTCCCCGCCACTGGCATTACACTGCACAAAAATGTCAATGCATCACGGGTTCTGCCAGAAATCATTCGCTTCACATATTATTATTATTATTATTAATGATATTTCTAAAGTGTGAACAAAGGCCCATGGGCGTCTCGGCGCTAAGATATCTGTAATATTTAACCTGAGAGGGGGGAACTGAGTCTAGTGATTAAAGAGCCAGGTCTTAAGTTGCTTACGAAAGGACCAGAGGGAAGGACTGGCTTTAATCAAATGGGGCAGTGTGTTCCACAGTTTTGGAGCTGACACCAGGAATCTTCTGTCACCCCATGAAACAGTTTTGGTCCGAGGAACCACAAGATCAATTAGACTTGAAGAACGTAGTGTTCTGGACGGACAATAGGGAATCAGATTTTGGACAAGATATGCTGGTCCCATATTATGCAAGGCCTTGTACACAATACAGAGAGTTTTGAATTTTATTCTGTTTCTGATGGGTAACCAGTGTAACTCTCTGATTGTGTCCGAGGCGGATTGATATTTGGGAATTTTTCCCAGTAGCCTGGCAGCTGAGTTTTGTATAATTTGCATTTTGTTTAAAACTCCTTCTTGTGCATTGAGGAATAAAGCGTTGCAGTAATCCAAGGTGGACAATACAAGGGAAGTAACCAGGGTTTTACCAGCTGTATCAGGAAGAAAGGGGAGGATTTTTTTGATGAGTCTTAGTTTGTGGAAGGCTGAGGAGGTGATCTGGTTAGCGTGTGGATGAAAAGTGAGGCGGTTATCAAAAATGACTCCCAGGTTCCTCAACTTACTGACAGGCGCGGGAGGCGAGCCTAATGAGGATGGCCACCAATTGGATGACCATTCCGGAGTCAGCGGTCCGAAGATGACTACTTCCGTCTTGTCAGAATTTAATTTTAGGCAATTGGAAGCCATCCAGCTCCCAATTGCTACCATGCCTGATTTAAGATCTTCCGCTATTTTATGGCCGTTTTTCTTAATGGCAAGGACCAACTGTGTGTCATCTGCATAGGTAGTAAGGCTCATCCCATGTGCACGAATAACATTGGCTAAGTCCGACACATAGATGTTGAAAAGTGTCGGACTTAGGGATGAGCCTTGAGGTACTCCACATGGCAGGGACAAGGTGGAAGAGTGAAAGGGTCCCATTGTGACCACCTGGGTTCTATTGGCCAGAAAAGAGGCCAGAAGTTTACTGGCATTTTCCTGGACACCCATGTTTTCGACACGGTCGATCAACGTAGCATGATCGACCGTGTCGAAGGCTGCCGATAAATCAAGCAGTATCAAGACTGCTGTACTCCCAGCATCGCGGATGGATCTAATATCATCCGCCGCTTTGATCAGAGCCGTCTCCATCCCATGCAATTGGCGGAAGCCAAACTGTGATTCATCAAGTAAATGATGTTGCTCTAAGAATGCGGAGAGTTGTTGATTCAGAGCTTTTTCAGTTTTTTTAGCCAGTACTGGTAGGCTGGCAATAGGTCAATAGCTCTTAGGTTCTTTCATGTCGAGATGTGGCTTATTTAAGAGTGGTTTAATGAGGGTTTTTTTTAGAATATCAGGGTAAGTGCCTGTACTAAACATGGCGTTGCAGATAGAGGTGATGGCAGGAAGAACCGTTTCAATAACAGGTAGCAGTACTTTAAATGGACAGGGGTCAAGAGCAGAACCTGATCTAATGGTGGATATAATATCAGCAATCTGGGAACTAGAAATTTCTGCGAACTGAGAGAGGATGGGTCCAGTATGGGCGGCGGTCGACAAGTTGGGAGGGAGTTTGGTGTTATTAGCAAAGTCAGAATAGATGTAGTTGACTTTACTAAAGAAGAAGCTGGCTATGGCGTCACAGAGGGGTTGTGAGGGAGGTGGAGTCAGGTTTGTGGAGTATCCTGCTAGTTGCTTAGTAGTTTTGTACAGAGCTTTATTGGAGTTTTTGGCCATTTCGATTCTAACGCTAAAGAATTTTTTCTTGGCCTCATTAATCATAGTTTTATATTTGGCTACAGTTTCTTTATACTTAATTTTGGCTTCTACAGAGTAGTCTTTCCTCCAGTGCCTCTCCTTATTCCTACACTGTTGTTTTTGTTCTCTTAAGGCCTCCGAATACCAGGGGGCCGACGGGGTAGATCTATTGCGAGACCGTTGTTTAACCGGGGCCAGGGAGGATGCCGCTGAGCCCACCCACTCATAAAATTGGGAGGTGGAGGTGTTGGGGTCGGTTGATAGAGGGGGAGTGGATTTGGTTAAGAGAGTTTTCAGGCTGGAACTATCAATGTCATTCCACGCCTGGAAGGACTGTTGAGAGTTGGATGGTAGTGTGGAGGCACCAATGTCTTGAATGGTTAGTGACGCCATGATGGCATGGTGGTCTGACCAAGTAACTGGAAGGATTTGAGAGACTTGTAAATCCTGTGAGTTGGTAAAAATGCCATCCACTATATGGCCCCCGTCATGTGTGGATGATTTGACCAACAATGGGAGACCAAAGGTGGTCATATCTCCTAGAAGCGCAGCAGTATCTTTGTCCTCTGTTTTGTCAAAATGAAAGTTAAAATCACTGAGGACAGTGAGGGAACTATCAAGGGCTGAAGATTCCAGAATGGGCCTGAGGTCGGAAATGAATCCGGTCCTTGATCCTAGTGGATGATACAAAAGGATCCCATTAAAGTTATAGGAGGGAGTCAGTTTGATAGAAAATTGCAGAGCTTCACAGGATGGTAGTGAGATCATGTTGGTTCTGGCGATAAAAGTGTCACGTAAAATGACGGCAATCCCACCACCTTTATTGCGTTGTCTGTCCAGTCTATGGATGGAAAAGCCTTTTGGAGCTGCAATCACTATATCTGGATCGGACGAACTATCCATCCAAGTTTCTGTCATAAATAGTAAGTCTAAACTATTGTCCTCCATCAGGTCGGCTATGTCCTGTCGGTGTTTCCCGAGCGAGCGGACATTAATAAGGGCAAGTGAAAAAGATTTGGGTGATTTATACTTGGTGGTGGGGGGAGGATTTAGATAAAGGGGTATCTGTGATTTACAACAGGGACAGAGTACATAGGATGTACATCGTACATGAGGAGAAGAACCATGTGAGGCCCCCATGAGAACCATTCACAAAGCTACAGCTTGAAAGCCATTAACAAGTCCCCCTGTCCTCATCTAATTATTTTGAAGCGTGAATATCATATTGAAGCACCAGCAACCGCCGCAGTCATTTCTGGACACAACAAGAGAAAAAGGACCACACCCCTTGAGTTCATAAGGCATCATCACCCGTGAGAATTCCCTCACCTCAAATGTGAATGACCAAGTCCTGGTCCTGAGGAGAACCCTGAAATCAAATAGGGTTCTGAAATGTGTCGACCCCACCCAGCCAGCAATAATCACCACCAATCAACCGACCCATACCGAGTACAAACAGGACATTTAGGCCTGGTGTAACTGTTTAACTGCTTCGCTGGTTATGGCAGGTGTATGTAGTGAAACACATAACTGAATTGTACCGCCATTGTTCTTAATGTTAAAATAAGGACTGGTCTATTGTTTTGTCATGTTTGCTCATTTCCTAAGTATTTGTTATATGTCCAAAGTACTGTCACCATTGTGTTGTTGATATATGTTGGTACTAATTGTTCTTCTTTAAGACATGAAAGAAATATCCATCTTGTTTGTTCCACAAATAAATGAACAAATAACAAGTGTAAGGAAAACAATAGAACTACTTGAGAATCTAAGGTGGTTATTTATGAATGTATTTATTCAAAAACGTACGTCCGGACCTTTTTCTTGTTTCCAACTTTCTAAAAAGTGGCATTTTTAAAATTGAGGATTGAAATATGAATTTACCATTCAAGATGGTTTTAAGTTACTCTGATACCATTCATGACTTTCCTACCTGCTCCCAATAAAAAATTAACACTTATTAAATGTAATAAGGTACCCAATGGTATGCTATGAAAGAGGCAGGCCTTGCAATAGTGACTACCAGGACATGTCAGATTAAAAACTACATGTCCAACTTTTTTAAGTAAACTGCACCTTGCCCTATGTGCTTTTGAGGGCCTACCCTATAGGTGACTTATATGTACTCAACAGAATGGTTTACGCTTGGTAAAAGGTTTATTTTGACAAGTGGAAATGGCAGTTTAAAAGTGCACCCACAAGCTGCAGTGGCAGACCAGGGACAGGTTAAAAAAAGTCCACTTAAGTGGGTGGCTCAAAAAGTGCTGTAGGGACACTAATAGCATTTAATTTACAGGCCGTGGGTGTACATGCAATATTACTTTACTAGGTACTTGCAAATAAATTAAATGTGACAATGGGGTCTGTAGCCCAATTCTATCATGTTTTAGGGAATGTGAACAAGCAGTCAGTTTAGCACTGGTTACCAGTCCTAAGGCCAACAAAAGCAAATTCAGAAATATAGTGGGGGTGAAGGCAATCAGCTTTGCGGACGACCACCCTAAGGCTGACTGGTCTAGCAAGCATTGACTTGTAACACACTCCATAATATTTTTCTCCTGGTGATGTTTAAAGCATGCACAACCCTGCAATACACAGTATGAAAATGTCCTCTGTGATGAATAGGCACCCGCTCATATTACTAACAAACACCATGATGTGGCCCTCAATGCGATGTATCAAAGAACAAAATCTTGTAGCATGCCATATTATCTGTTTCTCAGTGTGAATGGTAAAACCACATGCAATTGTAATATACTAGGTGATATAGTCCTTATTGAATAGAAAATAAATTCATGCTTGATAACAGTAGCTTTGATAACAGCACAAATTTGCATCAGACCTAATGGTGAGGTAATTGCTATGAGAATAGGGTCAGATGTTTAACACACAATATCATATGGTCCTCGTTGTGATGGATAACAGATCACACTTTTTTGACACACACTAAGATATGATCCATATGATGGCAATAGAAGCACAGACATATCAGGCACCTAAACATGTGTAAAACCCATAGCTACAGAAAGACAAACACCTATGTATCCCCATTTTAAAGATCAAAATAGGTTCAGCTCTACTCTTGCCTTCCAGGTCTTATTTGAGCGACCTCAAGTTTTTATGTTGAAGTTGACGTTTAACCAGCTTTTCACAATTTATGGACAGAATTTACTTACAAATTGTCAAATGCCATAATTAGAGTTGGATGAATGGGATACACCTTCACAAACGAGATGGAGATCCCGTCTGCAGTTTTACAAGTGCTACAATGCCTAATCCGGGCCCTACATTTTTTACCACTTTAAGAATATAGCACATGTGGCTGGAAACTGAAAAGCAGCTCTTCAAAATGTTCAAAATACCAACTGAATTGAGGATGCAGAACTACACAAATTCAAAGGGAAACACAGTGAAAAGATGGATATTTTAGCAGTTAGGAACTATTTTTTAAAGGTATTGTCTAAATAATACACTATTTGAAATCCAGTATGGTCAGTTAAATATACGCTGGATGAAATAAGAAAGCAGTGTTTGCTAAATGCATATGTATTCTGCAATAAATTGTCAGTCACATACGAAAGGGATCCAAATAAAGGCTGTTTGACAAATATATACTGTACCAAATAGGAAGACACTATATGTAAAATATAATCTGGTCCTCATAAACAGCCTTGTATAAAAACACACACCGGTCCTCGTAAAGCTGTTTGCTGTCTTTATGTAGTGTGTAAAAATGGTCTTCATAACTCTTGGATACGGGACATATGCGGTCCTCATAAGGGGGTTATGTCAGAAAGTCTCAAAACTATTCCCATAATCGTTTTTAAAAATCTGATATAACTTTCATACTGTCATTATAGTATAAACATAAAATGTATGATCATTTTGATTCTCTGATGATCAGAAAGGGTGGCCCTCATAATGTAGGTTTTTTTCACTGGTCTTCATAGAGTGATATAAACATGTATGTGTGTGTGTGTGTGTGTGTGTGTGTGTGTGTGTGTGTGTGTGTGTGTGTGTATATCTATATTTATGAGGACCAGAACATGTTTGCACACCAACGCTATGAGGACCAGTGCGCTATGAGGACCGGAAAGCCGGTCCTCATAACGTTTACAGTGCTTACATACTGAGGGGAGCTCTCTCAGCTGTCTGAGTGAAATTTTGAAGAGGGCTTCATAATTCCTATTTTTCAGACAGTGTGTGTGATGAATGCACTCCTATACACACACAAATATTCTCTCTCTACACACACAGACAGTGCAGTTGCTAAGGACAGAAAGCAACCAATCAGATTTCAGGGGTGTGTCTTCCTGGTCCTCATATTATCAATAGAAGTCTTAAAGTGTGTGTGATGCTGCAGGTTCCCATACCGTCAGTAGAAGTCTAGGAGAGTTTGAATATATCCTTCTAACCTTCAGAAAGTGTATTTTAATTTATCATTTTTGCAACAAAAAAAACATTTTATAGCTGGAAACCCAGCTCTAAACATTATAAATCCTAACAGCCAGAGTTTAAAAAGGTTTTTTTTTTGTGTGACATAGGCTTGGAAGAAGAAGGGGTTTTGAAGACTCCAATGATGTGTGTTTTTAATGAAAAGTACTAACATAGGGCCAACCATAAAAAAAGATATGTATTACAAATAGTCATTTCAACTTCTCAAAATTGGGACTGGGAATGTCCCTCCTACAGTGAGATAGCTGAAGGTGTACACGCTTCAGAATTTCAATCAAAGTGCTATTTTCTCACTGGAAAGCACCTGCCAAAGGTTTTGGAGTGTCAAAAACAAAAATGTGATAATTAAAAGCACAGGCTCGATTCTGCACACAACAATGTGATGTGGAAATGTCTCAGTGGTTTCACTGTTTTTCTATTCAGTTCCAAGGATGAATTCTGGCCGGCCAGTGCTCACATTCTTTCATCTCCTTACCATAGCGGTGCTCACCTCTGCGCAGCTGTAGCAAGAGAGGAAAGTACTAGAGCTTAGCGTGATCTGAAAGTGCTTGGAATGGAGGATAGATCTGGGATGATCTGTCAGAGACTGGGATGATCTGTCAGAGGTAGAAGAGAGCTGTCAGAATTATAACAGTTTAAGGATGAGGAGCACAGAAGACAGTAGGAAGGTTGTACATGACAAGGATTAGTGTAAGAAGTGGCTGAGAAGTGGCACCTGAGACTCTGGCTCACACACTACATAGACATTCAGTCCATGGACATACAGTAGACCTCCATGTTGTAATAGGCTGACATTTGAGGTGTAGCCATTATTCCAAACCATATGCAATATAAAAACTCCACCCCCCCTCCACCCCCCAGTGGATCTGGTGATAACTTGTACGGGGATGGTCCAGTCTTGTATGCTACCTGTACGTTTGGGACATAAACTGCAAATATATGTATCTTTTGTCCTGGTCAGCAGAGTCCAGGAAACTTGCAATATGAGTCTCACAATGGTGCAATGACAACATCAATAAAATATGCTGACTGCAATCCTCAGTAAGGTTTTTTTTATCATGTCACAGCAGAAAATAAGCAACTCAGCTTATATATAACCCATAGCTATTTGGCAAACCAGATACCATAAGCAATCTTGCAGGCAGGAAAGCATCATCATATCATTCAATGCAAACTTGCCCTAGGGTATCAGATATCACTTTGCACTCATTACACGTCCATCACCCATTTGTAATAGTTATGTGTATCATCATCAACTGGACTAAGCACTGATGACAGTGAGACAGGTAGCAGTAAACGGCGCAATAAACAGTGAGGGGAATGTTTCAATTTGAAATCTTTCTTTCCAAATTCATCTCTATCACCAAAGTGCTCGACCTGCGAACTTTTACTTTCAATTACAAATCAGGCTAATTCCAAGTCTCAGTAAACATTTTAATCAAGAATCAGAAAACTCAGACAGAAGCAGAGTCCGGATATGCAATGATTTTGAGGAGGCCTAGACGCAGGGAGAAAATTGTCCCTATGCATTTTCCCCACATATTAATGCTGTAACTAAGCGAAAACAAGCATTGGCATAGCCAATAGGTCTCGTCTTTGGGACCTTATAAGTGTTTAGCCATGCAACAGTTGATGTTGTTGCACCAATGATATTGTGCTGGATAACTAAACACTTATAAGGTCCCAAAGGCAAGATCTAATGGCTATGCCAAGGGAAGCTAAACCCCCACTGTACACTCATTACACATGTGGCTATTCATTCTATGCCAAAACTGAACATAAACTTCTGTAGCCCAAGGAGAGTCTGGAGATAGATTTAGAGAGAGAGAGAGATTTAGAGAGAGAGAAATTTAGAGAGTGAGATATTTAGAGAGAGAGAGCAAGAGATTTAGAGAGATTTAGAGAGAGAGATTTAGAGAGCGATTTAGAGAGAGAGAGCAAGAGATTTAGAGAGAGAGATTTAGAGAGAGAGAGATTGAGAAAGATTGAGAGATTTAGAGAGAGAGAGAGAGAGAGAGAGAGATAGAGAGAGATTGGTGAGAGGACTTGTGGGTTTCAAAGAGCTAGTTGGAAAATAATGAAAGATTCTGGATGAGTTTGAAAGCAAGAAAATGCCGACAGGGGGAGGAAAAAAGATTTAGAGAGAGATTTTGAGAGTGAGAGTTTTAGAGAGAGAGATATATATATATATAGAGAGAGAGATATAGAGAGAGAGATTTAGAGAGAGATTTAGGGAAATAGATTTATAGAGAACGAGAGATTTAGAGAGAGAGATTTAGAGAGAGATTTAGAGAGAGAGAGAGATTTAGAGAGAGAGAGAGAGAGAGAGAGAGAGAGAGAGATAGAGAGATTTAGAGAGAGAGTGATTTAGAGCGAGAGAGATTTAGAGAGAGATTTAGAGAGAGAGATTTAGAGAGAGAGTTTTACAGAGGTTCAGACATGAAATGAATGAAATGAAAAGTAGATTTATAGAGCGCGGTTGCTGCCCAGAGGCGTCCAAGCGCTAGACACCAGAATAGAAATTGCTTGAAGAGGTAACTTGTTGATATTACTGAGGGGAGTTAAACAAAAAAGTCTTCAGCTGTTTCCGGAATGAGGGGAGATTAGGGTTGGATCTAAGATGATGAGGAAGTGAGTTTCAGATCTTGGAGGCAATATGGGTGAATGTCCTGCCACCCGCCCTTGCCTTGTTTATTCTTGGAACTATCGCCATAAAGGCCTGGCTAGATCGAAGGTTTCTGCTGGGGTGGTACTGTTTTACTAGGTCCCGGGTAATCCTAGGTCCTGTGTCCCAAAAGGCCGGATGGGCAATACACATGGTCTTAAAGATGATTCTCTGTCACACTGGCAGCCAGTGCAGGCTGATCAGACCAGGTTTGGCTGATTGTCTGCGTGGCAGCTGTAACAGTGTGCGGCTGCACAGTTCTGCACTATCTGTAGTCTGCGCAAGGTGTACTCCGGGACGCCAAGGTAGAGAACATTATTGAAGTCGAGGCAGGACTGTATAAGACCTTGGATGGCCACCTGCTTTGCCTCCATAGGTAGAAGAGGGAGGACTTTCTTTAGCATCCTAAGAATTCCGAAGCAGGTAGCTGAGAGTTTTGTAGCCTGGATGTTAAATGAGAGGGTCTTGTCCAGCCACACCCCAAGGCTCTTGATATTATCCTTGGGTACTGGGGGTGTACCGAGACAAGAAGGCCACAAGGAATTGAAAAAGGTGGGGTTTGCAGGGCCCAGGAGCATCAGCTCTGTTTTGTCCCCACTGAGCTTGAGAGATGAGGTGGTCATCCAGCCCTTTACCTCCTCTAAGCACTTCATTAGCCCACCTGACGACGGCAGGGCGGCCTCCTGCACCAAGGAGACCACCAGCTGGGTGTCGTCCGCATAAGAAATGATCTTAACCCCAAATGGACGAACGACTTCAGCCATTGGTCTCATATAGATGTTGAAAAGCGCAGGGCTTAAAGAGGAGCCTTGTGGGACTCCGCACCTCAACGGCCTACTCATGGACACTGTCTCTCCATCAAAGAATTGGAATGATCTGTCGCTCAAGAAGGATTTGAGCCATAGCCAAGCACTATCTACTATTCCGACACTCGAGAGGCGGCTCAGCAGGGTGTCATGGCTGACAGTATCGAATGCCGCGCTTAGGTCATGGACGATCACTGCCACTGACCCCCTCTGATCTAGGATTTTTCTGGTTTCCTCATTGACTGTTAGAAGGGCGGTCTCTGTTCCGTGTTTGGGTCTAAAACCCGCCTGGGTGGCATCTAACAGCTGGTTATTTTCAAGGAAATTCACCAGCTGGAGATTGATGTACCTCTCAAGGATTTTGCTCACCCAGGGGAGCAGAGAAATCGGCCGGTAGTTGCTAAAGTCAGAGGGATCTAGATTGGGTTTTTTCAGCAGAGCTCGGACCATGGCCCGCTTCCAAGCAGGAGGGACAGTACCAGAGGTAATGGAGGCGTTCAGGAGGTCCACAATGGTTAGTAAAGTGACCTGGGGTGCCAGCATCATGTCTTGTGGAGGTGCTGGGTCGCATGGGGACCCAGATTTTACCTTGCGGTCAATGGAGTCCAAGGATTCAAGGTCTAGGGGGGGGAAGTGGTCCAGTGTAGGACGGGGTTCTGATAAAGTGGTTCCCAGATTTGTTTGATCCTGGGCTATGGGGACAGCACCTGTAGAGGGGAAGGATGAGTAGATTTTATTGACTTTTTGGTGGAAAAATTCTGCCAAGTCATTACAGTGGTCTGTTCTTTTTTCCTCGTGCAGGTTAGAAGATGGAGGTTTTGTGAGTTTTTTCAGAATTTGAAACATTTCCTTAGGTTTGGATTTTGCTAGTATGATTTTGTCCGAGAAATATACAGATTGGGCAGATTTGACCTCGCCTTTGTAGAGTTTGATTGCCTCTCGGTAACGGGTTTTTTCCTCCAGAGAGTAGTCTAGACGCCATCATCTTTCTATTTTTCTGCATTCGCATTTCTTTTCCCTGAGAGCCTCTGAATACCAGGGGGCTGTTTTGCGGGAGTGTTTCATCGTTATTTTACTCAGGGGGAGAATGGTTTCAAGCGCTTTTGTGATCCAGTCAACGTGATCCAGGTTGGCCAGGCATGGGTCCTCATTGTAAGAGGGTTTGTCATTTGCGAGTCTGCTAGTCCAGTCATCGACTGGTACCTGCGCCCAGGATCTGGCATGTCTTACTGTGGGTCTCCCGGGGGGTGGCTTAAATGTGGTCCAGGTGAAAGGCACTAGTAGATGATCAGTCCATGGGAGGGAGATTGGTAGCCCACCCACAAGGTCTGCACAGTTACTGAACACAGGGTCCAGTAAGTGGCCCTTAGCGTGAGTCGGTGCCTTCACTCGTTGTACTAATTGTAGTGCAGCTAGGTCGTCTGTAAGTGCTGTAGCTGTATGGTCCAGGGAAGTATCAAAATGAAAATTGAGATCCCCCAGCAGAGTGTAATTAGAGGCAGTGCTAACACGGTCAGCCACAATCAATGGGAGGAGATTGTGAAACTGTTTGGGGGGGCCCGGGGGTCGATATATTAATGTTCCTGAAAAGCAGTTGCTAGGGGTGAGTTCTAGGATAAATGCTAAGCTTTCACAGTCTGGAATTGCTTCAGAGATTACTCGACAGTGGTATTGTTCTTTATAGATGATGGCTAGGCCTCTTCCTCTCCCATCAGGGCGGTCCTGTTGGATAATTTGGAAGCCTGGAGGGAGGGCGGTCACTAATGCAGGGTCGGAGTCCGACGTGAGCCATGGTTCAGTGAGAAACACTGCGTCTGGCATGCGCTCCTCTAACAAAAGGGCAATTTCCACCCTATGTTTGGGCAGGGATCTGCAGTTTAATAAGAGCATACAGTAATCCTGTTTCGCATCTAGGACCTGCTTAGGTTTGAGCGATAGTTTACATTTTGGACAGATCTCTGGGAGCTCTGTAGTATGATGTAAATGCAGGCCACAGTTCGTTCCTAACGGCCTTATGCTGAGGAGAGCTTCCATGCTATAATGCCTGGTCTTTTGTGGCCGAGATGTAGGGGGCATGGCCCTCGGCCGCAAACGGCAAACTCTCAGAGAGAGAGAGAGATTTAGAGATTGATTTAGAGAGAGATTTAGAGAGAGAGAGAGAGAGAGAGAGAGAGTGAGAGAGAGAGAGAGACAGAGATTTAGAGAGAGAGAAAAAATAGATTTAAAGAGAGAGAGATTTAGAGAGATTTAGAGAGAGAGAGAGAAAGAGAGAGAGAGATTATCCTGTCAGGCGCCTGAAGAGTATGAAGGTGATGAATCTCACATTAGAAATGGACGAGGAAGGCTTGTTCTTATGATGGATGTACCACTCCCCATCGTACCCTTTCAATCTGTGAATAGTGGACTTGTAACGAATGTTATGTTTGACATGTGCTAGGTGAGCTATTTCTTTTTTTTTGCCCTTGCATGCATCTTTAATATATGATTGAAAAAAAAAATGAATATTTAAAAAGGAAAATCCCAAATGCTACACTTGCTATTCAGATTTCTGAGCTAATGTCTGGGGTGGTGTCTGTAAGACGAATAAGTGAAAAAACAGAAAAATACTCCCATTCAACCCACATTCAGAAGTTTTCTAAAAAAGGCAATAAGGAAGTAAACACAGCACAGGCGTTGACTGGTCCAAATGCACCACATGTTCTGCTCCTCAATGGAGAAAAGCGACAGAAGGGACACTTGAGGAGACTGTTTCTAGAATATGTTTATCCATTTATGAGCAGTGTCTATGCAGGTGTTTTGGCAAGGAATTCTAGCCACTCACTATACCATCCTCAAAATGTAAACGAAAAGTTCTGCACTTAAATCGTACAAGAAAAGCAGCTTTCACCATTGTTTGAGTATAGAACATGGATTTTTTGTGCTGAAAGACTGCTGTATTCGAGGGAAACGACTTTATTGAGACATTAATTAATTACCATGGGTTCCCTTTGCATATTTAGGCTGCTTCATTAACAATTCCAAAACATATGTGAAGCTCGCAGTGGCGGAGGTAAAAATGAAATGGAGCCATCTCTCCCAACATGGCGAGTGGACAGAAAATGATTGAGGAGGACGGAAGCATGAAGGTTAGGAGATGCTAAATGAAAACAGCATGTAAAGAGCACAGACTTCGGTCCAACCACACAGAAACTGAACGGGTCACTCTTTCTATTCTTATAAACTAGCGGGAGCAGTGGCGCTTGGCCCATGTGCGCGCGCTATAGGAGTGCCCGCGAGCCATGCACTTAATCAGCCATGACAATGGAGTGAGTGGCGCACGCGCAAGAGCGAGAACCAGACCATATGTTTTGAATTATCGCATCTGTGTCTGGGCACCATAATTCAAAACATATGGCGCATGTGTGGGTAACGGCAAGCAATAGGCCACACACGCACGAGCCTGTGGTAAGCTTTTCAAAGCCCCTTACTAAAAGTCTCGCCAGTGCAGCGCATGTGCGCTGCTGCAGGCTCAACATAAAAATGAAAGTAAGAAGAAGAAAATTGGCCCGTGCAAAGTGATGACTCCTGCCAGATCTGAGCCAGTGACGTGAAGATAGAGATAGGGACTTTCCAATCATGTGCCACAGGAATTTTACGAGCACTCGACTGCCAGATAAGAGACCCTGCTGAAGTGACTGCAACTCTACTGGAACATTCTGCCTTCACGAGAAAAGGAGAGAGTGGTAAAATTGCTAAATACATCTTTTTCTGGAGACAGGTAAAATGCACATATCTAGACAGCCCTCTCCTTCACGCTGCAGTAGTGCAATGGCGAGCAGACAGGTGGGATTAAAGGCGTCTGTGAGGCTTGGAGGAGGACGATCATCCAGGGCATGAGAACCACAGCCCTACTGTGAGTTGGATCAAATGGTGGGGTCAATCTGTGAGAAGAAGCCAAAAGCCCAGTTTACGCACTGAACCATGGATCTCAATTGGACAAGTCTAGGCTGAGCCTGTGATGGCACATGGACCTCGTCTCATCGGCTCGATCTATCGAGGTCCAATGGCTGCATACAGAGCTGATGTATTCTGATGTTCTCGTGAATATGGGATGTTCCAAGAATACTAGTCTACCTAATTGAACAATGGCGTGGAAACCAAAAACAGGCTGAAGATCATACACTATGGAGGCAGTGGTCATAGGAGGACCAGACTAATGCGTGTACAAGGATTCCACACAGACCAATCCCAAACAACAGCTGGAAATTAAACAAACATTCACATGAACATTTCCATAATAATGAACTTTTCAAAAGTGACAGTTTTCCGTCTGTCCACCAGCCTAATGACTGTGAAAACTGCAAGGAAGATAAAGCAGACAAAGTGATAGTTTGTACCAACCAAAAAGTTGCTAGTGCATCACCACTCAATGGTGTGTGTCCAATAGAAACAGATGGTCCATGGTGTGTTTGCTACACAAGGGCTTTCAAACATGAGGAGGACGTGTGGTACCACCAGGTGAGATGAGGGAGACTGCTGGAACAAGCAGCAACTGCATCCATCCAGTACAGAAAGCGCCACTTCAGTAGCCACCCTGTTGGCCGTGCTTTCCTGACAATAGTGTTTCGTAGTTACTATTTTATGCCCACCTTCACAGGTTTCTAAGTCAACTACACGCATGCAAAAAGGGTTCTTGGTGGCTGGTAGTTCAAAGACTCTAACGGATTCTGAAGTCAGGGCACTAAAGTGTGCTCTTTAAGTCAAAGCAGAGGCTGCAGATAACAATGATTTTTAAAAAAGGGAAATAAGTTAAGCCCTCACTGCTGATAGCTGGAATCAGCAGATCACCCTGGAATCCCAGCATGGCCATCTAAGCCTTTCATCCTTCAGATGTTAAGCAACATTGACAATGACCTCAGTAGAAAATACACCATTAATGCACCCAGAGGCCACAACAACCATCTTGGACATCACTTGCATTTTCTTAGCAAAACAAAAAAATCCACATCTTACCCCATTGAGGGGGGCGCTAGAGAGCGCGCAAGCAGCATGGCCGCACTGATGTGAGGCTCCTGCTTCCTGATATCCTTCACTTATCCTGAACAATTGGGCGCTAATTGGGGTAAATTGTCGAGAGATCGGTAGCGCTACCCCGCGGCTACACGTGGAGTGAAGTGCGGAAGGATCGGCGGCGGGCAACCGGAGCGGGGGGCGCCTGAAATCTGAGCCGCGCCGCCCGCCTGACCTGCATGGAGCTTTGACTCGGCTGCAGTGACTGGGAAAGGTCGGGGATTACCACAAGGCAACCAGGCCCCGCGTCCGGCAATGACACAGTGAGTCAGCGTTATCGCTAACAACCGAGTCACGGCGCAGAGGCGGACTGCTGGTGCAACAGGACGCCAAGGAGGCATTTGTGGAGATAGTACTGCTGGGGGTGGCGGCGCAGGTTTCCATGAGGCCACTGCGCGAGAGACTTTGCCGAGAGCCATAATGGTGTTGCGATTTGATTGATGGATGCGGACATACTGACGGAGGCGGCGAGGACTGTGTAGGTGAATTTGTGGGGAGCCCACATAGCGCAGCAGTTGAGGATTGGCGCGTGTTACCCCCCCCCACTGTGAAGATCTAGTGAACACCGGGGCAGGATAATAAATATACTGAGGAGGCCGGACATACCATGGCGGCTGCGGGGAAAGCACCTTTGGCAGGAGAGCCGTTCCGAGGTGTGGGGACAGGCTTCGCGAAGATACTGAGCAGTGTTCTTCCCCTACACGTCTCGGTTACGGTATGGAACAGTCTGTGTGATGCCCGTGGTGAGAGGGGAGATGGGCAGTGGCAGTGCGTGGATAGCCGGCTGAGACGAGAGTGCAAGAGGAGTGAGACCCTTACTGGCCGGTGCGGAGCGCCTGAAGCGACCTGCAACAGGTGCGATCAACCCCCTTGGAGCGGCGGAGCATTGGGTGGTGGTTTGACAGGGACTGTGACTGCTGGGCCGCCATGAGTACTCCCCCCCACCCCATATTGTGGGTGCTGGATGTCACAGGCTGCTGCGGTTTTACGGACTTAGCAACCTGCTGCCGTTGTGCCCTACAGGGCTTTGGAAGGGGCTCAAGTAGCTCCGTGAATCGCCATACATTGGTGGAGAAGGCAGCTGGCGATTATGAGGTGATGCTTCAGCGGGACACAGTCTTGGGCAAGTAGCTGACCCAGTGAGGTGAGAGCTGCTGAGAAGCGCTGGACAGAGCAAGCTGACGCGACAAGAGTGCGGGGCAGGATCAGCTGTTGACGACAAAAGGGCCACGTGGCGACTCGGGCTGGCCCTCACACTTCACCCTAGACTGGTGGTTGCCTTGATTACTCCTGATACATACGCAGAAGGCGTCGCACTCTTGCTGAAATATGGGAAAGACCGACACTCGTCAACCGAAACTAAATTTTGAAGCTGCAAAGAAGGGAAGCAAATCTACTGCTGACGACCAGGAGCAGGACTTGGCTGAGTGCGCTGGAGGGGGAGCCAATTCACAGGCCTCGGACATGGCCAATATACTACAAGAGATGCGGCAAGGATTTGCAACAGTGGTGGACAAGGTGGACCGGATGTCCTCTAGGATGGATGCCATTGCACATAAGCTAGATGGCCAGGAAGACTGCATTAAGGAGGCGGAAAGACACATATCAGAATCAGATGACGTCACTGCAACCCGTACAGTGCAACTTACGAGAATGGATAAACTGCTACCCGTCATAGCCGCAAAAAATGAGGACTTGGAAGCGCGCAGTCGGCGCAACAACATACGCGTCATAGGCTTACCAGAATCGACAAATACTGGTAGAATGGAGGACTATATAGAAAAACTACTGCTGGAGTCCATAGGCAAAGACGCCTTTTCCTCGCAGTTCATAGTGGAAAGGGCGCACAGAACCCTCTGTCCACGTCCGGTGCCGGGAAGCCCCCCACAACCTATAATTGCACGGTTACTTAATTATAGAGACCGGGATGTAGCCCTCAGAGCTGCGAGAAACAAGCAGAAGTTGACATATGATGGTAACACCTTTTCCATATATCCAGACTTCACACCTATCGTGCAAGAAGATCGCCGCAGTGTTTGTGGAAGTCAAGCGGAAGTTGCGATCGGAGCAAATTGATTACGCACTCCTCTACCCAGCCAAGGGAAGCAGCGATTCTTCACGTATCCCCAGCAAGTCGAAGACTTCCTCCGAACATTGAAACGAGCAAACCGGGGTGGAGAGCGACTGGAGGCCTCGCAGCGGAATGGCGACATAAATGAAAATGAGGATCTGGAATGACTGACTCCAGCAAAGTAATCTGCACACATCCAAGGAAACTATTACGGATTGGTAGGCTGGGTCGGACAATCTAGCTGATGCGAGGTGAGATCCTTCCAGTATGGCTCAATTGTTTACATGTTATTGTGGTTCTAGGCCTGCTCCCTCCTCCTCATGATAGGGCCGGCAGCGCCTTCGGAGGAGAACTTAAGGGAAGTGAGGAGACTGCGTAGCTGTCTAGAAGGTCCCCCAACGGGTATTACCCCATGGAAGTACAAGTTCTGAACTATGAGGGGAGGGTAACGGAAGTGGGGTTCCAATTTGGAGGTAGGGTGGGAGGGTGGACGTGGGATTCTGGCAAGATTGGGTTGCTTCAGTGGGTGGGGGGAGGAAATTTGCAGTTCTTGTTGATTAGACGTAGGTCTGTGGGGGGTTTGTTCGAGAGGGTTATTTGGTACATGTGGTTGTCAATAAGCACATCTAAGGGATTTACTGTATGGTCGTACACAAAGATTAGTATTACTTTGAAATGTCGTTGTTGTACTGGAGCCGCAGTTGTTGAGCGACTAAAGGTGGTGGATCGGGAACAGAGGCGATGCTATCCGATGGAGCACTGTAGAGATGTACAAGGCCTAGCTCATGACCCCCATTGACAGCACTAAACTAAACATAATTACATGGAACGTACGGGGGCTGCGTGACCCGCGGAAAAGGGACGCCAAATACTATCCTATCTTGACAGACACCAGGTACACGTAGCAATGCTGCAGGAGACACACTTCAACCCAAGACGTAACATCACATTTGCTTGTAAATGGGCGGCACACAGGATCTTTTCTTCTTTCTCTTCCTATGCGAGAGGTGTGGCAATTCTGGTTAAGAGGGGCACTCCGTTCACACTAACGGGAGCCACGTGGGATGCCCAGGGGAGATATTGCCTGACTTGGGGGAGGTTGGGGTCTGATTCTGTTACCCTGGCCTGCTGTTATGGTCCTAATGTGGACGACCCCCAGTTCATTACAGAACTATGATTGTGGACATTGGGTCCAACCATATTGTGTGGGGAGGTGAATAACATTGCGCGGAGTCCGGATATTGATAGGTCCCACCCAGCTCCCCATCATTACACAAAAGCCCGTGCCATGCTGCATTCCACACTCACGGACCACAATCTGATAGATGCGTGGAGACACTTGCACCCTAACGACCTAAAGGGAACCCACTTTACTGCGCATGCGGCTACTGGGGCGAGACTGGACTATATTTTCTTGAGTGTCGGGCTATGTCCGGCGATTTTACAAGTGCAACACTTAGCCAGGACTTACTCGGATCATGCACCGGTACGGCTTACATTGCCCTCCACAGATTATGGTCCTCCCAGAAGCAGCTGGAGGTTGCAACCTACAATACTACTAGACACTGTGTTTCAGGAGGAGCTCAGAGAGGAGATCAAAGTTTTTTTCATACGTAATAAGGATTCAGTAGATAGCGTAGAAATTATCTGGGAAGCTTTCAAAGTGACGTTACAAGGTTTTTGCATAGCAAAGGGTGCTGGGATGCTTAAAGATATTTTGAAGACGTTACGTACACTTGAGACCAAACTTAAGTCATTGGAGAGCAGATTAGCTACTAGGCCGGATGGCATATCCAAAAACAATCTCAGTTTAGATCGAAACTCACAGCCTACATGGATGAGGCTCGCATAGAGGCGAGATTTCGAGGGAAGTATTGGACGGCCCGCCGCTATGGCGAGGGGGAGAGGCCTGGGAAGGCGCTGGCAGAGACGATTCGGAGGTCATGAGGCTCTAATGTAATCCTAGAATTGGAAGGGTTGGACGGCATTGTATATAGGGACACTGCGACCATACTTAATGCCTTCACTGAGCACTACACGGCATTGTATACAACCACTAGGACGGGAAAATTGAACCTAGACGCATATTTGGACGATATATCGCTGGGGTGGTTGAACGATACACAGCAGACATTTGTGTGTGCCCCATTTGAGCTTGACGAGGTCAGGAAAGCCATCATGCATATGCAGTCGGGTAAGCCCATGGGGTCGGATGGTATCCCAGTCGAGTTTTATAAAACCTATATTGATATGATGGCTCCCATACTGCGTGAGGTCTATGAGGATGCACTGGAGGTAGGGCGTCTCCCCCCTTCCATGAGAGAGGCGATCATCGTCTCCCTATTAAAACCAGGGAAAACACGCGCCACTGTGATTCGTATAGGCCCCTGTCACTGCTCAATTGTGATGTTAAAATATTAGCTAAGCTCATAGCTAATCGTCTCAGTCTACTCATGGAACATTTAATACTGCCTGACCAGTCGGGATTTGTGCCCGGGCGTGCAACATCCCATAACTTGCGGACCATATTCACAATATTGAATAACGTTTCTTCTGAGTTACCTTTGGCAGCAGTTTTCCTGGATGCCACAAAGGCTTTTGACTCCATTGAGTGGGACTATTTGTTTGGTTTGATGTCCCGAATGGGGTTCCTCCCCTTTTCCTTTCCTGGATATGTTTGTTGTATTGCTCACCTACAGCTAGAATAGTGATTAATGGCAAAACTTCTGAGGGTTTTCAATAACGAGAGGTACGAGGCAGGGTTGCCCCCTGTCCCCCCTGTTGTTCGCGATCGCGGTGGAACCACTGGCGGCTAAATTGCGTCAGCACCACCGTGACAGAGCATTGCAATGCAACATGAGGCAGATATTGGTTTCCCACCTATGCGGACGACATTACACTCTGCATACGAAACGCCCAACAGAACTTAAATATTATCCTTCGAGAATTTATAGTGTTTGGATTGCTTTGAGGGGTACAGATAAACTGGGATAAGTAGAGTATCTTTCCCCTTACTGATACAATGAGTCGCTTTCCCTTGGACTATCCGATGGCATGGTGCGAGGATGAACTGAAATATTTAGGCATCCGTGTGACGAGGGATAGAGATGAATTGATGCGTCTTAATTACGGGACCGCTATGGTTCGAATTGCGGATAATATATCAAAATGGATTACCCTCCCTCTCTCCATGGCGGGCGTGTCTCTTTGATAAAGATGGTTATATTATTTCAACTATTGTATATGTTTCTTAATATACCCTTTCACCCGGGGTCATTTTTTTTTAAACAGTTGCGGTCAGAACTAACGCGATTAGTGTGTGGGGGGGTAAAACCGCGAGATTACGTTGGGATGTATTGACGAGGCCTTATTCTCAGGGTTAATTTGGTGTACCTAATTTTGAATTAAACTATTACAGCCCACAGGCGCATTATGCCCATTTTTGGGTGCATCAACCACGTTATATGCCCCTGGTGGCGGGGGAGCATTGGCTCGCTCTTCCCGTCCCCATTGAGGCGGCGGTGTACATTCCGACCCTCATGCGGGATAAGACGCCGACCACGGTGAGTTGCACGGTGGCGGCCTGGGCACATGTGAGTAAGATGTTGGATGTGCCTATGATTTACTCGCCACTGTTACCGCTGGCATATCATCCCGCCATACCTCTTCTTCAGGAGACACTTTTCCACAAGTTTGAAGATCACACTAGGATACACAACTGGGAGGACGTGTATCAAGAGGGGTCATTCCGCACAGTGGCGCACGTGTTCCAGAATATAACACAGACACCCCTAGAAACCTTCCTATACATTCGCCTGTGGCAGGGAATACGCTCAATTACTCCTGATTTCCCTTCGGAGCCACCGACCTTTACACCGCTACAGCTGACACTTCAGAACGAGATGGCTAAACGGCTGGTGTCAATACTATACAAAGCAGTACACACACAGAAGATTGAGCAACCTGCAAAGGCAAGGGAAAGGTAGGACCTCAAACTAGGTATAACTCTGACGGATAAACAGTGGGAATTCTGCTCGCTGCAGACTGAGCGAATTTCAGCTAGCAGTAGGCTTAGGATTATCCACTATAAATTCCTACATAGACTGTATTATACCCCAGCCAGAATGTATAGATACAAATTGAGGGATACCGACTCGTGTGATAGGTGTCATGCTGAAGGCGCTGACTTCCTGCACCTGGCATGAGGCTGTCCGGAGATATATAAGTATTGGGCGCAGATTTTTCAGGCTCTGTCCACTATGAATAATGCCCGGATTGACATGTCCCCACTGAAGGCTTTATTGGGGTATGTGGAGCAGCTAAGGGCGGAACATCGTAAATGTGTGGCCTTGACGTTGCTTCTAGCTAAAAGGAGAGTGGCATGCCGCTGGGGAAGAGGGAGAGCACCCAAGTTTAAGCTGTGGCTTCATGATCTAATATATTGTCAGGAACAGCAGGCGATCTATGCTATCACGCCAGCTGCACTAGACCTGAGGGAGGGATTGGGTGCTAGCTGCCTCACTAGTGGTTGACCTGTTGGGTTGTGGTGGAGGTGCCCCCTTGCCCGCCTACCCTTTCCTCAATATGACCTGTTCTAGTCCCTGGGTTTCTATTGTTTTATTTCTTTTGTAATGGGTGTGTAATTTATCTGACTGGTTTGCTCTGATATAACAACGTTGAACAATGTAACGGGAAATAATTGATTTGCAAGACGAACACTAAATGTATGTTTATGAAACATTGAAATAGCTGTATGTGTATGACAACATGTGCACCACGTTTATGGTTGTTTTCTAAAAATCAATAAAAAGATTTTCACAAAAAAAAACACTTTACCCAAATGAGCTTCCCATGACAGCATCATCAAACACCTTCCATTCCAGCGGAAATCTCAAACATGACAGTCGCTGGAAATCTTCCAGACAGCAACTTCGTCTTCAGGCCCAGCTCTAACCCTAGGAATCGGGGTCTCCCTGCTACTGTGGTAAATAGGCTTCCACCACACTGTCAGCAGACACACTAGAAATAATTGCTTATAGCAGGCACACTGCCCACTGTTGGAAATGGCAGACACGCTATCAACCAACGGTAATGGCAGACACGCTATCAACCAAAGGTAATGGCAGAAACGCTGTCCACCAACGGTAATGGCGGACACGCTATTCAACCAACGGTAATGGCAAACACGCTGTCAACCAACGGTAATGGCAGACACTCTGTCAACCAAGGGTAATGGCAGACACACTGTCAACCAAAAGTAATGGCAGACACGCTATCAACCAACGGTAATGGCAGACATGCTGTCAACCAAAGGTAATGGCAGACACGCTGTTAACCAACGCTATTGTGGTAAACAGACTTCCACCACACAGTCAGCAGACACACTGGAAATCATTGCTTATAGCAGGCACACTGCCCACTGTTGGAAATGGCAGACACGCTATCAACCAACGGTAATGGCAGACATGCTATCAACCAAAAGTAATGGCAGACACGCTGTCAACCAACGGTAATGGCAGACACGCTGTCAACCAACGGTAATGGCAGACACGCCGTCAACCAACGGTAATGGCAGACGCGCTGTCAACCAACGGTAATGGCAGACATGCTGTCAACCAAAGGTAATGGCAGACACGCTGTCAACCAAAGGTAATGGCAGACACGCTGTTAACCAAAGGTAATGGCAGACACGCTGTCAACCAATGGTAATGGCAGACACGCTGTCAACCAACGGTAATGGCAGACACTCTGTCAACCAAAGGTACTGGCAGACACGCTGTCAACCAACGGTAATGGCAGACACTCTGTCAACCAAAGGTAATGGCAGACACGCTGTCAACCAACGGTAATGCAGACATGCTGTCAACCAACGGTAATGGCCGACACGCTATCAACCAAAGGTAATGGCAGACACGTTATCAACCAAAGGTAACGGCAGACACGCTGACATCCAGCGGTAATGGCAGACACGCTGTCAACCAACAGTAATGGCAGACACTCTGTCAACCAAAGGTAATGGCAGACACGCTGTCAACCAAAGGTAATGGCAGACACGCTGTCAACCAAAGGTAATGGCAGACACGCTGTCAACCAACGGTAAGAGGCAGACACGCTGTCAACCAAACGGTAATGGCAGACACTCTGTCAACCAAAGGTAATGGCAGACCCGCTGTCAACCAACGGTAATGGCAGACACGCTGTCAACCAAAGGTAATGGCAGACACGCTGTCAACCAACGGTAATGGCAGACACGCTGTCAACCAACGGTAATGGCAGACACGCTGTCAACCAACGGTAATGGCAGACACGCTGTCAACCAACGGTAATGGCAGACACGCTGTCAACCAACGGTAATGGCAGACACGCTGTCAACCAACGGTAATGGCAGACATGCTGTTAACCAAAGGTAATGGCAGACACGCTGTTAACCAAAGGTAATGGCAGACACGCTGTCAACCAACGGTAATGGCAGACACGCTGTCAACCAACGGTAATGGCAGACACGCTGTCAACCAACGGTAATGGCAGACATTCCGTCAACCAAAGGTAATGGCAGACACGCTGTCAACCAAAGGTAATGGCAGACACGCTGTCAACCAACGGTAATGGCAGACACGCTGTCAAACAAAGGTAATGGCAGACACGTTATCAACCAAAGGTAATGGCAGACGAGCTGTCAACCAACGGTAATGGCAGACGAGCTGTCAACCAACGGTAATGGCAGACATGCTGTCAACCAACGGTAATGGCAGATATTGTATCAACCAAAGGTAATGGCAGACACGCTGTCAACCAGTGGTAATGGCAGACACACTATCAACCAACGGTAATGGCAGACACACTACCAACCGCTGGCAATGGCAGACGCGCTATCAAACAGTGACAATGGAAGACACGCTATCAACCATTGGTAATGGTAAACAGACTACCCAATATTGGTAATGACAGACACACTATCCATCATTGGTAATGGCAGTCCATGCTTCTTGGGGCCACTAGGCAATATAAGATTCATTGATATCATAAACCAGTTTTTCTTGCTTAAAAATTCTCCCTTGAAATGTGCTCACCACTGGCTTAAACATAAATTGAGGAACCTCCTACCTCTTAGGACAAAAACTATTTGCACTGAAATTCCTATACATCAGGAAACAAAACCCCAGCTCATACTATAAACATCCCTGCATGACTCTATATCCTGGCTAATTGACAAAGTATGATGTTACAACATTCATACAGGGTGTTTTCATATAAAATAAACAAAACCATGAAATTGGACTCTGCCTGTTCAGGCTTCTGTCCTCCCTGCTGCCTGATCCATTAACCCTACTCTTCCGCGTGGGCTCCCT
Organism: Lissotriton vulgaris; assembly: GCF_964263255.1. NCBI lineage: Eukaryota > Metazoa > Chordata > Amphibia > Caudata > Salamandridae > Lissotriton > Lissotriton vulgaris. Next base: position 1,934,348,740 of record NC_141689.1, on the reverse strand, counting down.
GCCTGCTCAGCACTCTGCCTGCTCCTTCATCTGCCCTCTCTGCGGCCTGCTTCAGCCACCCTGCTCATCCGCTTGCGCTCTGCCTGCCCAGTCCTCTGAGATCTCTGTGCCTACTCGGCCTCTAATGTCTGGGTGCCCGGGTGAGGTAAAGTGCGTATCAGAGATGGCAGACACTTTGAGGAGTTGTGTGCACGGGGTTAGCAACACTTAGCAGATTTTCAGCCTTCCTCGCTCTGAAATTGTCGCTGCACTTACAAAACTACAAATGAACCGCGCGCGCCCTTCGCAGGGACCCACAGCAGCAGCGCAGCACACTCTGTGCAGGCACACAAAGTAGACGCACTGACAGACAGACACAAACCTATCCATGCACAGTGTGCCCTGCCCGCATGTACGCTGCTGTCACATTGGATAGCGCTCCCTACTTCTGTTTAGGTGCAGAAAAGCTTTGTACAGAACTGTGCGAATGTATGCACACGGGTACAAACTGCATCATCCGTATGTAAATGCAGACAGCATGCATGAACACTGCACATGGCACTAGCACACATAGAGACGTGTATTTGTTCATAGACACGCACATGTATGTACACATCTAGATACCCACACAACTTGTAAATCACGGTCCAAAGACCACGAACGTGTACGTATGGAAACGCGTTAGACATCCACATTTTAAAATTCAATCGTATCATAGCAGTATTCTACGGACGCTTACACGCACAGCACCCCCCACACATGCGGGCAATGCACATGTATGTCACGTATGCCCTTCCGCAGGGAAGATGACACAGCAGGAGCGGGGCCTTTGACATGAAAAGTTTTGTGTTTGCAATAGGGTACAGTGGACAGAACTTGATTAGAATCAGCATTCCGGCCCGGAGGGCCACATGGGTATGAATGTTATGTTTTGAACAGATGGTGTTTGTCAACGGTGCGCTAAGGTCGGTACCGACCTTAGCACCCCTTGTGTTTTCCATTAGTCCATTAGGGGTAGGGTGTTGTTAGGTCTTTAATCTCGTACTCCCCTCAGACCCTTTCTACTTTTTGTCTTTTCCTCCGTTTGTCAACGGTGCCCATTGGGAAATACGTGACTTGCTATCAGTGACTACAAGTATCAGCATGCCGGGAGAACGGCACACCTGTATGCCATGAAATGAGTGCATGCGCATAAATACTTTCAAGCCGTTTAAGCTGTTGAACACCATTTTCCTCTGATGAAGGAGCCGTAGTGCTCTGAAACGCGTCAGGATTAAAGGACATTACTTTGAACTCTGAAATGGTATGCTGTTTTTATATCCCTTGTCCTGGTCAACAGACTCCAGGAAACCTACAATATGAGTCTCACACTGGTGCACTGACAACATCAGTAAAATAGGCTGACTGCAATCCTCAGTAAGCTTTTTTTTATCATGGCACAGCAGAAATTAGGCAACTCAGAATATAGGCCATGGTCATTTGGCAAACCAGACACCATAAGCAATCTTGCAGGCAGGAAAGCATCATCATATCATGCCAGTGCAAACTTGCCCTAGGGTTTTAAAATCTTGCACATTTAAGGTAACATTACATATTCAGTCATTATAGGCAGGATCACCTACTCTTTCACTAGTGATAGTTGCCGAAAAATGTTGTGCACCTCCTCTGGGGTGTATAACTAGAAAAGGTAAGGAAGCAATAAGTGCCTATTGTGCTGTTCCTATTGAAGCAGGGTCAAGATTGATTTGCATTTGGCTTGGTTCAAACAGGTGGCATGGTGGGCAAAAGAACAATGGGTTGGAAAGCTATCCAGAACACTTGCCAGTGGTTAGATATATTGCAAGCATCCTCTCATCACCTTTTGTGAGTTTGTTGTAATGGTCCAAGTGGCTATATGTATGCTCAGTCAGGGGTCCTCTCTCATGGTGCACTGGAGTCAAGCTAAACCTGACTGAAGAGCCCCGAACATGGTGAAACCGGTCTTGGGTTGCAAATGGCTGGGTCCAAACTGGGATGGCATTGTGGGCAAAAGTGATTAGACAGAACATTATTTTCATCACCTTTTGTGCTTTTCTGATCTCGGATGTTCATGTCCTCTTTGTTCTGGTTCCCCTGGTCATCTGGTTCTCTTTGCCTTGGTGTGAGACTTCCTGAGCCTGCTCCTCCTGGGCTTCATAGTGATATTCCTGGTCTCCTTTGTCCTGGTCCTCCTAATGCTGGTCCTGTGCAAATGCCTATGCATGTAGGAATCGGAATCAAATTTGTGATTCCTTAACATTGGCTAATAGCGATTCGGAAGTTGCCAATCGCTATTAGCTAATGTGACTCCTTTCTTTCCTATGGGCCTGCAGGCCCATAGGAATGAATGGTAATGCATTTGCAAAGTGCAATTACCAAATTGGTAATCGTAAATTACAAATGGAAATCCAAGGGCGCCGGGGGCTTAAGGCCCCCCTGAAGCACCCCCCAAAAAAAGTAAGTGTGCGCATGTGAAGCAAAGTGCGCTACATGGCATGCTTCGAAAAATGCATTTTTGTGCATTTTCCGAAGCATGCACAAATTGCCATCAACTTGAAGTTTATGGTAATTAGCGTTTCCTAATTGCACAGTTTGTATTTAGGAAAGGCATAAACGCCTTGGCATTACGGAATCGCAAATTGCGATTCCCTAAATGCATTCGCAATTTAGATACATCTGATGACCTAAATTGCAAATGACAAAAGGTACCTGCATTGGAGAAGGCCTTTTTCCATTCGCAAACGGGCCAATTCTGCGAATCGGCCAGTTTGCGAATGGGAAAAGGCTTGATGCATATCCCCCTAAGGGAATAAATTAAATGCAACTTTTAAATCCAGTACCATGTGCGTTAATTGAATTGCTTTCTGATAAGCATGACGTGAAAACTTCACTCCCTTCTTTTCAGTTGACCCGATTTGGGGAGTGTGCTAAATTTACTAAAATCTGCTGTGACAGGGGGCGGAAATCGGGACTGTCCTGGCAAATCCAGGACATCCTACTTATCAAGTACTGGGAAAATAAATACTAGACTTAAGGAAGCACAAATGCAGTTTCCATCTTCCGAGCATATTACTGATGTAGCTGCCTTTTATTTATGCTGAGGTTGTTGAGAATAATGAGAAAATCAACAAAACAGATATTTTTCCCAATTCACTGTACATATCAAAAACAAATACATGAAGAAAACACTTCAAAAGAATTTTAGAGCTATCTATTCCTAAATTAAAACCAGCGCACTCTCAGTGTTGCCAAGCTAACAAATTAACAGAAAATCATATTTAATTATCAGCTCCATGCCTTATTAGAATCCGGCAACATAAATAAAAGAGCAATATTTTTCTTCTGTGACCTTATTATATTACTGATCAAAAATGGGGCAAACATGCAAAGCAGGTGTAGATGAATGCCACATTTAAAATAGTTTAGCTTAGCCACTTGCACAGGCGGTACCTCACTGCTTTTTGGCTACATAAAACACTTCCAGTCTAAGCAGATACACACTTTTAAGCCATCTTGTGTGTAGGTGTGCTCTAAAAAACAAAGATTCATTATGCTTTTGCCCTTTTTTAAGAGAAGCAAAACAACATTAGCTGTAAAAAAAAAGGTATAAACGTGTAGCCTTACGTATGTTATGTTAAAAAAACACTTTACAGTTTACGGATTGGGACTGAAAATTCAAAAGCAAAATATTATTCTGTTGTCACATTAGGTTTTTGGAAACATTTAGTGGTTGATTTCAAGATGGCCGCCCCTTTTGTCCAGCAATGGGAGCCATTTGGTAGTCCTTTCTCTATTTACTGACGTTGTAGAATTTTCCAGAAGCAGAAGACATTCAGTTGTTGTACTGACTTGTGAGAGATTCTACAGTTGTTACATCTCCATTGTACAGTGAGTGCATGTTTCATTTTTATTTATTTGTCCTCAAAGATAGAAATCTTTATTTTGAAGAACACCTAGCTGAGCTTTTGATGCAGAGTGCAGGATAGTGAATTTTGCTGTGGGTTCAGATTTGAGTGCAGGTTTCAGTAGTGATTCTAGCATGTGCTTTAAGTTTTGAGGAAGCAGTTGTATTGATATGTATTGCAAGTGCTGGAATGTAGAGACTGCAGCACTGCTGTTGAGGCACAACCTGGATTTAAGCTCCATTGTACAGTGGGTGCATGTTTCATTTTTTATTTAATCGTCCTCAGATAGAAATCTTTATATATATTTGAAGAATACCTAGCTTTTGATACAGAGTGCAGGATTGTGAATTTTGCTATGGGTTCAGATTTGAGTGCAGGTTTCAGTAGTGATTCTAGCCTGTGCTTTAAGTTTTGAGGAAGCAGTTGTGTTGATTTGTATTGCAAGTGCTGCAATTTAGAGACTGCAGCACAGCTGTTGAGGCACACTCATAGCATGATTTCAAGGTGCAAGTTGATGGTTGCAGTTTATGGTTGCAGGGACCATGTTGCAGTACTCGAGTGTAATTCATTCTCAAAGTAGTCAAATATTATGGAAGTTACAATTCAGCCATGGGTGCAGATGTCTCAAACTAAAGTGACATGCAGTATTTCTTCTCAAAGTGACTACAAAGCAGTGCTATTTTGATTCAAACATATGATAGGTAAATTATATTGCAATCTCTGGTTGCATCTTTTGTGCAGGGTACTTTACAAAAGACCTCCATATTATGCCATGCAAACCCGACAAGCCTCAACCTTATTAAAATAAGTTAATAATAATAAAATAATTTAAGGAATCATTCCAGATTCTCTGAGCTGCCAAGTTCTTGACCTGCTTTTACAAAACATATTTTTGCCGCTAGTGGGCTTATCTTTTTATTCATGTGAAAATACACTTGTAAACTAAAACTCAAAGCGCATAAGTAAATGTCTACCATAAAATAGATCCGTCATCATTTGTCTGAAGTGTGTTTTATTTAAATTGTGTATTTCTTTCCTGCTAGAAATCTGTGAGCACTCTTACCTCAGCATTGATCACCGTCGCTTGGATGGTGCTCTTCTGTGCGTTTGTCAGAGCTCTGTCGCTAGGACTTGGCAGTGTTCCTTAGCCAATCACAGCAGATGGAACATTCTGTGTTGATGCTACTGTTTAGCTGTCACAGACATAACCCATTCCTTAGCCCACAGTCAAATGATATATCAAACCTAAACCTCCCTTTACAGAAAGATAATTTGGATGTCATTATTTGAACTTTGAGGTAAAACTCTAATGAAAGGAATAATCAAGACCATTAAAATACAAAGTGCTTAAAATGAGTAATTTGTCAACCTCTGGTATGTGTTTCATCAGGGCACTGACATTCTGTGGCAGGGAGGGGCCAAATTATCTGGCATGGTTGGATAAATTATGTGGCAAGAAGATACAAATTATGTGGCATAGTATGGCACATTGTAAGGCAGTTTTATTTTGAATTTTGTAATATTTAATACATTTTAACAGTGTCTTACAGAAGTTTTCATCTCAGAACTACCAATTTAATACTGAGAATCAGCAGTTAGCAACTGAATGGTGACCAGTCTTTGCAACTTGCATTTCAATGCGCAGATGCACGCGTTTCCACACTAATATTTTTTGTTAAAATCTGCAAACATGCAGCAGATAAAGGATTATGTACAAATGCTACGAATCCATAACTATGCAGAAGATGCTGGAGCTTCTGACTCACATAATTCAAATGGCCTTGGTTTGAATAGGGCTGTACACTTTTCATCTCACAAATGAGATTACATGTGTATGCATTAGATTACAGATATTAGTATCCGATTCCTACCACATCCTTCAGTATTTCACATCTTATTCTGCAGCAATAGAGGATGAGGTTACCACTATAACAATAATCATAAGGTTATTTATGTAAACCTTTATAGAAAGGCATACCTTGAGGGCAAAATCTCGTTTAAGAACAGATTGCCCTAGTATAGCAAAATAACCCTCTATAAGGGCCAGAGAGCCCTAATCTGCAGGCAGATTCTGATGTAAAGACCAAGGGCACAAAGTCAGATTCTAATATAAAGTCAGAGATCTCTAACATCAAGCTGATCCTAAAATGAAGGACAGAAAACCCCAATCTGTGGAGAATATTGGGGTTTCCTGGAAACACCTAACCTTAGGTCAGACACTCATGCCAGATGCATAGAGTCATCACCTAGGAGCAGAGTGTATATAACATAAATGGTAGTGAGAGCTATAACCTGAGAAAGAACCTGAAATAATAGGGAGAGGACCAGAACCAAGGACTGCAGCTGCCACAGGGAGATTAGAATAGATCACGATACGTGAGTCAGATAACTCTAACCTGGAAGCTGATCTTAATATATAGGCCACCAAACCTGAAGGCGGAACCTAGAATAATGGAAAGAAACCTCTAAAACACAGTGAGATCCTGATGTGACATGAATAGGGGCTTAATCTGGGAAGAGATCTCTTAACAGGGAACCTATACGGGCAGATCTTAATATGAAAGACAGAGTTTACCTTTTTGTAGGGTAGAGAAAGTAGGTGCTGGTTTCTGATGTAAGGGGCAGGAAACCATAGAAAGAGATAGTGCTTCATATAAGAGGCAGAAGTATTTTACCTTTGAATATATCCTTTACTGTGTGCAGAGAGTTCTAAGCTTGGGAAAAACACTTTTTTAAGAATCAGAGGTCCTTCCCTGAGGATAATGTGCACCCTTATCAACCTTTTCCTAATGGAGAGAGGGGCTGGCCTATGAGGCAGATATGATGACCAAGGAGAGAGTTAAGAAGTACAAAATAAAAAATGTATATTTCTGATGGATACTTCTAAGTGTAGATTCCTCCCTTTTGAAAGCACCAGACTGCATCCAGAAATGTTTTCAGCAGTGCTCCCGCAGGATGCTATGTGGAACCGTGTGGCTCTGTGCTGGCTCTGCCCTTCCCCGGAAGTAAGGGAGTAGTGCCTCATATAAGCGCTATATACAAGCTCACCCCCTGTTCAATACACCAACCCATGCCCACGTCATTCACCCACTCATTTACTTTTCACTATAAGCTCACTGTTCACTTGTCTGCTCTCATTTCTTATTCCTTGCTCGTCCACTCATGTATTGACATACTCGTAAGTTTCTCTGCTTACTAACATAAACTCCATCTCTTAATCTTTAATAAATACTCACTCGCTTCTCCTTACTCACTCCTTTAACATGCACACATTGCACCAGAGTTGTCAATTAGCTCCACATCACCATTCTTTTCTGGCAAGTCCTGCCTTTTTAGCTAACAGGAGTTTGGATTCTACTACCTTTGCTGTTGCTTTCCCAAATTATGATATATATAGGCAAGAACTATATATCAAAATGGTATTGTATAGAACAACTCAAGTGTCGTTAGGTAACTGATAACATTGCGCTTATTGGTAATTCTGCCCCTCACATATCCATTAGCTCACTCCACAGTGACAATCTATACTTATCCTTACTTAATACTCAAAGCCTCATGAATCAGTCCTTAGTCACTCAAAAGTCACAGATAATGTATTTGCTCTTCACACATACAGCACACACCTCTGTCTCACTTATTTCTTCCATATAATAACCTCTTTTGCTAACTTCTTACTCATTCACAGCTATTCCCACTCATACTTGTAGGAAAGTAGGATCTGGGTTTATGCTTACCCCCACTTTTCGCTTGGTGTTATGCTGTTTCTGACAAGTCTAACTGGGACCTGCTAATCAAGACCTCAGTCTCTGTGCTTTTTCCCCTGAATTGGATATGGTGAGGACTTGGATACATCCCAGATTGGCTACTGGTGTACACTTGTAAGTCCCAAATATATGGCACTGAGGTGCCCAAGGAATAGGCACACATACTTCTAAATTATAAGGAGCAGAATCAGTACTTGGTCTGTCGTGCTGACTTTAGGTCTGAATCCAGCTTGTTAGGGGGTTAGGATATCTGCACCCTCAATCCACTCATTTAATTTGTTTAGCAACTGTCTCGCTTAAACCTTTTGGAGAATGTCAAAAAGGCTTATTGGCCTATAATTAGCAGGACTACACCGATCCCCCTTTTTGTAAATGAGACTAATCTCGCCCCTTCCAGGCAGTTAACATAAGAGGCGCAGACTAACATGTGATTTTGTCTGCTCCTGGGGCCTTGCCCAATTTAATTGCACTGATAGCTATCATGGTGTCTTCTAGTGTGAAGTTAAGGTCAAAAGGAGGCAAGTTGATGTGAAAAGGTCGATTGCGGCATGATCGTATAACTTAGTGAAGTGATCTACCTAAGCCTCAGGATTCAGGTGACAGTCTACTTGTAATTTGGAACTCCTGCTCCCATGGGCAACTTTTTTCCAAAATGACAATTAACGCTAGACCTTGCAGCCATTACCAGATCGCTTCAGCTGGCATCCACTCCACTTGGCCCTTGCACTTCTTACTGTCTTCTTTTATAAGTCCCTGGCTATGCGGACCTCAGGTAGATTTTTAAGAGCATTCCCCAGTACTTGTTTTGCCAATCTACAGTCCTTTGAGTACCATAGATTACTATCTACATTACGCGCCCTGGTAGGGGGCTTCTTTTTTTGGTGGTTGGGTCAAGATCAGTATTAAAGATGCTACCAGCTTTGTGTGTATATAAGTGATAAAAATCCTTGGATTTTCCAGGCTATTTAGGTGAGACAGAACACTCACAAATATGTCATATATCTCTGTCATGGTCTCTGCATTCCCCACAATTGAGAGCAACTTGGTGGACCTATGTTTGTTTCCCATTATTGGCATTATTTGTGGTGCTGTAGGGGTGGGTAGTTGGAGCTACAACCCAGGATGTTTAGGTGTAAGGGGTAGTGGCTACTCTCCTCTCTTATCCACTTCAGAGTCCGCCAATCTTTCCCACATGACAACCCTGGTCATGATGCAATCAATGTTTGATCTTATAGAACCTTTCTTAAATGCAAATGCCCCAGCTTGTCAGATACAGATCTCCATTACATGCCCTCAGCCCATTTAGTGTCATGAAGTGGACAACCTGCATGGCAACCACTGAGCTTAAGATATAGGATCTTGAGCTGAGGGAAGGGAAGGGATACCCCACCACTAAATCACAGCCATATATGGTTTCAAAGTCAATATTAAAATCTCTACCTATAATGAACATATCCTTGGAGTTGATCTGTCTAACAGAATGTTGCAAGATGTTTACAGTAGACAATTCCACACTTCTGCTCCTGGGTCTACAGTAGACAATAAACAAATACCTACAAGTCTTCACTGGGGAATACATTTTTAGCCCGAAAATATCTGACGAGTCAATGTTTTGATTTGTCGGTTTAAATCAATTTGACCCAAGTCCAATGGCCCCCTGATGCCCTGCCTCGAACTGATGTCAGTGCTTTGACATGATATGTGGTGTAGCCAGATTTAAACTGGGGTTCAATTGCCCACATCTCTTGGAGCTTATATACATTGAATTGGCCTATATATTCTCTACAGTCTGGTGCGGCTCTTTGGACTTAATACTAGCAACGTTCCACAAGAGAATTCTGATTGTCCCTGCTGAGTTGGAGCTTTGGCTAGGGTGAGGAGAATTAGAGAACAGAGATGCCAGTCTATGGGATACACTTATTGGAGAGGACAGAGATGCAAAATCGTTGTGTGTGCCCTTTGTTGGTGTCAAATTGGCAGTAGTTGTTATGGCATTAACAGGGTCAGAATCAGAATCAGGAACAAGATGCATCTATAGCGCAAATCATGGAGGAAGGGGAATCCACTGGAAGGAAATGAGCCCTCTTTGATGGTACTAGATTTAATGTACTTGCGAATCCAGGTTATTCTGCTAGTTCCCCCCTCTAGGGGATGTGTTGATGCCCCGAGTAACATTTTCACACATCGTCAATCTTGGGCATTCAAAAGTGAAAGGGGTTCAAAAGTGTTTTTTGTGACTATTTTGAAAATGAGTTGGCCATGGTTGCTGATGGGTGTATCCCAATTAGAGGTGAGCGCAGCAACTGGTCTTTCGAAATACATTTCTGGAAGCATTTTAATTTGGTCTAGAGGAGAAGTCATTGAGCTTAATCGCAGTAGAAGCAATTCTACCAAAACTGAGGCTTGAAGTTAACTAATACTCTGTCCCCAGAACAGTCATTCGGATGTTTGTCTAAACAAGGGACTCTTCCTACACATTTGCCCTCTTGGGCTAATTCCTGGGACCATCTTGCATTTGTTTTTATCCAGTGAGCAGCTTTGTTTTTCAGTGGCAGGGAATCTTCGCTTGCACCAGGGGGTATCCCAGAAACATTCTGGAGGACAATCAGGTAGGGCGTGCACTTTGGGGACAATGGGGGTGGGGGTCAAACATTCGTCCCGATCAAAGATCTGGGTTTAATCCATATTTTATGTTTTGCTCACCACTCTATACCAGTTGGTACCCAGCCATTTGCAAATCAGTCTTGACCCTGTCTCCCATGGAATAATCCAGCCCAAATTGCCAGGCCACGCCCTCCCTGGACCAGAAACTAGCATCCTGGGACCAGTTCCCTGGTATCACCCCACATCAGCCAGGCTAGATTGAATCCAGTGGAATAGTGAGCCTGGGACCCACTCCTGGGCATACCTTTTGCACTTAGAGTGACTATAGCAACACAGAAAGATGATGGACAGAATGTGAACATTGTCAAACATTCACCATAGCTGGGTATAGACTGGGATGATGTGGTGAGCAAAAAACAATGGATTCAACCCAGACATGTGACTGGGGTGAATGTTTGCATTGTTAAACATTCCGCCCATCATCTTTTCGTTTTGCTCTTCCTAAATGGCCATTTGTGCTGGACATGCCATTTCTTTCCACCCACTGCATTTTTGTTACTCCGGGCTCGTCCCTCTGGATTACCCACTAAGCCTGCTGCGCCCTCTCAAGTTTTACATTCAAGCAGACAGGGCGTTTACAATAAAGGGAAAGGGTTGGGCCTTACTTGCTCAGCTTGATGTAACAGCACAATAGTGGGGGGGAGATGTAATTCCTACCGCTGGGGGAGGAGGACTCCTAAGGGCCTCTATTTTGATGTCCAGAGCATGGAGGCGAGCTACTAAGGGAACAAGCTCTGCCCTTAGAATGATCTATTAATCTGTTTGTACAGCTTACAACTAGCATGGACATGTACTGGGATGAGGGTTCTTGAGGACCCTCGTTTTTCGCGGTCAGGAGGGACTGAGGATGCAGGTCGCACTGCAAAGCTTTATCTGGTAAGCAACTTGATTTGTTAGAGGAAGCGGGGTTTGTGGCCTTGGCTCCCTTGCTTGTTTGTTTTGGGCTTGTTACCCTTTTGGATTTGCGGGGGGCAAGGAAGTGGTATGGTCAGGGGAATGGTTGTCATTCTCCACACTGGTGGCTTCCACCAAGGCCAGGGATTGTGGTTTCGATGTGGAACTGGGAATTAGACCCTGGAATGGGGTGGCATGTAGGTCAAGATCTGTATGAGCCTCTGTTGAGAGGCTGGAAGGTCTGTAGGGGTTGTGAGGCCAGAGTTGGAGAGCCTAGATTTAACAACATTCTCCTTTCTGAGAGGGTGATCTTGGTGCTCACTACCCCTTTTTCCCTTTCGAGCATACGATCTATGGAATTAGGGTAGTGGTAAAGGTGTGAGTCAGGGTCCCCTCTGCTGGCTTTTACTCCCCATGATATATACTACTCAGGCCTCTAGCAGGAATTTGGTTGAGTTAGGTTGGGTTCCTCTGTAAAGGTGGTGCCAAGTACAGTGGCCTAGCACATCTTCTTTCAAACTATGATGAAGTACGAAAGACCCAGTCTCTTCTGAGTTGCTGTGGGCTTAAGAATGTATGATCCTGAGCTCTTCATGGGTTGGTTGCTAAGCGACATAGTCCCACCCCAGCCTAAGCAAAGTTTCACTATACAATATAAATGACCTGACAATCATTGTCATGGTTGGTAGGCTGTCCTGGGGTGACTAAGTGAGAGAGAGGGAGAGAAGATGTGAATGAGAGTGAGAAAGAATAACGAGAGAGAGAGAAAGAGAGAGAGAGAGAGAGATTACCAGGGAACATGATATTTATATATACATATATATATACATATATATGTATATATGTATAAATATATATACAATTAGAGAGAGAAGAAAAGGTAGGAAAGATAGATATCCTGACCGGTTCAGGTGAGATGAAAATCAGGTGAAATTTCACCTTAGGCAAAACACGCCTTTTCTGAAGGACCCATCTGAGTTGCATGTTTTGGGGATTTCGATGAATTTCCATCTCTAAAAAAGAAAGCAAGTCAGCCCTTTGGATTCATTATAAACATTAAGTTCCAGCGTTTCCATGTTTATTTCTTTACCAAAGCATATCATTTCTAATCAAAGTGCAGCTGTGTTTTCCCTCCTCCTGTAGCTTGAGTGTCTCCGGTTGCTGACCATTACCTTCACTGTGTTTCCCGGGGAGTAGGGCTACACCGAAGCCCTACACCTAAGGCTACAGCAAAGCCCTACACTAAGGCTACACCTGCAGGCATTGGTGGCATGAAAACACTATTCTTCGTGCTTTCCTTCCCTTTTGCTTGAAACAGACTTTAGGGCACACTAAATGATAGACTGCTCATGCCACATCTGTTCTTAATTATCTATAGTGCCAATGATCTTTGGCAATAGCTTGCACTAAAGTACTGTTTCACTTAAGTCAAATCAACAACTTTGCCTATTTGTTGGCGTTTTGATGGTAAATCATAAGATGTGTCCTTACCAACTGAGCTACCCTCCTCACACATTTTAGTATATCTGATGTCGTAGTTTTGACTATTATTTCACATCTTATACCTGCTCTTATGATACAGTGCATCCTATTCTGTCATGTAGGTGAGTTAGATGAGCCTCCTTTACTGTAACATTAACAGGCTGACTGTCAAGATCACATTCGCCTTTAGGCTTCCCTCAAAGTTTGTGGGACCCTCCATGGGAACTTCCTCGTCCTCATCATGGTGGCTCGAGCTGTTGTGCATTTCTGTGATCCTCCCTTCAGCACACAATCTCCAGATTAGGACAAGGCCTGCTAGATTTGCACTTCTGTCCTAGGGGGAAGTGGTTTCTGGCTGGGTCAATCCAATGGACAACCCCCAATAAAAACACAGGCTGTTTTCTGACTAGGACCTAGCAGAACTAGCAGCTTCAGGCATTTTCTCCTTAATGAATCAATTAGTGACTTCTGCTGCCCATGTTTTCTGTAATTGTAATTGTAAAAAGCATTTATATAGCGCATGGCTGCCCGGAGGCATCCCAGCTCTTACAGTTTAAAACAGGGGGATGTTACTCAGTTTGGAAAGAGGAATGTTTTCAGGGATCTACGAAAGGAAAAATTGTGGTTGGATTCTATGCGGAGGTGAAGAGGAAGGGAGTTCCAGAGTCCAGCAGCGTTAAATGAGAAAGATCGACCTCCGCTTCTTGCCTTCCTAATTCTAGGAATAATGGCCAAGTTCTGGGTTTCGGAGCGAAGGGATCTCTTGGGCTCATAAGGCTCAATAATGCCCTGGAGAATAGAGGGTCCGGTTTTAAACATAGACTTATGAGCAATACACAAGGCTTTGAACTTAGCTCTCTCCTGGACTGGCAGCCAATGGAGTGATTTAAGGGCAGGTTTAGCAGAGTGATGGTTGGGGATGCCCAAAATAAGTCTTGCAGGCCAATTTTGAGTTGTCTGTAATTTGGAGATAGTAGCAGCAGGGGAACCCAAGTAAAGGGCATTAGCAAAATCCAATCTGGATAACACCAGCGCTTGGACCATTATTTTTCTTGCCTGGAAGGGGAGGAGGGGGGGGGGGGGTTCCGGATCATTTTAAGGATCCCGTAGCAAGAGGCAGATGTCTTCCGGGCCTGAGATTTAAATGTAAGTTTATGGTTCATCCAAACGCCCAGACTCTTTAACTGGTTTTAGAAGTGGGGTAGGAGCCCATGGATCTAGGCCAGATTTCAGTCAAATCAAGGGGGGAGTGGTTACCCAAAATCATGATTTCACTCTTTTCCCCATTAAATTTTAGGAAGGAGTCGCTCATCCATCTTGCAATTTCTTCCATGCAAGGACGAAGACTGGAAGGAGAGCTTTCCGCTTTATTGAGCCCAATCACCAGTTGTGTATCATCCGCATAGGAGACTATGTGGACTCCAAAGGGTAAAAATGCCTCCGCAAGAGTGCAGGTATAAACATTGAACAAAGTGGGACTTAAAGAAGATCCCTGCGGCACTCCACAACGAAGGGGTGTCCGTTTGGACGTGACTTCCTTGTCAAAAACATGGAAGGATCTGCTGTTCAGAAAAGATTTTAGCCAGGCCAGGGCAATACCAGTGATACCTGATTTATGGAGCCTATGGATCAAAATCTGATGGTTTACAGTATCAAAGGCCGTGCTGAGGTCCAAAAGGAGGACCACCGCGGTCACACGGCGTCGACTATCCTTCTTAACTCTTCCACCACAGAGAGAAGGGCCGTCTCTGTTCCCTGTAATGGGCGGAAACCGGTTTGAGTCCGATGGAGAAGATTATGAGTCTCCAAGTGCGCTGATAGTATTAAATTAAAATATTTTTCAATAATTTTACTAGTTTAGTTTAGTTTAGTTTAGTTTATGGCATTTGTTAAGCGCTTGGTTGCACAGAGAACAGTGCGTCCCCGCGCTGACAACCCTACCTACAACTCTTCGGCCGGGCTCAAGAGGCTGGACACAGGGGCAAGGATACACTATGCTGAGTTTAACCTGGGAAAGAGATGGGTTTTCAACCTCTGTCTGAACCTGGTTTCAGAGGGCTCCATCCTCAGTTCGATAGGTAGGTTGTTCCAGTTGTTGCTGGCGTGGAGTCTGAAAGAGCGTCCTCCCATCCTTGCTCTGTGTATCCGAGGTACCACTAATTGCATGCTACCCATCGACCTCAAAGGACGTGTAGGGCGATATACTGGAAGCAAGTCCTGGAGATATGGAGGTGCTTTTTTGTGGGCTATATGGTGGGTGATGCACATGGTTTTGAAATTGATTCTTTCCTTTATTGGGAGCCAATGAAGGGTGCGTAATGCATGTTTCCCCGAGGCTCTCCTAGGGAGGTTGAGGACCAGCCTCGCTGCAGCGTTCTGGACGCGTTGAAGCTGTGTTAGGCCCTTTTTACTAAGTCCACATAGGAGGGAGTTCCCATAATCTAACTGGGAAGTGACCAAGGCGTGTACCATGGTTTTTCTGGAGCTAGGGGGCAATAGGTCCAGGATTTTCCTTAGGACCTTCAAAAGTCCGTAGCATTTTCCCGCAACCTTACCCACATGATTGGTGTAGGCAAGATTAGAGTCCAGATGAAAGCCAAGGTTCTTAACTGTGTCCACTGGGACCGGGACAGAGCCCAGTTCGGTGGGCCACCAGGCAGAGGTCCAGATGGAAGGACGTGGACCTACAATAAGAACTTCCGTCTTGTTACCATTAAGGCGGAGACAGTTTTGTTTCATCCAGCCGTCAAGAGCCACAAGGCAAGCCGAGAAATTCTCAGCATCCACAACTGGATCACGGGACAAATTGATCACCAGTTGTGTGTCATCTGCATAGGAGACTATTGCCACACCATATGACTCCACCAGTTTGGCAAGGGGTTCCATGTACAGATTGAATAATGTAGGGCTCAAAATAGAGCCCTGAGGAACCCCTTGCCTGAGACACCTTACACTGGATTTGCATGGTGGGCAATGCACTTGAAATCTTCTGTTTTTCAGAAAGGATACCAGCCACTCATGAGCGGGACCGGTTATTCCCTTTTCCCTCAGTCGGTCCAGTAGTACGGGATGTGATACGGTATCAAACGCCGCACTTAAGTCTAATAAGACTAGTGCGGCCGTGTGACCTTCGTCCGCCTTGCTCCGCAGCAATTCTGTTGATAGGAGGAGGGCAGTCTCAGTCGAGTGTTTCGCTCTGAAACCCGATTGAGACGTGTGCAAGAGCAAGTTTTCCTCCATAAAACTTACCAGCTGTCGATTGGCCAGTTTTTCTACTACCTTCGCGCAGTAGGGGAGAAGGGAGATAGGCCTTAGATTATCGAGTTGCGCTATGCTTAAGTGGGCTTTCTTTTTTATTGGGACGACTTGGGCCAGTTTCCAGCTGTCCGGCACTAGACATTCATCGAAGGAAAGCGTGGCCATATTACCTATCTGCTTCGCCACCTGGGGAAGATGATTACGGAGAATTCTCGCTGGTACCGCGTCAAGGGGAGAGCCCGAGTGGAGAGTACTAACTCCAGGGAGCAACGAGATAGGGCGATAGTTTCCCAGGTCTGAAGGGTTAAGGCTTGATTTTTTAACAGAGCCTGTAAGCTGTAAGCAGCATTACACATTATCCCCTCCTACCCCATGGATCTGTGAGGATTTCCCCTTCTGAGCTAGGGGCCCTGCTTCAGACGTCCTCCTTCGAGCTTCACAATCGGGTTGAGGTGGCTCTTGTCCACCTTGTGATACAGCTACACTCATGCTTGTGATTCCTCGGCTTGATCTGACCCACGAACATTGTGCTCACACTTACAATGGGCTGGTTTAAAATCACAGTGACTCAGGAGACAGAGTTACAGAGGCACTTTGTATAACCATACAGAGCCAGATACCCAAATACAACTTTAGAACTCAGTTTGCCGCTGACTACATGTAACATAGGCACAACTGGTTGGCCTCTACAAGCTGGCATCAGTCTAGTTGTCCTTCAATCATAGTTGCTGCAGGAGTAGATCTAAAAGCAGTGCATTGAAGCCAATATCGTGACCTAGCAAAGCATCCAGTTACAGGTCATACAAGAGGGTCTAACTAGGGCCCTGTTATGCACTGTTCAGTAATGATTATCAACACATAGACAATAGGCAATTATTGATTACTGTCACTATCACACAGATAAGCTCTATTTTTTGGTAAATGAACTCCAAGTCTCCCTGTGGATTCCCACCTTTGTGCAAGACTGCTCATGTCTATTCAGCATAAGCTTCAGGCACAAGCAGGCACACCATTAACACCAACTTAACCACTCATAATGAGAAATGTAAAATACCAGTTGACTTGTGTGCGAGTGTCCCTTGCACTTTTACAACCCCAAAAGAATTTTCCCTGGATATTGTAATAAGTAGTTTGGTTAAGGGAATGTTGCGGCTGCAGGTCAGTGTAGATGCAAGACAGGCTAAGCCAATTTCCTTACAGCAGCTTTCCAAAACAAAGTTGTCAGTGATACACTATTGTTGCTAAATAATATGTTGTTTACCAGATCCATAATCCTATTTACAGTTGTGGCCATTGGTGTCTGTGCTCGTGCTAATTTTGAGTTGTGAATGCCACTGTCACATGTGTTCCCCTTCTTAGAAGTGTTGTCCTTGAGTAACGGTGGTAGATAAAAGCAAAGTTGGTGTCTTAACCCCTAAAAGTCTGGTCTCTTCACTGTTGCCTGGCATTAAGACTTACAGAAACTGATCATTTTGTTGTCATTCTTGTTTCAGGTTTAGACTGGACATCTCCATGGTAATCTCTTCACTTTGTTTCAATTTTGAATGTTTTCTGTAGTACCATTTACTCAATATCTGGCAATGCACACATGTTATTGTTTTGTTCATGCCCTTTCTTTGTCTCAGTTGTAGTCATTTACCCGTTAAGGTCTGCACTGCACATAGTGGTGCAATGTTCTTCATATGCAGTACATTTAAAAGTGTTGTCAGGTACTGATTCTATTCCATGGCCTTTTCTGCTCAGTTTGGTGTCTGGATATATTTATATTAATTGCCAAGTTTCTCATTGCATCAGGCTGACTCAGTTGTTGTCCATTTGCTTACATATTTATCAATTCTCTCATCCTCTCCTTTTGTTAATCTCACCTATTTACTGCCCATCCTTCTATTAAGCCTCTTTTTTTTCCCTTTTCTATTCATTCCTAAATGGTTTACTATTCACACCCCCTTGTTGCATTCATTTGCCTTGCACATTTATTTCCTATGCTAGTTCTCTGTCCGTGAAAGAGAGTGGCCTCAGTGAGATTACCCTCAGCACGGCGGCCATCTTGGACTGCCTCTGACTGCATTAAGTCTCAGTTTACACAAAATGGAGGTTGTTCTTCAGTGCACCAATATAACAGTTGTGAGCTTCAATTCTTTAATTTTAGGCTAAAGAATCGTAAACAAAGGTTAGTATTTTCAGTAAAAACACACTTTTATCTTTAACAAATGATAGCACAGCTGATTCACATTTCCCTCACTAAACATTTGCTTTTTTAACAATGTTTTTGATGCCATCAAATACATAACATGATTTTCATAAAAACATACATTTTCGGGGGGGCGTGGCTTAGCAGGCGATTATGGCGGACGTGGCTGCCTAAGAGCTCCCGCCGGCCCGACGATTATCCTTGAATTATCCTGGCCCCTGAACCCGAAGAGTGTACCACGTCCAGGGTGATCGTGGCGGACGACGCCGGGAACCGTCCGGTGCCGGAGACAACGCGCCGAGACCATCTGCGGCTGTGAGGCGAGTGAGTGCAGCGGGCGGCCTGGTGCCCGTCGGACGAGCCGGGGCCTCAGTTTTGGCGTCCCCGTTCCGGAGGACTTGACCCGGAGCCGGCGCTGCCGCTCCTTAGCCGCGTTCCGGGGCTGCCTGCTGTCAGCGGCCCGTTGCGGAGTGCCCTACCTATCCTCATCTTGCCAGCGGTGGTGGCCCGGGCCGGTGGGGGGCCTCGGAGGAGCTGCGGCCTACCTGGCCTTGCCGGAGCCGGGGCCTCGAGTTTGGCGGCCCCCGCCCGAGGTCATCCACGCTGGTCTTCGGACCCTCTGCTGCCACTGTCTGCGGCACCCTCCGCCTTCCGGGGGCGCGGCGCCCTCCACCGCTGACAGGCGCAACACCCTCCACTGGGGCTGGCGGCGGCGCTCTGCTGCCGGCGGGAGCTGCATCCTCCACTCTCGCGGACCCCAGTGGACCAGACGGGGGCGGCCCGTGCCCGAGCCGCGTCGGGGGTGCCCGCAGTGGGACCCATCTACCTGTGAGTGGGGCCCCCCCCCCTTGTTACTTAGTGCTGTGGGGGCTGTTGAGAGAAGCTGTGCCCGGGGGGGTCACTGTGGACATTGGACAACTGCTGGCAACTATCCTCCCGGGGCCTGGCTGGGCCTGCAAGAAGTGTGGACGCGGCGGGAGGACCGGAGCGGCAGGGGCGGCCCGGCGGCCGGCCGGGGCCGACAGCGTCGGAGGGGGACGGACGCCCTGGAGATCCTGATCGGCGGTGGACGTGCCGAGGCGAATATCCAGCCGACTGGCGGCAACAGTGAGTAGTGCCCCCCCCCCCCCCCCCCCCCCGGGCCCACAGACCAGAGGAGACATCGGCGCGGAGGCGCGCGACGCAGTGGACCCACGCACCATCTGTGGGAGCGATACGGGTCACTGAGAGCCCTGACCATCGGCGGCTGGGGGGGGCAGCCTGTTTGGGGGCAGTGGCTGAGGTCCACCCGGCGCTATACTCAACACTGAGCCATTCTGCAGTGCCTTGTTTTAGACTCCCCCCCTCCCAGGGGCCGGCGACTATCAAGTGGCCCTAACGACTCTGCAATCATGACCAGGGGGGGTAGCAGCTCCACTAAGCAAGTGACTATAGACAAATTCACCGGGCCTAGTGGGGGCCCTGGGCCATCAGGGGGTGGCCCGCCTGGAGGGGGGCCGGACAATGCGGCCCTTATGGCGGCCATAACCCAGTCAAGGGACATGCTGGATGCCAAGATAGGGGCTGTTGGCGCCGATGTGACCCTACTGCGCCAGGACCTGAGGAATGCCGTGGCGCGGATCACGGAAGCAGAATCCAGGGTGTCAGTGGTGGAGGACGACGTGAGTAACCTAAAAAAGAGGATGGCGGTGATGGAAACTGCGCAGCGGATTACGGCGCTCCGTGTGGAGGATGCAGAAGGGCGGGCGCGCCGCAACAACCTCCGCTTCCTTGGATTTCCAGAGCGCTGTGGGAAGGGTAACATGGAACAATTCCTTGCACAGTGGCTAGAATCATGGATGCCCCCTGGGACGCTGTATGCCTGCTTCGTTATTGAAAGAGCACACCGCGCCCTGACGCAAAAACCTCCTGAGGGCGAGCGACCTAGGGCGGTAATCGCACGGCTGTTGAACTACCACGACAGGGACGCCATACTGAGGGAAGCTAGAAATAAGGAAACCCTTCTCTGTGAAAATCAAAAGATCTTGGTCTTCCCTGACTACACCAAACTCGTCCAGCAGCAGCGCCACTCTTTCATGGCAGCCAAGGCAAAGTTGAGATGCCTTAAGCTACAATATTCCCTGCTGTACCCGGCGCGCCTGAGAGTAATCTTCCAATCACGGACACTGTTCTTTGATACACCGGAGGACCTTTTTAGATGGACAGACGAAACGGTGCAGGTCAGACCGAATCCTCAACCAGGGCTCAATCCGGGCTCCCCTGAGGGCTCGCCTTGGCCGCAACGAGACCGGACGTCTAGGCACGGACGAAACAACCGCTCCAAATCACGCAAGCGCGCAGCCTCGGCCGATGGCACACAAGGCACTGGTAGAACCGAGGACTCCGAACACTCTGGCACAGATCACTGAAGTCTCCAGGGCCTCGGCTCCCTCTTTTGCTATTACTGCTGCAAATCATGGATGGGTGCACCTGGTCGCCTGAGACCCACTGTATCACCGGCTGTATCGCGGCCTTGAGACAATACTGCTAATGTCTACTGAGCGTGGATGGGGTTGTGGGGTGGGGTTCGGGGACTACATAATGGTGGCTGCCACTCTCCCGTTCGTGAGAGGGACACTGAGGGAGGGGGGGTGAGTTCACTGTTCCTCTTTGGGATGTTGGGATCCATTGGTATGGGTGGGCCCGAGCCCTCTGTTTTGGTCTCGGGACTACCCCTACCGCGACAGGTACTTCATTGTTCATTGAGGTATAGGGTGGGGGGAGGCAGGGGATGGGCGGTCATGGTTGTGGCTGCTGAGTTGGGGTTGGGAAATGTTGGGGATTGTGGGGCTGGGGGGTTGGTGGTGTTCTCTGGGGTAGATAGTACAATGCATGTGTGTGTCGTAATGATGATTCGTGTGACGGGCGGTGGGTGGCGCTGGAATGGGGGGCTCGTATGGTGGACTCCAATGGACTATGGCTGAATCGACTCATCGACTTCCCGAAGATTCTATGCGGGTGATTACGTGGAATGTCAGGGGGTTACTAGACAAAATCAAACGTGGGGCAGTGTTACGATGGGGGAAAAAGGAAGTGGCAGATGTGTTATTGCTTCAAGAAACTCACATGATGGGCACAAAGGCGCTGGGCCTGCAGAGGTTTGGTTATCAGCAGGTTTTCCATGCGGGTTTTCCAGGGGTTCCAGGGGAGTGGCCATATTGATACACCGCAGGATAGCATATGTCCATGAGAAGCAATGGGTGGATCCCCTGGGTCGCTACCTGTTTGTTAAAGGCATGGTGGGCACGGAACCGGTAGTGTTTGGGAGTGTGTACGCCCCCCCCACCCCCCCCCCCCTGCAGTGGGCCCTGGCTGAGAGACTATTTTCTGTGTGGGAAGACATATCCGGGTCGATGGCAGTAATTAGGGGAGATTGGAATGACGTAATGGATGTGTGTGTGGATCGCCGGAGGCGTCCGGAGATGACCGAAACCCCTCCCCTTTCCTTTCCACCCACCAGACTGCATGCAATGAGTGAGGGGTTGGGTTGGGTGGATGCTTGGCGACATATGCACCCTGCGACCCGTGAGTATACCTATGTCTCGGCGGTACATGGGTCATTCTCGCGCTTAGATTATGTGTTTCTACCTCGTGAATGCCTGAGTAGGGTGAGGAGCGCAGACATCTTGCCGAGAGGCCTATCCGACCACTCCCCCGTCTCAGTTAACGTGGACCCCCTGCGAAAACGGCAGCCGTTCAGGTGGAGGATGTCCTCGTGGCATCTACTGCAGCCAGCCTATACTAAGCATTTGCGAGAAACCATAGATCACTACTGGCGGGAGAACCTGATAGAGGGGGCTGACGTAGAAGTGGTGTGGGAGGCTATGAAACCTACCATACGGGGGGTGGATATCGCATGGTGCTCGGAGGCCCGTAGGCGGCGCCGGGAACAGACTGCGGTAGCGGCTGAGCGAGTGGTGACCCTAGAACGGGAACACCGCGAGGGTGGCGATGAGATCGGACTAAGGCTGCTTTTACAGGCACAGCAATCGTACGCGTCCCTATTGATGGATGAAGCCAAACAGGCGTGGCTGGCCACAAGAAGTAGGGTGTATCAATGGGGGGACAAGTCGTGTTCAATGCTCCATAGTTTATGCCAACACAACTTCCAACCCCTCATGTTGTCGGGACTCACAGACGATAATGGGGAGGTCCTGACTGACCCTAACGAGTTGGCTGCAAGCTTCGCCACGTACTTTGAAGCCCAATACGCCTCATGTGACCAATTGCCTGAGGGCGACCTAGCCCGGTTTTTCGCGGAACTGCCGCCCATACAAGTGTCAGACGAGACCAAGAAGGCCTTGGACGCACCCCTCACAGCGGAGGAGCTGGGAGACGCTCTGGGGCAACTCAATGCTGGTAAGGCTCCTGGCCCTAATGGCTACCCGTGTGAGTTTAAAAAAAAAATTCACGTACAGCTGGGGCCACACTATCACCGAGTTCTTGAGGTGGCGCGAACACGGGGCGCACTGCCCCCCGACTGGCGCCATGCTGAAATAGTGGTATTTCAGAAGCCTGGTAGACCCCCAGGTAGCCATGACTCGTATAGACCCATCTCCCTCATCAATATCGAGGCCAAAATATTGGCCAAGGCCCTAGCAAACCGTCTGGCTCCGTATATCACAGACCTGGTCCACTCGGATCAGGCAGGCTTCATGCCCCACAGGGCGACGCAACATAATATCCGACGGGCACAGGCGGCGAAAGACGCTGTTGGAGCCTTGGGGGACCAGGCGGCATTATTATTGGCCGATATCAACAAGGCCTTCGACTCGGTCAGCTGGTCGTACATATTTACACTACTGTCGTGGCTCAACCTAGGCCCAATCTTCCGGTCCTATATCTAGCTACTCTATACGGACATCACGGCCTCGGTGCGAGTTGCTGGGGCGGTGTCGGAGACATTCCACATTGGCCGGGGGACTAGGCAGGGATGACCTCTTTCCCCCTATCTTTTTGCCTTAGCCATGGAACCCCTGGCTGCCAGAGTCCGCAGTGATGCGCTGATACGGGGCTTCGAGTGGAATGCCACCCTGTGAGATAAAATTGCGCTATACGCGGACGATGTCCTCTTCTTCCTTACCGATTTGCAGTGCTCCGGCCAAGTGTCCTGGAGGTCATGCAACTGTTTGGGGAGGTTTCAGGTTTATATCTAAATTTACGTAAGTCCACCCTATGGGTGCTACCTGGGGGCACAGTGACGGATCCCTGGCCCTCGGAATTGCAAGTGGCCACAGCTGGTCTGAAATACCTCGGGGTGTTTCTCTCGAACTCGGCGGATACTGCCTGGGAGCGGAATCTACTGCCCGTCTGGGAGCGGGTCCAGACAGATGTCAAAACTTGGTCTCGAATGCCCCTATCAATCTTTGGCCGGTCTGCCATTTTTAAGATGGTTGCACTACCGCGCTTACTCTACCAACTACAGACCGCCCCAATGGTTTCGGCAGGTTAACTCAGTGCTGGGTCGCTTCCTTTGGGCTGGAGGTGCTGCCAGGGTAGCGCTGCGCACTTGTTTTTTGTCCACATACTGTGGGGGCTTAGCCACCTCGGATATACAGTCATACTACCAAGCCGCTCATCTCCTTGTTCTAAATGAATGGTGGTATGGTGACGGTGGGGATCCAGCCTATGCCCTAGAACGTGCGTTGATGGGCGATAACTCGCTCCACACCATCCTATACTCATCCCGACTACGTCGGCCGCTGCCGAGGGTCACTAAACTTGTCTTTGCGATATGGCGACAGGCCCTGCGTCGCATGGGCTGGTGGGGCAGACTGACCGCGGAAACGCCGCTATGGCGCAACGGTTTACTACCGGAACTATCTAAGTTATCAGGCTTTGATGGCTGGGACTCAATAGGCATCTCGCAGCTCGGCCATGCGCTGTCCGGGACGACTCTCAAGTCCTTTCAGGCCCTTCGTACCGAATTTGATATGAACCAATCTCAATTTTTCCAATATTTACAATTCCGGCATGCACTGACGCCCAGTATAACCAACCTTGACTCACTCCCTGAATTCAGCCCAATCGAAGCAAAGGTCTTCATGGGTGACCTTGGGGACAAGAAAGTATCACACATTTACCAGACTATGGTCACCCACTGCTCATCCAACCTTCTTCCGCTGAAGGCGAACTGGGAGGCCGATATCGGACCATTAGATGAGGATGATTGGCGAGAGGCCCTAGAATCCCGAGGGGTGCGGCTATAGCGATACGGTTTCGCCTCATACAGTTCAAGGTTCTACACAGGGCCTACTATACCCGAGAGCGTCTGTGGAAGGCGGGCCTGATTGGGTCCCCGGAGTGTCTGCGATGTGGGGCAGAGGTGGGTACGTTGCTCCACACAGTGTGGTCGTGCTCCAAACTGGTTGGCTTCTGGAGGGGTGTATGGGGCTGTCTGTCGGAGGTGCAGGGCTGGACCCTTCCCCGTACTCACCGCCTGGGTCTATTGCACATCATGGAAGGGGTTGGTGGTAATATATATAAGCGACACCTGCTCCTCCTGGGGCTGGTGGTAGCCAAAAGAGACATGGCCCGAGCATGGAAGGACGTGAGCCCCCCCCCCCCCTGACTGCATAGAAGGCTGGTATGGACTTCTGTATGGGTCTGGAGAGGCCAATCTTTGAGGCGCGAGGATGCCCTCGTAAACATTTCAAAATATGGAAGAGGTGGGCAGACTGCAGAGGTTTGACACTAGACCCCCCGGCAGAACAAGAGGAGGACCTGTAGCCCTGTATGATCCGGCGAAACCCATTCCCACACACATGCTAGACACACCAAGAGCTTCCGTCAACACGGTTCACACACACATGCATGGGGTTAGGGCGGGTTCCAGGGAGGGCTCCGGGAGTTGGGTGGGTAGATAATTGAAAAGATGAAGGTGAGATTACTGTTTCCTTGTATCCTCGATTCCAATGGTTCCTTGCTTCAACGCTCAGATCTATATTGTAATTGTAACTGAAATGCCTGGTGGTATCGTCCTGAATGTGGGATGCCACTCTAATTCATATGCTCATCTTTATCAATAAACTTTTTGTGAAAAAAAACATACATTTTCATTCATATTCTTTTAGGTATTGCTGTGGCATCACACCTTTTATCCTCAGCATAGCAGGCAGTTTTTGTGGTTCTCAAACAGGCGAAAACCCTAATGTATAGTTGTAAACATGCTTTTCATTTACAAATCCAGTCAGAAAAAAACGTATTCCTATGGTTATATTAGATACAAATTATTGGACTTTGGTTTTCTCACTGTTCTGAACTGTTGCATTGATCACCTGGCCAGATTTGTTTTACTTGGCCTTTCCTATCTAAGAAATGACTTCATACAAGATACAGCTTTTGTTTGCCTACCCTGTATTGAGACAATGGGAGTCCACTTTTGGCTTTATTGTGGTTCAGGGGAGTAGGGTAAAAGGCTTTTGTGACGATAGGTGCCATCCTATAAATGTGAACACTTAAACTCTCTTCAATGAGCATACATGCCAACATACCTGATTCAAGCTTGAGACTACCTATGTTTAAGCCAAAATGGCTTTATCTGTTTCCGACCTGAAGTTGCTTCTTCTTTAATGTATTTTAATTGGCAAAATACATTCCCCCTAATTTGTTTCGAAAATATCTAGTTTTAAAATGTTGACATGTCTGAATGAGGCTGAACCGAATATATGATGTTACAACGCAAACAGTTACAACGCATGCCTTTGCAACCTGGCTTTTACATCGTAGCATCCATTACAATGCATGATTTTACAACGCATGCCATCACCACCCATTTTTAGAAACTACATATACAACGCATTCCATTACAACGCATACACTTACAACGCATGCCATTACAACGCGCAATACTTTTAGGGCAAGATTAGTGTAAGTGTTGGATAGCGTAGGGGTAAAAATTACTATTCCCACTCCAGTGAGTGCAACAGTAGGGTAAGTGTTGGATAGTGTGGGGGTAAACATTTCTATTCCCACTCCAGTGAGTGCTACAGTAGAGTAAGTGTTGGATAGGGTAGGGATAAAAATACTCTGCCCATGTACCCCAGAACCCATTCCCTCCCTAAAACTAAAAAATCTCTGTTACTTACCTTATAATGCATTGTAATGGCATGTGTTGTAATGATATTCATTGTAATGGCATGCATTGTAGTGACATGCGTTGTAATGGCATGCGTTGTAATGGTATGTGATGTAAGGGCAGCTGCGTTGTAATGACTGTGTTGTGAATGTAGTGCGTTGTAATGACTGCTATGTAAAGGCTGTTTCCCGGCTGAACTAGTTGAAGACTGTAGAATTCGGACCTGAAATTGCTTCTTCTTTAATGTATTTCAATTGGCAAAATACATTCCCCCTAATTTGCTTTCAAAATATCTACTTTTAAAATGTTGACATGTCTGAATGAGGCTGAACTGAATATATGATGTTACAACGCAAACAATTACAATGCATGCCTTTACAACGCGTTTTTTACATTGCAGCATCCATTACAATGCATGATTTTACAACGCATGCCATCACCACCCATTTTTAGAAACTACATATACAACGCATTCCATTACAACGCATACACTTACAACGCCTGCCATTACAACGCGCAATACTTTTAGGGCAAGAGTAGTGTAAGTGTTGGATAGCGTAGGGGTAAAAATTACTATTCCCACTCCAGTGAGTGCAACAGTACGGTAAGTGTTGGATAGTGTAGGGGTAAACATTACTATTCCCACTCCAGTGAGTGCAACAGTAGGGTAAGTGTTGGATAGTGTGGGGGTAAACATTTCTATTCCCACTCCAGTGAGTGCTACAGTAGGGTAAGTGTTGGATAGGGTAGGGATAAAAATACTCTGCCCATGTACCCCAGAACCCATAACCTCCCTAAAACTAAAAAATCTCTGTTACTTACCTTATAATGCATTGTAATGGCATGTGTTGTAATGATATTCATTGTAATGGCATGCGTTGTAGTGACATGCGTTGTAATGGCATGCATTGTAATGGTATGTGATGTAAGGGCAGCTACGTTGTAATGACTGCGTTGTGAATGTAGTGCGTTGTAATGACTGCTATGTAAAGGCTGTTTCCCGGCTGAACTAGTTGAAGACTGTAGAATTCTGACCTGAAATTGCTTCTTCTTTAATGTATTTCAATTGGCAAAATACATTCCCCCTAATTTGCTTTCAAAATATCTACTTTTAAAATGTTGACATGTCTGAATGAGGCTGAACTGAATATATAATGTCACAACGCAAACTATTACAACGCATGCCTTTACAACGCAGTTTTTACATCGCAGCATCCATTACAATGCGTGATTTTACAAAGCATGCCATCACAATGCATTTTTAGAAACTAAATTTACAACGCATTCCATTACAACGCATACCATTACAACGCATGACATCACAACGCACAATACTTTTAGGGCAGGAGTAGTGTAAGTGTTAGATAGCGTAGGGGTAAAAATTACTATTCCCACTCCAGTGAGTGCAACAGTGGGGTAAGTGTTGGATAGTGTAGGGGTAAAAATTTCTATTCCCACTCCAGTGAGTGCAACAGTAGGGTAAGTGTTGGATTGTGTAGGGGTAAAAATGTTGATTCCCACTCCAGTGAGTGCAACAGTAGGGTAAGTTGGATAGAGTTGGATAGTGTAGGGATAAAAATACTATCCCCATGTACCCCAGAACCCATACCCACCCTAAAACTAAAAAATCCCCATTACTTACCTTATAATGCGTTGTAATGGCATGCGTTGTAATGATATTCATTGTAATGGCATGCGTTGTAGTGACATGCGTTGTAATGGCGTGCATTGTAATGGTATGTGATGTAAGGGCAGCTGCGTTGTAATGACTGCGTTGTGAAGGTAGTGCGTTGTAATGACTGCTATGTAAAGGTTGTTACCCGGCTGAACTAGTTAAAGACTGTAGAATTCTGACCTGAAATTGCTTCTTCTTTAATGTATTTCAATTGGCAAAATACATTCCCCCTAATTTGTTTTCAAAATATCTACTTTTAAAATGTTGACATGTCTGAATGAGGCTGAACTGAATATATAATGTTACAAGGCAAACAATTACAACGCATGCCTTTACAACACGGTTTTTACATCGCAGCATCCATTACAATGCATGATTTTACAACGCATGCATCACAACGCATTTTTAGAAACTACATTTACAACCCATTCCATTACAACGCATACCATTACAACGTATACCATTACAACGTGCATTACTTTTTGGGCAATAGTAGTGTAAGTGCTGGATAGTGTAGGGGTAAACATTTCTATTCCCACTCCAGTGAGTGCAACAGTAGGGTAAGTGTTGGATAGTGTAGGGATAAAAATTTCTATTCCCACTCCAGTGAGTGCAACAGTAGGGTAAGTTGGATAGTGTTGGATAGTGTAGGGATAAAAATACTATCATCATGTACCCCAGAACCCATACCCACCCTAAAACAAAAAATTCCCATTACTTACCTTATAATGCGTTGTAATGGCATGCGTTGTAATGATATTCATTGTAATGGCATACGTTGTAGTGACATGCGTTGTAATGGCATGCGTTGTAATGGTATGTGATGTAAGGGCAGCTGCGTTGTAATGACTGCGTTGTGTAGGTAATGCAATGTAATGACTGCTATGTAAAGGTTGTTTCCCGGCTGGACTAGTTAAAGACTGTAGATTTCTGACCTGAAATTGCTTATTTTAATGTATTTCAATTGGCAAAATACATTCTCCCTAATGTACGTTCAAAATATCTACTTTTAAAATGTAGACATGTCTGAATGAGGCTAAACTGAATATATGATGTTACAACGCAAACAATTACAACGGATGCCTTTACAACGTGGTTTTTACATCGCAGTATCCATTACAATGCATGATTTTACAACACATGCCATCACAACGCATTTTTAGTAACTACATTTACAACGCATTCCATTACAACGCATACCATTACAACGCGCAACACTTTTAGGGCAAGAGTATTGTAAGTGTTGGATAGTGTAGGGGTAAACATTTCTATTCCCACTCCAGTGAGTGCAACAGTAGGGTAAGTGTTGGATAGTGTAGGGATAAAAATACTATCCCCATGTACCCCAGAACCCATACCCACCCTAAAACAAGAAAATCCCCATTACTTACCTTATAATGCGTTGTAAGGGCATGCGTTGTAACGATATTCATTGTAATGGCATGCGTTGTAGTGACATGCGTTGTAATGGCATGGGTTGTAATGGTATGTGATGTAAGGGCAGCTGCGTTGTAAGGACTGCGTTGTGTAGGTAGTGCAATGTAATGACTGCTATGTAAAGGTTGTTTCCTGGCTGGACTAGTTAAAGACTGTAGAAGTATTTTGCTTGTTAGGAGGGCCCAGGTATTGCCAAAAAGTAATATGCAGTTTATCCAGCAGTCTGGCTGAAAGAGGGCACACACTTTGAGTGGTATCTTTATCAGCAGAGTTGAACTTTTGACCTCTTCTGCCACCAGGGCAGAGGCTGGCTGGGACATTCTGAGAGAAGAATGCCCTGTGTCAGTATTCTGTGCCAACATTCTAAAGCTTCCCTGCCCAGCCCCCACTTCAAGCACCCTTCTCAGAGAGGAACATGAAAAGGTACAGAAGCTTTAGATACAGAGATCGGTTCTGGCTCATGTCACTCTTGCTTTGGCCAAATGATTGAACCTTACAACAACCTTTCCCAACACTCTCCAAGTTATCCCTGTCCCTCACTTCACTCACTTCATATTCATTACATACACCCGGTATTGTTCCCTTTTCCATTTATTCCTAAATTGTTTACTATCCACAAACCCCTTGTTGCATTCATTTGCCTTGCACATTTATTTCCTATGCTGGTTCTCTGTGAGAGAAAGAGAGTGGCCTCAGTGAGATTTCCCTCAACAGGGCGGCCATCTTGGACTGCCTCTGACTGCATTAAGTCTCAGTTCACACAAAATGGAGGTTGTTCTCCAGTGCACCCTTATCCAAATTTACAAACAGTTGTGAGCTTCAATTCTTTAATTTTAGGCTAAAGAATCGAAAACAAAGAATAGTGTTGTCAGTGAAAACACACTTTTATCTTTCACAGATGATAGCACAGCTGATTCACATTTCCCTCACTAAACATTTGCTTTTTTAACAATATGTTTGTTGCCATCAAACACATAACATGATTTTCATAAAAACATTAATTTTCATTCATATTCTTTTAGGTATTGCTGTGGCATCATACCTTTTATCCTCAGCATAGCAGGCAGTTTTGTGGTTCTCACACAGGCAAAAAACTAAATGTATAGATGTAAACATGCTTTTCATTTACAAATCCAGTCAGAAAAAATGTGTTCCTTTGGTTATATAAGAGACACTTTATTGGACTGTGGTTCTCTCACTGTACTGAACTGTTGCATTGATCACCTGGCCTGCTTTGTATTACTTGGCCTTTCCTATTTAATAAATGACTTCATATAACATACAGCTATTGTTTGCCTACCCTGTATTGAGACAATGGGAGTCCACTTTTGGCTTTATTATGGTTCAGGGGAGTAGGGTAAAAGGCTTTTGTGAAAATAGGTGCCCACCTATAAATGTGAACACTTAAACTCTCTTCAATGAGCATACATGCCAGCATACCTGATTCAAGCTTGAGACTACCAATGTTTAAGCCAAAATGTTTTTTTCTGTTTCTGACCTGAAATTTCTTCTTCTTTAATGTATTTCAATTGGCAAAATACATTCCCCCTAATTTGCTTTCAAAATATCAACTTTTAAAATGTTGACATGTCTGAATGAGGCTGAACTGAATATATGATGTTACAACGCAAACAATTACAACGCATGCCTTTACAACGCGGTTTTTACATCGCAGCATCCATTAAAACGCTTGATTTTACAGCGCATGCCAGCACAACACATTTTTAGAAACTACATTTACAACGCATTCCATTACAACTCATGCCATTACAACGCATTGCATTACAACGTGCAATACTTTTAGAGCAAGAGTATTGTAAGTGTTGGATAGTTTAGGGGTAAAAATTACTATTCCCACTCCAGTGAGTGCAACAGTAGGGTAAGTGTTGGATAGTGTAGGGGTAAACATTTCTATTCCCACTCCAGTGAGTGCAACAGTAGGGTAAGTGTTGGATAGTTTAGGGATAAAAATACTATGCCCATGTACCCATGTACCCCAGAACCCATACCCTCCCTAAAACTAAAAAATCTCCATTACTTACCTTATAATGCATTGTAATGGCATGTGTTGTAATGATATTCATTGTAATGGCATGCGTTGTAGTGACATGCGTTGTAATGGCATGCGTTGTAATGGTATGTGATGTAAGGGCAGCTGCGTTGTAATGACTGCGTTGTGAATGTAGTGCGTTGTAATGACTGCTATGTAAAGGCTGTTTCCCGGCTGAACTAGTTGAAGACTGTAGAATTCTGACCTGAAATTGCTTCTTCTTTAATGTATTTCAATTGGCAAAATACATTCCCCCTAATTTGCTTTCAAAATATCTACTTTTAAAATGTTGACATGTCTGAATGAGGCTGAACTGAATATATGATGTTACAACGCAAACAATTACAACGCATGCCTTTACAACGCGGTTTTTACATCACAGCACCCATTACAATGCATGATTTTACAACGCATGCCATCACAACGCACTTTTAGAAACTACATTTAC
This sequence comes from Lissotriton vulgaris, assembly GCF_964263255.1. Classification (NCBI taxonomy): domain Eukaryota; kingdom Metazoa; phylum Chordata; class Amphibia; order Caudata; family Salamandridae; genus Lissotriton; species Lissotriton vulgaris. Next base: position 1,934,316,859 of record NC_141689.1, on the reverse strand, counting down.
AACGCATTCCATTACAACGCATACCTTTACAACGTATGCCATTACAACACGCAATACTTTTAGGGCAAGAGTAGTGTAAGTGTTGGATAGCGTAGGGGTAAAAATTCCTATTCCCACTCCTGTGAGTGCAACAGTAGGGTAAGTGTTGGATAGTGTAGGGGTAAAATGTCTATTCCCACTCCAGTGAGTGCAACAGTAGGGTAAGTGTTGGATAGTGTAGGGGTAAAAATGTCTATTCCCACTCCAGGGAGTGCAACAGTAGTGTAAGTTGGATAGTGTTGGATAGTATAGGGATAAAAATACTATCCCCATGTGCCCCAGAACCCATACCCACCCTAAAACTAAAAAATCCCCATTACTTACCTTATAATGCGTTGTAATGGCATGCGTTGTAATGATATTCATTGTAATGGCATGCGTTGTAGTGACATGCGTTGTAATGGCATGCATTGTAATGGTATGTGATGTAAGGGCAGCTGCGTTATAATGACTGCGTTGTGAAGGTAGTGCGTTGTAATGACTGCTATGTAAAGGTTGTTTCCCGGCTGAACTAGTTAAAGACTGTAGAATTCTGACCTGAAATTGCTTCTTCTTTAATGTATTTCAATTGGCAAAATACATTCCCCCTAATTTGCTTTCAAAATATCTACTTTTAAAATGTTGACATGTCTGAATGAGGCTGAACTGAATATATGATGTTACAATGCAAACAATTACAACGCATGCCTTTACAACGCGGTTTTTACATCGCAGCATTCATTACAATGCATGATTTTACAACGCATGCCATCACAACGCATTTTTAGTAACTACATTTACAACGCATTCCTTTACAACGCACACCATTACAATGCATGCCATTACAACGCGCAATACTTTTAGGGCAAGAGTAGTGTAAGTGTTGGATAGCGTAGGGGTAAAAATTACTATTCCCTCTCCAGTGAGTGTAACCGTAGGGTAAGTGTTGGATAGTGTCTGGGTACACATTTCTATTCCCACTCTAGTGAGTGCAACAGTGGGGTAAGTGTTGGATAGTGTAGGGATAAAAATACTATCCCCATGTACCCCAAAACCCATACCCACCCTAAAACAAGAAAATCCCCATTACTTACCTTATAATGCGTCAGGACACGTGTCTGAAGTACAACCTAAAATGAAAATATCTGTATTCTTTTTTAACGTTGCCTTTCTGTCTTTGTTTACTTTAGATACCTGTCAGGGGTCATTAGGGCAGCAATAGAGCACATTTAAATTGTTTTTATCCTACATTTACTGTTTTAAGTATGGATTGAAAGAGGGAATAAATACAGTCCTTAGGTGATTTTTTCATATTTTTGTACCTGTCATGCTGCTATAAAAGTGGCCAGGTGGCATCAATAGATACCTACGTCATTAATTTGCTCACTTGCTGTGAGAAGGTGGCCTGATATGCAGTGCTCACTATTCTAGTGAACACTATGTATCAGTCCAGCAACCCTTATTGATGATTGGTTGTAAGTCAACCTTATAGACCAGCTATCCTAGTAGCGTGGATACGAGCAGTCTAAGGCTAAAGACTCGAGAGGGCGTGTTAAGCCAGCTGTTTACCACACATATACCCCTTGAACACCAAGTGAAAGGACACCACACAAGTGTTATGAAAATAAACAGTTATTTATTAAAGATCACAACAGCCCTGTACTCTTTATGAGGACAGGGTACTAAGCACAAACCAAAACTCTTACAAAAATACTTAAGTTAGCACAGTATATACAAATGCCCGAGGGGCACGGAAAACCATATACTCTGAAAGTGGAATGTGAAATTCCTAGCAGGTAAGTACAGTACTAATAGCTTTTGGAATCGCTAGGACTTGACTAGGGAATCGTTAGATTACTTCTAGGAGGCCTAGGGGACTCGGGTGCAGTGTGTGCACTCTCACGCGAGATGCGGACAAAAGTCTATGGTAGCTAGGAATTAGAAAGTTAGTGTTCTCGGGCGAACCCAACCTGGTAGGGAGAAAACGAAAGTAGATTCTGACCCTTGGATAGTGAGGCTATGCTGGGGCACCGAAATGCCGAAGTTACCAAGCCCAGGGGATGCAGCTGCATAGGTCTGAAAAGACGTCGGGAATCCTCGTAGACGGACCAGGAGCCGGAAGAAAAGATGCTGGCCGGTGACCAGTGAAGAAAGTTCAGTTGGATCCAAGCCTGGATCTCGAAGATAGATGACACCTGAAAGCAGAGGGGACCAAGTTCGAGACTACTAGCCAGTAGTCAGTGGGCACCAGGAGGGCACCGGATGGTAGCCACCTCGACAAGGTGAGTGGGTGACGCTTGAGCTCGAAGATCTCACGGACCAGGAGGCGTTGTCGGCGACCAGGATGGAGGATCGAGCTGTCCCACGAAGATAGAAGCTGTCGGCGTCGCTGGACCCAGGATTGGGCAACAAAGCCTTGGCAAATTCAAGCCCACGCGGTGGACTCAAAATGGCGTCTGGAGTGGACCAGGAGGGTCCGGGGTGCCTCTCTTCAAGAAGGAAGCAAGGGCCAGTCTGGAGCAACCAGACCAGCAGTCGTGAAGTCGTCGGGCGTCGTTCAGAAGGCCACGAGCCAGCCGGCTAGTAGCCAAACAACGCGGTGCACAGCAAACAGCAGAAGGGCCCCACGCAGATCGTGGAGATGCAGGAGGCTGACCTTGGGTGCTGGAGCTGCGCAGGGTCGGGGCTTCTCGGACCCCAAAGCACTCACCAGTGGAGGACACGGTGGGCTTGCAGTAAAGATGTCGTGCAGTCTTGGCGGTCGTCGGTCCCTCGAGGTCTCGTCGCACTCACGGTTCTCAGCTTGGCTGTAGAGGTGAGTAGAGGTCAGAGGTGCCAGGGAAGCCGGGTCTCGCCGAGCTGGGTCGTCGGATTCGTGATGAAGGACTTGCAGCAGACCGCAGTGTTCTTTAGGATGGTGCCCGCTTGATGCAGGGTGACTACTCCTTAGCCACAAGGGAGAATCTTGAAGAAGAAATCGTGAAGTCCTTTCGAAGAAAGTGGTATCTTGATTCCAAAGATGATCTAATTTGAACAGGGGGCCCGCTCCTATCTTTATACTAAAAAAGGGGGCTGACCCGGTGACTAGGTCCTGCCTATGGGTGGGACCAGGAGGGGGGTGGTTACACCACTCTCCCCTGCCGGACTTCCCCAGGCCAGGGGCTGGTGTGCCCCTGGAACTGGTTCTGACTGGCCTATGCGTAGTGAGCACCGGGGTGCCACTCAGCAGTCACCTTCCTGAAAAGCCCTGCCTACCCAGGATACACAAAACCATGTCTGGGACGGTGCTAGCACCGCCCCGGACAGGAAACCCTTTGTCCAGGCCTCCCTCGCTGGAAGGACTCCCAGCAGCAGGAGGTCAGACTCGTGTCTGTGGTGGCAGCATCCATTTTGTGGAGCTGAGGCTTCAGTTAACTTTAACCGGGGTTCACAGTTACATACATGTCGTGTCCCTCTAGAAGGGTGGAATGCTAACCCCGTTGCCATAATTGGCGAGGGGTTAGTATTCCAATTCGTATGACACCTTACTCGACATGTTTTGATAAAGCAATACCAAAGATAGCATTTAACCGCGAGGATTATAATGCACTTAAGAGTATATGGTATGCGATATCATGGAACAGCTATTAGGACTTGGTTCCGCAAGCTGCAGACAGGCTCAGCTCATGCCAGAGCACCATCTCACACGATTCCAAGCACTCTGCCTTCAGGATTGTCAAGGCCTGCCATAGGAGTGACTGATAGGAATCTGTGTGTCCATTTTAGGGTTAGATATAGGTATACTATATCTATAGCAAAGGGTGATTACACGACTTTGCCCCAGCTGTCATGCAGCCAGTTGTGTCAAATTTAGGAGGCCAGCCAGGGGTGGCATAATACATGCTGCAGCCCCTGGCAGCCCTGGGTACACCTATGCCCGGAGTTACAGGGTCTGATAAGGTGGCCCAGTACCAATTGGAAATGTACCTAGGGTACATGGAATCCATTTTAAAGAGAGAGCAGTAGGCCTGGGATCCTGATTGGCAGGGTCCCAGGTCGACTATGTCCAAAACCAGCTAAAACACAGGGCAAAAAGTTGGGGGCAACCATAGTCAGGATGTACCTTCCTACACAACCCCCCCCCAAACGAAAGGAGATAAGGCTATCCTTGTCCAGGTAAGCCTCTATTACCTAAGTGGCCATATAAGGAAGGACCAGCTCTGGCTTGGTTTCCCCCTGTGTCATGGTCCACTAGGCAACCCCTCACCCTAAGGGTATCTGAGGGTCTCCACCATAGGGAATCTCTGTCTCTGGTGTGTCTTGGGAAAGTAGAAGGCTGATGCTGGGATGGAGTACTGAAGTGAGGCTCCTCTACCTTTGGGCTCAACTTCCTCCAATCACCATTCATCATGTGTGCCTTTCTTTCTTTAGCTGAGATGCACTGAGCTCTCAGGGTCAGCCTCTGGCTACCTAAAGCTGGAGGCTGAGTCCCTCTGTTTGGCTTACTGGAGGGACAGGTCAGGTCTGGGGTTTTTAGGCCCCATGTTTGGCTGTGCCCAACAGTGTCCAGCTGTGGGAGTTCCCTAACTATTTTTAAGGGGGATCCCTCAGGAGTCTGCTCTATTTTCACTTGGCTAGGTTTACCAGCTTCAGTGATCCTAATCTGCTGATTAAGGGGTTCTTTTGGACAGGGGGCCCTTTGGGGTCCACCACTGGCCTCCCTGATCTCTTCAGCCCTGGGCTGACTGAGACAGGGTAGAGAGGTGCAGGTTACCTGCTCCAGACTGGGTCCCACCTGGGAAGGTTCCACTGCCATCAGGGGCTCTGCCAGGCTAGGCCTGACTACCTCTGGGGCAGTTCCTTCAACAGGGGTAGAGTCAGTTCCCTGAGGAGGCTGGCTCTCACCTAGTGTCTGGGAGGGGGAAGACTTTTCTTCCTCCTCAATGCTCTCTGTTTGAGTGGAGTGATCCATTGTTTCAGGCTTCACAACCTCACTATCTGTTTGAGTAGAGGCTGAGACCATTTCAACCTTGCCAACCTTTTCAGGAGGGCCCTCAGTTTGTGTTTGGGCTGTGACTGTCACAGCCCTCCTATCCTGTTCTGGAAAGTCTGTCTGAGCCTGGGCAGTGGCTACCACTGCCCTTCCAACCTTTTCAGGGAGGAATGGTGCTTGGACTGGGGCTGTAGCTATTACTGCCCCACTAACCTGTCTGGATAGGCCTATCATTCTGGAGTGAGTTTCTTGCTCCACCTCAGCCCATGCTGAGAGTTCCAGGTCATTCCCCAGTAAGCAATCTACAGGTAGGTTATCTGTCACTGCCACTCTCATGGGCCCTGTGACATTACCCCAGCTGAGCTTGACTACTGCCATGGGATGCCTTCTCTTCACTCCATGAATGTCTGTCACCTGATAAGTAAAACCAGGGGTCAGTTGAGCAGAGGGGACCAGATGGTCACTCACCATGGTGAGGCTGGCCCCTGTGTCTCTGAATGCCTCAACTTTCTGACCATTCACTAAAACTTCTTGTCTATACTTTCCCAAAATGTGGGGTCCAGTAGTGAAGTTGGCAAACCCCATGCCAGTCTCACAGACAAGAGTGTGGTCAGGGAACCTGGCTAGGCCATAGTCCTCCTGATTGCCCAAAGTAATGCCCACCACATTCTTGGGGGCACTCCCACCACCTGGGGGATTACCACTAGTGGTAACAGGAGGTCTGGGAGTGTTACTTGGGGGTATATTTTCCTTATTGCTATTTTTAGGGCACTTGGCATCACTTTTGTAATGGCCCACCTGTTTACAGGTATGGCAATAAGGTTTCTTCTGTTCTGAAGGAGTGTTCGGGGACCCACCACCCTTGTTGGAGTTTTGGGGCCCTTGGGAAGTCTTCTCTGGGGATTTATTCCCACCCTTCTCTTGAGGCTTGGTTGATTCCTTTTTCTGGTCACCACCCTGGTTTTTAGGCCTAACCCTGGTTCTGACCCATTTGTCTGCCCTCTTACCCAATTCCTGTGGAGAGGTCAGATCAGAGTCTACCAGGTGCTGATGTAATAACTGGTTCTGACAATTATTTAAGATTTGCTCCCTCATAATTAGATTATACAATCCTTTAAAATCAGTAACCTTACTACCCAGTAGCCAGCCTTCAAAAGCCTTAGTGGCACAATCTACAAAGTCAGCCCAATCTTGAGACTGAGTTTTCTGGGTATCCCTGAACAGCACCCTGTACTGCTCAGTGGTTAGGCCAAACCCATCAACCAGTGCATTTTTCAAGACTTGGTAATCATTAGCATCCTCTACCCTTGTGGTGAGGAGCTTGTCTCTTCCTTTACCTTCAAAGGAGAGCCACAAGATAGCTGCCCACTGACTTGGGGGAACACCTTGCACAGTGCAGGCCCTCTCCAAAGCAGTAATCCATTTGTGGATGTCATCCCCTTGTTTAAAGGGGGGCACTATCTTACCAAGGTGTTTTGTATCAAAACTCCTTTCCCTATTGCTAGGTACAATGCTGCCACCAGTGGGGACTGCCCCACTCAATTGTTGCTCTCTAGCAAAGGCAAGCCTTTCTTTGGCCAGGGCAAGTTCTTCCCTTTCAATCCTCAGATTGGCTGCCTTTTCCTTAGCTACATACATTCTCCTCTGGGGAAATGTCATTCCCCTCTGAGAGGAACGTTGACAGCCATTGGTATGAAGGGATCTGCCAGAGTCTCTGGATAGAGACCTAGCTCGTCCATTCCCAATGTTAAGCTGACCTGAGAGTGGCCCCAGGGCTCCCCTAGAATCCATCTCATGTCTGCTTAAGTTGGTCCTGGTTAGTCTAACGACTTCTACCTGTCCCTGATCTGCCTCACCCCCAGACACCAAGTCATCATCCTCATCATCAGCATCATCTGCTTCCTGAAGGGGATGGTCCTGGCTCTCAAAGGGTCCCTGTAGGGAGGGCATATTGCCTTCTGAAGTAGAAGGGTCTGGGTTACCAGCCCTCCTTGCATCATAAGTCTCTAAGAGACCAATCAGAAAAGCAGTTGTGGGGTTAGCCCCCTGCTTAATCTTCCTAGAGGTACATACTTGTCGTAACTCATGGAAGCTAAGCACAGTATATCTTGAAGGGATGACCTGTGGAGGGTCAACTGACACAAGGGGAGACTCAGCGTTTCCACCTTTGTCTGACATACTGTTTCTAGTGTGGTGTAAGTGATGCACCTACCTACACTATGTGTTACCTACTGATCCCTTGCTAGAGTTGCAGCCAAGGTGTGCTAAGCCTTGAGGAGCTACAACAGCTGGTTCAGTAGAACTCAGAGTATTCTAAGCTTTAGTTATATGTACCTAACAGTACTTTATGTGATCTTTCAACAAGATATTCTTAGGATACGTGTGGTAAAACAACAGCAAGCTCAAATCCCAACCGCTGCTCACCAATGTGAGAAGGTGGCCTGATATGCAGTGCTCACTATTCTAGTGAACACTATGTATCAGTCCAGCAACCCTTATTGATGATTGGTTGTAAGTCAACCTTATAGACCAGCTATCCTAGTAGCATGGATACGAGCAGTCTAAGGCTAAAGACTCGAGAGAGCGTGTTAAGCCAGCTGTTTACCACACATATACCCCTTGAACACCAAGTGAAAGGACACCACACAAGTGTTATGAAAATAAACAGTTATTTATTAAAGATCACAACAGCCCTGTACTCTTTATGAGGACAGGGTACTAAGCACAAACCAAAACTCTTACAAAAATACTTAAGTTAGCACAGTATATACAAATGCCCGAGGGGCACGGAAAACCATATACTCTGAAAGTGGAATGTGAAATTCCTAGCAGGTAAGTACAGTACTAATAGCTTTTGGAATCGCTAGGACTTGACTAGGGAATCGTTAGATTACTTCTAGGAGGCCTAGGGGACTCGGGTGCAGTGTGTGCACTCTCACGCGAGATGCGGACAAAAGTCTATGGTAGCTAGGAATTAGAAAGTTAGTGTTCTCGGGCGAACCCAACCTGGTAGGGAGAAAACGAAAGTAGATTCTGACCCTTGGATAGTGAGGCTATGCTGGGGCACCGAAATGCCGAAGTTACCTAGCCCAGGGGCTGCAGCTGCATAGGTCTGAAAAGACGTCGGGAATCCTCGTAGACGGACCAGGAGCAGGAAGAAAAGATGCTGGCCGGTGACCAGTGAAGAAAGTTCAGTTGGATCCAAGCCTGGATCTCGAAGATAGATGACACCTGAAAGCAGAGGGGACCAAGTTCGAGACTACTAGCCAGTAGTCAGTGGGCACCAGGAGGGCACCGGATGGTAGCCACCTCGACAAGGTGAGTGGGTGACGCTTGAGCTCGAAGATCTCACGGACCAGGAGGCGTTGTCGGCGACCAGGATGGAGGATCGAGCTGTCCCACGAAGATAGAAGCTGTCGGCGTCGCTGGACCCAGGATTGGGCAACAAAGCCTTGGCAAATTCAAGCCCACGCGGTGGACTCAAAATGGCGTCTGGAGTGGACCAGGAGGGTCCGGGGTGCCTCTCTTCAAGAAGGAAGCAAGGGCCAGTCTGGAGCAACCAGACCAGCAGTCGTGAAGTCGTCGGGCGTCGTTCAGAAGGCCACGAGCCAGCCGGCTAGTAGCCAAACAACGCGGTGCACAGCAAACAGCAGAAGGGCCCCACGCAGATCGTGGAGATGCAGGGAGGCTGACCTTGGGTGCTGGAGCTGCGCAGGGTCGGGGCTTCTCGGACCCCAAAGCACTCACCAGTGGAGGACACGGTGGGCTTGCAGTAAAGATGTCGTGCAGTCTTGGCGGTCGTCGGTCCCTCGAGGTCTCGTCGCACTCACGGTTCTCAGCTTGGCTGTAGAGGTGAGTAGAGGTCAGAGGTGCCAGGGAAGCCGGGTCTCGTCGAGCTGGGTCGTCGGATTCGTGATGAAGGACTTGCAGCAGACCGCAGTGTTCTTTAGGATGGTGCCCGCTTGATGCAGGGTGACTACTCCTTAGCCACAAGGGAGAATCTTGAAGAAGAAATCGTGAAGTCCTTTCGAAGAAAGTGGTATCTTGATTCCAAAGATGATCTAATTTGAACAGGGGGCCCGCTCCTATCTTTATACTAAAAAAGGGGGCTGACCCGGTGACTAGGTCCTGCCTATGGGTGGGACCAGGAGGGGGGTGGTTACACCCCTCTCCCCTGCCGGACTTCCCCAGGCCAGGGGCTGGTGTGCCCCTGGAACTGGTTCTGACTGGCCTATGCGTAGTGAGCACCGGGGTGCCACTCAGCAGTCACCTTCCTGAAAAGCCCTGCCTACCCAGGATACACAAAACCATGTCTGGGACGGTGCTAGCACCGCCCCGGACAGGAAACCCTTTGTCCAGGCCTCCCTCGCTGGAAGGACTCCCAGCAGCAGGAGGTCAGACTCGTGTCTGTGGTGGCAGCATCCATTTTGTGGAGCTGAGGCTTCAGTTAACTTTAACCGGGGTTCACAGTTACATACATGTCGTGTCCCTCTAGAAGGGTGGAATGCTAACCCCGTCGCCAGAATTGGCGAGGGGTTAGTATTCCAATTCGTATGACACCTTACTCGACATGTTTTGATAAAGCAATACCAAAGATAGCATTTAACCGCGAGGATTATAATGCACTTAAGAGTATATGGTATGCGATATCATGGAACAGCTATTAGGACTTGGTTCCGCAAGCTGCAGACAGGCTCAGCTCATGCCAGAGCACCATCTCACACGATTCCAAGCACTCTGCCTTCAGGATTGTCAAGGCCTGCCATAGGAGTGACTGATAGGAATCTGTGTGTCCATTTTAGGGTTAGATATAGGTATACTATATCTATAGCAAAGGGTGATTACACGGCTTTGCCCCAGCTGTCATGCAGCCAGTTGTGTCAAATTTAGGAGGCCAGCCAGGGGTGGCATAATACATGCTGCAGCCCCTGGCAGCCCTGGGTACACCTATGCCCTGAGTTACAGGGTCTGATAAGGTGGCCCAGTACCAATTGGAAATGTACCTAGGGTACATGGAATCCATTTTAAAGAGAGAGCAGTAGGCCTGGGATCCTGATTGGCAGGGTCCCAGGTCGACTATGTCCAAAACCAGCTAAAACACAGGGCAAAAAGTTGGGGGCAACCATAGTCAGGATGTACCTTCCTACACTTGCCTTTCATTATTCGCTGTTCACTCATCTGTCCTCACTTCGTATTCATTGCTCCCTCCCTCAAGTATAGAGACACTCATAAGTAATGTTTCCTTTGCTAGTTTTCCTCTGTATGTGGGATCGCAATATTTGTATGCACCTTTTTATCACTGTGTGCACAGCAGTATTTTGCGGTAAGCAGAGGTGAATAGTGTGAGAAACCGTGCCCACTTCACTTCAGGCTATTAGGAACACTCTCTTGTAGGAAAGTGGGTTTCTGGTTGCAGTAACCCACCTACACACTATTTGCCAGGTTTCTGATGTACTTTGACTTGATGTGTCCTGTGTCCCTGCCAATCAGGTTTTCAGGGCACTATGCTCTCTCCCAAAATGGTACCTTTTTGCGCCCGATTGTCACCTCTCTGGCCACATTTAAGTCCCTTGGAAAAAGTATGATGGGTACCAAGGACACTGTGCCCAGGGAAGCCCTCTATGGTCTGCAAAAACAACAATTGATGGAGAGAATGCAGAACAATTTCATACATTCACCCCAGTACAGAGATCTGGGCCTAAAGCCATAGTTTTTTTGCACTCCACACCACCCCAGTTCAGACATGGCTATATGCAAATCAGCCTTGACCCTGTGCCTCTTGGGAACAGTCCAGCCCGAACTGCCAAGCCATGTCTTTCCTGGACCGGAATCAAGCATCCTAGGACCGGTTTCTGGCTATCAGCCGTCTTCAGCCAGGATAGCTTGACTCCAGTGGTGTGTAGAGCATGGGACTCACGTCTGAGCATACCCATTCCACTCGGGGTGACACATGCAAAAACACCAATTGATGGACAGAATGCAGAACAATGTCATACATTCACCCCAGTACAGTGATCTGGGCCTAAATCCATTGTTTTTTTGCACTCCACTCCACCCTAGTTCAGACATGGCCATATGCAAATCAGCCTTGACCCTGTGCCTCATGGGAACAGTCCAGCCCGAACTGCCAAGCCATGTCTTTCCTGGACCAGAATCAAGAATCCTAGGACCGGTTTCTGGCTATCAGCCGTCTTCAGCCAGGATAGCTTGACTCCAGTTGTGTGGAGAGCATGGGACTCACGTCTGAGCATACCCATCCCACTCGGGGTGACAAATGCAAAAACAACAATTGATGGACAGAATGCAGAACAATGTCATACATTCACCCCAGTACAGAGATCTGGGCATAAATTCATCGTTTTTTTGCACTCCACACCACCCCAGTTCAGACATGGCCATATGCAAATCAGCCTTGACCCTGTGCCTCATGGGAACAGTCCAGCCCGAACTGCCAAGCCATGTCTTTCCTGGACCGGAATCAAGCATCCTAGGACCAGTTTCTGGCTATCAGCCGTCTTCAGCCAGGATAGCTTGACTCCAGTGGTGTGGAGAGCATGGGACTCACGTCTGAGCATACCCATCCCACTCGGGGTGACAAATGCAAAAACAACAATTGATGGACAGAATGCAGAACAATGTCATACATTCACCCTAGTACAGAGATCTGGGCCAATATCCATCGTTTCTTTGCACTCCTCACCATCCCAGTTTAGACATGGCCATATGCAAATCAGCCTTGACCCTGTGCCTCATGGGAACAGTCCAGCCCTAACTGCCAAGCTATGTCTTTCCGGGACCAGAATCAAGCATCCTAGGACCGGTTTCTGGCTATCAGCTGCCTTCAGCCAGGATAGCTTGATTCCAGTGGTGTGGAGAGCATGGGACTCACGTCTGAGCATACCCATCCCACTCGGGGTGACAAATGCAAAAACAACAATTGATGGACAGAATGCAGAACAATGTCATACATTCACCCCAGTACAGAGATCTGGGCCTAAATCCATCGTTTTTTTGCACTCTACACCACCCCAGTTCAGACATGGCCATATGCAAATCAGCCTTGACCCTGTGCCTCATGGGAACAGTCCAGCCCGAACTGCCAAGCCATGTATTTCCTGGCCTGGAATCAAGCATCCTAGTACCGGTTTCTGGCTATCAGCCGTCTTCAGCCAGGATAGTTTGACTCCAGTGGTGTGGAGAGCATGGGACTCACGTCTGAGCATACCCATCCCACTAGGGGTGACCAATGCAAAAACAACAATTGATGGACAGAATGCAGAACAATGTCATACATTCACCCCAGTACAGAGATCTGGGCCTAAATCCATCGTTTTTTTGCACTCCACTTCACCCCAGTTCAGACATGGCCATATGCAAGTCAGCCTTGACCCTGTGCCTCATGGGAACAGTCCAGCCCGAACTGCCAAGCCTTGTCTTTCCTGGACCGGAATCAAGCATCCTAGGACCGGTTTCTGGCTGTCAGCAGTCTTCAGCCAGGATAGCTTGACTCTAGTGGTGTGCAGAGCATGGGACTCAGGTCTGAGCTTACTCATCCCACTCGGGGTGACAAATGCAAAAACAACAATTGATGGACAGAATGTAGAACAATGTCATACATTCACCCCAGTACAGAGATCTGGGCTTAAATCCATCGTTTTTTTGCACTCCACACCACCCCAGTTCAGACATGGCCATATGCAAATCAGCCTTGACCCTGTGACTCATGGGAACAGTCCAGCCCGAACTGCCAAGCCATGTCTTTCCTGGACCGGAATCAAGCATCCTAGGACCGGTTTCAGGCTATCAGCCGTCTTCGGCCAGATTAGCTTGACTCCAGTGGTGTGGAGAGCATGGGACTCACGTCTGAGCATACCCATCCCACTAGGGGTGACCAATGCAAAAACAACAATTGATGGACAGAATGCAGAACAATGTCATACATTCACCCCAGTACAGAGATCTGGGCCTAAATCCATCGTTTTTTTGCACTCCACACCACCCCAGTTCAGACATGGCCAAATGCAAATCAGTCTTGACCCTGTGCCTCATGGGAACAGTCCAGCCGGAACTGCCAAGCCAAGTATTTCCTGGCCTGGAATCAAGCATCCTAGTACCGGTTTCTGGCTATCAGCCGTCTTCAGCCAGGATAGCTTGACTCCAGTGGTGTGGAGAGCATGGGACTCACGTCTGAGCATACCCATCCCACTAGGGGTGACCAATGCAAAAACAACAATTGATGGACAGAATGCAGAACAATGTCATACATTCACCCCAGTACAGAGATCTGGGCCTAAATCCATCGTTTTTTTGCACTCCACATCACCCCAGTTCAGACATGGCCATAAGTAAATCAGCCTTGACCCTGTGCCTCATGGGAACAGTCCAGCCCGAACTGCCAAGCCATGTCTTTCCTGGACCGGAATCAAGCATCCTAGGACCGGTTTCTGGCTGTCAGCCGTCTTCAGCCAGTATAGCTTGACTCTAGTGGTTTGGAGAGCATGGGACTCACGTCTGAGCTTACCCATCCCACTCGGGGTGACAAATGCAAAAACAACAATTGATGCACAGAATGCAGAACAATGTCATACATTCACCCCAGTACAGAGATCTGGGCCTAAATCCATCGTTTTTTTGCACTCCACACCACCCCAGTTTAGACATGGCCATTTGCAAATCAGCCTTGACCCTGTGCCTCATTGGAACAGTCCAGCCTGAACTGCCAAGCCATGTCTTTCCTGGACCGGAATAAAGCATCCTAGGACCGGTTTCTGGCTATCAGCCGTCTTCAGGCGGGATAGCTTGACTCCAGTGGTGTGGAGAGCATGGGACTCAGGTCTGAGCATACCCATCCCACTCGGGGAGACAAATGCAAAAACAACAATTGATGGACAGAATGCAGAACAATGTCATACATACACCCCAGTACAAAGATCTGGGCTAAAATCCATGGTTTTTTTGCACTCCACACCACCCCAGTTCGGACATGGCCATATGCAAATCAGCCTTGACCCTGTGCCTCATGGGAACAGTCCAGCCCGAACTGCCAAGCCATGTCTTTCCTGGACCGGAATCAAGCATCCTAGGACTGGTTTATGGCTATCAGCCGTCTTCAGCCAGGATAGCTTAACTCCAGTGGTGGGGAGAGCATGGGACTCACGTCTGAGCATACCCATCCCACTAGGGGTGACCAATCCAAAAACAACAATTGATGGACAGAATGCAGAACAATGTCATACATTCACCCCAGTACAGAGATCTGGGCCTAAATCCATCGTCTTTTTGCACTCCACACCACCCCAGTTCAGACATGGCCATATGCAAATCAGCCTTGACCCTGTGCCTCATGGGAACAGTCCAGCCTGAACTGCCAAGCCATGTCTTTCCTGGACCGGAATCAAGCATCCTAGGACCGGTTTCTCGCTATCGGCCGTCTTCAGCCAGGATAGCTTGACTCCAGTGGTGTGGAGCGCATGGGACTCACATCTGAGCATACCCATCCCACTAGGGGTGACAAATGCAAACACAACAATTGATGGACAGAATGCAGAACAATGCCATACATTCACCCCAGTACAGAGATCTGGGCCTAAATCCATGTTTTTTTTGCACTCCACACCACCCCAGTTCAGACATGGCCATATGCAAATCAGCCTTGACCCTGTGCCTCATGGGAACAGTCCAGCCTGAACTGCCAAGCCATGTCTTTCCTCGACCGGAATCAAGCATCCTAGGACCGGTTTCTGGTTATCAGCCGTCTTCAGCCAGGATAGCTTGACTCCAGTGGTGTGGAGAGCATGGGACTGACGTCTGAGCATACCAGTCCCACTCGGGGTGACAAATGCAAAAACAACAATTGATGGACAGAATGCAGAACAATGTCATACATTCACCCCAGTACAGAGATCTGGGCTTAAATCCATTGTTTTTTTGCACTCCACACCACCCCATTTCAGACATGGCCATATGCAAATCAGCCTTTACCCTGTGCCTCATGGGAATAGTCCAGCCCGAACTGCCAAGCCATGTCTTTCCTGGACCGGAATCAAGCATCCTAGGACCGAATTCTGGCTATCAGCCGTCTTTAGCCAGGATAGCTTGACTCCAGGGGTGTGGAGAGCATGGGACTCACGTCTGAGCATACCCATCCCACTAGGGGTGACCAATGCAAAAACAACAATTGATGGACAGAATGCAGAACAATGTCATACATTCACCCCAGTACAGAGATCTGGGCCTAAATCCATTGTTTTTTTGCACTCCACACCACCCCAGTTCAGACATGGCCATCCCCTTTTGTACCGCTTTGTCGCCATAAGTTGGCGGGGTATGTCAGACGTGAGTCCCTTGCTCACTTTGCCACTGGATTCAAGCAAGCCTGTCTGAAGATGGCTGTAATGCCAGAAACCGGTCCTAGGACGCTTGATTCCGGTCCAGGGAAGGTATGGCTTGGCAGTTCGGGCTGGACTGTTCCCATGAGGCACAGGGTCAGACTGATTTGCATATGGCCATGTCTAAACTGGTGTGGCAGAGTGGGCTAAAGAACGGTGATGGATCAAACCCAGATCTGTTGGCTGGGTGTGAGTGTTTGATTGATTCAGATGCCCCGACCATCACCACCCCCTTTTGTACCGCTTTGTCGCCATAAGTTGGCAGGGTATGCTCAGTTGTGAGTCCCTTGCTCACTTTGCCACTGGATTCAAGCAAGGCTGGCTGAAGACGGCTGTAATGCCAGAAACCGGTCCTAGGACGCTTGAATCCAGTCCAGGGAAGGCATGGCTTGGCAGTTCGGGCTGGACTGTTCCCATGAGGCACAGGGTCAGACTGATTTGCATATGGCCATGTCTAAACTTGGGTGGCAGAGTGGGCTAAAGAACGGTGATGGATCAAACCCAGATCTGTTGACTGGGTGTGAGTGTTTGATTGGTTCAGATGCCCCGACCATCACCACCCCCTTTTGTACCGCTTTGTCGCCATAAGTTGGCAGGGTATGCTCAGTTGTGAGTCCCTTGCTCACTTTGCCACTGGTTTCAAGCAAGGCTGGCTGAAGACGGCTGTAATGCCAGAAACCGGTCCTAGGACGCTTGAATCCAGTCCAGGGAAGGCATGGCTTGGCAGTTCGGGCTGGACTGTTCCCATGAGGCACAGGGTCAGACTGATTTGCATATGGCCATGTCTAAACTTGGGTGGCAGAGTGGGCTAAAGAACGGTGATGGATCAAACCCAGATCTGTTGACTGGGTGTGAGTGTTTGATTGGTTCAGATGCTCCGTCCATCTCCTCCACCTTTTGTACCTCTATGGTCTGCAGCACATATTGTGCCACCCTTAAAGGCCCTATACCTTAACACACACACACTGCCATTGCAGGCTGTGCGTTTTGGTGCAGAAAAAGTGAAGAGTCGACATGGCACACCTGTGTGCCATGCATGTATCCCACTGCCTATGGTGTAGGTCAGCCACCCCTCTAGCTGGGTGCACTATACCACTGGTGAGAGTACAGTTGCATGAGCACTGTACCCCTACAGTGTTTAAGTCCATTCTTAGACATTTTAAGTGCAGTTAAGCCATATAGATTATATAGTCTGGGAGTTTGTCATTACGAACTCCACAGCACCATAATGGCTTTACTACATTCTGGGAAGTTAGGTATCAAACTTCTCAGCATAATAAACCCACACTGATAGCAGTGTTGGGATTTATTATACCATGCACTCAGAGGGCATCTTAGAGATGCACCCTGAAAAAGAGAACAGCCTCTGGTGGGTTCCCTAACTGGTAACCACCAGCCTGCCATCACAAGACATGTTTCTGGACCAATGGGATGGGAGCCTTTACTTCCTCAGCCCAAAAACTAAGCCTTTCCTGGGCAGAGGTGGTCACACCTCCCC
Organism: Lissotriton vulgaris; assembly: GCF_964263255.1. NCBI lineage: Eukaryota > Metazoa > Chordata > Amphibia > Caudata > Salamandridae > Lissotriton > Lissotriton vulgaris. The sequence goes on along the minus strand of NC_141689.1, from coordinate 1,934,299,983 downwards.
CAGGTTATCTGTGGTAGGGGAGCTTCAAAGGCCTTCCGCCTTTGTAACATGACCCCGAGCCTCTCCTGCTATCAGGAGCTGGCCCTCTTCCTGTCTCTCCCCCTTTTCGGTGGGAGGCCAGGCAGGAAAAATTAGAAGAACCCAAAAGGTGTGCCCACCTATGCCAACCCCACCCCTCTGGTGGGAGAGGCGAGGTGAAGCTCACCCTTCAGTGCCCACCATCTTGCAGATGTCAGGCACTCTCCAATCAGTGTTAGGGATTGTGCCCCCTCTCCCACATAGGGTGAGCACACCAAGGGTGTAGTCACCCTAAGGTCAGAATTTTATTGGTACCTGACGCAAAGACCCATAAAATGCCCCCTAAATGCAGTATTTAGGGGGCAGCCGTGAACCCAGGATTCAGATTCCTGATACCTACGAAGAAGAAGGATGAAAGAAGACGGCCAGCAGAGGAGAATGCAGAGAAGAACTGGCTTGGCCCCAGCCCTACTGGCCCGCCTGCAGTTTCCTGAGATTCTGCGCCAAAGATGGCCTTGTCCTGCAGCCAGCAATCTCCAGAACTCCTGTGAGGACTGACTCCCTACAACAAAGACCGGATCTCCAGCAGCTCTGTTCAAAAGAATCACTAAAGAAATACTCAGAGCCTGCTGAGGACAAAGAAACCTGACGCCTGGAACAACCACTGCACCTGATGCCTACGGCCTGTGTCTTGAGGTTGATGTAGATATCAAACGAATGAACACATCATCCTAACTTGGGGAAGATCTGATAATGTCTGAGTAAAGATTTCATTTAAATACAAACATCTCAGAGCAGATGGTCCTTCCCTTTGAAGCCTTATATTTCTGATTGACTGATTGTTATGAATCAATCACGTGTGATAGTAATTGTGGCCACAAATGATTAAAATCTCACCAATTTTTCAAATGGAATGTTAACTGATTAACAGAGGGGTTTTTCATAATAGGATCCAAAACTTGAAATGCATAATTCTGAAGGGGAGTATAAATAACCATAACACTATTGTTATTAAATGAATATTTTCAACATTGTATTTATATGAAAGTTATAGTAGTAACAGCTAATTTTTAATTTAGTTTCTTGTGTGTTATTATAACCCCTTCTTTAGGGTGTAAAATTTTAAATAGTACTAATACTCATATTAACTTAAATCCTGAGCATCACATAGTGCCCTCTGAAGCTTTCTTGTTTTTTATACTTCTTAGCAATTTGTCCATTTTCTACATACTTTCATAATCACCTATAATGAGGACATTCAGTTATCAGGTTGCTGCAGTCACTTAATACACCCTCTATTTCTAGGTAATTTGTACTTAATAGTTGCCAACACAAGTTTTTCCGGATATAAATTCAAACAGTTTGACTAGGTGTTCATCACACCAAGATCACATCTCCTTCGTGCCACTATCTCATCACAGATCATAGACTGTTTTGACTTAAAAGAAATATAACAATCAGAGCGAAGGAGCTAACTTTTTCTTTCAGGTATATTTTTTCCAGGGGAGAATGTTGTCTTTGCCTGCCAAAAATTGTGAGAGGTCTAATTAATAATCATAAGGTGATTTTTACACTTTCCCTGGGAGCACTAAGAACTGAGTACTGATCATTGCAATTCAAGATGCTGGTAATTATAGGTCTGTGGTTGTCTCCACAATTTTGTTTACACCTAAAACAACGGTGGGCTTGCTTTATGAGAAATAATCAAAAATGGTAGAGTGAAAGCCCCAAATTAGCTTTTCTACAAATAGCTTCCTACCTAGCACCCGAATCCGCCCTCTAAAGTACCTTATCAGATATTGATCCTTTAGGTCCTTAAACATTGAATTTAAGTATGGCATGTGCTGTCTTATGAGCATTTAATCAAATGTTTTCACCCCTTATACATTTCATGTTGTTTTTCATCAGCAATGAACAGTATGTTTGGGTTGCTCTTCCTCAGAGGAGCAAGAATGCTGTTTCCCCTGTGCTGCTCTGTTGCTGATAATCTGCTGTCCAGTGCTATTGAAGATCTGTGAATACTTCTATCTTTTTATGCTTCTAATGTACATTGACCATTCCCAGAGCTAAAATCCTTTCAGTCATAAACTATTGCCTATATTGAGTGCACCAGAAACAAAATGACTGAAAGTGGTATTATAATGGCCATTTGGGGACGGATTAGAGCCAAAGGCCTAATATGTATAGCATGAGTCCATTTTGTCTGGATTCTGATACTTATATGGTTGTTGACTTCACTCAAACTTCAAAGTGCTGCTGGTTATGAAATAGAGGTGTTTGTCAGTGACAAATAGCCTGGGGCCATTTTGTAACGTACTCCTCACTTAAACAGTTATTTACTAACAATAACTAACTGATTGCTCATTATGTCACTTTCCTCACTCACCTCATTTAATCCTTGTTAGTTTATACATTTCTTCACTCATTCTTCCTCATTATCTTCTCTACTCACTCTAAACTTACTCCTCTGTCTCTCTCATGCTCTTAACTCTGACAACATCCACTTCATTGCCATACGTGGCATCACTGCGAAGTCATTAGAGCCATAAAATTCACCTTTAGGAGTGCTGACATCAGTTTCCTTCTTTGTGCTACACCTGTACATTCTGGAGCACTCCAAACTCTTCTCAGGAGTGTTGATGTCATGGGCGATTTCTTAAAAAATATAAAAAGTTTGGTTACAGTTACCTCACGATGATACCAGCCGAGCGGTATGGCTTTAAACCATACAGAGATTGTAATGGCCAAATCTCCATCAGAAATCCTGCAACATGTGCCTCTGGTGCCTGGGATTTGACCACGACCCACAGGCCTGCAAATCATGTCAGTGTATGCATCCAAAGGTGATTAAAGAACAAGAGGCAAAGATGTTTATGGCCTAGCACAAGACAAGCATTGGGGACGACAAAATCGAGACAGTGATTGAAGTTGCTGCAGTAGCCATCTTCATCAAAGTCACCAAAGAAAAAAGAAAAATTTATAGAAGAGGCATGAGTCTCTCCGACATACTTCAAGAAGTAAGTCTCCACAACCCAGCCTTTGCCACATTCAATGTCGGACAAGGAACCAATGGTAGTCCCCATGGAGTCTATGGCGCATGTGGTTTCTTCAGACCTGCAGCTGGCTTCGGAGTCAATTTTTCTGCATCATCGATCCGAAGGCCCATGGCCAGTCAGCTTTGCCCATATTTTCCGATTTGTTGGGTGGAGGACCCTTCAGCATCCCTGAGTGACACGTTAAGCATTTTAAGCAGATCTGTGGTCCCTTCTAGAGTGCTCGCTGGTCCCACAGGCCCAATGACTTGCTCTTGTCGAGCACTGGAGGGCTACCAGCGTCATTCCACTCAACGCCCTTTTCACCCTTTCTTCCCTAGCCCGCATTATCATGGTCAGCAATACAGACTCAGTGCCACCACAGCATTCGGGATCAGTGCCGCGGCTACCACCTCCACTGAACAGCCCATCTTACTCGCCTTCAGCGCCAGACCAAAACACCTCTCTGGTGCCACAGATGACGTCTCTAATTCCACTAACGCCACTGACAATACCCTGGTGCTGCTACTATAGATTCTTACACCTCTTCTGACTCCACCAGTTCAGCTGACCACTCGAACAGACTCTCTTCCATTAATTAACCATCAACTTTATCGCTCCAGGACAGGCCAAAGGTTAATAGAAGAAGGCAGTTTCTTCTTTGGGGCTCAGATCCAAATGCAGATGATTAGGATGGTTAGTATACACTGGGCCTGGACTTTACAGGCCTGAAAGATCCAAGTGGTATTGACACTTCACCAGAGAGGGAGCTTCTCTCTCTAACGGGTTTGCCCCTACCAGAGGTTCATTCATACCACTCGGTCATTAGGAGGGCCGCTAATACCTCCAAGTGCCGTCCATAGAAACAAAGATCAGACCCCCTTATTGAGGTTGTACATTTAACCCCCCATACAGTAGAATTGTTATTTCCTTTCAATAAGGCCCTAACAGAACATAGTATAGCTATTTGAAAAAAACAATAACTTCTACTGAGATTTCTGGAACCGATACCTGACACTATAAGCCATTTCCAGGAGGTCCCACCTTCCTCTCGTCTCACCCATCCCTGGAGAGCCTAGTAGTGCAAGCTTGTTATTTTTCCAAGCTAACACCTGGTGCCTTTCCCACAACATAATCTGAGGTTTCAGCAGGGGATTTACTTTTGGGGCCATCAGCAATACACCCAACAGCAGCACCAACAACAGGGGATCTTCCCTCTACAAATAGTAGAGAGGACAAAGCAAGGTAACACCTGATGCCTTTCCCACAACATAATATGAGGTTTCAGCAGGGGATTTACTTTTGGGGCCATCAGCAATACACCCAACAGCAGCACCAACAACAGGGGATTTTCCCTCTACAAATAGAAGAGAGGACAAAGCAAGGGAAGAACAGATGCTCTACCCCTTTCTCCCTCCTCCTCTTCTTCCCCAACCACTACAGGGAAACAGCCATAGTTACCCTTGTCCGAACACACGCAGTCATTTTGGGGACAGACATCCCATTTTCACACGTTTGGACCCCTCAGACCTTTCACAAGTTTTGAGGATTCCAGACCTTTGGGTCTTGTAGATTGTGGAAAGGGGTATGGCCTATCCTTCCAGCAGAACCCCCAACCATCTCTTCCAGTTACCAGTACTCCTGCCAGACCATCTGACTGTCCTTCAGCAAGAGGTTCTGACCTTACTAGTAATGGGTACTGTGGAGTGTGTTCCAGAGCAGGAGCACTGGAAATGAAAGTCTAGATTGTGTCTGTTGACCTGCAAGATATCTACTTCCACCTTCCTATCCTGCGGATACACAGGAATTTTCTATGCTTCATGGTCCGATCCGAACACTATTAGTTTGCTGTTCTCCCATTTGACCTCACTTCGCTCCTCCAGTCTTCACAAAAGTGGTGGTGGTAGATTCAGACCATCACAGATGGCAATTAATTCCAGAATTCCTTTACCGGGATAACTGGCTCCTAAAAGCCAACTCACCAGGGATGTGTCCTACCATTTGCACACAGCTGACAAGTTGTCGGTCAATATGAACTTTTCCATCAACAATCCTATGTCTCCCCTAGTTCCCTTACAGTGCATCCGGAGGCATATTTATCAAAGTTTTGCATTGCCCTTTCACCGCACAAGGCAGTGCAGGGCTACACAAAACTAGAATGAGATTTACCAAGCCTGGCTGGATTAACAAAAGGCTGCGCAAGTCATTGCCTTGCTCTACTCTGCCCTGACAAGGCGTTCCATGGGTGAAGCATGGATGTTTCTATGCATCCATCCATTGATTTTGGTGCATTCCCCGAATAAATCTGGGAATGTGTCAACATTCTACACATTCCCAGGGGAGGTACAGCGAGGAGAAATATGTCTATATATTCTTATTGTTTCCGCTTTCTAAGTGTTCGGCATTCTGCAACACACTTAGTTGAGGGAAGTGTCTTTCAGCGTTGTGTTTGTGCAGGAAGATGCCCCTTCCTGCACAAAAACAATACTGCACCCCTGTGCAAGGGTGCCTGCTCTGGTGCAAGCAGTACATGTTGCGCCATCACAAACAGAGGACAGGAATATGCCAAATAATGTTAAATATGGCACATTCCTGCTCTCTCCCTTTTGTGCAGAGCAGCAAGGCATCTTGCAGCAATACTTTGCTTGAAGACGTGATAAATTGGAAGGGGTGGGATGGTATACCATTGCAAATTGAGCCTTCCCTTCTTCTCAGAAGGTTCACAACATCCAGGCTATGATTGTGATGTTTCAAAATGGAGCGATTGTTCCAGTCCTGATGGTCTTATGCCTCTTCGATCTGCAATCCTCCTTCATCCTTCTGGTCACCTATGCATGCTGACACATGAGGGCACTCCAATGATGTCTTTGCAGGCAGTGGTTCAAGCACCTTGGAAACACTTTAGTGGCCTTACAGTGGTAGAGGATGGACAGCAATCTATCCCAAGTAAGTCCATTTCACTCTATCCCTCCGGTGGCAACAGTTATCACTGATGCCTCCACTCTAGAGTGGGTAATATATCTGGAAGAATGTGAGCTCAGAAGTCCCTGGTCCCTAGATGAACGGAGATTGCTCATTAACCTCTAGGAATTACAGGTCATAATTTTAGCACTCAAGGTCTTCCTCCATTCCCTCAGTGATCAGTGTTTTCAGATCTTGATGGACAATAAACTATGTAGTATATCATCAAGCAGGGGTGAGTAGGGTCATACTTCTCTACCAAGAAGCTCTGAGACTCTAGTCTTGGGTTCAGGAACATTAGATTTGCCTGGTGGCACATCCCCTTGCAGGTGTGCTCAATGTGCTAGTGGATAGTTTCAGTAAGAATCATCTTGCCAACCACAAGTGGCATCTGGAATCGGAAGTAATCCAGGACATATTCTAGCCTGGAGGACTCCTGATATTGACCTATGTGCCACTCACGAGAACGCTCAATTCCTGAAATTCTGTGACCTCTAGTTTCCGATGCAGGAAGCATTGGGGGACATGTTTCAGTTGAAGTTGAACTTTTCGCTCCATTATGTGTTTCCTTCCATTCCCTTGATTGCTCGAATTCTGAGGAAATGTTTTCTTGATCAGGCCCAAGTAATCCTCATTGCCCCCAGATTTGCCACAAAGGGTGTAAAATGTAGACCTTATTCGCTTCTCCCTGTGCCCTCCGCTCTGTCTCCCTCACAGAGTAGACCTCTTGTTGCAGTCACATGGCGGGTTCTCCATCCCAACTGCTAAAGCCTCCACCTGTCTTTCTAGAGATTTAACGGGCAACATGAGATCTCTTTCTTTACCTTCTGAAGGTATGGATATTAATTTAAGTGCCCACAGTCATGTCACCAAGATAGTGTTCTGAGGCAGATGGAATTCATTTACCAATTGATATGTAGACAGCTTAGTAGGCCCTCTTCAGGTTCATCTGTCTAACATCTTAAATGTGTCCTTTCACTAGCTCAGCAGTGGGGCGCAGTGGGTACTGCTAAAGCTCACTTATCAGACTTTTCGGCTTTTCTTTGTTTACCTGACCAGCTGTCCCTTTTCAAACCATCCATAGTTATGAGGTTCCTAAAGGGACAATTAACAAGTTTCCACCAATCCCTTTTAGGATGCCTCAATGGGGCTACAACTTGGTTCTCATGTTTCTTTTATTTTCCCCTTTTGAACTATTACATAGTTGTCCTTTACATTACTCACATTTAAGGCAGTCTTCCTGATCACTAACACATCAGCTAGACGTGTTAGCAAATTGCAAGCTTTTAGTGTCAAACATATATTCATTTCTTTCAGTCCTAACAGATTGGTGTTAAGAACCAAGGCTGCCTTCCTGCCATGCAGACTCCCAACCTTCTTCACTCATCCACAGGCAACCAAGTAAGAACAGAGACTGCATCGTCTTGATCATAAGAGAGCAGTTAGCTTCTACGTGGACAGAACATGCAAGTTAAGGCTAGATGATCAGCTGTTTGTGGGCTATATGGGGAAGGTGAAAGGCAAGAAAGTGCATAAGAGGACATTATCAAGATGGATAATCCTATGAATTACGATGTGCAGTGCTCTGGCTAACAAAGAGCCATCAGAAAGTATTCAAGCTCATTCCACCAGAGCAAGTTTTTTACTTCTGCAATGGCAACAGGAGTTCCGATAGCACACATCTGCAAAGTGGTGAGTTGGGTGTCCCTCTACACTTTTGCGTAGCATTACCATTTGAACTCAGAAGGGAGAATGGAAAGTCATTTCGCTCGCTGGTTCCTTGAGAAGTTCTTGGTAAAAACAGCCATGCACCCACACCTTGTCTTGTGACTGTTGGGGGAATTTATTCAAAAGGTGAGGAATCTGCAAGAAGAGCAAATACGCCCTGGAAAGCTCTCTATCCACACACACACAGAAATATGTACTCAATCAATCAATCAAATCAAGCTTTATTCGGATCATAAAAAATGTCCATAAAAGCATTCTATGAAATACAATAAAATCCATTTATAACCAAGAATATGCAAAAGAAACAATATCTTAACATAATTAAAATAAGCACAATCATTATACATGTATACCTATAGTAATTCTTAGTTCAATTTTTCTAAATGAACAAGTTCATTCCTTTGTTTTTTTGCTGACATTATTTAACAAATTACTGCATTGCAGACTGGTATTCTTTCCAAATTCCGTTAATAATTAAAAGAAGTTTTATAGGATTACAGGCAATTATCTTTAAAAATTGGACGGAGATACATTTTTCTAATTTCTATATAAAAATTTCAAAAGAGTAAAAATTGAAGGGTGCTTTGTTTTGATCTACCATCACACGGGCAGTTTAGAAGATTAGCACACCACTTGCCCCTTTTAGGAAAAGCAAAAAGATAGTGTAATGTATTCATCCGTAGTCTGGTTAGGTAGAATCTATGCTGTACCTTAGTTATAAAAACGAGGTATGGCTGCAGACCCATGGCGATTGGTCCCTTAAGATAAGATATAGCAATTTTCTTAGAACCTGAAACCTCATCTCTTAAGGCTGTCCTAACATTCAGGAGACTCCTTTTCAAATCAACCTTACTGATGTGTTGTATGTCTTCAGGTTGATTTCCATTCAGGGGCAAGTTGCATTCTTCTAAGAGACCACTAATATAACTCAACCAAGGTATTTTCTTGCATCGGTCTTGGGACAAACAGTCTAAAATAATATCCCTCGTAAAGCGAGTTTCTTCCCTAGTCCAGATACGGTGCCACAAATTTAAGGCGGCTATGCTAATCAAATCGTGTATATATGGTGTTCCGGTTTCTCTATGCAAGATAATGAAAGGGTGTTCCGGTTTCTCTATGCAAGATAATGAAAGGGGTGAAGGCCTGTACGGCTAACAAACGTCTTAAAAAGTTGTTTTCAAGAATTTGTAATGGCAAAGTGTCCGTCTGGCCCCATAGTGCTTCCCCGTAACAACTCCCGGTGATGCACTTTGCTCCGTATAGCTTGAGAATCTCCCGTACAGGTTGTTTACCAATTTTTTGGGAGAATCTAAAAATAGCCTCCACCAATTTCACAAATTTCAACTTGCATAGAGTTATATGTGTAGGTGAAGAGAGAGAGTTCTCCCAGTTAATTTAAGGTCCAGAGGGGGGAGATAGAGACCAGCAAATCATAAGAAATACCTCTAGAAGGACCTATATTGCTTTTACAAGGAGTAAATCCTAACAGTATCTACAAAAATGGGGGATGCCAAAGAGAAAAATTAGGACATCAGAATATTATCAAAATATATATTTATTTGTTTATTTAGATATTTTAGTGTGAAAAAGTATTTTTATACATCTCTAGTTTTCATTTTGACACATAACATCCTAAGCAAAAATTCATCAACGTTCATATTACAATTTGTGCAAATGCAATAAAGTGCAGGTTAAGACAATAGAAAAGAAGAGTGTACCCCTAACAATATAATATAATTCTAACATACATGCATACATTCTTACACATCAATCATACCATTGCAGTGATAAAAAGATCTAACAACATAAATACTCAGACTAAGTACAGTAAAACAAAGAAACCCAAAGGTGTATTTGGTGGTTTACATTAGGAACCTAGAAGTAGTGGTTCTGCCAGTTAGACATTGGTCTGTGTGGAGATGACCAATCTGTATCCAAGTTGTGGATGTACGGCCGACGTACGTTTCGGTGATGATGTCACCTTCCTCAGGGCCAAGAAAAACAGATAACAAACTAACATATACACATGATCTCTACAAAGGTTTAAAAGGACAGGGGCATTACATGGTTTTATTCTTTTTCTATATGATCGGATATTTTCAGACAGACAGTGGTAGATGCTGTGACTAGAGGTTGCTAGTAGAGCATATACTATGTTGCACAAAGGGCATCATATAACAAAGTCCACAGGTATATTTGGCAAAGAATTGCTTCAGTTGGAAGTCGTATTTGAAGGTTTGCGGGGTTTCATGTAGTTCTACTGATGATTTTTGTGTATCACTCCGTTTCTACCGCTCACATCTATCTTTCCTTCGAAGACAGACCCCGGCACCCTGTACTACAGTTTCAGCCCTCTATCAAAAAAAAGATGTAATGGCTGCACGACTTCATACATTTTATTCACTACGGGAGTGATACACAAAAATCGAACTGGCAGCGATCTTAAGTTGTTGCCAATATTCTTCCTCCCAGTCTTTCTTTGCACTTTTGATGCAATCGCTATATTCCCTTCTAGCCGTCCTAACTGCTATAGCGTCCTTTCTCCTATTGGCGTTTGCTATAGCCCTTCTCTTTTCCCTACAACCTGTTGTATACCATAGGTTGCCACTTTTTGGTGGATTCTTCTTCCTTGGTCCACTAGTATCTCTTATAGTGAAGAATGAACCAATTTTCTCTATTAGACTCTTGTAGGAGTCTATAAAATTCAGACTTTGTTCGGTTGACTGGGCGGAGGTATGGGATAGGAGTTCCCTAGTTTCTGCCTCTACTAGTTCTTTAATACGGATCAAACTATCTTCTTGGCACATCACCCTGTTCCACTTTAATCTGCGTTTGCAATTAGATGGAACTACTTCTTTTGTGATCATAAGTGGGGCATTTAATGCTTCCCTCTCAATACCCCATCTTATTTCCATGCAAAGTGGATTATGATCGCTATCCTGTGACTGTCTGACTTCCATGTCAACTAGTCTGTTCCAGGAACCGGTATCGAGCAGAATGTAATCAATACGGGATGGACAACTAAATCTGTTATTGGTCATCATACCATTTGGGTCTGAGGTTGTCCTACCATTCAGGGCACGTAGGTTATATTCTAGTGTTAGGGCATTTATTTGGATCGCTCTTGGCGTCCATTTTCTGATTGGCGCTATGGTTGGAGGCGGGATGGACTGTCTAGAATCCTCTTCATTAAGTCCCAGGAGATCTTCTTTGCTTAGGGGTTCATATGTACAGTTAAAATCTCCCCCTACAATAATGCTAGACAATGGGGGGGATACCTTCTAGCGCCACCTCGAGTAAGGCTATAGTGGGTGAAGTTTGACCTCCTGGGCAACCTCTAGCATAAATATTAAACAGCTCCATCGAGCTTCCAATATGGGAGCCCTTAGTGGAGATTTGTAGTATGTCCTGCGATGGTAAAGTATGCGCAGTAAGTGCCCAATTCAAAGCCACACTAAACCATACATTCAGTCCTCCCGATGGGTGACCTCTCCCTGAACTAATTGCTGGAATAAAGTGGGTGGAATATCCGCATTTATATAGGGGAGACATGCTCCATGTTTCCTGGAACATACAGATGTCGAACGTATCTATGAATTGGTTCCATTCTGGATTTGCCATATTTTTTTGAAGCCCCGCTATGTTCCAGGAAAACAATTTAATCATGTTTGTGTTTGTAACCCTCTCTGTGTGAACTACTTCTGAAGCTAGTCTTACAACTGCTGTTGTTAGGGGATATTGAGCGTTGACCACTTCATTAGACCTTTCTTCCCCCGAGGAACATCCTCATCATTAATCTTCATAGCCTCCATATCTATAAGGCTTGTGGTGGAATTGGTCTGACGCTCGGGCTTGCACATATTGTGTGTTTGTCTTACACTATTCAGATAGTTATCCTTTAATGGTCAGTCTATGTTGTTTAGACCCGATGCGTCCTTGAGCCTAGATTTAGACCATAGAGGTGCGTGTCTGATTTGTATGTTACAATTCCTAGGGGGGCATGTCCTATACTCTAGGGCTACTAGGTTCTCTGAAATTGCTATGTTACCAAACTGTATCTCGATACAGTCTGTTGATGAACTACGCAAGGAAATTCTTTTAACATTAATCATATCCTCCCTAATGACTGATCTGCACCCTCTCACGTGGCGAAGCCCGTGAATGGCTTTATTGCGTATGGATTCACTGTTCTCATAAGTGTTAGCAGCTCCAAGCTTGGTGACCCCGGTCATGTAGACAATACCACAAGGGGATCTGTATGGTGTGTTTATCTGTTTGTTACTCCAATTAGTTGTTTCAACCATGTCCCTATAATATTTATTATCCCCCTGCAGGACCCTGCATTGTGATATTGACCCCCTCAATTTTGCTACTTCGGCATATGAGCCCGAGGTGTTTTGCCTGGCGGGCATTTTAGCTAGGGGGTTATGAGCTGGGATTTTGGGTCGTAACTCTACTACAGTTTTGGAGACACATAATGGAGCTGTTCGTGTATTGGGTTTAGATAGGGCCGCTCCTGCTGTTTGGTTTGGTGGGGCCGATCGCAAGATAGGGGCTTTTACCGGGTTGGACACTAACACTGGGTGTAGAGTGTTTATGTGTAGTTCCTCCCGTTTTGTAAAGTCCATCATGAATTTCTTAATAATAGCTATATCCCTTTCCAGGCTTTCAATTTTCATCTTGATTAAATTATTAAAATTCAAACATCTGGAGCATTCACCTGGACTATTCACAGCCTCCACAGTCCCCCCCAGCCCTTGTGATAAGACCTCACTTAATTCCCTGGATTCCCCTTCCAACACTGAAAAGCGATTAGTACAAGTGATGCCCATTTCACATGCTATCACCTGCGAGGACCTGTCTATATTCCCAGTTGATATAGCTGGAAGTTCGGCATTAGCACTCATGTTTGTCCCTCTTAATGCCTCTGTAACATTTACCTCAATGGGGCAAGCAGGGTTAGAATGCATATCATCTACTGAGCACTTGGATGTTGATCTTTTAGAAAAAATAGCTGGGATCACTTTGCTCTTTATCTGCAGTAAACCGTCGACCAGGGGATCAGGGTTATCCACATTTCTTAAGGATGGGACCGTCAATAGAATGTCCTCAAAATCTTCAACAATAGATTCGATGCTTGACATAACACAATTAGCGGCAGCATGTAGCGACTTTTTTGACTTCTTCCTTTTTTTTGTTGTAATGGCAAGTGCTCCCCCCCCCTCCATTACCTTCCTTTTACCCATTGCTAGCTACAACTTTCCCTGGTAAATGGGATAATATCCAACAACTCGAAGGTGGCCCAACACTATCTTGTGTATCAGGGAGCAGTCAACTTGACGAACAAACACAGTACCTTTTTTTTATATGGGTGGTTCAAGTTCTCACATGTAAGGGGCGGGGCCCTGCCCTGCCTCGGTCTGCCTAGGACGGCCGCAGATGGCCCCGCCCTTGTCCCGGACTTCTCCCGGCGCGCTATCGCGCGCGTCCCGCGGGACGAGGTTCCAAGGGATCCTTTATGCGCCTCCTGGCACTTCCGTGTGACGTCTGCGGCGTCCTGGCCTCTAGTGGGGCTGCTGGGAGGTGTAGTCACAGGAGTGGAAGGGGCCCGGCGGAGCCAAGCCCGGCCGGAGGAGCAAGCGGAGCAAAGCCCGGCCCACAGGTGCTGCCACAGGAATGCGGGGCTCGGCGGAGCCAAGCCCGGCCAAGATGATGAAGCAGAGCAATGCCCGGCCCTCAGGAGCGAGTACAAGCAACAGGTAAAGTTCCCCCCTGACTCGGCACCAAGGGAGCCTTTATGCGCCTCCTGGCGCTTCCGTGTGACGTCCGCGGCATCCTGGCCACTAGTGGGGCTGCTGGGAGGTGTAGTCACAGGAGTGTAAAGGGCCCGGCGGAGCCAAGCCCAGCCGGAGGAGCGAGCGGAGCAAAGCCCGGCCCACAGGTGCTGCCACAGGAATGCGAGGCTCGGCTGAGCCAAGCCCGGCCAAGATGATGAAGCAGAGCAATGCCCGGCCCTCAGGAGCGAGTACAAGCAACAGGTAAAGTTCCCCAAGGACTCGGCACCAAGGGAGCCTTTATGCGCCTCCTGGCTCTTCCGTGTGACGTCCGCGGCGTCCTGGCCGCTAGTGGGGCTGCTGGGAGGCATAGTCACAGGAGTGGAAGGGGCCCGGCGTAGCCAAGCCGGGCCGGAGTAGCGAGCGGAGCAAAGCCCGGCCCACTAGTGCTGCCACAGGAATGCGGGGCTCGGCGGAGCCAAGCCCGGCCAAGATGATGAAGCAGAGCAATGCCCGGCCCTCAGGAGAGAGTACAAGCAACAGGTAAAGTTCCCCCCGGACTCGGCACCAAGGGAGCCTTAATGCGCCTCTTGGCGCTTCCGTGTGATGTCCGCGGCGTCTTGGCCGCTAGTGGGGCTGCTGGGAGGTGTAGTCACAGGAGTGGAAGGGGCCCGGCGGAGCCAAGCCCAGCCGGAGGAGCGAGTGGAGCAAAGCCCCTGCCCACAGGTGCTGCCACAGGAATGCGGGGCTCGGCGGAGCCAAGCCCGGCCAAGATGATGAAGCAGAGCAATGCCCGGCCCTCAGGAGCGAGTACAAGCAACAGGTAAAGTTCCCCCCTGACTCGGCACCAAGGGAGCCTTTATGCGCCTCCTGGCGCTTCCGTGTGACGTCCGCGACGTCCTGGCCGCTAGTGGGGCTGCTGGGAGGCATAGTCACAGGAGTGGAAGGGGCCCGGCGTAGCCAAGCCGGGCCGGAGTAGCGAGCAGGGCAAAGCCCGGCCCACTAGTGCTGCCACAGGAATGCGGGGCTCGGCGGAGCCAAGCCAGGCCAAGATGATGAAGCAGAGCAATGCCCGGCCCTCAGGAGAGAGTACAAGCAACAGGTAAAGTTCCCCCCGGACTCGGCACCAAGGGAGCCTTAATGCGCCTCTTGGCGCTTCCGTGTGATGTCCGCGGCGTCTTGGCCGCTAGTGGGGCTGCTGGGAGGTGTAGTCACAGGAGTGGAAGGGGCCCGGCGGAGCCAAGCCCAGCTGGAGGAGCGAGTGGAGCAAAGCCCCTGCCCACAGGTGCTGCCACAGGAATGCGGGGCTCGGCAGAGCCAAGCCCGGCCAAGATGATGAAGCAGAGCAATGCCCGGCCCTCAGGAGCAAGTACAAGCAACAGGTAAAGTTTCCCTATTAGTTCTAAGCTCAGAAACTGTTCGACCACCCCAACACCTCGTCTGAAGCCATACTGAGCTACAGATAAGATGTTCTTTTCTTCTACCCATTGCTCTAGCCTGGCCAACAGCATTCTTGCCATTACTTTAGAAGAAGAGCCAAGCAAAGATATTGGGCAATAGCAATTGGCACTACTCTTATTCCACTTTTTGAAAATGGGGACTATCAGACTCTCTGCCCAAGTGGCAGGTACCACCCCATCAATGGTTGCATTAAAACATTTGTACACAACGGGTACCCAAAAATCCATATTATATTTAAATATATGAATTGGGACTCTGTCGGGGCCAGCCGCTATGCCACTAGCGCTATTCTTAAGGGCTGTTACAATTTCTTCTTGACTGATACTCCCTATTTTGGTGCTTTTTAAGATTATGACAGATTTATCCTCTTTATTTAAAAAACCCTGATCAGTTTCATAAAAAACTGCTTCAAAGTGGAATAACCAATCCGCTGGGGTCACTAACATATACATTTTTACTGATTGGACATCTGTAAAGAAAGGTTGATCCAATGTTTTCCAAAAAAGGGCCGAATCTTTAAGAACGGCAGCTTTGATCAGATTCTCCCACGCATTATCCCTAATCTCCGAGTTTCTTCGGGTAAGGGGTTCTTTATATGACTTCCGTAGGATACTGTCCTCCTCCCTATTACGCCAGATGGTTTTTATTGCAGACTTGAAATCTCTATTTAATCTAGAACATTGATTATCAAACCATCTTGGGGAATGCGAAACATCTGTTTTAGGATTCTTTCGCAAATGATCAGAAATTGCAGTAGAAATACTTTAAAAAGCCTTAACTATGTCCATACTATTTGAGGAATTATCAAGGCAGGTTAAAACATGATCATTAATTTTTAATAGGATCCTATTTGTAAAAGCTTCTGGGTCAACGGCAGCCCATTTGATTGAGATCCCATTCTCACCCTGTGTCTTTATATCCATAGCATGGGTACTTACTTCTGGTTGTTTTAAAACAGGAGATTTTAAGGTTATCAGAAAGGGATGATGATCATTCAATAAACTTGGGGAGGCAAAACATTCAGCTATTAGGGACCTAAGGCTTATTGAGGTGATAAAGTGATCAATACATGAGGATGATCTTACTCCTTCAAAGGTGTAAATATTACCCCTATCCTCACGTCCGCTCCCTTTTATAGCCCTACCTGCCTTTGAGGGGATAGCATTTGTTGAAATAGTCTTGAACCCGTTTACGAAGAAATTATGTGTGAGACAAGTCTCTTGTAATAAAACCACATTGCAGAGTTGGATGCTTGTAAGCCAATTTACATCCTGCAGTTTATGCCTAGCCCCAGCAACATTCCATGTCATTATATGAAGGCATTCGTACTGAGGATAGCTAAAAGGATCCGTCTCAACTTCTGTGACAGACCCTTTCTTGCAACTATCAGTGCTAACCTCCCTAGCTTTAGTTATCTGACTCATACTCCTCCCTGCATAGTTTAATGTATCTAGCTGGGTAGGCAAGTTAATCGCAGGGAGAACGAACGATGATGTTCTCCAACAGTGGGGGACTTAGAGGTTGTAGTCAATCACAACCATCTAGACCGGACAATGTGGCAAATCTGTTAACTAGATTTAGAAAGGGTGGCCTCTGGGTAGGACCCTGCAGTGCTCTCCGATAATTTAAAACACGGGGTGTTGACCACCCTTTCCAAATAAAATGGCGTCTATAAAAAAAACCCTAATGGCAAAAGAGAGATCTTACTGAAATGATCCTCTAAATTAATACTCCCTATACGGTCCAGTAGAAATCTCACAACCTGCTCGTTATTAACCCCTTCCATGCTCATGACGAGCTCAGCTCGTCATGAGGCACACTGGAGCTGTGCTTATGACGAGCTGAGCTCGTCATGAATAGAGGGATTCATGGAATGTCAGCACAGGAGGGGAATTGCCTTAGCAGCCAAGGTGTTAAAGTTGGCAACTATGCAGTCCTCTCTCAAGTCCTTCCTAGAATGTCCTATCCAAACAGAACGTCTAGCCATGATCATCTGATTACAGATGTTCTAATCCCAAACCCCGACAATCTTCAATTTAGTTGTGAGCCAGTACATAGTTTTGGCCATCAGCTGATCGGTAGTTTCTAACTGTCTTTCCTGTGAAACCGGGATATTCCGCAAGATCACTACCAAAGGGGCAGCAGCTGGAGGAAGATGCAAGACCTGAGAGCCCTCCAAGGCTAGACTATGATCCACACCCTCAAACGTCTGCTGCGGTTTTAGACGCTGAGGCCCCGATATCAAGCTTGGTGCTTCGTCACCCCCAGTCCCCACACATGGACCACTTTCCTCCCCTTCCTGACTACAAAAGCTAGCCTGAGTAGGGCCACTAAGATTAACCCCTGGCTCAACCCATTTAACACCCACATGCACTAAACCAACATCATGATTACCCACAACATCCTCATTCCTCCCAGGTACCGACAATGTTGAGGGTATTTGCCTCGCTACGAGGGATTTAGGAGGAATGGAGTTCCCAAGTACTGCGTTGCTTAGCTCATTAGATGTATTAACTATTAACCTATTTCTGGAGGCTAAAAAACCCTCTAGGTTAGAAAGGTTATTCATAAGATTCAGTTCAAAATCGGTTAGTCTTTCCTCAATTTTAGAGAGGGATGTATGACGTAACAACGCGTGTTATTACAACGTGTGCTGTTACATCGCAATCGTTACGACTGCATGTTACCACGCTATGCCTTTACAACGCAAGTCTTTACATCGACTTGCGCTAGGTGGCGTGCTAACATTAAAAAAGGGTAATTTACTATTCCAACTCCAGTCCACTTATCAGTAGGGAAGGTGTTGGGATAGTAAACTACACCATTTTTAATGTTAGCACGCCATCTAGCGCAAGTCGATGTAAAGACTTGCGTTGTAATGGCATAGCGTTTTTACATGCGGTCGTTGTAACAACCGCGATGTAACAGCATTGCGGTGTAATAACCGCGTTGTTAAGGATGTTTCCCTTAGAGAGCCTTTGCATTATTGGAGACAGAGATGATACAATTAAATTACCCAATTTGGACCACATAACATCATTGACTTTGTCAGAGGAATCGCCTAGAAGATCTAAAGTCGAGTCCCGTGGCAAACTTGGCTGTGAAAACACCGTTGTTAGAGATGGCGATGCTACAGTTTCTCCATTTTTATTCATCTTTTTAATTTTTGCCGGTTTCTGTCTCTGTGGGCCCCCTCCCTGATCCACTTTTGTGAAGTGTCTGAGGGTACGGCAGAGGAGTTAGTTTTACCATGAGGTCCAGATCTTGTGGCAATACTTGGGGGTGGACTGCTTCGGGTATTTACAGTAACCGTCTCAACCAGTTCAACAGATGGCGTAATATTATGTGTACCCTGTCCGCCTTGTTTTCCCGATGGTTCATTTTGAGACAATCCAGGGTCACTTACTATGACGGGAGAATCAGGAACTGCAACCAAGGAGCAATCAGGGGCAAGAGCACAAGCCAGGGTGCCCAGAGACTATCGTTTAGCTGTTTGTAGATCAAGAGACTCACAACGCTCTGTCAGTGCTATCTCCTGAGCAAGGACAGAGCTGGCTCTAATTAAAAACTGATCCAAAGTCCCCACCACGCTGCCAGACAGCTGTGCAGATCTTCCCTTGCCCTCACGCAAATTCATCCTCACTAAGCTTCTGAAATGATGGGAGGTCAAAAAAACAACGTAATAAATTCCACCTTCCCAATTAATAACACTTGTCCCTAGACCAACCGTATGTCAAATTGAAATGACCTTCTGATTATGACTGGCTTTTGTGAGTGAGCCCGGCCTCATCCGTACTCTAACGGGCTCAAACAGGTCCGCCCTTGGCCTGGCCCGCGCCCGCTAAGCGGGAGCCGCAAGCACCTTTATGCGCCTCTGGGCGCAAGAGAATGGCAGCGGCGCCTCCTGGCGGGGTAATCAGGGAAAGCAGTGTGGGCTCTGAAGTCCAGTAAAGAGGTTCCCGCGAAGCGGGAGCTGCGAGCACCTTTATGCACCTCCGGGTGCGAGAGAATGGCGGCAGCGCCTCTTGGCGCGGTAATCAGGCAAAGCAGCGTGGGCTCTAAAGTCCAGTAAATGTACTCACATAGAAATCTATATGCTAGTCAATCTTTTCTAAGTCTACACATATACTTTATGCACAGTAGCACTAGGGTTTCCTTACTCTTCATTTTCTTTTGAGAATCCCTTTTTTCCATGAACATGTTTAAATGCTTGGAAATATTGTGTAGCAAGTGGGAGAAGTAACATTTGAAAAACATGTTTCACTGTTGAGTAATCTCTTCATCTATGCCATCTCCGAAATAAATTCCTTCCTATTCCCACTCTGGAAACAAATTTACTCCACCTCTTGTGAGAAGTGAATCTTAAATTGTTCCCCGGGTGGAAATTGGACAGTTATAAACTCACAAGTTTGCAGGCACACATATACTTTGTAAGGCAATAAAGCCCTTAAAATGTCTCTACATACCCATATAAAAATATTTATTCACATAGATATCTGTATGTTTTTTAATCTTTTTCCAAGTGTACACATGCACTTTGTGCGCATTAGCACTGTGTCTTTCTTTGAATTGAGATAAATGTATGCCATATAGACCAGGCTATTACATAGCCATAATTGTGATGGATAGGTGCACATATTTCCAAGATAAAATACAATGTAGTTCTCTTTGAGTTACACATTTGTAATATAGTGCTTAATCTGATAGGCGCTTACTGTTAAAGGAATAATGATAATATGGTACTCTTAATGATGGATAAATTAACATGAACTTTTTCAATACAACATGACGTGAGCATCGATAACACCATCAAGACTAAGCATGGGCGCAAAATCTGTTCCGCTCGCGGTTTTTCGGCAAATTCGCGATCCGCAAATTCCCTTGAATTTGCTGAAAATCCACGAGCGGAACGGATCCGGGGGGCAAAAGTTCAAGCTTCAAGCTTGTAACTATTTTAGAACAGCGCCGGCAAGCTGCCAGCACCGTTCTAAAATAGTTACTAAGTTAGCTTCAACAGGAAGCACTAATAGATAAAATGCAGGTGCTCGAGCACCTGCTTTATTTTATCTATTAGTGCTTCCTGATGAAGCTAACTTAGTAACTATTTTAGAATGGCGCTGGCAGCTTGCCGGCGCCATTCTAAAACAAAACAGGAGTGGGGCAGAGGGCAGAAGGTCACAGAGTGGGGCAGAGGGCAGAAGGGCACAGCAACAAGTGGGGCGGAGGGCAGAATGGCACAAGAACGAGTGGGGCAGAGGGCAGAAGGGCGCATCGCGGTCTCGCACAAAAAAAAACCCGCGAACACGCAAAGCGCCCCGCGAACACGCCAAGCGCCCCGCGAACACGCAAAAATGAAAAAAATTCAGCAAATTCGTGAATTTTGCGGATAGCGAATTCGCAAATCCGCGGATCGCGAATTCGCAAAATTTGCCCATCAAGACCATGCGCACAATCCACTCAGGCTCTCCGTCAGACCCATTCCAGCACCACGTCTTCAACAGAGCAAGCAGCTCCATTGCACCCCACCTGCGCAACGTCATCAATCTCTCCCTCGAGACCGCGACCTTCCCAGAGATCTGGAAACACGCCGAGATCAACGACCTAATCAAACAAGCATTTGCAATGCAATAGGTCTAGCATTAGGAAAGTTTGAGCTATTGGTATTGTAAATGACAAATTTTGTATTCATGTGTTCGTTTTGAATGCTAATAGTTTTAGCTTTCGCAAATGTGACACCTATAGCATTTGTAATGCAATATGTGTTGTATTTACGTGACTTAGATGTATTGAAATTACAAATAACAAAGGCCTTTTTTTATACTTAATACTTAAATAAAAGTTATTGTAATGTATAATGGCAATAGCTTAAACTTTTCTAAATAACTTTTGTGAAGAATATGTTTGTGACATTTGTAACATTTGTAATAAAGCTTGAAACATTGAGAGAACATATTTGAACCAGTTGTTGTTGAATGGTTGCACAGATTGATGCTGTGGTGGCGCTGAGTGATGTTGTGGTGGCGACAAGTGATGCTGTGGCATTCAGTGATGCTGTGGTAGCGCATAGTGATGTTGTGGTGCCCCTGAGTCATGCAGTGGTGCCCTGGAGTGATGCTGTTGTTGTGCGATAGATAGTTAGAGTGAGGGCGATAGATAGCTAGAGGGAGGAAGAAAGATAGATAGAGTGAGGGCGATAGATAGATAGAGGGAGGACAATAGATAAGGGGAGGGAGGGCAATAGATAGAAGAAGGGAGGGCGATAGAGGGAGGGCGATAGATAGATAGAGGGAGGGTGATAGATAGAGAGAGAGAGGGCGATAGATAGAGTGAGAGCGATAGATAGATAGGCAGATAGATAGAGTGAGGGTGATAGATAGATATTTTATTTATTTATAAAGTTTTATATAGCGCGAACTGGGCGATGGATGGAGTGAGGGTGATAGATAGAGTGAGGGCGATAGATAGATAGATAGATAGATAGAGTGAGGGTGATAGATAGAGGGCAATAGATAGAGTGAGGGCGATAGATAGAGAGAGTGAGGGCGATAGATAGATAGACAGATAGATAGAGTGAGGGCGATAGATAGATAGACAGATAGATAGAGTGAGGGAGATAGATAGATAGATAGATAGATAGATAGATAGATAGATAGATAGATAGATAGATAGATAGATAGATAGATAGATAGATAGATAGATAGATAGATAGATAGAGTGAGGGTGATAGATAGATAGATAGATAGATAGAGTGAGGGTGATAGATAGATTGAGGGCGATAGATAGAATGAAGGCGATAGATAGATAGAGTGAGGGCAACAGATAGATAGAGTGAGGGCAACAGATAGATAGAGTGAGGGCAATAGATAGAGTGAGGGTGATAGATAGATAGATAGATAGATAGAGTGAGGGCGATAGAGTGAGGGAAATAGATAGATAGATAGATAGATAGATAGATAGATAGAGTGAGGTCGATAGATACATAGAAGTATAGATAGAAGTGTAGAGAGAGAGGGGTGTGGAGAGAGAGGGGTGTGTAGAGAGAGAGGTGTAGAGATAGAGAGGGATGTAGAGAGAGGGGTGTAGAGAGAGAGTGGGGTGTAGAGAGAGAGGGGTGTAGAGAGAGTGGGGTGTAGAGAGAGGGGTGTAGAGAGAGGGGTGTAGAGAGAGGGGTGTAGAGAGAGGGGTGTAGAGAGAGGGGTGTAGAGAGAGGGGTATAGAGAGAGTGGGGTGCAGAGAGAGTGGGGTGCAGAGAGAGTGAGGTGCAGAAAGAGTAGGGTGCAGAGAGAGGGCTGTAGAGAGAGGGGTGTAGAGAGGGGGTGTAGAGAGAGGGGTGTAGAGAGAGGGGTGTAGAGAGAGGGGTGTAGAAAGAGAGGGGTGTAGAGAGAGAGGGGTATAGAGAGAGGGGTGTAGAGAGAGAGGGGTGTAGAGAGAGAGGGGTGTAGAGAGAGAGGGGTGTAGAGAGAAAGGGGTGTAGAGAGAGGGGGCAGAGAGAGGGGATAGAGAGAGAGGGGGTGTAGAGAGAAAGGGGTGTAGAGAGAGGGGGGTGTAGAGAGAGAGAGAGGGGTGTAGAGAGAGAGGGGTGTTGAGAGAGAGAGGGGTGTAAAGAGAGAGGGTGTAGAGAGAGGGGTGTAGAGAGAGGGGTGTAGAGAGCTGTGCCCTGGGGGTCAATTTGATACTAAGAAGGGTGCTAACGGTGGGTCAGGGGGAGGGGGGCATTCAAAGGTTATGGAGCAGACACAAGGGCACAAATCTCATACAGTGGGTCCTGTGGGTCAATGTGACACTAAGAAGGGTGCTAACGGTGGGCCCTGGGGGTCAATGACACACTAAGAAGGTTGCTAACAGTGGGTCATGGGGGGCGGGGTATTCAAAGGATAGAAGCAGACATCCTTATAAAAGCGATAAAAATAGCATGTATCACTGGTGTCAATTTATATTTAAATCAAGATAAGGAAAACTGACAAGTGTGTAATATGTCCCGTGTTCAGTTTGCACACCTAATCATTAACAATAATAATACGTGTAGTGCTTGCTCTCATAACACTACTAGTAGTAGCGGTCACTGTTGCCCAAAATAATGGTACTTCTTTTATAGGCTAGAGGGAGAGGAAAGGCAGAGCAAGAGTAGGGAGGATACATATGAACCCAAGACGTGCAGGTTTCACACTGATTTCAATAGTGAGCTCTTAACTCACTGAGCTAGATTCTGAGCCATTGGGCTTCCCTGCTCCATCATTTGAAGCAAGTTGTCCTGGATGCTTTCCAGATTTGCACTGCCTGTAACTACTGCATGAATAGGGATGCTGCTCGTCCCTTTCAAGCTGCTTGCGCTTGTTTTAAACACTTTACGTGCGTATGAGCTGATTTGCATGGTCCGTACCTTTCGTCCGCCCTATAAATGAAAAAAGCAGGTATGACATTAAGGGCTAGATGTAGGTAATTCCCATTTACAGACTCTTAAATACCAAATTTTACTGATTCGGTACTTAAGAGTCTGTAAATGGGAAGGGGGCAGATGTAGGTAATTTTAAAATCTGAATTACCAAATCTGTAGAATTCGGTATTTACCGATTGTGTAAATACTGGATCGTTATTTCCCATTGATTCCTATGGGCTTTGAAGCCCATAGGAGTCAATGGGAAATACCGATTCTGTATTTACACAATCGGTAAATATCGAATCCTGCAAGGGTGCAGGGGGTGTCACTTTGTCACCCTCTAGTACCCCAAGTACAGGCTTGTGTGACATGTGGCACACATACATGCCCTAAGGGCATATCTGTGTGTCACATTGCACAGTTGTGCATGCACAGATGTGCATACACACCTGAATTCAGTATTTTACCACCCAATAGGATTGGGTGGTAAAATACCGACTCTTAAGGGCCTGTGGCACTAAACTGTGCCACCTACATTTGTAATTACAGAATCGGTATATTTACCGATTCGGTAATTTACCGAATCGGTAAATATAGCGATTCTGTAATTTTCAGCCCCCTACATCTGAAAACCCTAATACCGGTCGGAAACGGACGAAATCTGCCGTTTCCGACCGGTATTAGGGCTCCTACATCTGGCCCTAGGTGTCCCAGAGCATATACAGACAAACATACAGAAATAATGAGTGTGTGCAATAATAGCACATTAAAGGTAAACAGTTGGCTTTGCCGACAAAGAGAAGCACTGTCACGCTGTTCCCCTCCCAACTTCCAGTGACTGGCGAGTTAAGAGATGAAGGGGAGGTGGAGGGCATTGACTAATGGCAGCAACGGGTGAGGAAACAGTGGAAATGACAAGGGGACGAGGAGAGGAATGCCAGACGGGTATGAGGGGACATGGAGAGATATGCCAGATGGGTGCAAGGGAAGCGGCCAACAGCGAAGAGAAAGAGACGTGCAGCAATAGGCGCTAAAACATCTTCGGGTGAAGTCTGCGCTATATAAAAACACATAAAATAAATAAATAAAAGGAAGGTAGTGATTCCTAATAGTGAGTGTAGGAGGGAGCCTTGTGACAGATGTTGAGAGCCTTAAAAAGCTGAATTGATATGGGTAAGCAAATATTTGAGTGAAAATGTATTTAAGAGTACGTGCGGGAGGGAATGAGAGTGCCTTGTGTGCGTTCTGTGGCGGGGTGGGCGGGGGAGCTGCAGCCTTTGAAGTCTGATGCCTAGGCACAGACAAATGGTGGTGCGCGATGTGCACGAGGGGGGCGGGGAGCGGCAGCCTTTGATGTCTGATGCCGAGGCACAGACAAATGGTGGTGTGTTATGTGGCTGGCGTGCACGCGCCTGTCTCACATGAACTGTACGGGATCCGCAGCCATTTTGGTAGACTTTTCTTTTCCACTCACTATAATTCTCGCCAGCAATGCGCAAGCGCATTGGCAGGCGAGACCTAAAAACCTAAGGCAGACCCAAGAGACCTCAAGAACTTCCGGCCCATTTCTCTGCTCCCCTTCCCAGCCAAGGTCATCGAGAAAGCCGTCAACAGGCAGCTAACCCGATACCTCGAAGAAAACAGAATCCACACCCTTCCCAGTAAGGGTTCTGCAGCAACCACAGCACAGAGACTGCCCTCATCGCCGCCACCGACGACATCAGGACCCTGCTGGACAATGGCGAGACCGCAGCACTCATCCTCCTAGACCTTTCTGCCGCTTTGACACCATCTGCCATCGCACACAACGCGCACGCCTCGATGCCGCAGGGGTCCGAGACAAGGCTCTGGATTGGATCACCTCCTTCCTCTCTGGCAGAACCCAGAGCGTCCCCCTCCCCCCATTCCGTTCCAAAGCCTCCGAGATCATCTGCGGTGTACCCCAGGGATCCTCCCTCAGCCCGACGCTGTTCAACATTTACATGGTCCCGCTCGCACACGTAGCCCGACAGCACTACCTCAACATAATCTCCTACGCCGATGACACTCAGCTGATCCTCTCCCTCACCAAGGACCCCATCACCGCCAAAGCCAACCTCCACGAAGGAATAAAGGCCGTCGCCGACTGGATGAAGACCAGCCATCTGAAGCTGAACTCGGACAAGACGGAGGTCCTCCTCTTCAGCTCCAACTCTTCAACCTGGGACGACTCCTGGTGGTTGACGGCACTGGGGGCAGCCCCGACACCCACCGCCCATGCACGCAAGCTGGGAATCATCCTCGACTCAACGCTCTCTATGACCAAGCAAGGCAACGCCGTCTCCTCCTCCTGCTTCAACACTCTCTGCATGCTCCGCAAGATCTACGGATGGATCCCGACAGATGCAAGAAAGACAGTCACCCAGGCCCCCGTCAGCAGCAGACTCGACTAAAGAAACGCACTCTACACGTGAGCCCCGACCAAGCTCAACAAACGACTACGACGTATTCAAAATGCTTCTGCACGAATGATCCTTGATGTACCACGCCACGGTCACATCACCCCCCACCTGAGAAACCTGCACTGGCTCCCCGTCAACAAGAGGATATCCTTCAAGCTCCTCATCCACGCACACAAGGCACTCCACAAGACCGGCCCAGCCTACCTCAACAGACAGCTCTCCTTCTACTTCCTTAACCACCAGCTCCGCTCTGCCGACCTCTTACTCACCACCGTCCCGCACATCCAAAGAACAACCACCGGTGAGAGATCCTTCTCCCACCTCGCTGCCAAGACATGGAATACCCTCCCACCGAACCTACGACAGACGCAAGACCTGCTGACCTTCAGGAGGGTACTCAAGACCTGGCTGTTTGATCAGTAGCGCCGCCCCCCCCCCAGCGCCTTCAGACCTTCACAGGTATGTAGTGCGCTTTACAAATGATTGATTGATTGATTGATTGATGTGACTCTGTGATAGAATAAGCACACATGTCCAAAATACACCAAAATGTGGTCCTCATTGTGTTGGATAAAAACACACAATTGTGACACACATCTTTATACAATCCTCACTGTGATGGGAAAAACACCAATCTCTGTAATAGGCAGCATAATATTTCTGGTGACAGATAAAGGCACACAAACCTGTTGTACACAATTTAATATGGTTCTTAGTTACACCACTGCCTATAGGACCGTAGGTCACATTTAAATAGGAGCTATTGTAAAGCACCAAAGAGCACAATCTTGTGACACACAGTATGAAATGGTTTTCAGTGTCCAGAACAAACGTTCATATGCTTGAAACATATAAAGTTGTGGCAGTGTGTATTACATGTTTAAAATGGCAACACAAATCTGTAACATGCGTCATGATGTGCTACTTTTTGCAATGGATAAAAGCTCACATGCTATACACGTGGTCACATGAATTGCATAACACAATGCAGTCTTCATTGTGATGGATGAAAATATGTGTGAGATGTTGTTTTCAGAGTGAGGTGTTATAGCGCAGAGTTAAAACACGCACTGTGATGTAATTCATATTCATTGACAACAGAGGGGACCAGTCTCTCACAGGAATGCACATGCAATGAGGAACAGGTTTGTTTCTATTAGGTATCTTAAGACATCAGGTGCTCGATGCACATGATGAACTCAAATGAATTTGTAACTGTGTCACAAGGTCGAGGATGACTTATTGGAGGAGATTCCATACTCCCCGGTGACTATGGTGAAAGAGGCACTCTTCCTCTATGTACAGGATTTTTCTCCGGTCTGTCCCTTTAAGGAACAGGACTCTGACACCCAAGAAGAAGGCGGTCAGCAAGTCCGGATGACGTCTCTGCCCCCTGACCAATGGGGAGAGAGAGCCCCGCTTATGAAAGCGGAAATGGATGTTGGAACGGATTCTGAGGAAGAAGTGAGACCTAAAGAAAGCGGAGAGAGCCAGGTGAACCAGAGCGCGTGATGGAGAAATGGGACCTCATCGCCTGCAACAAGTGGGGAGGTAACCCCTGCAGAGGAGGAGTCGCCAGGAGGCCAACCGTTTCACGCTTCACTCTGCCACGCTCTAGGAGGAATGTGGCTGAACAAGGTACAGTCCGGCTGCGGGCTGCTCACGGGCACTGGGCTGGAAGGCAGCAAAGTAAGTAGAGGACACACCTCTGCTAAACCGGTGGGTTAACCGGACTACACTTGGTGGTGGTGGCTTCTTTGAGTGTGGTGATACTCCCTGCACTGGCCCTCTACACTTCTACATATTGTCGATGTCCCGACGTTCACCAGTGGTTTTCTGACCGAGGAACATACGAGTCCATGACTGACCTGGTGGCCTCATAAGAGGAAGAACGGAAGCAGTATTCATACCTAACCTCTACTAGCTGTGTAAACAGACGAACTCGGACGTGAAAAATAAAAACATATTCAAACCATACCTAATAAAAGGGATAAAAGTACCAAGTCGCACGTTGATTCCTTCCGGGGCTTAACCCCTTACTTGACGACCCGGTGACAAAAATATAATGTAATATAATCCTATTTGTGATTGAAAGAAGTTTATTCTTGGCAACAGTAGTTTAGATAATAGCACATCTCTGCAACAGGCCTAGTGGTGTCGTCCTCGCAGTGCTAGGAAAAAGCTCAGATATGTAACACATAACATCATACAATCCTCGTTGCGATGGATAAAAACAAACAATTGTGATGCACACCAAGACTTGATTCAAAGTATAATAGTAGCTCACTTACATAACTCCCCAAAACACCTGTAACATTCCAAGCTATGGTCATTGCGCAGGGTATGAGCAATCCACTGGAAAGATTGTGATTGTGACCCTGCCGTGATTCATGTAGACAAACACCTTTATACCCCTTCATCATTGGCTCAATTCCCAAAACCAAGTGCTTTGTTTAGTATCATCATTTTGGATTACAGAGCAAGCTGCTTTTTAATTCACAAAGGTTGTCTTGTGGACTATTAGCTTATAGCTACAGAGGATATATTTCAAGGAGTAGGTTTCATTTTCTTTTGAGAATTCCATTTTCCCTTGAACAAGTTTACATGCTTACATTTCTGAAAATATTACAAAGCAAGTAGAAGTAATAACATTTGAAAAACATTTTCCCCTGTCAAGTAACACTTCAGCTATGCCATCTACAATTTTTAGTCTGATTCCTTTCACTTTCCATCCTGGAAACAGATTTAATCCGGCACTTGTAGAAGTGAATCTCAGATTGTTTCCTGGGTGGGAATGGACTGAAGAATTGTTTGGGGACAGTTACAAAGTAACACATTTGGAGGCACACAACTAGTTTGCAGAGCAACAAAGCCCTGTGAAGATCACTTTCCACACACACAAAAATGTTTGCTCACATTCAATAGTCATCTTTTTCCAAGTGTACATATATGCTTGTTCACATTAGCCTCTGTGCTTTTTTGTGATGGATCGTTCGATGGATGATGCATGTCCTATGGACCAGGTTGTATAGAGCCGTCATTGTGATGGATAAGTGCATGCATTTCCAAAGTACAATACAATATAGTTTTTTTTGTTACTCAAGGTCATACACTTTACTAATACACAGCATAATGTTATACATGCTTTCTGTTAAAGGAATAGGTGATAACACAAATTCACATTAATGTGGTACTTTTAATGATGGCTAAATTAACATGAACTTTTTCAATACAATATGATGTCACTCTGTGATAGAAGAAGCACACTTGTCTAAAATGCACCAAAATGTGTCCTCATTGTGTTGGATAAAAACACACAGTTGTGACACACATCTTGATACGGTCCTCATTGTGATGGATAAAAACACTAACCTCTGTAATAGGCAGCATATTATTTCCTGTGGCAGATAAAGGCACACAACATTAGCCCTTGGGATTTTTTGTGATGGTGATAAATTCATGTCCAATGGACCAGGCCTGCATAGAGCAGTCAGTGTGATGGTAAAATGCATTAATTTCCAAGATAAAATACAATATAGTTTTCTGAGTTACCTAAGATCATACACATGACAACTAAACAGCATATTGTTAAAGCATCTTACTGTTAAAGGAGCTTTCTGTTAAAGGAATATGCGAAACCTCTAAATCACATTAATGTGGTATTTTTAATGATAGCTACATTATCATGAACTTGCTCAATGCAACATGATATTTCTCTGTGATAGAAGCACACATGGCTAAAATGCCCCAAAATATGGTCCTCATTGCATTGGATAAAAGCATGCAATTGTGACACACATCTTGAGAAGGTCCTCATTGTGATGGATAAAAACACCAACCTCTCTAATAGGCAGCATATTTCCCCAGGCAGACAAATGCACACAAACCTGTCTCACACAATGTAATATGATCCTCAGTTTAACCTATAAAGTGCACATAGGAGCATAATCCCCATATATATAGGAGCAATTGCAAAGCATAAAGGAGCACAATGTTGTGACACACAATATGAAGTTGTTTTTAGTGTCCTGAACAGATGTTCATATGATTGATACACTTATAAAGTTGTGGCAGGGTCTATAATATGTTAAAAATCTCAACACAATTCTGTAACATGCGCCATGATGTGCCCTTTTTTGCATTACATAAAAGCTTACACGCTATACACATGGTCACATGAATTGCCTACCACAATGTAGTCGTCATTCTGATGGATAACAACACTGTTGTGTTTTTGTTTTAGAGTACAGTGTAATAGCACACCGAGTTAAAAACATGCAGTGTGATGCTATAATGAGTTTGATGGACTACAGTTCTTAAACAATTCATATTTATTGACACCAGGGAGGACCAGTCTCTCACTGGAATGCAGTCTTAATGAGGAACAGGTCTGTTTCTATGAAGTATCTTAAGGCAGCCTTATGATACTAGGCAAGCACATCACAAATTCTCTGCAATGAATTACAAATGAAGAGGTAAATCAACGTGCAGTTTTAGTGCACTGCATGATATTGCCCCACTGGTGATGGTTAAGCATGCACATCTTTGTAAAACACTGTATGAGATTGTCTTTTGTTATACATAGATATTGTCTCATATTACTAACAGACAGCATGATGTGCTCCTTAATGTGATGTATCAAGGCAAACAATCGTGTAACACTTCAAGGCATCTAGTGATCATTGCACTTAATACACCCAAATTAATTTGCAACATACAATGTAGTATAATTCTATTTGTGATGGAAATAATTTCATTCTTGGTAACAATAGCTTAGATAATAGCACAACTTTGCAACAGACCTAGTGGGGTGGTCCTCACAGTGATATACAAAAGCTCAGATGTATAACACACATCATATGGTCCTCGTTGTGATGGATACAAACAAACAATTGTGATGCACACCAAGACTCGATTCAAAGTATAATAGTAGCTCACTTATATAAAACCCCAAAACACCTGTAACACTCCAAGCTATGGTCATTGTGCAGGGTATGAGCAAACCACTGGAAAGATTGTGATTGTGACCCTGCTGTGATTCATATAGACAAACACCTTTTATACTCCTTTATCATTTACTGGAGAAGCGTGGCTCAATGGTTAGAGCGGCAGACCCTGATGCAGAGGTCTGGCCCGGCACCAGGGTTCAATTCCCGCCTCGGCGGTTCTTGGACTCAATTTCCCCGGACCTGATAATTCTTGCCTTGGTGCCTAGTCTAATCATGGGTCCCACTCTGTGACTCTGGGCAATAGCTTGCTTAATCTCCACAACGGCCCCAGCAGTGCTTGGATGCCTGGCTTCACCTTGGGGGTGCCCAGGAGTAGACATTTCACAGGAATGCCGGGATGGGTTCCACAGCGGTATGAATACAGCGCTATGAGGCCTCTGGGTAGGAGTGTGCTATATAAATACTATACATTTACATTTACTCAATTCACTACACCAAGTGCTACATTTATTATAATTTTGGATTACATGAGCAAGCTGCTTTTTAATTCACAAAGGTTGCCTTGGGGACAGTTAGCATACAGCTACAGAGGATGTATTTCAAGGGGAAGTCTTCATTTTCTTTTGAGAATTCCATTTTCCCTTGAACAAGTTTGCATGCTTAGATTTTGGGAAATATTCTGAAGCAAGTAGAAGTAATAACATTTTAAAAACATTTTTCCCTATGGAATAATCTCTTCATCTATGCTATTTCCAATTTTTAGTCTGATTGCTTCCACTTCCAACCCTGGAAACAGATTTAATCTGGCACGTGTTAGAAGTGAATATCAGATTGTTCCCTGGGTTGGAATGGGCTGAAGAAATGTTTGTGGACAGTTACAAAGTAGCACATTTGCAGGCACACAAATACTTTGCAGAACAACAAGGCCCTCTGAAATTCACTAACCCCACACACAGAAGTATTTACTCACATTCACTAGTCATCTTTTTGCAAGTGTAAATGTATACCTGTGCACATTAGCACCTGTGCTTTTTTATGATGGTCGATTGGCTGGATGATGCATGTCCTAGGGACCAGGCCTGTATAGAGCCCTCATTGTGATGGATGAGTGCACACATTTCCAAGATACAATACAATATAGATTCTTTTAGTTACTTAAGATCATACACATTACCAATACACGGCATAATGTCATAGGAGTTTTCTGTTAAAGGAATATGTGATAACACTAATTCACATTAATGTCGTACTTTTAATGATGGCTAAATTAACATGAACTTGTTCAATTCAACATGATGTGACTGTGTGATAGAAGAAGCCCACTTGTCTAAACTGCACAAAAATGTGTCCTCATTCTGTTGGATAAAAACACACAGTTGTTATACACATCTTGATACAGTCCTCATTGTGATGGATAAAAACGCTTTACTAATACCCAACATAATGTTAAAGAAGCTTACTGTTAATGGAGCTTACTGTTAAAGGAATGTGCAATAAAACTAAATCACAATAATGTAGTACTTCTAATTAAGCTACATTAGCATGAACTTGTTCAATATCACATGATGTGACTCTGTGATAGCAGAAGCACACATGTCTAAAATGAACCAAAGTGTGGTCCTCATTGTGTTGGATAAAAACACACAATTATGACACACATCTTGATACAGTCTTCATTGTGATAGATAAAAACGCCAACCTCTGTAATAGGCACCACAATATTACTTGTGGCAGATAAAGGTACACAAACCTGTCTCACACAATTTAACATGGTCCTCAGTGTGACCTATAAGTGCACATAGGAGCATAAGCCACCTTTATATAGGAGCAATTGTAAAGCATAAAAGAGCACCTTCTTGTGATACACAAAATATGAAATGGTTTTCAGTGTCCAGAAGAAAGGTTCATATGCTTGATACACGTGTAAAGTTGTGGCAGTGTCTACTACATGTTAGAAACACAAAATAAAACTTTAACATGTGCTTTGCTATGCTCCTTTTTGCAATGTATAAAACCTCACAATTTACACACATGGTCATCTGAATTGCATACCACAATGTAGTCCTCATTTTGATGGATAAAAACATGCAAGAGTTTTTTTTCATCAGAGTGTGGTGTAATATCACAGAGAGTTAAAACATGCACTGTGATGTCGTTATGAGTTTGATGGACTAAAAGTCTTAAACAAATCATATTTAGTGACACCAGATGGGACGGACCAATCTCACATGAATACAGTTGTAATGAGGAATTGGTCTATGTCTATTAAGAATGCTACGGTAGCCTTGTTATTGTATGCCAGCACATCACAAAGTCTCTGCGATTAATTACAAATGAGGAAATAAACCAACATGCAGCTGTAGTGCACTGCATGATATTGCCCTCCTGGTGATATTTAAAACATGCACATCCATGTAAAACTATATGAAATTGCCTTCTATGATAAATAGACAATCTCTCATGTTGTAACAGATAGCACGATGTGCTCCTTAATGTGATGTATCAAAACAAGCGATCTTGAAACATGTCATGGCATCTAGTGCTCATTGCACTTGATAAACCCAAATTAATGTGTTACATACAATGAGATATATTCCTATTTGTTATGGAAAGAAGTTAATTCTTGGTAACAGTACTTTAGGTCCTAGCACAATTTTGCAACAGACCTAGTGGGGTGGTCATCACAGTGATAGGAAAAGCTCAGTTGTGTAACACACAACATCATGTGGTCCTCATTATGATGGATAAAATCAAACTGCTGTGATGCACACCATGACGTGATCCAAAGTATGATAATAGTAGCTCACATATATAACATACCAACACACCTGTAACACTCAAAGCTATGGTCATTTTACAGGGCAGGAGAAAACCACTGGCAAGATTGTGATTGTGACCCTGCTGGTTCTTTTTTTTTTAAGGTTTCCAAAGAAAGTTTTATTCGGCTGACACGTTTCAACCAAACTGGTCTTTCTGAAAGCCAATACATACGTGGTGATTATACCATATCACCTATAAACACCAAGCTCACATATGAGTAAACATAGTGAAAAGACTTTGTTGGACCTTGTACGATGCCTAGAACCTTTGGAAGAAAGCCTGGCATTAATAGGTCTAGGCAGCATAATTAAATTAACACAAGTGCATGATTTACCTTATGCTTTCACATGATCACAAAATATATAGGGTCATCAAAAATATATATAAATATTTATCTTAATAACAGATAAGCATTTAAGTTCTACTAAGTTTCTAAACTTGCATAATTAATGAAAAGCACATACTCGACACGGGTACATTGAGAAACGCCACCCGAAAATAACAAATCCAATGCCTGTCATCCCGGCACACCATGCGCAGCCGCCACGCCGCCCCGCAACCATGACCCTGCTGTGATTCATGATGCTTTTTCAATAAAGGATTTAATAGCGCACAATGTTGCAATATGAAATGTGATATAATCATTTTAATGGACTAAACTATCAAAAACAACTCCTGCTTATCAGCACCTAAGAGGAACAATCTCTGTCAGGAGTGCACTCAGAATTGGATACAGTTCTATCAAGCATCTTAAGGCAGCCTTATGAAATTTTTGTGCAGTGTAATGCCGGCGGTGGGGATTGCGAGTCTTTCAATGAAGGGCTCAGCTCCTTCAATTATGTATAAGTTCCCGATCGAGTTCCTCCTCTGCTGCATCGTCTCTCCCTGGGATGCCAACAATGCAGAAGTCATTGAAATACTTGTGTTCCCCGCCACTGGCATTACACTGCACAAAAATGTCAATGCATCACGGGTTCTGCCAGAAATCATTCGCTTCACATATTATTATTATTATTATTAATGATATTTCTAAAGTGTGAACAAAGGCCCATGGGCGTCTCGGCGCTAAGATATCTGTAATATTTAACCTGAGAGGGGGGAACTGAGTCTAGTGATTAAAGAGCCAGGTCTTAAGTTGCTTACGAAAGGACCAGAGGGAAGGACTGGCTTTAATCAAATGGGGCAGTGTGTTCCACAATTTTGGAGCTGACACCAGGAATCTTCTGTCACCCCATGAAACAGTTTTGGTCCGAGGAACCACAAGATCAATTAGACTTGAAGAACGTAGTGTTCTGGACGGACAATAGGGAATCAGATTTTGGACAAGATATGCTGGTCCCATATTATGCAAGGCCTTGTACACAATACAGAGAGTTTTGAATTTTATTCTGTTTCTGATGGGTAACCAGTGTAACTCTCTGATTGTGTCCGAGGCGGATTGATATTTGGGAATTTTTCCCAGTAGCCTGGCAGCTGAGTTTTGTATAATTTGCATTTTGTTTAAAACTCCTTCTTGTGCATTGAGGAATAAAGCGTTGCAGTAATCCAAGGTGGACAATACAAGGGAAGTAACCAGGGTTTTACCAGCTGTATCAGGAAGAAAGGGGAGGATTTTTTTGATGAGTCTTAGTTTGTGGAAGGCTGAGGAGGTGATCTGGTTAGCGTGTGGATGAAAAGTGAGGCGGTTATCAAAAATGACTCCCAGGTTCCTCAACTTACTGACAGGCGCGGGAGGCGAGCCTAATGAGGATGGCCACCAATTGGATGACCATTCCGGAGTCAGCGGTCCGAAGATGACTACTTCCGTCTTGTCAGAATTTAATTTTAGGCAATTGGAAGCCATCCAGCTCCCAATTGCTACCATGCCTGATTTAAGATCTTCCGCTATTTTATGGCCGTTTTTCTTAATGGCAAGGACCAACTGTGTGTCATCTGCATAGGTAGTAAGGCTCATCCCATGTGCACGAATAACATTGGCTAAGTCCGACACATAGATGTTGAAAAGTGTCGGACTTAGGGATGAGCCTTGAGGTACTCCACATGGCAGGGACAAGGTGGAAGAGTGAAAGGGTCCCATTGTGACCACCTGGGTTCTATTGGCCAGAAAAGAGGCCAGAAGTTTACTGGCATTTTCCTGGACACCCATGTTTTCGACACGGTCGATCAACGTAGCATGATCGACCGTGTCGAAGGCTGCCGATAAATCAAGCAGTATCAAGACTGCTGTACCCCCAGCATCGCGGATGGATCTAATATCATCCGCCGCTTTGATCAGAGCCGTCTCCATCCCATGCAATTGGCGGAAGCCAAACTGTGATTCATCAAGTAAATGATGTTGCTCTAAGAATGCGGAGAGTTGTTGATTCAGAGCTTTTTCAGTTTTTTTAGCCAGTACTGGTAGGCTGGCAATAGGTCAATAGCTCTTAGGTTCTTTCATGTCGAGATGTGGCTTATTTAAGAGTGGTTTAATGAGGGTTTTTTTTAGAATATCAGGGTAAGTGCCTGTACTAAACATGGCGTTGCAGATAGAGGTGATGGCAGGAAGAACCGTTTCAATAACAGGTAGCAGTACTTTAAATGGACAGGGGTCAAGAGCAGAACCTGATCTAATGGTGGATATAATATCAGCAATCTGGGAACTAGAAATTTCTGCGAACTGAGAGAGGATGGGTCCAGTATGGGCGGCGGTCGACATGTTGGGAGGGAGTTTGGTGTTATTAGCAAAGTCAGAATAGATGTAGTTGACTTTACTAAAGAAGAAGCTGGCTATGGCGTCACAGAGGGGTTGTGAGGGAGGTGGAGTCAGGTTTGTGGAGTATCCTGCTAGTTGCTTAGTAGTTTTGTACAGAGCTTTATTGGAGTTTTTGGCCATTTCGATTCTAACGCTAAAGAATTTTTTCTTGGCCTCATTAATCATAGTTTTATATTTGGCTACAGTTTCTTTATACTTAATTTTGGCTTCTACAGAGTAGTCTTTCCTCCAGTGCCTCTCCTTATTCCTACACTGTTGTTTTTGTTCTCTTAAGGCCTCCGAATACCAGGGGGCCGACGGGGTAGATCTATTGCGAGACCGTTGTTTAACCGGGGCCAGGGAGGATGCCGCTGAGCCCACCCACTCATAAAATTGGGAGGTGGAGGTGTTGGGGTCGGTTGATAGAGGGGGAGTGGATTTGGTTAAGAGAGTTTTCAGGCTGGAACTATCAATGTCATTCCACGCCTGGAAGGACTGTTGAGAGTTGGATGGTAGTGTGGAGGCACCAATGTCTTGAATGGTTAGTGACGCCATGATGGCATGGTGGTCTGACCAAGTAACTGGAAGGATTTGAGAGACTTGTAAATCCTGTGAGTTGGTAAAAATGCCATCCACTATATGGCCCCCGTCATGTGTGGATGATTTGACCAACAATGGGAGACCAAAGGTGGTCATATCTCCTAGAAGCGCAGCAGTATCTTTGTCCTCTGTTTTGTCAAAATGAAAGTTAAAATCACTGAGGACAGTGAGGGAACTATCAAGGGCTGAAGATTCCAGAATGGGCCTGAGGTCGGAAATGAATCCGGTCCTTGATCCTAGTGGATGATACAAAAGGATCCCATTAAAGTTATAGGAGGGAGTCAGTTTGATAGAAAATTGCAGAGCTTCACAGGATGGTAGTGAGATCATGTTGGTTCTGGCGATAAAAGTGTCACGTAAAATGACGGCAATCCCACCACCTTTATTGCGTTGTCTGTCCAGTCTATGGATGGAAAAGCCTTTTGGAGCTGCAATCACTATATCTGGATCGGACGAACTATCCATCCAAGTTTCTGTCATAAATAGTAAGTCTAAACTATTGTCCTCCATCAGGTCGGCTATGTCCTGTCGGTGTTTCCCGAGCGAGCGGACATTAATAAGGGCAAGTGAAAAAGATTTGGGTGATTTATACTTGGTGGTGGGGGGAGGATTTAGATAAAGGGGTATCTGTGATTTACAACAGGGACAGAGTACATAGGATGTACATCGTACATGAGGAGAAGAACCATGTGAGGCCCCCATGAGAACCATTCACAAAGCTACAGCTTGAAAGCCATTAACAAGTCCCCCTGTCCTCATCTAATTATTTTGAAGCGTGAATATCATATTGAAGCACCAGCAACCGCCGCAGTCATTTCTGGACACAACAAGAGAAAAAGGACCACACCCCTTGAGTTCATAAGGCATCATCACCCGTGAGAATTCCCTCACCTCAAATGTGAATGACCAAGTCCTGGTCCTGAGGAGAACCCTGAAATCAAATAGGGTTCTGAAATGTGTCGACCCCACCCAGCCAGCAATAATCACCACCAATCAACCGACCCATACCGAGTACAAACAGGACATTTAGGCCTGGTGTAACTGTTTAACTGCTTCGCTGGTTATGGCAGGTGTATGTAGTGAAACACATAACTGAATTGTACCGCCATTGTTCTTAATGTTAAAATAAGGACTGGTCTATTGTTTTGTCATGTTTGCTCATTTCCTAAGTATTTGTTATATGTCCAAAGTACTGTCACCATTGTGTTGTTGATATATGTTGGTACTAATTGTTCTTCTTTAAGACATGAAAGAAATATCCATCTTGTTTGTTCCACAAATAAATGAACAAATAACAAGTGTAAGGAAAACAATAGAACTACTTGAGAATCTAAGGTGGTTATTTATGAATGTATTTATTCAAAAACGTACGTCCGGACCTTTTTCTTGTTTCCAACTTTCTAAAAAGTGGCATTTTTAAAATTGAGGATTGAAATATGAATTTACCATTCAAGATGGTTTTAAGTTACTCTGATACCATTCATGACTTTCCTACCTGCTCCCAATAAAAAATTAACACTTATTAAATGTAATAAGGTACCCAATGGTATGCTATGAAAGAGGCAGGCCTTGCAATAGTGACTACCAGGACATGTCAGATTAAAAACTACATGTCCAACTTTTTTAAGTAAACTGCACCTTGCCCTATGTGCTTTTGAGGGCCTACCCTATAGGTGACTTATATGTACTCAACAGAATGGTTTACGCTTGGTAAAAGGTTTATTTTGACAAGTGGAAATGGCAGTTTAAAAGTGCACCCACAAGCTGCAGTGGCAGACCAGGGACAGGTTAAAAAAAGTCCACTTAAGTGGGTGGCTCAAAAAGTGCTGTAGGGACACTAATAGCATTTAATTTACAGGCCGTGGGTGTACATGCAATATTACTTTACTAGGTACTTGCAAATAAATTAAATGTGACAATGGGGTCTGTAGCCCAATTCTATCATGTTTTAGGGAATGTGAACAAGCAGTCAGTTTAGCACTGGTTACCAGTCCTAAGGCCAACAAAAGCAAATTCAGAAATATAGTGGGGGTGAAGGCAATCAGCTTTGCGGACGACCACCCTAAGGCTGACTGGTCTAGCAAGCATTGACTTGTAACACACTCCATAATATTTTTCTCCTGGTGATGTTTAAAGCATGCACAACCCTGCAATACACAGTATGAAAATGTCCTCTGTGATGAATAGGCACCCGCTCATATTACTAACAAACACCATGATGTGGCCCTCAATGCGATGTATCAAAGAACAAAATCTTGTAGCATGCCATATTATCTGTTTCTCAGTGTGAATGGTAAAACCACATGCAATTGTAATATACTAGGTGATATAGTCCTTATTGAATAGAAAATAAATTCATGCTTGATAACAGTAGCTTTGATAACAGCACAAATTTGCATCAGACCTAATGGTGAGGTAATTGCTATGAGAATAGGGTCAGATGTTTAACACACAATATCATATGGTCCTCGTTGTGATGGATAACAGATCACACTTTTTTGACACACACTAAGATATGATCCATATGATGGCAATAGAAGCACAGACATATCAGGCACCTAAACATGTGTAAAACCCATAGCTACAGAAAGACAAACACCTATGTATCCCCATTTTAAAGATCAAAATAGGTTCAGCTCTACTCTTGCCTTCCAGGTCTTATTTGAGCGACCTCAAGTTTTTATGTTGAAGTTG
Organism: Lissotriton vulgaris; assembly: GCF_964263255.1. Classification (NCBI taxonomy): domain Eukaryota; kingdom Metazoa; phylum Chordata; class Amphibia; order Caudata; family Salamandridae; genus Lissotriton; species Lissotriton vulgaris. Next base: position 1,934,260,397 of record NC_141689.1, on the reverse strand, counting down.
ACGTTTAACCAGCTTTTCACAATTTATGGACAGAATTTACTTACAAATTGTCAAATGCCATAATTAGAGTTGGATGAATGGGATACACCTTCACAAACGAGATGGAGATCCCGTCTGCAGTTTTACAAGTGCTACAATGCCTAATCCGGGCCCTACATTTTTTACCACTTTAAGAATATAGCACATGTGGCTGGAAACTGAAAAGCAGCTCTTCAAAATGTTCAAAATACCAACTGAATTGAGGATGCAGAACTACACAAATTCAAAGGGAAACACAGTGAAAAGATGGATATTTTAGCAGTTAGGAACTATTTTTTAAAGGTATTGTCTAAATAATACACTATTTGAAATCCAGTATGGTCAGTTAAATATACGCTGGATGAAATAAGAAAGCAGTGTTTGCTAAATGCATATGTATTCTGCAATAAATTGTCAGTCACATACGAAAGGGATCCAAATAAAGGCTGTTTGACAAATATATACTGTACCAAATAGGAAGACACTATATGTAAAATATAATCTGGTCCTCATAAACAGCCTTGTATAAAAACACACACCGGTCCTCGTAAAGCTGTTTGCTGTCTTTATGTAGTGTGTAAAAATGGTCTTCATAACTCTTGGATACGGGACATATGCGGTCCTCATAAGGGGGTTATGTCAGAAAGTCTCAAAACTATTCCCATAATCGTTTTTAAAAATCTGATATAACTTTCATACTGTCATTATAGTATAAACATAAAATGTATGATCATTTTGATTCTCTGATGATCAGAAAGGGTGGCCCTCATAATGTAGGTTTTTTTCACTGGTCTTCATAGAGTGATATAAACATGTATGTGTGTGTGTGTGTGTGTGTGTGTGTGTACTTAGGGAACAGATGGATAGGCAGTCATAATTTTCTTATCTGTCTGTCTTGCTAAGGTGTAGTTTGTCTCTAGGGAAAATTTACAGACTTTAGATATTTTTGTAAACCAAACAAAATTGGGGAGTACTGGGTGGGGTGCCTCTCCTGGGTACCAACATTTTATTTTACTCACAATGCCATGCAAACCTCAAAATGTGACTACAGTCACACATTTGTCTTGCATTACTGTGTCATAATGTTCTGGCATCAGAAAAAACACATTTTTCCTCTCCTGATAAAAATAGTACCTCACTTGTCTGGGTGGGCCAAGTACCTATGACAGGCAAGGGCCCAAAACGTATTGTGGAGACATTAAAATTGCCTATCACAAAACGACCTGGCTTTGCAAGGGGGGGGGGGTCACCTGGGTTGTTTCCCCAGGCTTGGCATCCATCTAAGGAAAGCTACCACATCCACAAATTTCTGAAACCTAGACACAAGGAGGAGTCCAGGAAGGTATGGCTTTGTGGAGCCCCCAAAGTTTTCCTACCCAGAATCACCTGCAAACCTCAAATTTACCTGACAAAAATCACAAGGTGAACCTACAAGTCCTATATATTCCCACAACCTGAAGGGTCATACTTAGAAGAAGTTACAGGTGAAAACGTTGGCACAGTGGGTGTTTTTTTATAACTCAATTTCAATATTTTCTATTTTCAACTATTACTTTCTATAGGAAAACCTTGAAAGATCCACACAAATGACCCCTTGCTGAATTTAGAATTGTGTCCAGTTTTCAGAAATGTATAGCTTTCTGGGATCCATTATTAGTTTCACACCCATTACTACCACTAACTGGAAGGAGGTTGAAAGCACAAAAAAAAGGAAAATAGGTTTTGTCCCAGTAAAATGACCAAAACTGTATGGACATTTTGTTTTTTGACAAAAGTCTACCTGTCTCTGAAAGCTGAGAAGATGGTGATTTCAGCACTACAAACCCTTTGTTGATGCCATTTGCAGGGAACAAACCAGACACTTTCTACTGCAGCAATTGTTTCCTATTTAAAATTAAAAATCATAATAATTAGCTGTATGTTGGCTAATTTCTGGCTCCCCTCCAAGGGAATCCGCAAACCCTGTCTACCCTTAGAATCCTCACGGTGTTAGAAATAAAGAGCATAAATGTGATGCCGATACCTTATGTGGTTACTGGGGCCTAACCGTGAACTACCACAAATAGCAAACAAAGAGGGTTAGCACGCGGGGAGGCCTAGCAGGGAAGGGGTTAATGCTATAATACATACTATCCCGACAGGTAAAGCAAGCTTCTGTTATCTGCCCTATACCATATTCTTCATGTGGAGCTGAGTTTATGCTGACTAATATCCACAAATAAAAGGATAACCTCTACTGCACACGGTGTTCAATCTGTATACAACTGTTCAGAGAAAACCAAGTTCTTCCAGATACCTGAGCACTGTTACATAACTATTGCCCTACTATGAACTGTCTTTACTTGTATCAAACTCCTCACAGTCACTGAACCTACAGTGAGAAATGAAGTGCATATCAGTAGAGAAGTCGGTACTGTAAACAGTGTTTAAGCTATGGAGACAGTTTACTCTGTAACACACTGTTCGCAGACAGTGAAACTCTCATGAGATATACACCACAGAGTAATAAAATGTATCTACTTAGAACAGTGTACACTCTATACAAAACTTTTACAAAGAGAGACTATTCACTTAAAATAACAAAGGTTTGAAGGTGCTAAAGATCATACTACCTGTAGCCTTCTTACTGTGCTGAAAACTTTACAGATAGCCCATCTTCTGAAGCAAAACAAGCACATTTACATAGGTTAGTTCCTGCTGCATGCAGTCTTCTATGTTAGGGAGAAATTGTTAGGCTGAAACGATTCTTTCTAATAACTCAAGGTTACTTACAATACTTAGTATGTAGTACATAGAGAACCTTTGCCTTGTTGGAAAACTTTTTCTGAAATACCAAAAAACGTGTCTGGAACATACCGAACACAAGTCTTCAACTGTCAGCTGCACACACAGTTACTCTTCAATACAAATATTTAATACGTGTTCAGTAACTCTACACACCTACGATGTATTAGGAGCACATGCGTTTTGTAAACACTTACACCCATTAGCTGGTCACAGGCTGTAAAACATTAGGTAGAAAAGTAATATGGTTGTTGCCTGCTACTATGTAAACTATCCAACAAACTAAGATGCTCATTGGATAATGTCATTAGTGATGTCATAAATTATGTCATAGAACATGCCATGAGTGATGCGAGATCATAATCTGTTCATGGCAGAGCACAAGTTATAATTAGTTCTGCTAACTATTGTGTGGGAATCTAGGACCCTAGTGTAACTTTTCCCGATTCATGCCCATATATAGGTATAAACCATCGAGTCCTTATATAGGCATAAAGAATCATTGCCTGATTTAGTTATAGCCGGCGCAGCCCTAATACCGCATCGCTACTTCCACTAAACTCCGAGAATCCACATTGATTTTGTGGTAAAACCAGCCCTCAGCAGCCAGGAACCCCCCCCTGCTTGAATACGGATTTATCCTAGAAATCCGGGAGTTTTCAAGGAACTAAGGCACTAGTGACGATATTATGTCCAATCTTACGTCAGACTCGGCACCTTCAGGGGTATAAATACGCCTACATTTGCCCAGTCAAACACACAGTGGTTCCGGAGCAGATAGACTAACTACTTGCCCGACGCCCTGCTGATGGAAGCCGACCCTCTAACTGATGCACTGAAAAGACGCTGTCTTTTCTCCTGCCGAGAAATCCAGTTCCAGTGTTTCCAGGCTACCCTTGCAGGTTGCTGGGAGATCGAGTCCCGAGAGAGAGATACCAGACCTCTATCATTCTAAAACCAAGGTACAGAGCTGATTAGATCCCTAGAGAATTCTTGATCAGATTCTTGGAAGAAATACTGAAACTTAAACTACTCCTCACTTACTCCTCCCTCGTACTAGGCTTAGGTTAGGTACACTGGGGTAGGCGTACATTAGAAGCACCAGTTGAGTACTTTTAGCCATAATTTTATCACTATATGTATTTTATGCATTTTATGTTTATGGCTTAGAAACCATATCATGCTTTTACAGTACTATTTTATAATACTGTTTGTATTATATGCCTCGTACTTCTTAACTAGCATTTCAATTGTAGCAGTGCATTTCTTATGCTTAAGAAATAAGACTGTTCAATAAATACTTTTATTGAAAACGCCCGTCTCTCTATTTCTAAAGCAATTCTGGTGAAACTAAGGATGCACGATTGACTGAGTGAAATAGCCGTCTATGCTTTCCGCGACTCTAGAGATACGTTTCATTCTGGGGAAACAAAGTTGTCATGTTATATGGTTGTCAGAGACTAATCCCTTCTTGTTTATTCGAAAAGTTTCTAGTGACCACTGAGCTAGCTGGCACTCACAATTAAGTCTAATATATTCGGTAGTGACCTAGTTGACCTCAGTCCTACGTCTAAACTACAGTATATATTATTCCAATGTGCTGAGCCTATTGGGAATATAGGAACTACACTACATGGCGCCCAATGTTTGGTAAGGCGATAATTTAAAGCTAGATACTAGAGTAACTCAGTCGTGCTTTTCACACAGACCCCTTTTTCCCGTAAAACACTCCAATAGACGTATGGAGTGGGTAAATGGTTAATATCCGCCAGAACTGAGTAGGAAGAAAATCCTATGTATTAGTTTTTGGTTTGTTCAACGTTGAAGGAAACAGTGTTTCAAAATATTGCCCACCTAATCTTTGTTTCCTTGAAACTTGTTCTGCAAACTTTCATTAAACAATGTCGGAAAACGGCGACAACAACGCAACCGGTGGAGCTGCAGTAAATGCGAACCAACCGGGTTTAGACGTTAGAGGGTTTAATGAAAATGACGGGGATGCAGTAATCATCCTGCCAAATATAAGGAAAACTATAACTATAAAACTTATATAGAAAATGGGGTATTATCAAGAGGTGGTAAAGTAATCTTTGTTACAGAGGCACATGAGTATCGGCAAACAGAGGTATTCTATTCATGGATTCTATTTCCTGCAGCAAATGCAGTAACACACGAGTTCCACTACTACAAAGCAGAGGAACCTCCAGCGGAATACGTTCCTTTTGAGGACGTTGAAGTTCCACTAACTTACCAAGAGCATCAGCTCTGGTTTAATGGCGCCCTACAACATCAAAATCACATTACAAGGCTCGGTAGACCAGGAGCTACATGGCCGGTACTAGCCAGCTATACACCACATCCTGACATTGAAAGGATGTCAGATGTAGAATTATTAGCTCAGCTAAAACAATTAATTAAAATACATAGACAATTGGTTCAATATGTCATGCGGACATTAACGGTCCAACCAGCTGTAAGAATTCCACAGCACACCCCTCATCTAATTGGACTCAAACACATACGGAAATTTTACGTTCAGTCCAAACAGACTTTTTAGCTAATAAACAGTTACAGACTACCTCTGGCGCACCGGAGGTGCGCCAGAGGTAAGCCCGTCTGTGCCCGTCCGTGCCGCGGCTGGGCACAGGGCCCCCCTCCCCCTGGTCAAAATATTCTTGCAACCCCATATACTAGAGAGGAACTACTCTCATTAAACATTCCTAATGAGAAATGTCTAAATACCATAAATGTAGCCAACTGTCATGGTCCGATTCTCTGCAGTTACTGCGGCCCGCTTACAATCCCTGAAAAATGTAAAACCATACCCCGACTTCCTAAAACTATGAAGGGAGGCTTAATCAATGCTAGATCCATGTGCAAACATGCCGCACATATCCACGATATGATCGAAGAGAATGACCTTGACTGGCTCTTCGTCACAGAAACGTGGCTGAAGGACTGGTGCACCCCCGATGTGGTCAACGCCTTACCACAGGGTTATCATATCCAACGCTCTGACAGGCAAATCAAACAAGGAGGAGGAATTGCTATTGTGCACCGAGATTCCATAAAGTGTACCACCTTCGACCTCCCTGACGTAAAGGGAGCAGAGTGTCTAGGCTTCTGCCTTCATACACATGAATCTAATACCTTTTCCGGAGCTCTGATATATCGCCCTCCCGGTTCTCATAAGGAGTTTCTGGAGAGTTTTTCCAAAACATTCAGTAATATCATCCCTAAATACGCAAATTTTACTATTTTGGGTGATATAAACTTCCATTTGGACATAATTACTGACCACAATACTAGGGAGTTTCTAGAACTTCTTAATATGTGGGGGCTATCGTTATTAAACAGAGACCCTACTCATGAAGCTGGACATATTCTAACCTGTATCTGTACAAATCTAATGACCCTTAAGGCAAATAAACCATGCCCTCAGACATGGACCGACCACATGCTGATTCCCTTGGAACTAACTATAACAAAGGAACCAGCGAACAAAAGGCAGCTAATAATACCTCCCCAAAATAAACATGACTGGAGTAAAATTAGTCAGGACCCGGACTTTCAGAATCTTATGAAACAGGGCAAACCCACCCTGACGGGGGACACTGAGGTAGACAATGAGACCTTTAATCACTGGATCACGACTAGCCTAGAATTAACTAGTACTAAGGGATCAAAGAACATGTCAAAAAAAAAGGAAAAAAAAAGCACCCTGGTTCTCACAATCTCTTAGAGAGAAGCGTGTTGAGGTCAGACTATTGGAGAGGAAATGGAGACGCTCATACACAATAGAAGAACGACAAATTTACAAAGAAGCAAGAAATCAATATCATGTGCTGATCAAAGACGCCAAAAAAGCATTCTTCTCTGAGGCAATTTCGTTGGCAGAAAACAAGCAGAAGGAGATCTTTAAAATAGTGGATGACTTCCTAAATCCAAAGATTACCAGGCAAGACATCCCCCCTCTCAGACCCTCTGCGACTCCATTGCAAACTATTTTGAGGCAAAGGTCCAGGAGCTCACAAAAGCCTTCCCTACACCATTGATGAGATATAAAATAGGAACTTTAGACCCTGATACCAGAAGGGCGGAGTTGAATGAATTTCTGCCAATTAGTTTGGAAGACAGCCGTCAGGCAATCTTGACTGGAAGATCCGGTTCTCCTTTTGATCCATGCCCCCCCAAGATATTACACTCTCTGATTGATCTAGTGAACCCGATTATTAATAACATAATAAATTCCTCTCTTGCATCAGCCAAAATCCCTCAGGAATGGAAGTTAGCGGCGGTCAAACCCCTACAGAAGAAAGCGATGGCCGATCCCACCACTCTATCAAACATACGGCCAATCTCATTGCTACCGTTCCTCTTTAAGCTCACTGAGGCATTTGTAAACAAACAACTGACCAAATTTCTGGAGGATGAGGATCTCTTACACCACAATCAATCGGGTTTTAGAGCCTCCCACTCAACGGAATCAGCTCTCCTCTACACAACTGAGACACTGAGGGCCGCCATGGATCAGGGTCAGGGCTGTCCTAGTTCTCCTGGATCTGTCGGCAGCCTTCGACACGATCTCGCATGAGATACTGATCAACCGTCTAGCTACGGTAGGCATAAGGGGCACGGCCTTGGCATGGATGGAAAATCTCCTTGCGGACAGGAAACAGATTACTGTCCTCGGACAGTATTTATCAGCATAAAAATCAAATCCAACAGGTGTACCCCAGGGATCAAGGCTAAGCCCGGTGCTGTTTAATTTATATATGACACATTTAGTTGAGCTAATAACATCATTTAACATCAATACAGTATCATACGCAGATGATACTAAGCTCATCTTAGTTTTAGACAGCAAGTCCACAAGAGCGGAGGAGAATCTTGGAAAGTGCCTCACTGCAACCTTTAACTGGATGAAAACTAACCATCTGAAATGCAACACGGGCAAGACTGAAATTCTCCCTGTGGGTCCCCAAAATCTGTTCTCCCCCCAGCTGTGGTGGCCCCCAAATGAGGAAATTCCACCAAAAACAGTAATATCCGCACGTAACCTGGGAGTCAGATTTGATGAAAAACTCTGTTTTAAACAGCAAGTGGCTGCAGTGGCAGGATCTTGTTTCAACATCATATGTGGTCTTCGAAAGTTTTTTAACTTTATCCCATTAGAAGCAAAGAAGACAGTTGCAGTGGCACTAATTTCATCACGCTTGGACTACTGCAATAGCATATATGCAGGAGTGAATAAATCTACCCTACATAGGCTGCAGGTTGTCCAAAATGCTGCTGCACGCCTGGTGCTTGATCTTCCAAGGAGATCTTCTGCTTCCGCTGCCTTAAAACAGTTACACTGGCTCCCCATACATAAGCGAGTGCTCTTTAAGATACTGGTAATTACTTTTAGAGCGTACCACAAAAAAGGGCCTAAATTTCTGCTCCCACGGTTCAAGCCATACATACCAGGTCGGAACCTGAGGTCATCAGACATGTGTCTTCTAACAGTCCCCAGATTTAGACTAGCCACCAAAGGAGGAAGATCCCTGGCCGTCCTTGGTACTAAAGCCTGGAATAAACTCCCACAAAGCCTACGGCAAATCCCCACTGAAATCGAATTCAGGAAAGCCCTGAAAACCTGGATTTTTAATTTACCAGACACGGTTAGCAAACAGCTAGTCTAGGCTCTAAATACCCCTCAGGTACTATGAAATTGATGTGAGTAGTTGTTTCCGGCCCACCATTCTAGGCTACGGACTACAGCGCCAAGATGCTCCTTGGAGCGATAGTATGCGCTCTATAAAAACTATCTTAAAAAAAAAAAAAACAGACATGCAAAAACGTTCGCAATCTTGTGATCCGAGTCATCCCAGGGAGATGCGGATTCACGTACCTGACCTTTAATAAGGGAGAAACGGTACCAATAGCATGCAAATCACACTTGTACACACAAGCTGAAATGAAGTTCATTTCTACTGAGAAAAGTCTGACAGCGGTTCAAACTGCAGTAGCAAAAGAGAGAGCTCTCGTGCAGGGTAAACGCATAATGATTGTTACACCTGTACCTGCCTTAGAGGCAGTGACAAAGGCAAGCATCCCAAATGCTAAAGCTTTACATCCAAGATGGATACAATGGGTTAACTCTCTTGCTGCAACAGACGTTGAATACGTTTTTGATCCCAGCTTGAAAACACAAGAATTTCTCCAATACAAACATGAATGTCCTCTGCCGACCGAAATTCTGCCTCTAGAACATTACGGATGTATAATATATACAGACGGATCAGCACAGCCCCTAATTGGGGGTAAACAAGCCTATAGTGCTGCGTGCGCAATTGTTAAAGGTCGCTGGCGCGAAGGTAAATTCAGACCTTTGGTCACTAAAACTCAATCACTCGGAGACTGTACAGCTCAGCGAGCTGAACTACAGGCTTTCAAGATGGCGCTTGAAAATACCGATCGCGAAATCCCCACACTAATAGTGTCCGATTCATATTTCTGCGTTGAATCTTACTACGAAAATTTGCAGAAATGGGTTAGAAAAGGGGTTCAAACAGGCAAACGGTGGCCCAATCAAGCATAAAATGCTTTGGCAACAAGTAGTTCTTTTACAAAAAGAACTACAAAAGACTCACGTGATTCATACACTGAGTCATCAGCGGGATGACGTTCACGTTGCAGGGAATTCATTGGCTGATGAAGCCTCAAAGGCAGCTGTACAAACGGCTTCCGTAGCTACAATCAAACGCTCAAAAAAAGTAATAGATGGTGAAACCCTATTAGCAGTAAAAGCCTCAATGGAAGGAAATTATGCAGCGTTACCTCTAAACTATCCACTCGGTAATACACACATAATTGATGCAAACTCTGTTCCTTTTGCTCAAATCCCTGGAGTGGGGGACAGAGTAATTCCAAACAGGAAACGGAGGGCTTACTTGGTTCAAGACGCACATATGGGAGAGGGTCTGAGACATCAAGGGATCTTGAAATCTCTAATAGAATTAGAAAAGATGTACTGGTGGCCGGGAATAGGAGTTGACATGTACAATTTCGAAATTTATTGCCCTAACTGCAACAGAGATCGCAGCAGCGAAAGCCACCAGACACCCGACTACAGCGTAGCCAGCCCAGTTCAGATACCATTGCTAGACAGCATTAGGCTATCTACCTGCAAACGTCAGAATAGACGAATGCAGCCCCACATCTACTAGGACAAGATTTATTTGGTTATGGCCCCAGCGCTCGGCTGACGCCAGAACTGTTATAAAGGATTTGCGAGTCTTTATCGGCATATACGCAATTGGCACACTATATTCTGACTAGGGTCCTGCGTTTAGCTCTCGAGCTTACAAGGAGGCCATGGTTAGCTTGGGCGTTGCATTGCGGTATTCTAGTCCCTTCCATCCTGAGGGTAATTCGGTAGTGGAAAGAAAAAAACGTGACAAAGCAATCCATAACAGCTAAGGTATTAGGTTCGGGTGATGGGTGGGTCAAATATCTAACAAGTGTCCAACGTAGCCTTAATAATCTGGCAAGAATTTATCTGGGTGGAGTCACTCCGTATGAATTAATGTTTGGTACTAGAATGATAATCGAAGACTCGATAGTATCAAGCTCCACGCTGCAGGATCCGGTTGTATCACATAGGACTCCACCTCCCGACCTCACCAACACACTGTTGCTTAAAATACAGTGTGTTCGAGGGATAGGGCGAGGGAAAATAAAAAGAACAAGGAGGGGACGGAAGGGGACTGCAGGGAAGGGATAGCTGAAAGACAAGAAAATAAACACACCAGGTTAAAGGTATTCACAACGTAATCCTACACTCATTTCATTCTCGCTAAACAGATCAGTAAGATTCACCTTTGTGAATGAAGTGTAATCCACCTCTTCCCTGTTATAACATATATCGGATATCAGAACCTCTGGTCCCTAAAGGATACAAGAAAAGCAGGATATACTCTAGTAACGTATAGAACACCTATATGTTATTCTTTAGTTCTGTCTGTAATGTACCCCGCCTTGTTTTAGTTAATATCCATATGTTGAATCCGTAGCACACCACAATCCCAAGTGAATCCAAAAAGAACTAATAAGCGAAGAGCATGAAGTCTCTCTGAAGATATACAAAAGACGTTCCAATTTAGACATGGCAAGACGTAGCCTCCTACCACTGTCCTCCGCTCTAAAGAATAATAATCCACAGGATCTCAATTGAATCAAACTCCAAACACGGCAAGGTGTAGATTCCCACTACCTTCCGCTTTGGCACTTAACATAAAAGACACTAGTGACTTTCTTCGGAACGGTAGCGTGTAGATAATGTCTCCCCACTACGCTCCGCTCTATATCCGGCCAATTACAAGAAAACCTTACACTGCCGTGCAAGTCAAAACATAAGAGATCTGTCTCTTTAACTCCTCAAAGAGCAATAACTATAGAACACAGGTAGCGCGTTGAATCACGCACTCCCTGTAACTTACAGGGACTTGAAAATCTGTCCAACGGTCCGCTCTCTCTCTGAAGTCGTTCCTCCAGCCGATACCCACAGCTATAGCCCGGAACGCTGGAAAAGGTCTCCGCCACAGAGACGCCCAAGGAACCCGACCGCTACCCGGGAAAATCCGAGTCAGCAGTCTGTAGTCCAAAAGGCGGGTTTCAACATCAAAACAAAGGCGCGGCTCCTCACACGCCTATAGCAAACGAATGAACGGCTAGCGCTCCCCAAGCAACTAGCAGGGAAACGCTTCGCAGGAAACAAGAGGCTAAGTTTCAAATCTACTGTCAGTACAAAATCACGAACAGTGATGGACGGTCCCGCCCATCCTTAAATAGTGCCACTCCCACCTCCATGACTTCTGGGAGATGTAGTCATTTATCCATTTAGGTAGGCGCCTTGGCATTTCCTGACAGTATGTCCCCGTCCCTAGTGCATCCTAGGACCAGGCTTAGCAGGAAACCTCCTGTGGAAAGACCGCACCGCACCAGGAGCATGCACATCAGAACAAACCTCCCAAGAACCGTCCTCTGCGGTGTAACCTTTCCAAGACACCAAGTACATGAGCACACCCCTGCGCCACTTAGAGTCACGGATGCACTTGACCTCATATTCCAGTCCCCCATCACATAACACCGGAGGAGGGGCCGCCCTACGAGATGTAAGGGCAGGCTTCAACAACTGCACATGAAAAACAGGGTGTATCCGCAGCGAACCCGGCAGCCTCAGTTTGTACGTCACAGGATTCACCTGTCTCACTACAGTATAAGGGCCGATGTATCTGGGGTGGAAAACACTGCGCAGCTTAAACCGAATGTTCTTGGTTGACAGCCACACCTTGTCACCCACCGCATACTGACGACTCTCCACCCTGCGACGATCCTCCCACTTCTTGTATACCTCCTTGGCTTTGTTCAAATGCACCTGCACCCCCTTGTGAACCTTCCTCAGCAGTAAAACCTTTTCCTTAACAGAAGGTTGATTATGGAGATCGGCTGGAATATCAACAGGCAATGTGTTTGCATCGTATCCAAAATTAGCTTTAAAGGGAGACATCCCAGTGGAGCTATGCCAAGCATTATTATAGGCCAGCTCAGCCATCAATAACAGTTCCACCCAGGACTCGTGAGCTTCCTTAGAGAAACATCTCAAGTACTTATTCAAAGTTTGATTCAGACGGTCTGTCTGCCCGTCTGTTTGTGGGTGGAAACTGGTGGACAGATTAGATTCGATGTTCAGGGCACGACACCACATGCGCCAGAATCGAGCAATGAATTGAGGCCCCCTATCTGAAACAATAACTCTTGGTATCCCATGCAAACGAACAATGTTACTGGCCAACAGTTGTGCAGTTTGGCTCGCATTGGGAAGGTTTTTACAAGGGATGAAATGTCCCATTTTGGTGAGGCTGTCCACTACCACCAAAACGGCCGAGAAACCCTGATCAAGCGGAAGACCTGACACAAAGTCCAAACTAATGTTCTGCCAAGGTTGATTGGGAGTAGGCATAGGAATGAGCTTCCCCGCTTTTTTTGTGGTTACTCCTTTGGCTCTCGCACAGGTTTCACAACGAGCAACCCACAGAGTAACATCCTTGATCAGGGTAGCCCACCAAAAATTTCTTTGGACGGTATTGATGGTCTTGCGGATACCAGGATGTCCTGCTAGTACCCCCTCATGACACCAGCTGAACGCCTTTTTCTGCAAAGGAACAGAGGGCAAGAACAACCTATCTTGAAAGAATGGCAGCCCTTCCCTCACCTTCCTATCAAAGACGCCATGTGCCCATGTCATCCAGCCTCCTGGATATTGATGACTCCTTACGTCATCCAAAAATGTCTCAGCCCTCACCACACATAGAACTTTCCCTGTTGGAATGATGGCCTGTTTATCTTCCTCTCCCACCATGGTTGGCAGTGCTTGTCGGGATAAGGCATCAGCCTTTCGGTTTTCAGAACCAGGGCGAAACGTGACCACAAAGTTGTACTCAGCAAAAAAGAACATCCATCTCATTTGCCTTTGAGTTAGATGTCTTGCAGAGGACATGTATTGCAGGTTTCTATGATCCATGTATACCGTGATGGTATGAAGAGCACCCCAAAGATACAGCCTCCACTCTTGAAAGGCCCTTTTGATAGACAATAGTTCTTTTTCGGCTATAGTGTAGTTGAGTTCAGCCAAACTCAACTTCTTTGACAGATAAGCCACGGGGTGCAATTGCCCCGTGCCGACATCCCTCTGAGACAACACTGCCCCTGTTGCTTCATCCCAAGCATCAGCCTCTATCACAAAGGGATGTTCTAAATTAGGATGTGACAGTACCGGGGCAGTAGTGAACGAATTCTTGAGAGTTTGGAAAGCCTCTCCGGCCTCTATTGTCCACCCAAAAGGTACTCCCTTCCTCAAGAGCCTCGTAATGGGCACTGCTATTTGCGAAAAATGTAAGATAAAGCGACTATAGTAGTTCGCGAAGCCCAGAAAACTCTGGACTTCTCTCACATTTCTCAGAACTGGCCAGTCCCAAACTGCTTTCACCTTGCGCTCTGACATTTGCAGACCCTGTGGACTGAGCATCACTCCCAAAAACTCCACACTGTACACCCCAAACTCGCATTTGCTGAGTTTCACAAACAAACTGTGCTCCCTCAATTTAGCCAGTACTTTGCATACCTGTTCCACATGTTTGTCTTCCTCCATAGAATATACCAAAATGTCGTCTATGTAGTCAAATACGAACAAATCAATATATTCTTTCAGGACATCATTAATAAGGAACTGAAATGCCGCAGGGGAATTACACAGCCCAAACGGCATGACCAGATATTCGTACAGTCCATACCGCGTCTTGAATGCTGTTTTCCACTCATCCCCCTCACGAACCCTGACCAAGTGATAGGCTCCTCGCAAGTCCAAGCGAGTATAGATCACAGCCTCCCTCACTTGGTCAATCAAAACTGTAATGAGGGGGAGAGGGTATCGATTGCGAATGGTGTTTTTATTCAAGATGCGGTAGTCCACACAGGCTCTCAGGTCCCCGTTGGCCTTCGCTATGAAGAAAAGGGGAGATGCCGCAGGGGAACGGGACGGTCTTATAAACCCTATGCTTACATAATGGTCTATGTATTCTTTTAAGTGTGTGGTTTCGGGTACCGACAAGGCATACACTTTACATGTTGGAATAATAGCACCGTCAACCAAATCTATCCGGCAGTCATAATTTCTATGTGGTGGTAATATTTCTGCTCTACTTTCGCTAAACACATCCTGAAAAGCTTCATATTGTATAGGCAGAACCACCTCCTTCTCTGCTGCTGTAGCCACCATAAACTGACATGCTAACACCGCTACAGGGTAAGACGCATAAGGCAGCAGATGTTCCTGACAATACCCAGATAAAAAATGCACCGTTCTGGTTTTCCAGTCAATGGAAGGGTTGTGGTAAGTAAACCAAGGCATCCCCAATATGATCTCATATTGAGGAGCCTCTATAATGTTCAACTCCAATGTTTCCACATGTCTCCCTTCCGACACTTCAATAGACAACACCACTTCTGCTGTTTTCTCAGTTATAAGACCAGATTTAATGGGCTGTCCATCGACTGCCAACACCTCCTCTGGATTGTCTCTAGGTACTCTGGGTATAGCCAAACGAGAAACCAACCCATTGTCGATAAAACTACCTGTAGCTCCTGAGTCCAACATAACCATTACTTGATGGGTTTTCTGTTCACACTCCAATGACATAGCAAGAACCAAGTGAGACTCAGTCTCCCCTATCCCATGTGAATATAGGGAAGTGAGCTTCCAATCTGGTGACTCTACTTCTCTAGGAGAAGGCACCAATAAGTTGTCTGACTCTCTAGCTGTAGTGGAAACAGCCACCCTCTTATTCCTGTTCCAACTAGTGGGAGTCTTGGGCTTGGAAGGGCACTGTGCATAGTGCCCTTTTTTCCACAGTACATACAAAGGCCTTGTACTCTTCTACTTTCTCTTTCTTCTTTAGACAGAGGGGGTCTAATAGCACCTATCTCCATCGGTTCAGAACCAGCCTCTGCAGAACCCATAGCTCTAGGAGGGAAACTCACAGAACGGTTATAACCTTTGTCCCATTTTCTCCTGTCTCCGCTCCGCTCAGTCAGCCTACCATCCAGCCGTAATACCAAATTCACCATGTCTACACATGTAGTAGGTTGTGGGTCTATCTGCGCCACCACATCTTTTAATTCATCCCTTAACCCCTGATAAAACAAAGACATTATTTTTAGGTTTTGCCTAGCCAATGCGTACGAAGTACGCATGTGCTAGGAAAAACATAATGAGTATAGTATAGGGGTTGGAATCCGCCCCCGTCTTCCATTGGCTAGCTCCATAAATGGAGGCTAGCCATTGGAAGACACGTTTGTCCGTCAATGCAGGACCAGATTCGGGGGCGTTCCCGAGAATTTTTGGCTTTTGGCGACGTCAGCTGAAAGCCTGTTCTCGGGAACGCCCCCGAATCTGGGCCGGCATTGGAAACACCGGAAGAAGATGTCCGGCCCGCCGCCTGGTTGTGGGCGGGGCCGGGAGGACGTGGTTTCCGCTTCCCCCTTCCTTGGGGAAGCCATTTCCTGCCTTGCCGGTCTCCCGTGTTGTGAGGGAGAACGGACATGCTGCCCGCAGCGAGATCCGGCCCGAAGGAAGCAGCCGTGTGCCTCCAGCCAGGGCCGCGCTGGGATTGGCCCAGCCGGCCGAGCCTCCGCCACGTCATCCGGAGGAGGAGTGGACAGCGAGTTCCCCGTCTCTCCTGCGCTCTCAGCGCTTCCGGTCACCTTCCCCGTGCTCCTCGTTATGCCCCCACAACAGTCGGGGATCCCTGGTGACGAGTTCGCCACACGCGGGGTAGGCAGCAGTCACGCGAGGGCCCAGGGGCTGGCAGGAGGACTTTCCCGGCAGCAGCGCCTCTTCTCGAGGGGCACAGGCGCCCGTCCAATCCGTGCGCGGCTCTCAGGACGAGCCCCTGATGACGCCGCACGCCTCACCTGTCCTCGGCCAATAGGAGCGCGGCTCCTTCGTGTAGACCCTGGCGGTGGACCAATGGCAGCGGGTCCTTCTCAGGCGAGCCTCCCTGAGCGAGCAAATCCCAGCGCGGCCGCTCCGATGCTGCTCACGGGTCCCGGGCCGCTGGCGGTGTGTTTTCTTAGCGGTTATGAGTCCCGGGTCGCGGCTGTGATGCGCGGATCTGGCGCTTCGGGGCACAGCAGTCCCCACTACAGGCACACGAAGTAGGGAGGCCGCCCTCAATGCTTTCAGCTTACGCCACCAGCAACTCACGGGGGAAGCAAAGCAGTCCCACGGCCAGCGTCGGTTGTGTGTCCATAAACACACCGATTCTCTCCCACAGCTGGCGGATGATTTGCAGAGCGCAGGCTGGAAATAAAGACGATCTCCCAGCGTCCAAGAGTCACTTTAGGTACAGGCTGGTAATGTCTAGCTCTTGGTATCAATTCTAATCCTAGCTTTGATGTCACGAAAGCCCTTTAAGCAAACACACCTGTTTCCTTCAATAAAAGAAAATACTCTAAATTTTTTGGGAAAATTGTAAATTCACCGATTAAAGAGACCGATAGGTGTATGGACCCAATGACCCCACGGCATCAATGTGTGGCACTTTTTTATAAGCAATACAACATCGCCACTTTAATAGATATGCCAGGAAGCATAAATAGTAGTGATTCCCCAAAATTACCCTAAAGGAAGGTATTAAAGTGCTGGGCCTAAATGGGGTCCCTATTGACTTATTCAAAGACAATAGATTGGTGAGCCCCACTATTATTCAACGTATTGAGGAGTGCAGAATACACTGACCCCCTGCTTCTTGGTCTAACTCAGTCATTGCCCTATTTTCATGTTGATCCCCAGTGTGTGTGGGGGGTCTCGCAGTGTGAGGAGGGCTCGCAGTGTGTGGGGCTCGCAGTGTGTGGGGGGGGGGCTCGCAGTGTGTGTGGGGGGCTATGTGTGGGTGTGTGTGGGGGGCTCTGTGAGGGGGGCTCTGTGTGGCTGTGTGTGTGGGGGGCTCTGTGTGTGTGGGGGGGGCTCTGTGTGGGTGTATGCCAGGAAGCATAAATAGTAGTGATTCCCCAAAATTACCCTGAAGGGAGGTATCAAAGTGCTGGGCCTAAATGGGGTCCCTATTGACTTATTCAAAGACAATAGATTGGTGAGCCCCACTATTATTCAACTTATTGAGGAGTGCAGAATACACTAACCCCCTGCTTCTTGGTCTAACTCAGTCATTGCCCTATTTTCATGTTGATCCCCAGTGTGTGTGGGGGGTCTCGCAGTGTGTGGGGGGGGCTCGCAGTGGGTGGGGAGGGCTTGCAGTGTGTGGGGGGGGCTCTGTGTGGGTGTGTGGGGGGGCTCTGTGTGAGGGGGGGGCTCTGTGTGGCTGTGTGTGCGTGAGGCTCTGTGTGTGTGGGGGGCTCTGTGTGGGTGTGTGTGTGGGGGGGCTCTGTGTGTGTGTGTGGGGGGGCTCTCTGTGGGTGTTTGTGTGTGGCATTTCCGAGAGATTAAGCTATTGGCATTGTAAATGACAATGCCATTTATTTATGTTAGAAAAAAACATAAATAAAAATAATGTCAAGAGCAATGCCAATAGCTCTAACTTTAACAAAGGCAAAACCATTGTATTGTAAATGCTTGTTTCTTCTGGCCACTCAGTTTCAGCCACCAGACGATTAACTGTTGTTAAAGATGTTATCAAGTCACTTCTGCCTTGTCTCAAGGTTAACAACTCTTTATCAGCGCTAAAAGTAGTGGCCCTTCGATCAAAAACCTTTTCAAATTCAGCCCTAAAAGCTGTCCAATTAGACAAGAGAGCATCATCTTTCTTTATCAGGGGCACCGCCCAATTGGCTGCGTCCCCCACTAAATAAGAGATAGCAAAGGCAACCCTTGAGTGATTGGTAGGGAAAGATGCTGGTTTGCAAGAAAAATGCAACATCACCTGAGTTAAGAACACCTGAGTTTTACGCGGATCACCCGCATACCTTTCTGGGGTAGCCAATGGAATAGGGGGAGGAACAGTGACCTGTATTTGAGATGGACCTGTAGAAAAAGGATTCTTTGATAGCTGTTCTACCCTATCCTTGAGCACAGCGGTCTCTGCCTTAGAAGACGCCAGCTCCTGTTGAACCAGAACCAGAGCATGCAACACATCCTCCAAGGTGGCCATATGTACAACAACCGGACCAGGCAGAATGCAATTTGTGGGTTCGTGATTCTGTCAAGTTCCACGCTGCAGGATCTGGTTGTAGCACATAGGACTCCACCTCCCGACCTCACCAACACACTGTTGCTTAAAATACAGTGTGTTCGAGGGAAGGGGCGAGGGAAAATAAAAAGAACATGGAGGGGACGGAAGGGGAATGCAGGGAAGGGATAGCTGAAAGACAAGAAAATAAACACACTAGGTTAAAGGTATTCACAACGTAATCCTACACTCATTTCATTCTCGCTAAACAGATCAGTAAGATTCACCTTTGTGAATGAAGTGTAATTCACCTCTTCCCTGTTATAACATATATCGGATATCAGAACCTCTGGTCCCTAAAGGGTACAAGAAAAGCAGGTTATACTCTAGTAACGTATAGAACACCTATATGTTATTCTTTAGTTCTGTCTGTAAAGTACCCCGCCTTGTTTTAGTTAATATCCATATGTTGAATCCGTAGCACACCACAGTCCCAAGTGAATCCAAAAAGAACTAATAAGCGAAGAGCATGAAGTCTCTCTGAAGATATACAAAAGACGTTCCAATTTAGACATGGCAAGACGTAGCCTCCTACCACTGTCCTCCGCTCTAAAGAATAATAATCCACAGGATCCCAATTGAATCAAACTCCAAACACGGCAAGGTGTAGATTCCCACTACCTTCCGCTTTGGCACTTAACATAAAAGACACTAGTGACTTTCTTCGGAACGGTAGCGTGTAGATAATGTCTCCCCACTACGCTGCGCTCTATATCCGGCCAATTACAAGAAAACCTTACACTGCCGTGCAAGTCAAAACATAAGAGATCTGTCTCTTTAACTCCTCGAAGAGCAATAACTATAGAACACAGGTAGCGCGTTGAATCACGCACTCCCTGTAACTTACAGGGACTTGAAAATCTGTCCAACGGTCCGCTCTCTCTCTGAAGTCGTTCCTCCAGCCGATACCCACAGCTATAGCCCGGAACGCTGGAAAAGGTCTCCGCCACAGAGACGCCCAAGGAACCCGACCGCTACCCGGGAAAATCGGAGTCAGCAGTCTGTAGTCCAAAAGGCGGGTTTCAACATCAAAACAAAGGCGCGGCTCCTCACACGCCTATAGCAAACAAATGAACGGCTAGCGCTCCCCAAGCAACTAGCAGGGAAACGCTTCGCAGGAAACAAGAGGCTAAGTTTCAAATCTACTGTCAGTACAAAATCACGAACAGTGATAGACGGTCCCGCCCATCCTTAAATAGTGCCACTCCCACCTCCATGACTTCTGGGAGATGTAGTCATTTATCCATTTAGGTAGGCGCCTTGGCATTTCCTGACAGATAGTCAGGCTTCAGTGGTGAAACAAAAACCCTTTGATGTCAAAGATCGTTTGACTGTTTTACAGGACTTAAATGAAACAAGAAGAAGTCTGAGTAATACCAAACAGAAGCAAACGCCCAGTAAAGAAAAACCACCTGTCCCAGCAAGGCCTGTCTGGATTCCAAAAATTGGGGATCTGGTCAGGGATAAAATTGCGGTGAAGAAGGAATTTGGTCTTTCTTACAGAAAAGCAGTACCAGTCTTGGCCATCCAAGGAACAAAATCAGTAGTACTACCGCCCCTTGCTGGTAAAAGGGAGAACAGAGTTGTATCTATCAATTGGTCAAACCACAATCATGTTTCTAATAATAAGTAGTAGACCCAGTGGTCTCCCGAGAAGTAGCAGACGACCAAACCTTGCTACAATCCAAGAGGTTCAAACTGAAAGACTTATCACCTTTGATAATCCAACAGTAAAAAAAGAAGGGCTATGCAACAAAGCCATGTAAATTGTACCTCTGGAAACCCAAATAGCAGTTTGTCAAGAAACACCTGTCTACAATGATGTACCCTCTGAATATACAATTATGACAACGAAAGAGACAGCTCCAGTGACTTCAAGTAATCCTGATGCAATCCCAACAATTGACAGAACTGCTTCTGGCTACTTTATCAACTTCGATAACTTTTCTGAGGATCCCAGTGAACCTGAAGGTGAGACAGCAAACAAAACTATCAGGGAAAAACTAACTGAACTCCTTCATCTACTAGAAAAAAATATCTAGTTTCACCATGGGTGGAATTTTGGATTGAATTGGGTGTACTTTTCCTCCTGCTCTGGCTCGCGCTAGTATTGAGCTTGGGAAGGATGATTGATGGAAAATACAGTACTATGGACACAGCAAGTAAGAAAATCAACCTGGTCCTGAAACCTTACAAATAATCTCATCGTGGAAAAAGAGGACTGTCAGCAGTGAACATCACAGCTGTTCCTATACCTAGTGGTATAGCATGGGACAGAACTGATTATGACATCTATGGTCCGGTTGAGCTTCTAAAGCTTCCACACCAATTTAAGGTTTCTTTGAGTGACTGTCGCACCCAGTGAATTTTCTGATGATTGGGACTTTGAGACTATTAACAACATGATGAAAAATTTGGAAATATCAGCTAAATTTACAGAACATGACTACTTAGAAGGGTCATCAGATTATGAAAAAATGTATTGTTTTAATCATTATGGTCATCATTATTTGCATAGATCTGCAAGCCCTAGAGATGTTTCATATTACAATCAATGGGAACATTGCCCAACACCACCAAAAGGCAGTTCAAAAAAATTCTTGGAAAGATTTCCGCACTTCTCATTATGGTCATCATTATTTGCATAGATCTGCAAGCCCTAGAGATGTTTTATATTACAATCAATGGGAACATTGCCCAACACCACCAAAAGGCAGTTCAAAAAAATTCTTGGAAAAATTTCCGTACTTCTCAGGGTTTAATGTTACAAATCCAGAAATGTTTTATTTTAAAAATATAAATAACAAAGGTATGAAAACAATGTTGACTAATACTAAACAAATATATTCTGCAAACTTTTATGCTCAACTGTCTACATTAGGTTTTGACTTTTGGGAAGACAACATAGAGACAAAAACTGTCAGGGGCACGAAAGATTGGCAGGTACAAGGTTTAGAAGCACTATTCAGAGCCTGCATTATACCAGAACAAATTTTGTTTTTGAATAACACTGTTCAACAAACCTCTTGGCTTAGCTAAGATAAAAGATTTAAATAAACCGTCTTTACCAAAATCGGCACCTGACAGTAATAACGATTCGGATGAGGAGGTAGACGTAACTTATATATTACAACAGAACAGAACTGATCCTAATTGGAAAAAGTGGGTAATCTGGCAAACAGACACTAATAACTGTCATGAAAGATTCCTGAACAAAACACAAGGATTTAGATGAAATAGGCCAGATCCAAGATATTCCCAGAGACAACATCCAGGGATGGTAACTACTTACAGTGTAGGGAAGCTTTGCCCTGAATGTCTTCAGAAATCTACACTTCCAGAAATAAAACAACACTTGTCTTTACTTACAGAAAGCAATGATTTGCGAGATTTCTTAATGGGGCCTCGCAAGCCAAGGCAAAAACGTTTCATATACGCCGGTATATATGCGGCTTACAACGAAGCTTGGAAAGTGAAGCAAATAGAAACTGCAGAAAAAATACGGGAAATTGATCGTATTAATTTGGAGAAAGCACTTTCTGTAGTGGACAATAGGTTAACGACTCTGTCCTCCAGAATATATTCTATGGACAGCCTCGTGTCATCTGCTCTAGACATCATAGAGCAAGACGTACTAAAGTTACAACATGGTCAGCCTCAATTACGTTCTATCATGCTGTTAGGCTGGACGTTGCAAAATCTGCGTTCTGGCTATGTGCCATGGCATTTAATCAATACAACGTCATTGTTTGCTGTATTTAACCTTACAGATAAACAAGTCTCTTTGGCACAAAGAGGAGCAGACTATACGGTGCTGAGCATTGAAAAACTCGAAAGATTACAAATAACAGTTTCTGAGAAGCCTGTGATTGAGTGGATAATTCATGGCTCCATTTCAATTCCAGTTACAACATCCCAGTTTCAGTATTGTCTAGAGCATGTACCAGCAGGCCTGTATGAAAGTTTGGGTAAAGAATACATTAAGTCGACCTGGGTTTTACCATATACACACAAGTGTTGGAATGGGGGACATGAAGTTTTCCTTAGTGGCAATAATTGAAAAAAGGCACTAAGTGGTACACTTCTGTGCAATGAAGTTAATCTGCACGGGGCCTGTGACGGTTCTGCAAATAACCTTTCATGCCACCTACACGCCTCGCCCTCTCCTACGATAATACCGTTTTTCAGGCAGCTATCCAATGGCAGTTACGTTATGCTCAATGATCACAGCTGTTGTGGCATGTTACCAGGAAAAAGTTATCTCGTAACTGTGTCGTCCACGGTCACTTGTATGCAAGTATTGTATCCAAAAACAGAGACAGAAAGGGAAACGGCTATATGACCTTCACTGAATATCTCTTGTATACAAATTGATACTTTAAACAGAATGAAAGCATTCTTTTACAAAAAAAATGTGCCACTGACCTCGTCTAGAGAAACGTATGATCTGCAAGTAGCAAGGTCTTCTGCAGAGATACATGCATTATTATCAACAAACTGCCCAGTGCATTTCGAATAAATGTTAAGCCAAATCTTAAACATGTCCGATACCAACGGCATCACACATGTATTTAAGACAGTTTTTTTGGGACTGTTAACACCATTTGAAGCAGTCCTCTGCATTTTTCCTAATTTCGTGCACTCTGTGTTCGGCGGCCTGCCTCTCATCTTGGGACTAGTAGCAGGAATCCTATTTTTATTCCTTCTGCTCCGATATGGCAAGTCCGGTCACCAGCAACACCGAAACTACCATGGAACAATTCCTCCTTGCAATGAGATATCGTGAAAGGATTTCACAGATTCTTGACTTGGCTCGTTTAAGAGATTTGAACGCAACGTGGTTTCTTTCGTTCAGACCAATCTGGCAAGATTGCATCTTACCTGTTCTTCGATGCCTGCTTTGTGGACAGGAATGCGTGTTGGACATTTGTCTTACACTTCCATCAGTACTGCCATCGGATGTTGACGCTTTGCTAAGTCCAGTAACGGCTCATGAATCATGTTGCCCCCAACGGCTGCCAATTCTGATGACGGCATTCATTGAGGTCTCACCGGCAAGTCTAACTGAGGGTGAGATACGAGAAACTACAGGCATACAGGTACCATCTACTACGGACATTGCTAATGCATCAAACGCTGACGGCGATCCCGGTGACAAAAGGTAGCGAGTGGGGGACATGCTTTGCCGGTAATTCGTAGCGAAGGAGACTGGTGCTCAGGCCCGGAGAGAAGTCCACGATGGAGCCGCAGAAGAGCCGGGAGGAGAGGCGGTGCGGCCGAGGACATCAGCGGCGGTGTGAGGCTGTAAATGCCCGGCGGTGTATTACCGCTCTGCCGACAAAGCCGCAGAGAGAAGGGTAGTGCCTACGGAGCTCTGCATCGGCTCCGGACAGCTGGTACGACAGTGAGTGGAGGAGCTGCCGTCGCGACTAGGACCCGCCGGCCAGACTGCTGTCGCCGGACCGGGCGGCGATGGCAGGAAGTGGAGGGCGCGGTACCTGGAATGTAAGGCGAGGTGGCGAAGAGGTACTAAGGCGGGGAGATCTGCGCGCTGTGAGTGCCAGAAGTTGTACTGCCGCTTTGCCGCCAGGATTGCAGCGGGAGGTGAAGCGCCTACGGAGCCCTGCATAGGCTTCGGAAGGCGGGCCCAGCGGAGAGTGAAGGAGCTGCTGTGTGACGCCCGGAGTGAGCAGCGAAGGGGCGCTGTAATGTGGAGGTTGGCACTGAGGAGCATTCGGCCGCGTGCGAGGCTCTGTGACCAAGGGGGGCAGTGAAGATCCTGTCTATCACCAGCGGTGGGGATGGACCCAGAGGCCCCGGTGATGTGAGGGGAGGCCCAGGGGAGCCGGTGGCCTAGCCAAAGAGGACCCTTAGCCCCGATCTGACCCACTGCCACATATCATCCCTCTTGAGGCGCAATTGGGAGAGGCAGAGGGGACGGCGGCTCTCACCGAGCCATGACGGGGACGTCCATACCTGGCCTGCATCCCTTAGCCGTCTGATCTCCCCGGGCTGCGAGGGCCGCGACTGGCCTGTCTGATCGCGACTGGGCTGCTGCGGTGCGTCGGGGCCCAGACCCCACTGGACTCGACCGCTTGGGGATGTGAAGTTATTTGATTTCTTTCTCCTCTTTTACTTTGCCCCACCCCCGTGGAGGCTAGAGCTGGACACCAGGACAAGCGTACGGGAGAATCCGCAAGCCGGGAGACTTTGGAGTGGCGGTTTGGGATACGGGATTAGACAGCGCGGAAGCACCGTGGTCCCTGTGAGTGTGTGGTGCGCAGCGAGGCAGCATGGGCAAGCTGAAGGACAGGGACTCCAAGCCTCCCAAGCAGGGGACACTGGACCACTATACCAAGACGGGCCCCCTGCCAGATGACAACCCTGCGGCTACCCGTTCAGATACGGCCTTGCTGATGAACGCGATACAGGCCTCCCGTGAAGCCCTGGAAAACAAGATTGGAGCGGTGGGCTCGGAGGTAACTCTCTTGCGACAAGATCTCCGAAATTTGGCGGCAAAAGTGACGGAATCCGAAACGAGATTGGGCAAAGCAGAGGATGCACTACAAGATGTTCGCAAAGGTATGGAGAAGCTCCAATCGTCTCATAGGCAACTACAGTGGAAAGTGGATGATGCAGAAAACAGGGCGAGACGCAACAACCTCCGCTTTGTGCGATTTAGAGAAGGAATTGAGGGCACAAATATGGCGGAGTTCCTGCACTCCTGGCTGCTACGCACCTTTCCCAAGGATATGTTTTCAACTTGTTTCATCATTGAACGGGCTCATCGAGCGCTGCTGGCTAAACCACCATAGGGGATGAGACCCAGGGCAGTCATAGCTCGTTTCCTGAATTTTTTGGATAGAAACATGATACTGCGAGAAGCTAGAAAACTTGGGGAAATTCGTCACGAGAATGCCCATATAATGATTTTCCCGGACTATAGCCAGGAAGTACAAAGGCAGAGACGCTCTTACGACTCGATAAAATCTAAACTGAGAGACCTCCAAATCCAATACATGTTACTGTTCCCGGCCAAACTAAAAGTGACAGAGCTCACTTTTTTTCAAACCCCAGAAGAAGCGTGGCAGTGGTTAGAGGAACGACCTATGTTGACAAGGCGGTTGTCTGGGGCTCCAAAAACAAATGCGGTAGAAAGACCCAGAGGGGCGCCAAAGCCGCAGAGCTCACGCCAGGGACGGGGAGCTCGTGCCTTGGCCGTAACTCCATAGCCCACGGCTGGATCTACAAGGCGGAGACGACGGAGTGCTGCCTCCCTGGACTCTCACCGACCATCGGGCTCTTGCTTTCAGTGTCTGGCGGGAACAACGCGCTCCGAGGGGGAAGAAGATCCACAGGGTACCTCCTCTGAAGGGGAGGAGGTGGACATGCAGTCTTTACATCCTCTGGCAGCGGAAATCAATGAGCTGAAACACGGGCAAACACCGGACACTGTGGCGTCTCAGGGGGACCCCCTGGACTCTAACTTGTGAAGTTGGGACCGAATTAGCTAACCAAGTAGTGATAGAGTTTGCCTGGAGCACGCTAGTTGGACACCCCTCCTTGTTTATTCTGTTTGGCTCAATGATTAGAGCAGCAGACCCTAATGCAGAGGTCTAGCCCGGGACCAGGGTTCAATTCCCCGCCTCGGCGGGTCTTGGGCTCAAAATTCCACGGACCTGATAATTCTCGCCTCGGTGCCTGTTCCAATCATGGAGTCCCACTCTGCAACTCTGGGCAATAGCTTGCTTAATCTCCACAACGGCCTCCACAACGCTAAGGATGCCTTGCCTCCACCTTGGGGGTGCCCAGGAGTGGACGCCTCACAGGGAAAGCTAGGATGGGTTCCACAGCGGTATTCGTACAAGCGCCTTGAGACCCTTGCGGGTGAGTAGTGCGCTATACAAGTATCAATTTACATTTTGTTTCTTTGAGCTAACTTTCTTATCGTGCTTGCTTATTTCTCTCTTTTTGACACTTTCTTTCTAGTGGCTGATTTCTTCAGTTCACGTTTCTTGTTCTTTGGGGCTTGGCCCTGATGGTTCGGGGGTACCCACAGGAGTTGGAGCTTGTGGAATAAGTTGGATGAGGGAGGGCGACAGATCTCCACTGGCCGTAGAGTCTACCTCCCCGTCATGTTACTGGGAGGGAATTAATGGGGAGGAGGGGGTGGGGTGTGCTGGGTGAGGGAGGGAGCTACACTGGTCTTTGGGTGAGGGACAGTTGTTATGTGTTCTGTTTTTTGTTTGATTGGCATATGGCATGCAGTTCCGCACTACTGGGCACAGGCGCCGTCAGACCCGCCCACGGCTTGCACCTACCTGCTTTCAGGACATGGCTGCTGTAACTGCACATGGGACCCATTGGGGTGGGTGGATGGTGGGACCCTGTAAGATTCTCACATGGAACGTTAATGGTCTGGGTGACAAGATTAAACAAGGGCTGGTGTTGGCACATATTAATTGATTGCACCCAGACATAGACTGGTTCGACTGGGGGGGGGCCCCGAACTCATAACAGGGGCTGGAGACTGACGCCGGGACCTACAAAACCCTGAGATAACGCAGGGCCTTCGGGCAGACACATAGGTTTATTTTGCTGAAAATATGGGCTCCGTGCAGTCAGGGGCCATCTTATGGGAAGCCTACAAGGCGGTGCTTCGGGATAGGGCACAGAGTAGGATATCCTGGGAGAAACGGAAAGCCCAAGAGGAACTGTGCACATTGGAAACCAAAATTCTAGATCTTGAACGGCAACATTTGACAGACAGAGATCCACAGGTGCTTCGGCGCCTGCTAGACACCCAACAACAGTACAGGGACCTGACCACGAACAAAGCGAAGGCGCAGACACTTGCAACCTTGCACAGGTTATACGATGTTAGAGACAAGTCTGGAAAGCTCTTGGCTTTGCTGAGTCTTAGGGAGAGAGACACTCGGTTGGTAGATGGCGTGACAGATAGACAAGGATAGCTGCAGAAGGGAGACCCCCAGATCGCCCAGGCGTTTGCCTCTTATTTACGAGATTTTTATACGGCCAGGGAATTTAGTGGCCCGGAAGAAATCACGGCTTATCTGACCAAGATACACACCCCAGTCTTAACTGATGACCACAATGAGACCCTTGAGGCCGACATAACGGCCACAGAAATAATGGAGGCAATAGCTAGGCTTCGGCCAGGGAAGGCTCCCAGACGAATTTTTCAAAAAGGGAGCAGACCTTTTAATACCCCACCTTCTGGCGCTTTACGGAGACGCAACCCAAGATGGCTCTCTCCCACGGGACCTGAGAATGGCCACGATCATGCCCATATATAAACATGGCAGGCAGCCCGAAGCCTGTGAGTCGTATAGACTGATCTCCCTCTTCAATGTGGAGGCTAAGCTCTTGGCTACGGTTCTGGCCCTCCGACTGCATCAGGTGATCTCTGGACTGGTACATCAGGACCAGATGGGATTCCTGCCTGATAGGGCAACAAGGCAAAACCTCCGGCAGACCCATAACTTGCTCATGGAAGTGAAGCACAGGGAGGACCCACATATGTTCCTTTCCTTAGACGCTGAAAAAGTGCTTGACGCTGGTTCATTGGCCTTTTCTGGAGGCGACACTGATCAAATCTGGGTCGGCCCCAATTTTCGAAGATGGGTGAGTCTTTTATATATGGATCCTACACGCAGACCTACAAGACCTACAAGAGGAGAAGATTTCGCTATATGCGGACGATATCCTCCTGTACGTGACTCAACCGGCAACCACGGTCCCTGCATTGTTCAAACTTTTAGGCAGGTATGGCTCCTTTTCGGGCGACATGATAAACTGGCACAAATTGATTTTATACAGCCCGCGCCTGGAGGAAGGATGGCCCCCGATACCGGGAGCCCTCCAAGTTACCCAGTCAGGGTTTAAATATTTGGGGATTTATCTGACAATCGACAAACAGGTCTCCTATCAACACAATGTTCACAGGGTGATTAAGAACTTTGCGGAAGACGCCCTCCGGTGGAAGTCCCTCCCTCTCATACTTATGGGCCGCGCGGCAATGTTTAAAATGATTACATTGCCCCGCTTTCTGTATGCCTTGCCAAATTAATACTTTCCCCTGCCTAGGCAGACATTCCAGTCAATAAATGCTGAGCTGCGCGTCCTCTTATGGTTAGGGAAGCAACTTAGAATAGACCTAGCTACGCTCCAACGGAATCAGTATAATGGGGGGATCTCCCTGCCGGACGTGGAGGCATATTATTGGGCCGAACATCTTGCACCGATAAATGAATGGCTACATGCGCCCACGGATCACCCGACTTTTAGGCTGGAAAGGGCCACTATGGCACGCCGCACTAGCCTGCACTATTTATACGGGGGAGTTGGGAAGCGACGGCTACTACCGGCCACACAAATTACCATAGAATTATAGGACAGGGCGACGAGGATGATGGGGTGGTCTCATAAACCGACCAAGCAGACACCAATATGGACTTGCACGATGCTGAGAGAATTGCATAACCTCACTGACTTTGGTGGATGGGATGCCATAGGAACTTCAACATTGGGGGACTTAGTGGCCAGAGGAGAGCCTAAGGCATATGAATCCTTGAGGGAGGAGTATGGGTTGACCTCAGCGCAGTTCTTCAAATATGCACAGTTACGCCATGCCTGGAAAGCTGAGACGGCGCTCACCTCCCTGTTACCGGAATATGCCCCGCTGGAGGGTTGTCTGCTACAAGAGCATGTTCCCAATAAACTGGTGTCCCTGACATATAAAACGCTGAACAATAATGCACCGGACGGGCTGGGGAAACTGAAGGCGGTCTGGGAACAGGATATGAGCGACATGGACACCATAGACTGGGCCCCGATGCATCATAGAGAGGTGGCGATCAAAACCAGACTACGTCTTATCCAGTATAAAATACTGCACTGGGTCTATTATGACAGGGTCAGAATGCACCGCAGGGGTAGAGCTAGTGGTCCCTGCTGTTTGAGATGCGGACACACAGGGAACTTTCTTCCACATTTTATGGGACTGGCCGGTCATAAACACTTACTGGGCACATATTTTGGGAGAGCTGAGTAAAATTATGGAGGTAACACTTCCAATGGATCCTAAGTTTCTGTTACTGGGAATAACTACTGATGCGGATTTGAGTCGCCCTCACCTGATCTTTGCCCTACTGGCCTTAGTGGTGGTGAAGAGAGATCTGGCACAAGAGTGGGGAGCACCGTTACCCCCTAGAGTGGGAGACTGGATGAGGGGAATGGATTTGTACATGGCTGCTGAGAGAGTGACTTACAAAGCTAGGGGCTGTCCTCGAAAGTTTTGCATGGTCTGGGGGAAATGGAGAAAGTACCATAGGTTTGATTTGGGTTTGTGGAATGACTGACATACTCATAACCATACTGATTGGGATGTTGCCCCTTGTTTATGGCCTGTTAGTCAAGAGACTGGGACTTGCAAGGCCCCCCTGGAAGACGAGAATATGCGGCGACCTGGTGCTCGGTGGACCGGGAATGGACAATGTTGAATTGCTGTCTGTGACACAGCTAAGGTGGGTGGGAGGGGGGGAGCGGGGGGTGCTTGGTGGTGTGGAAAATCAACTGGAATTTGCCAATTATGCTTATATTGATTCAAAATGCCAATATAAATGTTTTTTAAAAAAACACCTAGATTTTACAAAACCAATATTGTAATCATATGCATGTGTAGTATGGAAGAAAGGACGCTCCAAGCAAGGTAGTTTACCACGTAGATTTATTGAGGTGGTAAGTTAGATACAGAGAGGTAAAGTCAGAGTCTAAGTAGGAGCCCCACAAGGAGCAGCTTCCCTGCTGCTCAGCCCTTCATCCAACTGATTCACTCACGCACACATTCCAAACACTAACATTCCATCAAGCAGTCATTCTGGCTGAGCGAGGGATACCACATATATCCCCACTTTAAAACGCAAAGGAAGGAAGTTTTAAAAGGCACCCAAAAGAGGCAAGAAAATGAAAGAATGAAATATAGTGAATGGTACACTGAAAGAAGGTGTGAAAATGAAATATGGAAAGAGCAAGCAGAGGAAGTAAAGTGGATAGGAAGTGAGGGAAAAGAAAAGTACAAGCGACTATTACACCATCTTCCTTTCCACAGAAACACAAAAATAAATACAAAACTGTACAACAGACTAAAGAGGAAACCAAGTACTAAGATCATGTATGCTGGCCAGGCAACAGGAAAGTACAGTAGAAAGAAGAGAAAAGTGAATAAGTAAGTAAAGTTGTGAAGAATATGCAGAAATAGGAAAGTAGCAGAAATGGAAAAACACCTGAGAACTTCCCCCAAGATAAGAGGGGTGGAAGGTATAGAATACAAGAAATACAGAATTACCCCAAAGGAGATGGGTAGAAGGTGTGGGAGGGACCCCACTCCTGGTACCAAAATGAAGTGTGCAAGAAAAAACCCTTCAAGCAAGGTAGCTTACCACATACATTTATTGAGGTGGTAAGTTAGAGACTGAGAGTTAAAGTCAGAGTCTAAGTAGGAGCCCCACCAGGAGCAGCTTCCCTGCTGCTCAGCCCTTCATCCAATTGATTCACGCACACACATTCCAAACACTAATATTCTATCAGGCAGCCATTCTGGCTGAGCAGCAGGATATCACAGCATGTAACAGAAGCTGCTACCTTTTGCCGGTCTACATCTTCTCTTCTCTTACTCACTCTACAGAACCCAGGTAGTTGGATAATATAGACATCAAAAAGGAGTAACAGAAACATAAAACCTGCATTTAACCCTTGGATAAGTTGAAGCAGGTCCAAAAAATGATTACATTTTACAACTCAAATAAGATAATGTACATCATTTCCCACACCAATTATTGACTGCCCCAATCATTTGCACAAAATAATTTACAACTTTAAAGAAACAGCTATACCATGTACAATGCAATGGGAGGCAAGTATTCTTCCTCACTGACTGGTGTGAGCATGTGCTGTTTGAGTTTGGCTGGGGTAGGGTTTAGGTGGGCATGGCAACATTGTGTGGATGTTCAAGGTTATCTCTTAAAGAATGGTGTCCTTTACAGGTAATACCAACAAGGAAAAAACCCACTGCCTAAACACGATAATTAAAGTGCTAATCGTCACTGATGTATAAACACACGTACAAGAAACTGCCTCTCCACAACATAGGACACAAAAGTATCAAATAGATGGCATCAAATGTGTTAAATAGATCACAAAAATATGAATATATAAAGGTTAATGCATAATAACGAGAACAGTCGACAACCCAGGCGCAACCAACACAACAACAATAAACAAAAATACCTGATTGAAGAGGGCAAAATCCAATTTCCTTTGTAAAACTGGTGGCGGGGGGCTACAACCTCAATCCACTTGCTGGTTACATCCAATTACCAGTCTTATCCAGTCCCCAAATGCCCAGAATAAATTATAGATTTATAAACACATGTTTATCAGTCCACTCTATACAACAAACCCTCTCATGAAAAGGTGCATGTAAATGACCAAAAAAGTGTGTGAATGTGAGAGAGTCCCTCACGTGTGCTTCACCAGAGGAGCTGATGGTAAGTTCTCACCAGTTTGCCCATGTTTCTCATCATTGGTAACTCTCTCACCAGTGAGAAAAGAAAAATAGGTGTCCAGTCAAAAAAAAAAAGAGGTGTAGACCGTGATATATGTATTTCTAAAGAAGACCCTGTAATGTGCATAAGAGTAAGATTTTACTCCAAATAAAATTGAGTTAGGACTCACGTGCATCAGGTTCCAATTTTATTTGAGATTGTGAGCCTACTCAAAGTTTAAAAACAAATTGCATGTTTTAGACCACTAAAAGATGGGCTAACATGTTTCATTGCCTGTCCTCTGTTGCAGCAATTTCGTCATGGCTCGAGGTCGCAAATCACCTCACTGGATTCCATCTTTTATAAGGAGAGTGACAGGTGGTAGCCAAGGGCAGTCATACCGGCTACCCACCCTGTCAGGGGGCATTGTCTTTAACTGTAAGCCCCCCACCGGCACCTGCAGTTACTATTAGTATACCGTGTCTACCCGGTTGGTAGACCTTATCTCATTACGGCAGACCAATCTATACTCACACATTCACATATGTCCTAAAAAGATATATAGGTTCAACAGACTCTCAACATAAACATGCTAATAATCACCCCCTTCAACAACACAGTTGATAACACTGGGGAACCACAGATGGCCAGTGAGTGAAAATAGTGGTGTCAACACAGTGTAATTTCATCAATTGAGAACAATAGTTGGTACAGGTCATTTGTATAGAATAATTTTTCCATTAACATCATTGTTTGGATCAGGTTGAGGCAGATGAAAACAAGGACTCCAGCACCAACGTAAATTTCGGTGTGTGACCCCGATGTTGGGTCACAATAATTTAGAAAGACAGAGGAGGAAGTGCCTGGGGAGCAAAAAAACAACAATTCATATATATATCCCAACTGTAGCCATGAGATAGGCGTAAACATAACAAGATTTAGAAAAGTAGATAAACACAGGAGGAGGGGAGAGGTTTCTTGACAAAATGAGAAGGATCCAATAATAAAATGTTCCCCCTGGACGAGGCACTAATCTCAATGTGTACTCTGTGTTGTAATCCTTCCCACACTTATCTTCATTTTGGGAAATATTGTCTTCATTATTTGGGTTCACTTGTTATTTTCCGTTTTTTTTCCTATCCTTTTAAATATATATTTTTTCTATTTTTGGCCCTGTATATAATAACGGATCGGGACACCCATAGCCTGTACCTTTCTCTGTCTTCTGCGATCTCTAACGCGGAGCCCTTGCCTGGGCGCCGCATCCCTCCATTGGTCAATGGATCCATTTGCCCCTATAACTGTTGCCCTATTTGCATCTTTAACCGAAGCCCTTTCCAATATGGTGCTTACGTTGGGCATTGTATACGGCCACCTGTCCCTCTCACATTGAGGGTAGTGCGCCAATGTTGTGCGCTGCTCCGCCAAACAGCGACACAAGCCTCCTTGGGAGTGGAGCCTGCAGCGCCTCTCTGTTTGTATCCTGCACTCTGGGGGACGCTATTTCCGACTCATCTATTTAGTATCGTCCGGATCGGAAGTAAGGTAGCTGGGTGCATGGTACACCTTGCCGGTAAGCGTAGGGGATACCCCATAATTTCTAACTTCCCTAGTGGTTTGTACCCTCAGGCGGATCGGCCCCACCCTTGTGTTTGCGTTTACACTTGACATTTTTATCTTCCATTGCTACGCACTGCCCAAGTTATTTCATATCTGTTACTTATTTCCACCCATGGTGTTCATTATCCTTTCTCTGTGGGGGGACTAGGTTCCATTCCTTCTCACATCATGAGACTTCGTGTTCCAGTAGTTATTTGTAGAATGCATGTTTTTGTTTTCCAGTCTCCAACCTGTCGTAAAATACCCCCACAGGGGCATTCGCGTCCTTATCCGGCCCACAGGGGCTCTCAGGCCAGGTCCTGGCCCACTACCACTTGAACCCCTTGCCGTTTGGTGACCTTACTGTTCCACGATTTATTTTGCTGATTGTAGGCCTCAGCCCCCGGTTTCCGTTTCCAGCTAGGGTAAGTCTTATCTCTTACCATGATACCGCTATCTACCGCAGGACATGAGGCTCAGATCTTGGAGACAAGGTGTACTTTTCCTGTTCTGATTCATACTTTCTTCCAGGTCTCGATTTAGACTTTCCGAACCAATTCCTCCAAAGCGGATGTGATCCTTGTTTGCTCGAATACCGGTAGACTCTAGGGGCGGTTTCATGTGGATTGATCTTAAATTTGACTACAGGGTGACAAAATGTTATCAGCCTTTTCCCACTCTTTTCTTCTCCTCTTATTAGTGGGTTGAGAGGTAGACGCACCTGTGTACTCTCTATTTTAGAGTCTAGCTTTATCTGGTGGTTGGTATCTCACTGGTCCTTTACCGATCCTGTGCACACCCCCCATTTTTATTATCGGATCCTTCTCATTCTGTCAAGAAACCCATCCCCTCCTCCTGTATTTATCTCATTTTCTATATCTTGTTATGTTTACGCCGATCTCATGGCTACAGTTGAAATATATATATAAATTGTTGTTTTTATGCTCACCATGCCCTTCCTCCTCTGTCTTTCTAAATTATTGCACCCTGAAGAAGGTGAGACCAAACATCGGGGGTCACACACTGAAACGCACATCGACGCTGGAGTCCTTGTTTTCATCTGCCTCCCCAT
Organism: Lissotriton vulgaris; assembly: GCF_964263255.1. Taxonomy (NCBI): domain Eukaryota; kingdom Metazoa; phylum Chordata; class Amphibia; order Caudata; family Salamandridae; genus Lissotriton; species Lissotriton vulgaris. The sequence continues at coordinate 1,934,225,574 of NC_141689.1, read as the reverse complement.
GATCTAAACAATGATGTGAATGGGAAAATAATTCTATACAAATGACCTGTAACAACTGTTCTCAATTGATGAAACCTGCATGTTACAAACTGTGTTGTTGAAGGAGGTGATTATTAGAATGTTTATGTTGAGAGTCTGCTGAACCTGTCTATCTTTTTAGGACATATGTGAATGTGTGAGTATGGATTGGTCTGTGTGAACGGGTGTGTTTTTGTGTTGGTTGCGCCTGGGTTATCTACTGTTCTCGTTATTATGTATTAACCTTTATATATTTATATTTGTTGTGATCTATTTAATAAATTTGTTGTCATCTATTTGATACTTTTGTGTCCTATGTTGTGGAGGGGCAGTTTCTTGTACGCGTGTTTATACATCAGTGACGATTAGCACTTTAATTATTGTGTTCAGGCAGTGGGGTTTTTCCTTGTTGGTATTACCTAGCCTTCCCCTGTTCCCCATGCTCACGCATCCTTTCAGGGCCCCCTTCTCTGCGAGTGGTTGGTGTCCTTTACTGGACATATGGCCATTCTAAGTAACATTCCTTCCACCCACCAGATAATAGTGGTGTAGTGGGGAGTTATGGTTATTCTTGATATCCCTGATAGAACAGGCCTAGCCGTCACACATTGTGGGTACTCCTGATTCAGTTCAATCAATCAATCATTTGTAAAGCGCACTACATACCCAGAGGGTCTCAAGGCACGGGGGCGCTACTGATCGAACAGCCAGGTCTTGAGTATCCTCCTGAAGGTCAGCAGGTCTTGGGTCTGTCGCAGACTCAGTGGGAGGGTGTTCCATGTCTTGGCGGCGAGGTGGGAGAAGGAATTTCCACTGGTGGTTGTTCTTCGGATGCGCGGGACGGTGGCGGGTGAGAGGTCGGCGGAGTGTAGCTGGTGGTTGGGAATGTAGAAGGAGAGCCGTCTGTTGAGGTAGGCTGGGCCGGTCTTGTGGTTTGCCTTGTATGTGTGGGTGAGGAGCTTGAAGGATATCCTCTTGTTGGCGGGGAGCCAGTGCAGGTTTCTCAGGTGGGGGTTGATGTGGCCGTGGCGTGGTACATCGAAGATCAGTCGTGAAAACATTTTGGATGCATTGTAGTCATTTGATGAGCATGGTCGGGGCTCCCGCGTAGAGGGCGTTTCCGTAGTCAAGTCTGCTGCTAACAAGGGCCTGGGTGACTGTCTTTCTTGTATCTGTAGGATACATCTGTAGATCTTGCGGAGCATGCAGAGGGTGTTGAAGCAGGAGGATGAGACAGCATTGACTTGCTTGGTCATTGAGAGCGTTGAGTCGAGGATGATTCCCAGGTTGCGTGCGTGGTCGGTGGGTGTCAGGGCTGCCCCCAGTGCTGTCGGCCACCAGGAGTCGTCCCAGGCTGAAGGGTTGGAGCTGAGGATGAGGACCTCTGTCTTGTCCGAGTTCAGCTTCATCCAGTCGGCAACGGCCTTCATTCCTTCATGGAGGTTGACTTTGGCTGTGAGGGAGAGGATCAGCTGAGTGTCGTCGGCGTAGAAGATTATGTTGAGGTCGTGCTGTCGGGCTACGTGTGCGAGCAGGGCCATGTAAATGTTGAACAGCGTTGGACTGAGGAAGGATCCCTGGGGTATGCCGCAGATGATCTTGGAGGACTTGGAAACGGAATAGGGGGAGGCGGACGCTCTGGGTTCTGCCAGAGAGGAAGGAGGTGGTCCAATCCAGAGCCTTGTCTCGGATCCCTGTGGTGTGGAGGCATGCGCATAGTGTGCGATGGCAGATGGTTTTGAAGGCAGCAGAGAGGTCTAGGAGGATGAGTGCTGCAGTCTCACCGTTGTCCAGCAGGGTCCTGATGTCATCGGTGGCTGCGATGAGGGCAGTCTCTGTGCTGTGGTTGCTACTGAACCCTGACTGGGAAGGGTCCAGTATTCTCTTTTCTACGAGGTATCGGGTTAGCTGTCTGTTGAAGGTTTTCTCGATGACCTTGGCCGGGAAGGGGAGCAGAGAGATGGGCCGGAAGTTCTTGAGATTTCTTGGGTCTGCCTTAGGTTTTTTGAGTAGGGCGTAAGCATGGGCGGAAAATCCGTTACGCTCGCGGATTTTGCGGATTTTCGGGAAATCCGCAATCCGCGAGATTTGCGAATTTCCCGCAAAATCCGCAAATCCGCGAGCAGCGGATTTTGCTCGCACTGCTCGCACTGTTCGCGTGAGTTCGCGCCCCGCGAATAAGTGCAAAATTGCAGAAATACGATCTTAGCAAAACTGAAAGTAACTACTTACCAGGTTCAAAAGTTCAGGCACATCATTAGTAGCCATTTCCTGTAGTGCTTCCTGAGGGGCCCCTCCAGAGTTCAGTTGCCAGTTGAAACTATTATGTGACCCTGCTCTGAACCTCAGAATAGTTACACATATGCCACAAAGGTCCTGAATTACAGCTAAGGGAGACAAGCAGGAGCCAGGCTGGAAGTTAAAATCCATTAATCAGCCCCTAATTCATTATTGTCAGTTGGGGCAGGGCAGGTGTTGTAACTAATTTTGCAACAATGAAAGCACTTAGCAAGTGCAAAAGATCACTAATCAGGGCGCACTAAGGAAGCAGGTGCCAGCTAAAAAAATATTCTGTGACACATTAATCAGCCCCAAATTAATTCAGGTCACTTGAGGCAGGGAAGGTGTGCTTTGCTTTGCCGAAAATAATGTACACTGGACAACCAGAGGGTGTGGTGATGAAACAGAGGGTGGCATGGGTGGGCCAGAGGGTGGCATGAGTAGTCAGAGAGTGGCAGTGGTGACAGAGAGTGGCAGTGATGAAGAAGAGTGTCCCAAACAGGCTGGACACGTAGAAACAACAAGTTCGCAAAACTTGCGACCCGACAGGTAAGTTCGCAAATTGCGAAATTGTAAAAACCCTCGCGAACTGGCAGAAACACGGGCGAACACAAAAAAAAAAAATCCGCAAATTCGCGGGAATTCGCGGATTTTGCGGATTGCGAATCCGCAAATCCGCAAAATTCACGGATTGCCAATCCGCAAAATCCGCTCATGCTTAGTAGGGCGTTGATCTCGGCGTGTTTCCAGATTTCTGGGAAGGTCCCGGTCTCGAGGGAGAGATTGATGACGTTGCGCAGGTGGGGTGCGGTGGAGCTGCCTGCTCTGTTGAAGACGTGGTGCGGGAATGGGTCTGACGGAGAGCCGGAGTGGATTCTGCGCATGGTCTTAATGGTGTCATTGATGCTTACGCTGGCCCAGGCTAGCAGGGGGTCGTGGTCGATGGTGTGTGGAGGGTCTGTTGTGTTGCTGTCTGTTGGGGCTGTCTGGGTGTTGAAGCTTTCATGGATGTCTGCTATCTTGCAGTGGAAGAAGGTGGCGAGGGAGTCGCAAAGGGCTTGCGACGGCGGGATGCCGTTGGTGTTGGAGCTGGGGTTGGAGAGTTCCTTCACGATGCCGAAGAGTTCCTGGCTATTGTATGCGTTGTTGTTGAGGCAGTCTTTGAAGGAGGTCCTCTTAGCCGCCCTGATGAGGTGGTGGTGGTTGCGAATGGCGTCCTTGTGTGCTGCGTGGCTGTCCGGAGTTTGTTCACTGTGCCGTTTCTTCTCTAGTTTCCGGCAGGCTTGCTTGGAGGCTAGGAGTTCTGGGGTGAACCAGCTGGCCCTCTTGCTGGTGTCTCTGTGGGGGGGGGGGTTTCTTCAGCGGGGCGAGGGTGTTGGTGCAGTCCTCGATCCAGCATCTGAGGCTGAGGGCAGCGTCGTTGGTGTTGGAGGGTTCGGTGGGTGGGCTGAGAGCGAGGTTTGCTTGTAGTTGGTCTTCGGTGATTTTGCTCTAGCAGCGGCGGGGGATCTGTTGGGTGCGGTGGTGTGTGGTGGGCTTCTGGAAGGCGAAGTGGATGCAGCGGTGGTCGGTCCAGAGGAGTTCGGTGGTGTGGCTGAGGGAGACGTGCGGACTTAAGGAGAAGATGGGGTAGAGCGTGTGGCTGGCGGAGTGGGTGGGTGTTGTGATGAGTTGATTCAGTCCAAAATTGGCGAGGTTATCGATCAGGGTTGTTGAGTTGTTGTTCTCAAGGTGAAAGTTCAGGTCTCCGAGGAGGATGTTGTGTCGATCTGTTTTATTATGTGATCCTGGCACAATGATGCCCATCCTTGCCCTAATGTGGCAATTGATTAAATCATTCTGATGGTCCAAGGCATAATGGTGGGTAAAATGTCTGTGATTCAATGGGCATTCGTGGTCTTTGAAGATGATGATGATTAATGGGTATAAAATGCAGATGCTGTCTGTGTGTGAGAGTGCTTGAGAACTTGTTAGCTCCTCTTTGGAGCCCAAATGTGTATTTATTCAAAGGTGAAAACGAAGGACTTTGGGGTAAAATACTATTTGCATTCGTGGAAAATGACAAGTTTCCTTTGTTTTGGGATTTGATATTTTTATTGAGAAGATCACAACATGTTTTACCAAGCAAGGCACAATATAGGGCATTATTTTGGAGCATATAACAATTCAATACATTTATTACTGGCCAGAATTAATAAGCAGAGCTAATACACACAATCCTATATACAGTATTAAAACCCAATTAAAAAGAGGAAAACATTAGCATTCAATTGTACATCCTAAAGAAGAATCCTTATAAACATTTTAAAATTAATAAAATGCTTAATTACCCCTTACTCAAATATACAGTACTATTAGTCTTAGTACTGCCTTATACCAGTGGCCGGTGAACCCTCACTCTAAATTCTTGCATATTGCACATAACTATAGCAAACTCTCAAGAGCAATCCAATCTCTTACTTTCTATACATACCTAAGATAAAGCAGCATATAATCAGGTAAAGAACAGAGGTATGAAAGATCATATAGTGAAAAAAACAGCACTTAAGTAAAGATGTGCTAGACTGTCTTAAAGCAAATCCCGATAATATTCAGTAGCAGCAAAAAGAGTCTATCCTAATACAGCTGGTAGCTCACCATCAGGCTAGCTTAGTCTTGAATTATTATAAATGATCTTAACATGTATCTTAACATACATTGATGAGATTCCACAATACATCATGTGAGTGCTAACATGTGCTTCAAATTCAGGAGTTGCCATATAATCACAGGAATTGACAAATATATCTAACTCATCCCTGGCTATTAGCCTCTACAAAGTACATATCTAGCTCATATCGTTTACTAGAGCATCTAGCAGCATCCAAGCAGCTGCATACCTTTTAATATTGCCAACCCACCTGGCACACACATCCTCAAAAGTACTAGTCCTTTTCAATTTATCTAGCCAGATCTTCACTGTTGGGACATTAGTGGACTGCCAATATTGTAATATCAGAGATAGAGCTATGGCTAGAAATGCTGGAGATATTGGAAATATTTGTTTAATTTTCGAGTTTTTCTGGATGCCCCAAACAAAACTACCATTGCTTCTGGTCGAATTGTAACTTGTAAACAATCACGCAGACCTTCAAAAACATCTTTCCGAAATTTGAGCAATTTGGGGCATAGACGAAAAGTGATGTGGTGGTGTCCCCGAGTGATGTCCCTGAGTGATGTGGTGGTGTCCCTGAGTGATGTGGTGGTGTTCCTGAGTGATGTGGTGGTATCCCCGAGTGATGTGGTGGTGTCCCTGAGTGATGTGGTGAGCCAATGCACTTGCGCATTGCTCCGGCGAGATTATAGTAAGCGGAAAAGAAAAGTCTACCAAAACGGCTGCAGATCGCATACACTTCATGTGATCTATGCGCGTGCACACCATCGCCAGCCACATAACACACCATCATTTGTCTGTGCCTCGGCTTCAGACTTCAAAGGCTGCAGCTCCCCCGCCCCCATGTGTGCACATCGCGCACCACCATTTGTCTGTGCCTCGGCATCAGACTTCAAAGGCTGCCGCTCCCCCGCCGCCCCCACCTGCCACAGCAATGCCAAGCGCTTGTTTCTGGACGAAAGTGAAAGCCTACCTTGCTTGTTTACAGTATCCTTGCTCCTCAAATGCTGGTGCTGTGTTGCCATCTCTCTAGGGACACTCAGCTTGAAAACACTCGACTTGCTAGCTGCAAACTGCATCCGCTATGCTTTTCCACTAGACACGTTGATCCCTCACAGACTGTGCTGACTCCGCCCCTCCTGATTCTGAAACTGACCAACACAGTCACCACGCAGTCTCTTCTCTCTGTCTTATGTCTGCCCTGACACCATTTACTTCGGACCCTCACCCTCACACCCCCTCACCCTCACACCCCTTCACCGTCACAAACCCTCACCCCATCCCCCTCACCCTGACACCCTCACCGTCCCTCACCCGCACACCCTCCCTCACCCGCACACCCTCCCTCACCCTCACACACCCTCACTCACCCTCACAACCCTCTCACCCTCACTCACTCTCACCCCCTCACACACCCACACACCACATCACTCAGGGACACCACCACATCACTCATGGGCACCACCACATCACTCAGGAACACCACCACATCACTCTGGGACGGGAAACTACCTTAACAATGACGTTTTAATTACGAGCTACCTGAATCTCGAAGTCCGAACCACGAACAATCCTTAACAATGACTTTCCAGAACCACAACTATTCTAAACAACGAACGATCTTAGACTGCCAAGGCCTGACACAAAAGGATTCAAAATGTGTGATTAAGCAATTTACAGATATGTGTATGCCTGAATCGTTTGAGGCTAAAAGAGAAGCTTCAGTTGTGACTCATGTTTGAAAGTAATGACAAAATGAAAAATGCAAGTGCACGACAGGACAGGTGTCCATTTCAGTCATGCGAAAGAAGAGATCAAGCTATTTAAGTTGCTCTTCCTCCTCCCCGTTCCCAAAACTCCTTGCTCCAGAGAAACACTTTGCATTGTACGTCGCTCCCCTTCGCACCCCCTGACCTGACAAGCTCATTGACCCCTGGCATGATTCACTCGACACTGCAGCCACCAGGAAGTCGGGCTCTGAGGAGCGCGGGGATGCAGTCAGCATTCATTCCGTCAGCTTCGTAGCAACGTGGGGGGGCGGAGGGGGGGGCACAGCGTTAATGGAAATGCTCTGGCCTCAGCCAAAAAGGGAAGATGGGGGGGTGTGGGGGGTCTCCCCCCACAAATACACAGTTTAAACAAATCTATTATTAGATTTATTTTACAAAAAATGTCAAACATTATGATTTAAAAGAAAAATATGGTGTAAATGTGTAATGAGCAATGTAAATATTTTTTTGTGGTTTAGGAACTCGTAATAAAAAAAGTAGTGAATTAGGATTGATCGCTGTTTAGCCATCGTGACTAAGGAATTCGTGGTTTAGGGAGTAGTGGTTAAATCATATATCCCTCGGGGACACCACCACATCACTCGGGGACACCACCACATCACTCGGGGACACCACCACATCACTCGGGGACACCACCACATCACTCAGGGGCACCACCACATCACTCAGGGGCACCACTCAGGGGCACCACCACATCACTCAAGGACACCACCACATCACTTGGGGACACCACCACATCACTTGGGGACACCACCACATCACTCGGGGACACCACCACATCACTCTGGGACACCACCACATCACTCTGGGACACCACCACATCACTCAGGGACACCACCACATTACTCAGGGACACCACCACATCACTCAGGGGCACCACTCAGGGACACCACCACATCACTCAGGGACACCACCACATCACTCGGAGACACCACCACATCACTCAGGAACACCACCGCATCACTCAGGAACACCACCGCATCACTCAGGAACACCACCGCATCACTCAGGAACACCACCGCATCACTCAGGAACACCACCACATCACTCAGAGACACCACCACATCACTCCACCGTATCACTCAGGAACTCCACCGCATCACTCAGGAACACCACCGCATCACTCAGGGGCACCACCACATCACTCAAAGACACCACCACATCACTCAGGAACATCACTCGGGGACACCACCACATCACTCTGGGACACCATCACATCACTCTGGGACACCACCACATCACTCAGGGACACCACTACATCACTCAGGGGCACCACCACATCACTCAGGGGCATCACCACATCATCACTCAGGGGCACCACCACATCGCTCAGGACTCACATCATCACTCAGCACCACAACAGAACTGTCCTGGCCTGCTACCAACAAGCATTGCCATAGCCAATAGGACTCGCATTAGGAAAGTGTAAGCTATTGGCTTTGTGAATAACAATGCTATTAATTTATATATTTTCGAAGCTAACGCATATATTTTTTTAAATTTCATTTACAATACTAATAGCTCACACTTTCCTAATACGAGACCTATTGCATTGCAAATGCTTGTTAATAATAAGAAGTTATCGAGCCCAACCCGAGTCTTACCCCTATGTACCGTAACAGCCAACCATGTAGCCTGATAAAAGGGAAAAGAGTCAGGTAAGGTCAGCCCACTTTGTTCCCTGTCTAGCTAAAGAATTTAATACCTTACCCTTGAGTTTTTACCATCCTTAAAAACTTGACTCTAAGAGAGTCTAGCTCCTTAAAAGAAAGCCTTGTTAATTTTAATGAGGAGATTAGAGAACCAAAAATAATAAACATGGGCGGGATAGACATTTGAGTTAAAGACATTCTACCAATTATTGTGTGAGGAAGAAGCGCCCATCTAGTCAGAAGATTCTACAACTTCTCTAAAATAGGTTTGCAATTCAACTGAAACAAATCAGAGAATGTATTTGTTACATACACTCAAAGATAGCAAATTGGGCGGTTACTATTATATTGGCCGTGTAGATACAAAGGCAAAACCGAAGGCTGGGCATTAAAAAGGATTGTCTCGTTCTTGCCTTAATTAATCCTATACCCTCATACTCTCACATACTCTTTGAAAATATTTATAGCCCCATCGAAATTTGCCCTGTCCGCTTTCAAATAAAGGATCACATTGTCTGTAAAAATTTGACCTTGGACATTCCTTCAATCGGGGGACAAAAGATTCTGTACTGCGAAATAATCGTCAGGGCTCTATGAACAGCATAAAAAGTATAAGTGACACCGGGCATCTCCGACGGATGCCCCGTTTGAATTTAATCGTTTCAGCTGCTTTTGCATTTACCATAATTCATGCGTCAGCCTCTTGATAAACATTCGGAAGCATTTTAACCATGTTATCTGGAAATCTGAACCTGCCTATTGCAAAAAAACAAGGCATCCCAATTGACAAGATCGAATGCCTTCTCGGCATCTAGCTCTACAATTGCAGCTTCTTCTTGACGGCTAGACAAAACATCAATTGCCTATATCAAATAACGAGTATCCGCTGCCATCGATCTATTTGGCAAAAAACCACTCTGGTCACTATGGACCAGGGTTTGCCCCACCGCAATGATAAGTGATGCTCAAACCTTTGCAAACAACTTGTAGTCTGCATTAGGCAGATTTATTGGATGATATGAGTTCGTACTTATTACCACTGACTCTTAAATGGAATATCTGTCCCTTCCTTGATAATGTTAAATAATTCTGACAGATGTAGGAGCAATTCTTTCAGGAATACCTTGTACCCCTCAGCTGGTATCCCATCACTGCCGCTGCTTTGGCTATCTTTTGTAGAGCAACAGCAACCTGCTGAGATGTCCTCTAATAACGTCTTTTTCAGATCATTAGACAAATTTGGAAGCTTAGTTAACCTAAAAAACTCTTCCAGACACGATGAAGAAATTGCATGAGTTCTTTCATAAATGTTCTTACAATGTTGAATAAATACCTCTGCAATTCCTTGATCATCTGTTTGAACAGTATTCAAGCTTGGATCCTAAATTTTTTAAATGCGCTGTGAATCCTGCTTGAGACATGTAGACCAAGCAAGTAGGCTACCTATCAACTGACTTTCCTTGTACTGCTTTTGCTGGAACTTTCTTGAATTATTAATTTCCTGCAGAATAAAAAAATCTCTTAAATTCTGTTTAGCCTGAGCAAACTGTTCTTTAAACCTAGCTCTTTCTTCCTCCTTGCGCTTCGTCCAGTGCTGCCTGCAGATCGCGAATTTGAGCACTATGCAGTTTACTCTGCTTCAATTTGAATGCGATCATCCGGGCCCGAAAAGTTGCCTTAAAGGCCACCTGTACTAGAAAGAGTGAGGCAGTATTTAGGTCCATTTTAAAAAACTCGCTGAAAGAATGTTCGCATTTTGTCCATCCAGACCTGATTTACCAGCAGTGTTCTATCAAACTGCCACCTTGACCTTGGAGTAATTCCATATCAATAGAAATTACTGAACGATCTGAAAAGGCATTGGACAAAATATCCATACCCCTCCAGCACATACATTGCATTACTAAAAAGAAATCTAGCAGTGACACTGTATTATGTTGATGAGAAAAGCATGTACATTTTGCCTGATCTGGATTGTTGGACTTGGCCCTCTTGGCAGGGTCATCCCTGAACTTTTTGCCTTCCTCCAATAGTCTCTCTGACCTGATTTTGTTGGTTTAATGACTCTGGGCACTTTACCACTGCTGATCAGTGCTAAAGTGCATATGCTCTCCCCGTGCAAAATGTATATGTGATTGATTTCCATGATTGGCTCATTGGATTTACTGTCAGTCCCCAGTAAAGTGCACCAGGAGTGCCAGGGCTTGTAAATGCCAATACTGCTAGTGGGCCTGCAGCGCTGGTTGCGCCACCCACAGAAGCAGCCCTTTAAAATGTGTCTAGGGTCTGCAATTGCAGAACCTGCGTGCAGTCTGGTACTGTCATGCTGGCTGGGCAAGTGCACACACTTGCCAGCCTCAAAACCTTCCATTTTCTTCATATTAGTCACCCCTATGGTAGGCCCTAGGGCAGGGTGCATTGTAAGTGTAAGGTAGGACAATCCCTGATGTGTGTGGCATGTCCTAATAGTGAATTACAGACAATTTCGTTTTTCACTATTGTAAGGCTACCTATTCTCTTAGGCCAAGATGGGCTGCTGGAATTATTACAGCCTATCATCCCAGCAGGCTCAGGGACCATGGTAGAAAGTCAAGTTTAGTATGCCTGAACTCAGAATAATAAAATACTTCTTTTAGTAAAGTTTATTTTAATATCCTGTGTTTGCAAATGCTACTTTTAGAAAGTTAGCATTTGCTTGCCTAACCATTTCAGCCCGCCTCTGCTAGGATGTGTATCTGCTGTCTGGGTTGTGTGAGTGACAGGGCTGGGGGTTGACAGGTGGTGAATGCAAGGATTACACCTTAGTGGGAGGTGGGAGTGCCCCTGGACTCTGAATAGGGCTGTGCTCTGCCACCACAATGCTGGCTCCACCTCCTGCGGAGCGTCTGATGTGCCTGCCCCTCACACTGAAAGGAAAGGCCAGGAACAGCACAGCAGAGTGCTCCAAAACTGAATTAGGCTATGCAAAGGCCCCCCTGGCCTGAGAAGACAATAGAAATGCTGTATAAAAGTAGGAGCCCTGCTCCTTGCAAACTAGATCCTGTTTCCCACAACAAACCTCTGCCCAACTAGAAGGAGAAGAAGACGCTGGAAGGACTGGCCTGCTGATTGCCTTGCTGAGGAAAGAGAGGAAAGGACTTGCTGAAAAGACTTTGTAGACTTGTGCTGAAACTTTCTCCAAGGGCTTGATTGAGCTTGCCCCCTGACCTGAGACACAGGACCATCTGGCTCAACCTGTGCTTTGCCCGTCTGTGATCGCTGTGAGGATTTCTTCCCCGCCGGAGCCGTGACCCTGGTGCCCCCACAGCCCCTCCTTGGCCGTGTCTACTGCCGCCAGACCGTTCCCGCCGGGAGAGAGCTCCGCTCTGTTGAGCTGCTCTTTCCCCGCTGTGCCAGGCCGCCCCTGCCACCTCGCCGCTGGAGGCTTGCTGAAGGGCCCCCTACGCTCCCGCTGATGCCCCCACCGCGACCGAAGATCCAAAGCTCAGACTCCGTGAAGCTTCGGGAGCCCCGGACGCCGCCTCGCCCTTTACTAAGAGCAGCTGTGCGCCCCGCCCCCGCCTTCACAAGATCAACCCCAAGGTACGTCTCTCTCACCACAGGCTTGGGGCCCGCAACGTCTTATTTCCCCATCTCAAACTGTGCAGAATAGAGGAGTGCGTCTCGCATTGCCTGTTCGAGCCGTACTCTCTCCCTGTACGCCTGCACCAACGGAGCATACGCCGCAGAGTACGCCACCCAGAGAATACGCGGGAAGCGTATGAGCAAGAGACCTCTTGAAGCGTACACCGAGGAGTACGCCGCGTCCGCTGGGCGCCTTTCACCAGCCTTTGCTTTCCACCTACGAGACGTACTGCCTTGTTCCTTCGGCAGTACGCCTCGCACCAGCCTGCAACAGCCCCCACTGCTGGAAACGACAGGCTACAATCTCTTCGAGGCTTCTGACAACGCCTCTCCTTACTTCCAGCCGCCACAAATCCCTGCACATCTCTGCCGAGGCTGGTGCGCCACACTCTTTTCTTTTCCCCCAGGACTCAGGGTCCGCAACGTTTTCTTTCCCTGCCTACGAGTCTGGTACGACTCGTACACCCAGTCCAGTTCGCTTGCGGTGTACGCGTCTCGCGCGAGATGCGTGAGTATTGGTAAGGGTCCGAGTTTTCTCCTGTTTGATTTGCCCAGAAGCGCTACGAAGCGCCCAGAAGGCCTAAGACTGGCCTGAAGTTCCTAGAAAGTGCCCAAGAAGTATTTTTAAAGGATTGCCAACCTTGCCAACAAAGACTGGCCTAAAGTACCTGGAAACCAAAGAAAAAGCATTTTTTAAAGGAACTAGAACATTGACAAGAGAACTGAATCTATACATTTGAACTGTAACCAAGAGAAAAAGGAAGCAGCTATTACTTTAAAGAACACTTGCCATTTTTCTATGATCTTGTGGCCTGACAAAAATCGTTATGTTGGTCTTGTGATAAGTCTTGCTTGAACATATATATTTTTATATAAAGGAACCGTATTTTTACATAAGCACAGCCTGGTGTCCATTTGTGGGGGGACTGGTATATTTACTGTGTGTATGATTACAAATGCTTAACCCAATAACGCCTGAAGAATAGCATTGGCTGCTCACGCCACGCACCTAGAGGGTGAGCAAGGGTAATTCTAAGGGGTCATCCTTCGCCCTGACTTAGAGGAGAGGGTCCCTGCTTGTCACAAGTGAATACTTGCGGCAGCCAGAGACGCCCAATTCTAACATGGATGATCCCTACGCCAAGGATCAACCAAATTGAAATCATGCTTAAATGTTTCAAGAGCAGAGGCCGTTTTAGGCTTTAGTTGCTTTTTCATCTTATTCGAAGTACCTCATTTGAGATCCTGAATATAATTAGAGTTCCATCTACATATCATCGGACCATCTGCCCCCATAGTTAGGCTAAACAAATCCTTTATTACTTTTACAGCTCCCACTCTGTTGATCTTGAAAGGAATATTGACACTCCATGCACAGCCAGCACGGCTGAAGCAAAAAATAGCATGCAAGTATTTCCTAGGGATAAGGCGTTTAGGATTATTATCTTTGAGGTGGGTCTCCTGTAAAAAGATAACTTACGTATTTCTGCCTATTTAGAATGCCATTAACATTGCACGAGGTTGGGGGGGCACGGCTAAGGAAGATGGGCGCAAGTTAGAGCAGCTCCGCTGCCTACTCCTCTAATAATATGTCCAAACCACTGAAATCCTGGGACCCAGATTTTGTAACAGATTCTGCCCAATGGTGATTCTTGCAGCGGATGGGCAGCACCCTCCCTCCCGGAGGCAGGAGCCGTAGTGACCAAAGGCGGTGGCCTACCATGAGTGGAAAGCCGGAGGTTTGCATAACCCATCTTGCAAAAATGTACACAGAGGTGTGAGGAAGTAGGGGGAGGGAGTGAACCGCCTGGGGAAAAAACGTCTCACCCCTGAGCAGCCGCCCCTCCCTTCCCGCCTGAGCTAACGAGCGGAGCCCGGAGGACTCGGTGAGAAAAAAGCAGCCCCCTCCTGGAGGAATTGCACCCAAAGGGCCTCAGCGGTGTACATGCAGGGCGATGTACATGCAGAGCAGCGCTTCTGCGTTTCTCAAGGAAAGAAGCCCAACATTAGGAGGAGAAGCCCTGGAGAGGTCGAACAGTACACTGTAGCAGTACCATTTGAACCTTCATTCAGCCAGTGGCCTTGGGAGAGCATGGTGATGTAGCCTTGTGGGCCTGGCGACCGCTGGAAGGATCCGGCAGCAGTAAGAACCGTACCTGAAACAGGCAAGTGACAAGGAGGAGCCCCGTCAGCAGGGAAGCGACAGGGACCAACCATTGGGAGTGAACCATGGCCTTGAGTAACACATCTGGCTGCAATATACACAGCAGCGTACGGAAGAAGGCAGAGGGAGTGCACCGCCAGGGGGACGAACGTCTCACCCGCTCTGCGGCAGCCCCTCTCTTTCCGCCTGAGCCAAAAAGCAGAGCCTGGAGGACTCTGTGAGAAAAGAGCATCCCCACGTAGATAAAAAAGAAAGGCACAGAGACGGCCTTCAACTGCTGGAGGAATCGCACCCAAAGGGCCTCAGCGACATACATGCGGAGCGGTGCTCATGCATTTCCCAAGTAAGAAGCACCGGGAAGGTCGCACAGTACATGGTAGCGGTATGTGGCAGAATCTGGTAGTGTGGCCTTGCGGGTCTGGCAACCACTGGGAGGGCCGGGCAGCAGAAAGAACCATACCTGAAACAGGCAAGTGACAAGGGGGGGCTGCCAGCAGGGAAACAACTGGTCTAACCATTGGGAGTGACTCAGGGGGCACGCTTTACAAAAAAGAAAAACAAAAGACCCTCCCTTCAACCCCCGGAAGAGCACACCCTAAGACCAGATTCCCAGGTAAAGGAACCACCAGAGTGATAGACGTCAGCATTATGCCAAGTCTGGAACGACCTGTGTGTCAGGAATCACCATACAAGCCTTCCAGTCTCTGCTGGAGAGAAACCTAACAGACCGCCTGGGGAAAGCCCCACAGCCACGTGGCAGGGACTACTCCCGAACACCAGTGGATGGCACAAAACCCACCTAATCAAGTGACACGATGGGGGAAGCATCAAACTAAACTTGACAAAATTGACAACACATAAGAACCAGGTGGCGGACAAGACTTCGTCATCACAGCCTGCAGCTGCAGCCCAGCCACAACCAGAGACTGGTGACCCCTCACTTACGGATATCATGGAGGCAATCATGGCTGTGCACATCCCTGAAGCACGGAATAGACACTATCACAACAGAGGTCTCACTGCCTAGGGCAGACCTTGGTAGGATGAGGGACAAAGTCACCAATTTGGAGACCACCATGATGGTGCTCCAGGGAGACTCCAAGACCACGCAGCAACAAGTCAAAGAACTACAAACCATTTGTCACGTCTTGGAAGTGAAACTAGATAACTATGAGGGATGGTCACGGTTGAACAATGTACGAATTATAGGTGTGCCGGAGCGCTCAGAGGGCCCAGCAAAAGACCTCTTCGTGGAAGAGCTCATAACTAAACATTTCCAACCGCGAGGCCTCTCACAATTCTTCTCGGTGGAGAGGGCGCACCAGGTCCCCGATGGCAAGCCCAGGCCTGGGGCCACATCAAGACCGATTCTGGCCCGCTTGTCTAACTTCTGTGACCGAGATTTAATTCTGTAGACAGCGAGGAGTGCGCCACCGGTGTGCTACGATCACCTTTATCCTCTACTTCACCACCAAGGTGCAAAGGCAAAGAAGATCGTTCCAAGAGATATAACAGGAACTACATAATAGGGGAGTGAAGTACTCCATGATCTTTCCAGCAAAACTGAGAATCGAGGCCGAAGGGAAGGTGTGGTTCTTTGAAACGCCAGGGATGGCTTGGGGATGGATAGAAGGATGGAGAGTGGTGGGGGGCAGCAGTCCCAGGAGCCAGCGTGTTGAGCAACGACAAAGACCCTTACCACCAAGTACTCAAAAGCCGCAGGGAACAAAGCAGGTAAGTTCCGGAGACGAAGACCTACATGAATGACTGGTTTAGACTCATGAACGCTATCTCAAACATCAGAAAATGGATTAGTCATAGGTGAGACCCACGGCACAGTACAAAGAAAGGGCAGATATCACTCTATGGGACAGAATATAAAACAAACCATTACGCAAGATGTTGAGACAATCTGATTCCACAAGGGATAAGGGGGGAGGGGCGGCGGATGTGGGGGAATGACCCCAGTCCCCCCCCTTGACTCAGACTGGGATAGGGTGACAGGCACTCTGAATAGCTGGGGACTCACGTAGTTTCAGGCCAGGATTGAAGGGTGGCAGGAACAGGGGTAATTTGTATTGTAAGTTTGATTGTTATCAGTTTCACAACAGGGAGGGAGTGGGAGGGAAGGGTAAACACGGGTATTACCTACTACCTGGAAGGAGAAACTAGAGATCAACAGGGGGTGAAAAGTGTAGATCATACCATGCCTCAGATAGTACTTAAGACAAAAAGGAATACACTACAAATAAAACCGTATACACAATCACGCTCTAGAATTCCGGGGAGGGGGCTGCGGGAGAGCCACAACAGACACGATGCATAATGAAACAGGTTCAGGACTCAAACTTCTCTCTTGGAATGTAAACGTTCTGTGAGACAGGCTAAAGAGAGGAATGGTACTTCAATATGTTAAGCATCACTTCCCAGATATTGTTTTGCTTCAGAAGACACACTTGATCGGCAATTCCTGCAAGGCCTTGTATCTTTGGGGGTATACATTGATAGCGCATGCCAGCTTCACTACTGAATCTCGAGGGGTGGGCATATTACAATGGAAACCCTTTCCCTTTGCTATGAACAGTACTTGGGTGGATACACAAGGCAAATACAGAGCAGAATCTGGGACATGGAATGTGAAGACAATAACCATGATTACAATATATGTTCCCCCCCAACCTGCACTCACAAGCCTTCCAAGACATAGGTGACATACTTTTAGACCTTCCTGCTGGAGAACTGTTGATTGGGGGGATTTAACACCACACTATCACAACAAATGGACAGACACCCACCACGAAACTTACCACGTACAAACTCATGATTTTCCGACTTTCTGGCGGCTATAGGGTTGGTGGACATGGGGCGAACCCATAACCCAACAACACAACACTTCATGTTCCACTCACAACATTCTCTCCAGAATAGATTACTTAATCACCTTGGCAGACCTACTGATACGCTTCCGGGAGGTGCACCATCTGGCAAGTGGAATATCGGAACACAAGCCGCTTTGGGTGGTTTATTTAGAGGGTGCACCACGTTTTGGAGGGAGGTTGGCGATCAGCCCATGGTGGCTTAAGGTCCCCGGGGTCAAAACACGGCTGCTCCAGGCAACAAAAATGTATTTGGAAGAGAATGTGTGATCGGTTCAGTGGGCACAGACCCTGTGTGAAGCGTACAAACCAGGGGTAAGAGGGCAACCCATATCCCTGGTTGCAGGAAATAGAAAGGAAAAGAGAGCAGCTAGTGAGACTCTTGCACATGAGCTTCAAAAGATAGAAGGAGCCCTACTGAGCAGTGACCCGGAAGAAGCTAAGCATATCCTTAATCTTATAAAAAGAGAGTATAGGAATTGGTAACTGACGCAGCGAAGGCCCATATATGGCAACCCAACAAACTGTACTAAGTGGGCAACAAGGCAGGGAAACTGCTCGCCTGGCTCGATAGGCGGGAACAAGCCAATAGAATGGTATCTTCCATAACCACAGAAGCAGGAGAAACGCTCAGGGATCCACAGCAAATGGCAGACGCATTTGCGACCTATTACTGTGAAGTCTACTCACCTTCGGGAACGTCAATGAGAGACAAGGCTAGGGAACTACTGGCAGACATTCCCCTCCCCACCCTCAGCTCAGAGAACCTAGCACAAACAGAGGACAAAATAACAGATGAAGAGGTAGCCCAAGCGATCAGGGGTATACAATCGGGAAAAGCAATGGGGCCCAGCAGCCTGTTTATTGAGCTCTACAAGCTAACGCCGAAAAAGGTTGCCCCTCATCTCAAGAATATGTACCTAGAAAGTCGAAGGGTGGGGGTACTACCGGAAGACACATAACTCGCCTCCATAGTGGTGATCCACAAGGAGGGAAAACCAAGGTACAGTTGCACGTCCTATTTCACTGATCAATGCTGAAGCCAAAATCTTAGCTAAGCTGCTCTCCATGCATTTGATTTGGATTATTCCACAGCTGATACAGTCAGACCAATCCACCTTTATGCCCGAGCAAAATACCGCACTTAACCAAAAGGGGCTTCACAGGGTATTGGGGAGAGTAGACACTCTAAGAGAGGATGCAGTGGTCATGTCATTGGATGCACGTATGGCCTACGACACAGTGGAGTGGCAATATATGTACGCAGTGCTTGAAAGGATCGGATTCGGCCCTAATTTCATGGCGTGGCTTAGACTCCTCTATACTAACCCTATGGCACAGGTAGTAGTAAACAATCGAACATCCTGCAAATGCCCTCTCCGGAGAGGGACGAGACAGGCCTGTCCCGTCACAGTTAATCTATGCTTTAATACTAGAACCACTAGCTAAATGGATCCAACGGTATCCCTAAATACGAGGTTTGCGGTGGACAGACAGTTGAGAGGATAGAATATCCCTATACGCAGATGGCGTGTTGCTCTATCTAGCATCGCCCAAAACCTCAATCAATAGAATATTAAACATATTTACCAATTTCGGTAAATACTTGGGATATAATATAAATTGGTCAAAATCCACAAAATGCACATGCAGGTTGTTAACAGTCCAGAGAAAAACACCGGAATCCAGAACTTGTGCCTTACCAGAGAGGAATGAATTAGGCACAAATGGATGGTTAATAGACGCTGGAAATCCACTGAAGGATTAAAAATGCAAGTTTGCACGAAGAGAGGACTACAAGTCCCAGTAACCTGCCTGCATGAACGAGCCCACCGGAGGGCGCAACCCACCTGTGGTCGATCAAGCATGGAAAAGCGGAAAGACTTGGCTTCTCTTCCCCTCCAGCCACATGACATCGCCTCCAGCCCGTGAACAAGGAGCAGGGAGCTCTGAAACGCGTAGGGCTTTTTTAAATAACTCAAGCACTGAGATGTCCGGCAAGAAATGAAATAAACGAAGCTGTTTAAAATGAGCAGCCTCATCCTGTTACTCCAAGTGCGTCTTCACAGGAGGACACTCTTTTTGTTGGACATATTTCGGCCTGTCCTGGCCGAGAGGACGCACTCCCTCTGAAATAATGGAGGGCTGCGTGCACGGACTATCTGTTTGCACATGCAGGTTGTTAACAGTCCAGAGAAAAACACCGGAATCCAGAACTTGTGCCTCACCAGAGAGGAATGAATTAGGCACAAATGGATGGTTAATAGACGCTGGAAATCCACTGAAGGATTAAAAATGCAAGTTTGCACGAAGAGAGGACTACAAGTCCCAGTAACCTGCCTGCATGAACGAGCCCACCGGAGGGCGCAACGCACCTGTGGTCGATCAAGCATGGAAAAGCGGAAAGACTTGGCTTCTCTTCCCCTCCAGCCACATGACATCGCCTCCAGCCCGTGAACAAGGAGCAGGGAGCTCTGAAACGCGTAGGGCTTTTTTAAATAACTCAAGCACTGAGATGTCCGGCAAGAAATGAAATAAACGAAGCTGTTTAAAATGAGCAGCCTCATCCTGTTACTCCAAGTGCGTCTTCACAGGAGGACACTCTTTTTGTTGGAGATATTTCGGCCTGTCTTGGCCGAGAGGACGCACTCCCTCTGAAATAATGGAGGGCTGCGTGCACGGACTATCTGTTTGCACATGCAGGTTGTTAACAGTCCAGAGAAAAACACCGGAATCCAGAACTTGTGCCTCACCAGAGAGGAATGAATTAGGCACAAATGGATGGTTAATAGACGCTGGAAATCCACTGAAGGATTAAAAATGCAAGTTTGCACGAAGAGAGGACTACAAGTCCCAGTAACCTGCCTGCATGAACGAGCCCACCGGAGGGCGCAACCCACCTGTGGTCGATCAAGCATGGAAAAGCGGAAAGACTTGGCTTCTCTTCCCCTCCAGCCACATGACATCGCCTCCAGCCCGTGAACAAGGAGCAGGGAGCTCTGAAACGCGTAGGGCTTTTTTAAATAACTCAAGCACTGAGATGTCCGGCAAGAAATGAAATAAACGAAGCTGTTTAAAATGAGCAGCCTCATCCTGTTACTCCAAGTGCGTCTTCACAGGAGGACACTCTTTTTGTTGGACATATTTCGGCCTGTCCTGGCCGAGAGGACGCACTCCCTCTGAAATAATGGAGGGCTGCGTGCACGGACTATCTGTTTGCACATGCAGGTTGTTAACAGTCCAGAGAAAAACACCGGAATCCAGAACTTGTGCCTCACCAGAGAGGAATGAATTAGGCACAAATGGATGGTTAATAGACGCTGGAAATCCACTGAAGGATTAAAAATGCAAGTTTGCACGAAGAGAGGACTACAAGTCCCAGTAACCTGCCTGCATGAACGAGCCCACCGGAGGGCGCAACCCACCTGTGGTCGATCAAGCATGGAAAAGCGGAAAGACTTGGCTTCTCTTCCCCTCCAGCCACATGACATCGCCTCCAGCCCGTGAACAAGGAGCAGGGAGCTCTGAAACGCGTAGGGCTTTTTTAAATAACTCAAGCACTGAGATGTCCGGCAAGAAATGAAATAAACGAAGCTGTTTAAAATGAGCAGCCTCATCCTGTTACTCCAAGTGCGTCTTCACAGGAGGACACTCTTTTTGTTGGACATATTTCGGCCTGTCCTGGCCGAGAGGACGCACTCCCTCTGAAATAATGGAGGGCTGCGTGCACGGACTATCTGTTTGCACATGCAGGTTGTTAACAGTCCAGAGAAAAACACCGGAATCCAGAACTTGTGCCTCACCAGAGAGGAATGAATTAGGCACAAATGGATGGTTAATAGACGCTGGAAATCCACTGAAGGATTAAAAATGCAAGTTTGCACGAAGAGAGGACTACAAGTCCCAGTAACCTGCCTGCATGAACGAGCCCACCGGAGGGCGCAACCCACCTGTGGTCGATCAAGCATGGAAAAGCGGAAAAACTTGGCTTCTCTTCCCCTCCAGCCACATGACATCGCCTCCAGCCCGTGAACAAGGAGCAGGGAGCTCTGAAACGCGTAGGGCTTTTTTAAATAACTCGAGCACTGAGATGTCCGGCAAGAAATGAAATAAACGAAGCTGTTTAAAATGAGCAGCCTCATCCTGTTACTCCAAGTGCGTCTTCACAGGAGGACACTCTTTTTGTTGGACATATTTCGGCCTGTCCTGGCCGAGAGGACGCACTCCCTCTGAAATAATGGAGGGCTGCGTGCACGGACTATCTGTTTGCACATGCAGGTTGTTAACAGTCCAGAGAAAAACACCGGAATCCAGAACTTGTGCCTCACCAGAGAGGAATGAATTAGGCACAAATGGATGGTTAATAGACGCTGGAAATCCACTAAAGGATTAAAAATGCAAGTTTGCACGAAGAGAGGACTACAAGTCCCAGTAACCTGCCTGCATGAACGAGCCCACCGGAGGGCGCAACCCACCTGTGGTCGATCAAGCATGGAAAAGCGGAAAAACTTGGCTTCTCTTCCCCTCCAGCCACATGACATCGCCTCCAGCCCGTGAACAAGGAGCAGGGAGCTCTGAAACGCGTAGGGCTTTTTTAAATAACTCGAGCACTGAGATGTCCGGCAAGAAATGAAATAAACGAAGCTGTTTAAAATGAGCAGCCTCATCCTGTTACTCCAAGTGCGTCTTCACAGGAGGACACTCTTTTTGTTGGACATATTTCGGCCTGTCCTGGCCGAGAGGACGCACTCCCTCTGAAATAATGGAGGGCTGCGTGCACGGACTATCTGTTTGCACATGCAGGTTGTTAACAGTCCAGAGAAAAACACCGGAATCCAGAACTTGTGCCTCACCAGAGAGGAATGAATTAGGCACAAATGGATTGTTAATAGACGCTGGAAATCCACCGAAGGATTAAAAATGCAAGTTTGCACGAAGAGAGGACTACAAGTCCCAGTAACCTGCCTGCATGAACGAGCCCACCGGAGGGCGCAACCCACCTGTGGTCGATCAAGCATGGAAAAGCGGAAAGACTTGGCTTCTCTTCCCCTCCAGCCACATGACATCGCCTCCAGCCCGTGAACAAGGAGCAGGGAGCTCTGAAACGCGTAGGGCTTTTTTAAATAACTCAAGCACTGAGATGTCCGGCAAGAAATGAAATAAACGAAGCTGTTTAAAATGAGCAGCCTCATCCTGTTACTCCAAGTGCGTCTTCACAGGAGGACACTCTTTTTGTTGGACATATTTCGGCCTGTCCTGGCCGAGAGGACGCACTCCCTCTGAAATAATGGAGGGCTGCGTGCACGGACTATCTGTTTGCACATGCAGGTTGTTAACAGTCCAGAGAAAAACACCGGAATCCAGAACTTGTGCCTCACCAGAGAGGAATGAATTAGGCACAAATGGATGGTTAATAGACGCTGGAAATCCACTGAAGGATTAAAAATGCAAGTTTGCACGAAGAGAGGACTACAAGTCCCAGTAACCTGCCTGCATGAACGAGCCCACCGGAGGGCGCAACCCACCTGTGGTCGATCAAGCATGGAAAAGCGGAAAAACTTGGCTTCTCTTCCCCTCCAGCCACATGACATCGCCTCCAGCCCGTGAACAAGGAGCAGGGAGCTCTGAAACGCGTAGGGCTTTTTTAAATAACTCGAGCACTGAGATGTCCGGCAAGAAATGAAATAAACGAAGCTGTTTAAAATGAGCAGCCTCATCCTGTTACTCCAAGTGCGTCTTCACAGGAGGACACTCTTTTTGTTGGACATATTTCGGCCTGTCCTGGCCGAGAGGACGCACTCCCTCTGAAATAATGGAGGGCTGCGTGCACGGACTATCTGTTTGCACATGCAGGTTGTTAACAGTCCAGAGAAAAACACCGGAATCCAGAACTTGTGCCTCACCAGAGAGGAATGAATTAGGCACAAATGGATGGTTAATAGACGCTGGAAATCCACTGAAGGATTAAAAATGCAAGTTTGCACGAAGAGAGGACTACAAGTCCCAGTAACCTGCCTGCATGAACGAGCCCACCGGAGGGCGCAACCCACCTGTGGTCGATCAAGCATGGAAAAGCGGAAAAACTTGGCTTCTCTTCCCCTCCAGCCACATGACATCGCCTCCAGCCCGTGAACAAGGAGCAGGGAGCTCTGAAACGCGTAGGGCTTTTTTAAATAACTCGAGCACTGAGATGTCCGGCAAGAAATGAAATAAACGAAGCTGTTTAAAATGAGCAGCCTCATCCTGTTACTCCAAGTGCGTCTTCACAGGAGGACACTCTTTTTGTTGGACATATTTCGGCCTGTCCTGGCCGAGAGGACGCACTCCCTCTGAAATAATGGAGGGCTGCGTGCACGGACTATCTGTTTGCACATGCAGGTTGTTAACAGTCCAGAGAAAAACACCGGAATCCAGAACTTGTGCCTCACCAGAGAGGAATGAATTAGGCACAAATGGATTGTTAATAGACGCTGGAAATCCACTGAAGGATTAAAAATGCAAGTTTGCACGAAGAGAGGACTACAAGTCCCAGTAACCTGCCTGCATGAACGAGCCCACCGGAGGGCGCAACCCACCTGTGGTCGATCAAGCATGGAAAAGCGGAAAGACTTGGCTTCTCTTCCCCTCCAGCCACATGACATCGCCTCCAGCCCGTGAACAAGGAGCAGGGAGCTCTGAAACGCGTAGGGCTTTTTTAAATAACTCAAGCACTGAGATGTCCGGCAAGAAATGAAATAAACGAAGCTGTTTAAAATGAGCAGCCTCATCCTGTTACTCCAAGTGCGTCTTCACAGGAGGACACTCTTTTTGTTGGACATATTTCGGCCTGTCCTGGCCGAGAGGACGCACTCCCTCTGAAATAATGGAGGGCTGCGTGCACGGACTATCTGTTTGCACATGCAGGTTGTTAACAGTCTTCACAGGAGGACACTCTTTTTGTTGGATATATATATATATATATATATATATATATATATATATATATATATATATATATACACACACACACACACACACAATCCAATCCCTAGTTGTTTCGTGAAAAAGAAGGCGCTGACACCGTGGGAATCCTGTTATCAAAGAAAAGTTTTGCGCTCTACTAGCTGGTAGGCTTCCTAGCTAACAGATAGTGCGACTTAGGCACCACTGTTTTGTTGTTTTAAAGCATTGTGCAACTTGCATTTTTAATTTGTATCACGGCATCCTGATTGCAGCGCTAGCTGCGCATTCATTTGGTGACTCACCCCACTCTTGGGATTCCTCCTAACCTCCCCGGTCCACCGTGAGCCTCGCTCGATTGTTGTGGAGGGAGTTCTTCAACTATCCCTAACTCTCTGACACTTCCGGCTGGGGCGCGAGAACGCGCTCTAGTGGCAAACCGCTTCTCTCCCCATTAAACCGGATGTGTTGGCCGTCGCGCAGCGGACGCGCTCTACTAGCTGGTAGGCTTTTTAGCTAACAGATAGTGCGACTTAGGCACCACTGTTTTGTTGTTTTAAAGCATTGTGCAACTTGCATTTTTAATTTGTATCACGGCATCCTGATTGCAGCGCTAGCTGCGCATTCATTTGGTGACTCACCCCACTCTTGGGATTCCTCCTAACCTCCCCGGTCCACCGCGAGCCTCGCTCGATTGTTGTGGAGGGAGTTCTTCTACTATCCCTAACTCTCTGACACTTCCGGCTGGGGCGCGAGAACGCGGTCTTGTGGCAAGCCGCTTCTCTCCCCATAAAACCAGATGTTTTGGCCGTCGCGCAGCAGACGGGCGCAGAGGGTGCGCCGAAGGCGCGCCAAAGGCAAGCCCGTCTGTGCCCGTCCGCGACAGACCGGGGCTAGGGGTCAGCCATCATGCCCGACCCTTAACTTACTCAGCTGATAGGCTGAAATCTCTGCAGGCCAATTTCGGGATAGACTCTGCATTACTCTACTCCCTAGCGCAGCAGGGACTTCTATCCCTTGTCCCCAGCTCATCTACAGCGAACCCCTTACAGCCTAACACCGTAACACCCACTGCCACTATTCCACTCATTAAAGCTGCAATGGAACCCACTCCTCACATGAACAGGGAACACGACCTATCTATTTATTACCTTAATACTCGATCACTGGGTAAACACCAGATAGAGTTATTTTCCCTAATCGACAGACACAAGCCGGATAGTCTGTTTCTGACCGAAACATGGCTCTCCCCTGATTCCTCCCCGGATATCTTGGCTGCTATCCCCGAACCCTATTACCTCCTCCACGTTGATAGGGATGCAGGTAAAATGGGCGGTGAAGTAGCTGCCATAGTTCACAAAAAGCTTCAATTCTCCATGCTGACAACTACACAAATAGCGCACACAGAAATCCTTATAATAAATTAGAAGCTCGACTCTCTTCCCTTACCTGTGTTGTCGTCTATCGACCACCTCTATACATGCCTTCTTTTCCGCAGGACTTTGGCGATCTAATCGCCCAAATGGTGATCAATCATTCAAAAGTACTGATCGTCGGCGATTTCAATTACTGGCCTGGTGACATAAATGAGAGTTCATCCTCCCAAGAATTCACAGAAATTCTGACGTGCCTAAATTGCATTCAGCACGTACGTGCTGCGACGCACAATAAAAGCCACATCTTAGACCAAGTATGGACACTAAATCTAGACATTACAAAACCTTTAATTTGGCCTTGTACTTGGTCAGATCACAGTCTATTAACCTGTTCGATCTCGAACATTGTTGTGGCTCCAACTGTTAAACCTAGCAGCATGTCAGCTAGGAACTGGGGCCATGCCTGTCTCGAGACTTTTAAAACAATATTAATTAACACAGCTCCTTCGACATATGCCTCCCCTCTCAGCACCCAGTCTAAAAATCTTACCACCTGGCTGGAATCGGCCAGTGACAAAGTCGCCCCTTTTAAAAACATCAAAACCCGTAGACCTCATAATGCGCATCAATGGTTTTCCCCTACCTTAAAAAAACTCAAATTAAGTCTCCGACAAGCTGAGCGTAAATGGAGAAGGCACTACGCACCGGAGCTAAAATTAATTTATCTGTCTCTTTTTAAGGAATATAAAACCACTATCACCTCTTGTAAAACTGAGTTTATAAAGCAGAAAATTCTAAACTCTGCCAATAAAACCAGAGATCTTCTCTATCGTAGACGAATTGACAGGCCTTGAGAGGGTCTCGGCACAACCCGTGCACTCTCAGGAACTTTGCAACTCATTAAACCACTACTTCTTTGAAAAAATTGTCACGATAAAAGCCAGCATCCCAGCTTCTAATTTGCCTACCTCTTCTGCTTCTCCCTGCCACCATCCATCCTCTTTCAATTTTCTTCCTTCTATCACCCCAGAATCCTTTTCTAGTCTGCTGCTCAAAGTTAAATCTGGTTCTCCTCTCGACAGCGGCCCACCCCACATACTACGAGAAGCCTTCAGTGCTTGCCCTGATCCCCCCTTATCTCTCTTGAACACCTCACTCTGTAGTGGCACAGTCCCCGACTCTTTCAAAAACGCAGAGATCCTTGCCATCCTAAAGAAACCTGGCGCTAATCCTCTAGTGTTGAGTAACTATCGCCCCATATCCCTTCTGCCCTATCTTAATAAGATCCTGGAAGCGCATGTGGAAGGATGTCTGAGCTCTTTTGTCGAGGAGTCCCGCTACCTGGATTCCCATCAGGCTGGTTTCAGGCCGGCCCACTCGACCAAAACTGTTATCTTGACCGTCATGGACGAGCTACGCACCGGAGCCGACCTTGACTCCCCCAGGCCCTGATCCTCCTCGATCTGTCCGCTGCGTTCGACACGGTCGATCATAACATTCTGATCGACCGTGTCCGCAGCGCGGGCATTGGGGATCAGGCCCTGAGCCGGTTACACTCTTTCCTGACGGACAGATATCAATCCGTCCGTCTGGGTAACTTTTGCTCAAAAAAAGGCCGCCTTTTTTGTGGAATCCCACAAGGTTCCTCCTTATCCCCCCTCCTGTTCAACCTTTGATCACTGCACTGAAGGACATCGATGTCTTGGTGTTCAACTATGCAGACGATCTGCAATTCATTTTTAACATCCAACCCACGAGTCATTCTGAACTCAATCTGCAGGCCATAATGACCTACATCAGCAAGTGGATGAACATCAATCAATTAAAATTGAACCCAGACAAAACAGAGCTAATTCTGACAGGTGCATCGACGAACCCCTGGAACACAAATTTCTGGCCATCATCCTTGGGCGCTTCGCCTGATCCAGCATCCTCTGCAAAAAGCCTGGGGATCAAGATTAGCAAGGACCTCTCGATGAAATCCCAGATAAGCTCAGTGGTCTCGGTCTGCTTTCTCATGTTACGGAAAATAAAGAAAATAAAACGATTCCTCTCCACAGAGGCACTAACTCTGGTCGTCCTCGCATTCATCATCTCGCGACTCGACTTTGCCAACTCACTCTATGTAGGAATCCCGGCATATCAATTACAACGCCTTCAACTAATACAGAATCACGCGTCCAGACTCATTTTCCAACTCCCGGCCCGTCAGCACGTAAAGCCACTACTTAAACAACTGCATTGGCTCCCTGTAGAACAACGCAGCGTCTTCAAGCTAGGCTGCATTGTACACAAGGCACTATTAGGTGAAGGCCCCAAGTTCATTTCTACACCCCCTCCCGTACTCTCCGTTCATCTGGCCAACATCTCCTGATCGCCCCAAGATACAAGCGCCTCAAACATGGCGGAACCCGGTTCTCCACACTGGCCCCCCAAACATGGAATTCCCTCCCTCTCTCAATACGCTCCACTCACTCATCTCCAGTTTAGAAAAGATCTAAAAACATGGCTGTTTCGACAGGCCTTTTCCATCTGATTCCTTCCAAGCCACATAAAGCGCTGTTCCTGAAGCGCCAAGAAACCTATCCGGTGTACGTTGAGCTAAATAAATATTTTAACATAACATAACATAACATTTAACATTATTCCAGAACGAAGTTCTGAGTGCGGAGCTTGCTCCAGGACTGTACAGCGGAGGTGGTAACAGAAGGGTTCCGCTATCCCACAGTTTCATAACTACTGAGCCTGATCTCTTATACCAACATAACCTTTCTCCCCTGCTGTTGCTTTTGCAAGGGGACATACGTCACTGGAGCACCTTGCCACTCTCTGTATTAGAGAGCTGCCCTCTAAGATGATGGCTCTCCCTCGATTCCTATATATACTGCAAAATACACCATACCTAGTCCCGTTCAAGTACTTCCAGACAATAGAAAGTGAACAAAATGCTGCTATGAGACAGGATGCCTCCTAGAATAGCATCCCAAAAGCTGGTCTACAGGTGGTACGATGGAGGTATAGCTCTGCCCCATATACGTAAATACTATTGGGCGGCACAACTGTTAGCCACAACTGTTAGCCATTAACCAGCATTGACCGCCAGATGAGCCGGCCTCTAAAATGGACAAATACGTATTAGGTAAAAGGGGCTATTCTAAAGCGTTTTACACCTCTCCCAGACATCTCTCCCTCACAGGCCCAACAAAGACCACAATCAAATTGTGGCACGCTGTTCAGAAACGGATGGGACAACAAAACAACAATGTACACATCACTGTGGGTTGCCGAAAGGCTGGGCACCATGAGTAGATTCCATGGTTTTGATAAATGGAACCCAATAGACATATCCTGTGTAGGCGACCTGTGGTTGGAGGGAGTGCAACCGTTTGCAACACTCCAGCAAGATTATGAGCGGTCAGACTTAGAGACATTCCGTTACCTTCAAATAAAACAAGCCTTACAAGCAGTAAATCACAAAGGGTATGGTACTACCAGAGTCCTCCCCACTAGATGACAGAATTCTGAGAGACTTCCTGAACCGTAAGGCGGTATCCCTGACATTCCAGAAGTTGGTGAATAACTCCTCTGACCCCCTCCTCGGGCTCCGGGAATAGTGGCAAGTTGATGTAGGTGACCTGGATGATGAGGACTGGCAGAAGGCCCTGGCGTCCCCGAGAGAAGTTGCCATATCAAGTAAACTCTGACTACTACAACTGAAAATACTCCACAGAGTATATTACTCCTGTTGCAGCTTAGCAAAAATGGGTAGGGAAGCTGATCCCACATGCAGGCGCGGGTCAGGTCAAGAGAGAACATATCATATACTATGGGACTGCCCTGTTATACAGTAGTACTGGGCAGCCATAGTTCGCAGCCTGAGCAGGGTCGCAGGAGTAGAGAGGATACCTGCCCTGAAATCGTGCCTCCTGAACATATGGGACAACACCGACCTTTGTGTCAAAGAGCACTCCTGCGTTGCCCTGGCACTGACAATCGCTAAGCGCAATATAGTACAGAAATGGGGGATTCCTGATACATCGAGACTGCAAGATTAGATGGAGGACCTAGGTTGGTGTATGGCAGTGGAAAAAACAGTGTATTGAAGCAGGGGTTGTCCAGGGAAGTGGGAAATGTCTGGGGCCAATGGAGCCCTTACTGTGGAGACCTGTACAGGAACCAGAGGGGAGATTGCAGAGACACACTGATCAAAGAGGTGGCTCTCCTGGAGAGTACGATTAATAGGTTGTTGAGTAAAACAAGAAAATGGTACTGTGGTGTTAGCAACTGTGATTGTATATTACGTGTTTAAGAAGACGCAATGGAATTGTGTAAATTACACTATACACTGTCAAGTTCAATAAACAGATTCTTTAATAATAAAAAACATTGCACAAGGTTACACCTATATTACGTATCATTATATAATGTCCACATTCTTAGAGTTGACCTCTTACTGCGTCCAGCTGTCTGATAGAACAAATAACCCAACCCAGTCTCACCCATTGATATTGCATTTCTAACTTGCTTGCACCCCAATCCAAACTTTTGATAATGTATCTGCTCTTTTATGTGGATAAGCCACCCCATGTGCCCCCTCCCATCTCCTAACACAGTGGGTGCCCCCCCACTCCTCAAGGGAGAATTGCCCACCAAACCCCCTACCATCCCCAGGTAATTTGGATGCCTGTTGCTGCCCTCAATCACGCTCCATGAGAAACCTCCTTCTTCCTCCGCGACTTGGATCAACTCTCAGATACCCAAACTTAGAACTGAAGGAGAAAGGAAAATGCAAAAAGATTAAGAACAACGTAATGCTGCCCTTCAATTCTGAACTCTTTTCAATAGGCTCTGTGCCTCTTCTACAGATGAGCATAGATAGAATTGACTTTTAAACAACCCGTTTAGTTTTGACTGCTTTACGATCGAGGCCTAGGGCCCCGCTGCCAAAAATTGTCCCACGAGGCCTATAAAGTCTCGCTGACTATGTGCTCCTGTGGCACACATATCTGAGGACACACTGACCCGAGCTTTATCCGCTAACATGAATGGCTTCTTTTGAATCGCTGTGGAAAGAATCAGTTATTTTATGCAGAAGTACGCAAAGTTCAAAATAACAATACGAGGATACCTTTAATTCGTGAGCCGCTGGGCAAGGATCCAATGGGCCCTCATGATGGCGAGATCCACCGAGGGGTCCTCCAAAATATGTGATTTAATCAATGATTCCATAAATTACAATATGTTCTGATGACTGCCCAAACTCTCTGCCCCTTCCGGTATTCCTATGAGGCACAGGCTAGATCTCCTTGCATAATTTTCCATTTTGTCGATTTTATTTAGCAAATCACACAACTTCTTTTTACATATTGCTCATCTACCTGTCCCAAATATGAGAATGATCATCTAAACCGGACACCCTTTCCTCAATCTCTTGCAAACATGCTGAAATTTGACACACAACTTCATCTATTTTATTCAGTCTTTGATGGAGTGCAGAGATTTCTTTCATTTGGGTGCTCCTCAGCTCAAGGATTTCAAGCGAAATCGTCTCTTAAAGGGACAGAGCCTGATTCATTTCCCCCTGAACCTTTGTGCCTCCAAGACTCGCAGCCACTCCAAAATTGCCAACAGTCAAAGGAGGATATTGCTTACATACTTCTTTTACAAGCTGCACGCTCAGACCACTTTGCAGGTTCGCGAACTGCTCTCCTAGTGATTGATAGGTCATTTGATTTAAAACATCACAAGGTTGTTGGAAAAATGGCCCTCTCTGAAGGGTCGCACAAAACATTTTGCCTTCCTCTTCTTACTGAAATCATTTTGTTGGCTTTAGGATTCCGAGTACTTTACCACTGCTGACCACTGCTAAAGACCATGTGTTCTCTTCTCTAAAGATGGTAACATTGGTTTAAAGCGGTTTGGCATCTTTAATTTACGTTTAACTCCCTTGTAAAGCGGTATAATATATACCAAGGGCCTGTAAATGAAATGCTACTGGTAGGCCTGCAGCACAGACATGGGTCCCGGCTCACTGTGCCACTGGATTCAATCTGGTCTGGCTGATAGGAGTTAATGCCCAGACACCCGTCCCAGGATGCTTGATTCCGGTCCAGGGAGGACGTGGCTTGGAAGTTAGGGCTGGACTGTTCCCATGAGGCACAGGGTCAAAACTGATTTGCATAGGCTGGGTCTAAACTGGAGTGGAATGGTGAGCAAAAGAACAATGTATTTAACCCAGATCTCTTGATTGGGATAGAATGTTTGATTTGCTCTGCATTCCATCCATCATCTGTGTGTCTTTTGGTTTTTTGCGCTAAGTGTCTCAGGTATGCCCAGACGTCGGTCCCGGGCTCACTGTGCCACTGGATACAAGCTAACCTGGCTGATGAGGGTTGATGCCCTGAAACCGGTGCCAGGATGCTTGTTTCCGGTCCAGGGAGGATCTGACTTGGCAGTTCCATCTGGACTGTTCCCAGGAAGCACAAGGTCAAGACTGATTTGCACATGGCTGGGCCTAAACTGGGGTAGAATAAAAAGTTAAAAAACATTTTAAATATGTTTCAACAATAAAAACTCATACATATAACGATTCCGCTTCAATGTTCATGAGACAAAAACAAGTGAAAAATTAAAATCATCATAACCGTTAATTCGACTGAATCATTGCTGTCAGTCTGTCAACTTTTTTTATAATTAGACTCAAAGGTGCCAAGAATTTTTCTCTTGTTTTTGTCTCTCATAAACATGGAAGCTGAATTGTTATATGTATGAGTTTTTATTGTTGAAACATATATATACATTTTTTAAATCTTTTTATGAGATAATTGGTTTAATCATTGTGTATCATAGGATTGTATATGGTAGCCCATCTCTTGGATAGTGGGGCCACTCTCTCTTTGTTGTGAACGTTTTTAGCAGGACCTGCAGGAGCCCATTGCGGTAGTCCTGAACTTTGGATTTATGCCGGTCCAGCACAACCTCAAGTAATTCCCAAGTGCTATTTGCTTCTGAGCACTACTACTTTTTTAAATATTCTTTAAAAACTAATAACTCCGGTTCTACCCATTGGATTTTTTCCATTGTGTTACTGTGTGCGTCGCACAAATACTTTACACATTGCCTCTTTAGATAAGCATGACTGCTCTGTGCCAAGCTACCCGAGGGTGTGCACAGGTTATCTTTTAGTGTGTATCTAGCTTACTCTGACTAGAATTTTGGTCCCTGCTTCCACTGGGTGCATACCTCTGCCAACTAGAAGCCCAATGTATAACAAAAGTCCATCCCTCTTCAGTTCTCAATAGTCTCTTCCTTATTCAGAGGTTTTTAAGTGGAAGTGAAAAGTTTTAGTATGAAGAAAATGTATTACTTGTATAGCGCACTGTCATTTGCAATTTAGCATCCTGTTGCTGTCCTGGGAGGTGAGGGTTATAGCCTGGGAAAGACAATGAGCTAGATGAGGGAGAGACATAATGCATTGGGGTCAAGAAAGAGGCAGATTTTGAGGTAAGTTTTTAATTTGCTTTGGCGACGATGAATCAGAGAGATGAGGAATAGGTTCCGGGCTTCCTACCCAAGCATCATGAAGGATTTTCCCTCCCGAGATTTGAGTCTGTAGGATGGAGGCCTTAAAAGGCTGGCGTTGGAGGGATCTCAAGGTTCTTTGTGTCTTATGGTGGCAGAACTGGGCAGAAATATATTTAGGATTACAGTTGTTAAATGCTCTAAAGACTAGTAGTAGGATCTTAAAAAGGATCCTTTTTTGGATGGGTAACCAATGCAATTTCTTCAGGGCAGTGGAGGCCGAGCTCCATTTTGGGAGCTGTAGCACTAGTCTTGTTTGGACTATCTGGAGCTTGTGTAAAATTTGTTTGGAGCAACCAGCACTGAGGCTGTTGCAACAATCGAGTCTGGAAGTGATAAAGACAAATGCAACAGCTTCTTCGGAGGCAAGGGGAAGAATATGAAATAATTTGTGTAGGGAATCACTAAATTGAAACACATGCTTGCCACTGCTACGACTTGTGGGTAGAATGATAGAACAGTATCATTTTGCCCCCAGATGTTCTGCTTCTTTTACGGTAGCGAGGAGTGGATGGGGGGAACTGGGCTAGGCCACCATTGTGAGGAGGAGAATTAACTGAATTTCCCGAACAGTACAATTTCAATTAGGTTGGTATTGCATTTGAGGTGGGGGTTTTGCATCCAGTAGATGATATCAGAGTAGCAATTTTGAAAATTCTGTTTGGAGGTCGATGATTTTTTTGTCCTGGTAGAGAATTTGCTCTGTTTCATCAGCATAGGAGATGGTCTCGGTTCTGTATAATGTGATCAGGGAGATGATAGGAGCCATATAGATATTAAAAAGGTCGGGACTGAGGGAGGATTCCTGTGGCACTCCCATAGAGACTCACCTTTCAGTAGACAAGAATTGTACCCGAGTGGCTGTTTGTCTCCCATTAGTGAGAAAATATTTAATTCAAGATAAAACCTTATGCGAGATCCCTATATCTTCAATTCAGAGAATGCAGTGAGAGATGGTGTTAAACGTTGCAGAGAGATACAATAGTATCAATACTAAATTGTTCCCTTCATCTTAAGTAATTTTTATGGTTTCAGAGACCTCAAGTAGAGTTGACTCGATGAAATGCTTGGGTCTTAACCTGGACAGACAGAGGTGAAGTACGTTCGAATTTAGAAGAAAAGTGATACTTTGATGATTTACTAGTTTCTCAAGCACTTTTGTTAAAACTGAAAGAAGGGAGATTGGCCTGAGGTTTATGAGGGTGGTATTATCTGCTAGGGGTACTGGGTTGACTGGGTCTATGGCTGTATGTAGTATGGAAGGGGGTAGGGGTCATGTGGGGAGCCAGATTTACAAGAAAGGATGGCCTGGCATTGTTGATTAAAGGAGATTTCCTGAAACAATGTCAACCAGACCTGTGAAGCTGCTGGGAAGGGGTTTGAATGAGAGGTTGGATGTGGAGGAAGTAGTGAATCCCTGTTGTATGGTCTGGATCTTGTCCTCAAAGAAGTAGAACTCTGGTAACATAGGGCCTGAGAAGGGGGAATGTCTTGTGAGAGGGCTTTAGGTTGTAGAAGATTTTATGTTCTGGGGTCGTATTGGACCTCCTCAATTTGTGTGGTAAAGTAGGATTTTTTTGTCTCCTTGATTAGCTTGTGGCATGATATCTGTGCCTCTCTGAATTGGGACAGGTCATATGAATTGTAGGCCTGAGCCACTTGAGTTCTAACTGTTTGCAGTTAAGTTGTTGTTTCGCGGAATGTTTTGGCCGGTGCGAGTTAGTATGGAGAGGGGGTGCAAGTTCTTTGGCTGTGCATGTGGACCCTTGGCTGGCATCAGAGTGCACTACTGCTTCCACCTTACCCAATTGTGTGTTCACTCAGGACAAACGTAGCATGACGCAACTCGACACAAGACCTCACTTTGCAGCTCCTGATTGGTGGCCTCATCAGATTCAAATCAGCGTGACGCATGACTTTGCATCACAGCACTTCGCAGCTCCTGACCGGCGGCATCATTGGAACTGACGCAATGCAACCTGGCGCAGCACCATGCAGCTCCTGGTCTACGCCCCCATCGGAATCGATGCAACTCGACGTAGCAAGGCGCAGGACCTCGCATCTCAGTCCAAGTACCACCGGGTACACTGTTTAGCGGGCCAAACTTAGTCCTGTACCCGGTCTGTGCTCCCATGTGGTTTGCTTGACACTGTGACTTTGTCCTAGTCTGGTGCGACCAGATAACCACAGTCGGTGCTTTGCACTATTTGGCACAATTTTCACATAAGACTTTCAAACTGCATATTTCCAGTTCTACTAATTGGATTTTTGCCATTCTGATATTTTTATTTATTAAAATTTGCTTTATTTCTCTAAATTGGTGTGGGATTTTTCTGGTCTTGTGTTCCCGCTTTAATACTGTTTGAGTGCTGCATAATTACTTTATATATAAACAAAAAGGAATCCACCTATGGTGGCTGAAAGTGTTCCTTACTGTGGTAGGGAGCATTTAGTGTTTTTTAAAATATCCCTCACACACCAAAAGGACCCTTGGTGTCATGCTTCATCATTGGGGTCTTCGCACCCCTCTACGGGATGCGGCGTGCTGCAACCTACGACTACGCGGGAGCACTTTAATCAATGACTATGCGTGGTGCGTGTGAGGGTTTTACTGAGTGAGTGGTGGGATGAGTGAGAGTAAAAAGTGCCTGGCTCGTGGGGTGAGACTAAAAAATGTTATTAGGTCCCCGAGCTGGTACTATTAAAAATGTGAAGTGCGAGGTGTTGATGTTGTATTTATGTACATCACCTCATGTATGCGTCAACATGTTTCGGAGATCAACTCCTTCTTCAGGACGGGGTGCACAAATTCCCCACCTTACTCACGTTTCACTATGTAAAATATGTGTAGATATTTACAAAAAAAGTGAAATAATATGTATAACAATAGGCTAGAATGTACCTACAGCAGTAATATCAATAATTGGCTATTAGCATTACCTAAGGAAAAGAAAGAAAAAAGCGGAACAACATCAATAATGCCCTCGGCGACATTCTAGCAGGTGCAGTAACCTAGAAAAAAACGTCATGTGGGTTGTGCTCACTAGGTAGTTATGGTCTGACTACTAGTGAAGATAAACCCTGTAAAAAGGGGGGGACAAAGACAGGACATACACACACGTAACAGAAAAAACACACTGTATAGATGTGATGGTTAAAACCTTTTGTGGAAAGAAAACATTTTAGGCATACTTGTCTTCACAGAATAGATGAACTTTGGCTAAAAGCCCTGCTGTCTTCAGTCCTCTCTCAACAATCGCAACAGAGTGACTCGTCCTGTGATCTGGAGAATCACCAAAGCCTTGGGTAACCTTCCAGCAATTCCATAAACACTGAAGTCCGCTGGCACCAACAAGCAGAGTCCGGTCCACCGCCTTGCAGTTCCCGGCCTGACGGACTCCGCAGATGACCAGGAGAGATATTCATGCTCTGGATGACACCAGGACCAACCAGAGCCATGCAGCATCAACCTCCAGGGTACCAGACGCCCTGCACCATAGAGTCCAGCCCGGATTCGCACTGCACCAGGCCCACACACGTGTCGAGGGATGTCAGCATCACTGAGACCCACTTCAAGAGTGGCCCAGCTGCTTTGATTTTGCCCCTGCCAGCTGTTTCTCCCTGACTATGCGGTACATCTTTGCGCACCAGCCCAGCGACACCTGAGTCCCCGCCCCAGTTCCCGGTGAACCAGCTGTGCCCCATGCTCCAAGACCCCTTGCAACCAGAGCCCCCATTTGGGAGCCCTCGGTATTGCATGCAAGTCCCCCTGTGCAGCCTCTTTTCAGGTGGCCTCCCTTCTCCGTAGCACACCAGCTACTAGCATCACCAACACCTTGCTCCCGGTAGAACCCAGGCGGTTACCAAAGAACTGCTGGTAGTACTTTGAACCTTGGCCCACTAATATCACGATCCCAGTTGGTGAATAGTTGAAACAGACTGTACCTACCTTTATGCATCTTTGACTTCTCCTCCCAGGTTTGAACGTTCACTTACCTGTGCATATTTTTATCGAAAATTGGACTTACCTTGAAACAAAGTTTTAGAGTTCGAAAAATATATAAAATGTAAAAATATTTTTCTAAATTGGTCTCAGATTTATTCTTTCAGTGTGTCTCAATTATTGCCTTTGTGAGTACAACAAAAGCTTAGCTCTACCCTCTGATACGCCTAACTACTCATCCACCCTACTGCAAAAGAGAGCAATAGTATTATTTACTTTAGCCTCTGTAAACCATTTGAGGACCCACTGGACTTAGCACAGTGTACTTCAGTTTAGTATACTATATAGAGAGCTAGCTTCCTACAATCACCACAATAGATATGGAGTGCACCCCATTATCTAGACATAGGTGAATTTTTTAAGGCTGTCTGAAGTGCATGATCTATGGGTGGTGAATTGGCATTAACCCCAATAATTGAAACATTTTGTGCTACAAATTGTGTCATCAGTATGCACACCTTCTACATAGTATAGAATCTCTATATGCATAAACCACATATAAAGTGAGAAGCCTTTCTTTTAGGGGGAAATAAACAATTGTTTATTCATTTGGTATTCAGCTTTCCCTTTAGTTCAGATAGAAATGCCTGTGCCTGTAATCCAGTTGCTATTAATTGCCATCTCCAAATAGCATGCTGAGGGGACAGTAGCCATCCTTCACTGGGAGTTTGAGTACAGATGGGTGCACAAGCAGCGTAGTAAAGCTCTGCTAGTGGAGCAAAAAAGGAACATTTAACACTAATGCAGATGTTAAGAGGTAGTGACTGTTGGGGACATGGTGCATAGGGTTATTCAGAAAACCAGAAAGGGGCAGAATGACACAGTTGTAGGCAATGTGAGTAGTCTCAGTCCTCCGCATTACTCTTGGCTAAAAACAGAACCAATGATTGAATATGACTCTGAGAATGAGAGCTTCCATGCTGCTCAGGTGAGAGAATTGTCCAGGCGCTGATAGAAGTGAACCTTTCTTTTGCAAAGAAAAACTTCTGAGGGAATACAAAGGGGCATTGGGAAAACCGAATGAATGCATCCTGTACTGGTATATCTATCCTACTGTGAAAAAGACGTATTTTGGAGTTAACCCTTGACAAGGACCGACAAGTCAACATTCTGAAGGTTCATTAAGGTATAAGTTTGGACAACTGCCACCATCAGGGCCACATTCAGCATGATGAAGTTCTGCAGTGTAGATCATAGCGAGCTACAATAGGGCATGGTCTTACTCCCTTTCTCTTTTCAAGAGGTACCAATGGCTCCATTGCTAAGACATGAAGGAGCCTTTATCTTCTGCAGTAGTTTCTGTTTTTTTCCCAGTGGCTGCAATTTACAACTGAGGGCCCAATGCACATTGGTTAACTGGGCCCAATTACACCAGTGGAGATAAAGTCTTCCTATGATGCTGAGTCTGGTGACTCAATGGACTAAATCATTGCCTCCAAGGATCAGTGTTTGACCTGATAGTTACAGGTTCAAATCCTAGCAGGTCCACTTTGGCTTTCATTATTTGGAGGTCAGTAAAATGAGTACCACTGAGTGCATAAAAATAAACATCTGTTATTTCAGCCAAGAAACCTACGCATGAACATGTGCTTTACAAATATGATTATGGAATGAAATTGGAGTGACCCTACTGAGAGGGTGCATAGGATGGCAATTGTCCCAAAAGAAAGCCTTGGAACTTTTTGGCTTCTGTTGAGGCTGGGAGAGGGGGTACGTTATTTCCTCTTAAGTGCCTCCTGTTAGGCCACTGGCATTTTGAGAAGGCAATACTCTAACTAGGTTCCTGGAGTGAAAGAACATTCCAGCTTTCTGAAACTCTGGAAGACATTCACCAGTTGGTAGACAGGGAGCAGTCTCTTAAGCACTTGCGCGGCAATGATTTATTTGGCTGTGTGCTAGTATATCCAGTACTTCTGAAGGATTGTGTATTGTCAACTGTAACATCAACAAGGTACTAGAAGGAATGCTTGAATTTATCTCAGCCACTGGCAATCGCTTGGGCCGCATTGTTTTTCACCCACCACGCCACCTCAGTTTGTACCCAGCCATTTGAAAATCAGCATACACCCTGCTACTCATGGGAACAGTCTACTCGTACTGCCAAGGCAGGTATGTCTTGAACTAGAATACAAGCAACCTGGGATTCATTTCGCCCAGCAAACAGCTTATCAGCTAGGTAAAGCTTGGTTTCAGTGGCACAGTGAGCACAGCACCCACTTCTGGGCATATCTGTTGCACTTAGGAAATCAACTGCAACAGCAATAAGGTGATGGATTGAATGCTTGCATTAATCTCAGCCACTGGTATTTGCTTGGGGCCACATCCAAATCCATTATTTTTCGCCCACCATGCCACCTCAAAGAAGAGGTTGATGACTATTTCCTGAAACATTGCCTTTAGATCAGGAAACGTATTCTACAGCTGGCAGTGCATGGGCAGCTCAGTACATGGTCGTGGAAGCAGTATTCACAAAGCCTTAGGACAGTAGCAGCTTTTTTGGCAATGTGGTAGGACATCTCTTCACCCTATGAGAAATCTGCCATCACTTCAATAAGGATTGGGAAACACTAGACTGACTTTGTGAGCCAGGAATTTTTTGTTCAATGAGGGCGATCATAGGCCATAAGAAAGGCTTCTTTCAAATCTCCCCAGGCGTGAAAACAGTAAATAGAAGCCTTCACACTTCGGTGCCTCACTAGACAATGCTTTAAATGTGGTGTGTTGACCTGGACAGTATAGAGTACCAAATACGATGTAGAGCACTGTCCTTGGTGTCCCGCGCTTCCAAATGAGCTCACTTTTGGGGAAATGGATCCACTAAGCCTGAGGTCTAACTAAAGCAATTGCGACTATGAGGAGGAGCAGTAGGGTAAAGGGGCAGGTGCGTGAGTCTAGAGGGAGCTGCTCCAGAGGCCACAGGAGCTGCATTATGAATGGCGAAAATTACAAAAAACAATTT
Source organism: Lissotriton vulgaris (assembly GCF_964263255.1). Taxonomy (NCBI): domain Eukaryota; kingdom Metazoa; phylum Chordata; class Amphibia; order Caudata; family Salamandridae; genus Lissotriton; species Lissotriton vulgaris. Next base: position 1,934,185,659 of record NC_141689.1, on the reverse strand, counting down.
GATGGACAGAATGTAGATCAATGTCTTACATTCACCCCAGTACAAGGATCTGGGCCTCAATTCATCGTTTTTTGCACTCCACACCACCGTGGGTCAGATAATGGCTTTATGCAAATCAGCTCTGACCCTGTGCCCCATGGGAACAGTCCAGTCCGAACTACAACAGCCATATCTTTCCCAGACCGGAATCAAGCATCCGAGGACCGGACCGGTTTCGAGGTAACACCTCTCATCAGCCCAGCTAGCTTGACTCCAGTGGTGTGGAGGCTCTGGGACCCACGTCTGAGCTACCCCAGTACACTCAGGGAGAAAATTACAAAAAACAATTTGATGGACAGACTGTAGATCAATGTCTTACATTCACCCCAGTACAAGGATCTGGGCCTAAATCCATCGTTTTTTGCACTCCACACCACCCTGGGTCAGATAATGGCTTTATGCAAATCAGCTCTGACCCTGTGCCCCATGGGAACAGTCCAGTCCGAACTACAACAGCCATATCTTTCCCAGACCGGAATCAAGCATCCGAGGACCGGACCGGTTTCGAGGTAACACCTCTCATCAGCCCGGCTAGCTTGACTCCAGTGGTGTGGAGGCTCTGGGACCCACGTCTGAGCTACCCCAGTACACTCAGGGAGAAAATTACAAAAAACAATTTGATGGACAGAATGTAGATCAATGTCTTACATTCACCCCAGTACAAGGATCTGGGCCTAAATCCATCGTTTTTTGCACTCCACACCACCCTGGGTCAGATAATGGCTTTATGCAAATCAGCTCTGACCCTGTGCCCCATGGGAACAGTCCAGTCCGAACTACAACAGCCATATCTTTCCCAGACCGGAATCAAGCATCCGAGGACCGGACCGGTTTCGAGGTAACACCTCTCATCAGCCCGGCTAGCTTGACTCCAGTGTTGTGGAGGCTCTGGGACCCACGTCTGAGCTACCCCAGTACACTCAGGGAGAAAATTACAAAAAACAATTTGATGGACAGAATGTAGATCAATGTCTTACATTCACCCCAGTACAAGGATCTGGGCCTAAATCCATCGTTTTTTGCACTCCACACCACCCTGGGTCAGATAATGGCTTTATGCAAATCAGCTCTGACCCTGTGCCCCATGGGAACAGTCCAGTCCGAACTACAACAGCCATATCTTTCCCAGACCGGAATCAAGCATCCGAGGACCGGACCGGTTTCGAGGTAACACCTCTCATCAGCCCGGCTAGCTTGACTCCAGTGGTGTGGAGGCTCTGGGACCCACGTCTGAGCTACCCCAGTACACTCAGGGAGAAAATTACAAAAAACAATTTGATGGACAGAATGCAGATCAATGTCTTACATTCACCCCAGTAAAAGGATCTGGGCCTAAATCCATCGTTTTTTGTACTCCACACCACCCTGGGTCAGATAATGGCTTTATGCAAATCAGCTCTGACCCTGTGCCCCATGGGAACAGTCCAGTCCGAACTACAACAGCCATATCTTTCCCAGACCGGAATCAAGCATCCGAGGACCGGACCGGTTTCGAGGTAACACCTCTCATCAGCCCGGCTAGCTTGACTCCAGTGGTGTGGAGGCTCTGGGACCCACGTCTGAGCTACCCCAGTACACTCAGGGAGAAAATTACAAAAAACAATTTGATGGACAGAATGTAGATCAATGTCTTACATTCACCCCAGTACAAGGATCTGGGCCTAAATCCATCGTTTTTTGCACTCCACACCACCCTGGGTCAGATAATGGCTTTATGCAAATCAGCTCTGACCCTGTGCCCCATGGGAACAGTCCAGTCCGAACTACAACAGCCATATCTTTCCCAGACCGGAATCAAGCATCCGAGGACCGGACCGGTTTCGAGGTAACACCTCTCATCAGCCCGGCTAGCTTGACTCCAGTGGTGTGGAGGCTCTGGGACCCACGTCTGAGCTACCCCAGTACACTCAGGGAGAAAATTACAAAAAACAATTTGATGGACAGAATGTAGATCAATGTCTTACATTCACCCCAGTACAAGGATCTGGGCCTAAATCCATCGTTTTTTGCACTCCACACCACCCTGGGTCAGATAATGGCTTTATGCAAATCAGCTCTGACCCTGTGCCCCATGGGAACAGTCCAGTCCGAACTACAACAGCCATATCTTTCCCAGACCGGAATCAAGCATCCGAGGACCGGACCGGTTTCGAGGTAACACCTCTCATCAGCCCGGCTAGCTTGACTCCAGTGTTGTGGAGGCTCTGGGACCCACGTCTGAGCTACCCCAGTACACTCAGGGAGAAAATTACAAAAAACAATTTGATGGACAGAATGTAGATCAATGTCTTACATTCACCCCAGTACAAGGATCTGGGCCTAAATCCATCGTTTTTTGCACTCCACACCACCCTGGGTCAGATAATGGCTTTATGCAAATCAGCTCTGACCCTGTGCCCCATGGGAACAGTCCAGTCCGAACTACAACAGCCATATCTTTCCCAGACCGGAATCAAGCATCCGAGGACCGGACCGGTTTCGAGGTAACACCTCTCATCAGCCCGGCTAGCTTGACTCCAGTGGTGTGGAGGCTCTGGGACCCACGTCTGAGCTACCCCAGTACACTCAGGGAGAAAATTACAAAAAACAATTTGATGGACAGAATGCAGATCAATGTCTTACATTCACCCCAGTAAAAGGATCTGGGCCTAAATCCATTGTTTTTTGTACTCCACACCACCCTGGGTCAGATAATGGCTTTATGCAAATCAGCTCTGACCCTGTGCCCCATGGGAACAGTCCAGTCCGAACTACAACAGCCATATCTTTCCCAGACCGGAATCAAGCATCCGAGGACCGGACCGGTTTCGAGGTAACACCTCTCATCAGCCCGGCTAGCTTGACTCCAGTGGTGTGGAGGCTCTGGGACCCACGTCTGAGCTACCCCAGTACACTCCGGGAGAAAATTACAAAAAACAATTTGATGGACAGAATGTATATCAATGTCTTACATTCACCCCAGTACAAGGATCTGGGCCTAAATCCATCGTTTTTTGCACTCCACACCACCCTGGGTCAGATAATTGCTTTATGCAAATCAGCTCTGACCCTGTGCCCCATGGGAACAGTCCAGTCCGAACTACAACAGCCATATCTTTCCCAGACCGGAATCAAGCATCCGAGGACCGGACCGGTTTCGAGGTAACACCTCTCATCAGCCCGGCTAGCTTGACTCCAGTGGTGTGGAGGCTCTGGGACCCACGTCTGAGCTACCCCAGTACACTCAGGGAGAAAATTACAAAAAACAATTTGATGGACAGAATGTAGATCAATGTCTTACATTCACCCCAGTACAAGGATCTGGGCCTAAATCCATCGTTTTTTGCACTCCACACCACCCTGGGGATGCTCAGACGTGGGTCCCAGGCACTCCACACCACTGGAGTCAAGCTAGCCGGGCTGATGAGAGGTGTTACCTCGAAACCGGTCCGGTCCTCGGATGCTTGATTCCGTTCTGGGAAGGACATGGCTTTTGTAGTTCGGACTGGACTGTTCCCATGGGGCACAGGGTCAGAGCTGATTTGCATATCGCCATTGTCTAACCCAGGGTGGTGTGGAGTGCAAAAAAACGATGGATTTGGGCCCAGATCCTTGGACTGGGGTGAATGTGTGACATTGATCCACATTCGGTCCATCACCTGTTTTGTTTGCAATTGCCGCCATAAGTGCGCTGGGGATGCTCAGACGTGGGTCCCAGGCACTCCACACCACTGGAGTCAAGCTAGCCGGGCTGATGAGAGGTGTTACCTCGAAACCGGTCCGGTCCTCGGATGCTTGATTCCGTTCTGGGAAGGACATGGCTTTTGTAGTTCGGACTGGACTGTTCCCATGGGGCACAGGGTCAGAGCTGATTTGCATATCGCCATTGTCTAACCCAGGGTGGTGTGGAGTGCAAAAAAACGATGGATTTGGGCCCAGATCCTTGGACTGGGGTGAATGTGTGACATTGATCCACATTCGGTCCATCACCTGTTTTGTTTGCAATTGCCGCCATAAGTGCGCTGGGGATGCTCAGACGTGGGTCCCAGGCACTCCACACCACTGGAGTCAAGCTAGCCGGGCTGATGAGAGGTGTTACCTCGAAACCGGTCCGGTCCTCGGATGCTTGATTCCGTTCTGGGAAGGACATGGCTTTTGTAGTTCGGACTGGACTGTTCCCATGGGGCACAGGGTCAGAGCTGATTTGCATATCGCCATTGTCTAACCCAGGGTGGTGTGGAGTGCAAAAAAACGATGGATTTGGGCCCAGATCTTTGGACTGGGGTGAATGTGTGACATTGATCCACATTCTGTCCATCACCTGTTTTGTTTGCATTATGAATGGCAGCAGTTGTAATGGAGTAAGTGAGCTACACCAGTACTTGAATCCAAGAAGGATTCCAAACTGGGTACGGAGGTAAAACGTGCCACTCTTTCAGATGGGACTGATTGTGTGTCCAAATGCTGATGGAGGGCGATATCTTGTGATTTGTAATAAGTCTCCCTGCTTGCTGGCAAAGTATTACTCGCCTTCTCAACTGCCATCTAATTAGCACCATGAGCTTGGCTCAATCACAAAGGCAGGATGATGGCAAACCCTGCATTCCATTCCCAGGGAAGATGCAAGGGATTTGACAACTGCTGTTTCAGCTGATCCTTAATGGATGGGTTAAATGTATCTGACCAGCCCACAAATGAGTGCATAACATTCCCATATTGTCAGTGGGGGGCAGTCGAGGGATAGTCAAACAGGGACTGAGTCCAGAGGAGATGGACTGGTCAGGTATATTGAGTAGCTGGCTAGATGAGGGATAGGGTCTATGCTTTTCTTATGTCTCCTAGGTTTTGGAAGGAGGGGAGGGTGGGCTGATGATGGTGTGTTCGAACACCTGCGGAGTCTTGCCTCTTATGCTTCTCAAAATAGATTTTATTGATTCTGAATTATGAACATGGCCTAGACGCCGACATATAAATGAAAAGAAACGTAAAGAAAGGTATGAACAAAAACAAATAAATGATTCGCTCCACCCACACTATAACAAAAAATACATAAAAGATCTAATAATCTGACCACTTGTTCTGCACCCTCCCAAAACCCTCTCATCCCATGAATGTTCGAATTTCATCTTCACCAGTTCAACTCAATGCCTCTATAATCTGCCCACGCCTGCCATACCTTGAAGTGTTTCTGGGAACATGCTGTGTCTTGTACATTGTCACCACCAAGACCATACAGTGATCCATCCCTTCCTTCCATACCCCAAGGAATTGGGGGCCGCAGCCTTCCATTCTCATGCTACATCCTGTTTCGCACGAGTCAGTCCCAGAAACAGTAGTGACATCTTGTATCTATTAACAGCCAGAGTGTCAGTGATATGGAGAATAAGAACAAGACCCTGCCCAGGCAAGACGTCGCCCCGCACCAGAACCGGTCCATTATAGGGCAACCCAATACTGTATGGAAAAAACGTTCTGTCCCCTGCGCCACAGCGGAGGCAGGTCGGAGAGGCAATCACCCACATCCGCCAAAGACTATGGCATACGAAATACACCCTTTGGAGGTATTTTAGCTGGATCAGCCTACGTTTGGCTGCAATGGCTGCCTCTCGAGGCGCCCCCAGAGCCTCAGTACAATCCTTATTTTCCAGTACCCATACATCAACCTTCCACACTCCCCTGAGAGCAAGGAAGATATCTGGGCCATTGGATTTAAGTGTCTGATAGATCGTAGCAATCTCATGGTCTCCCAGAATGAGTTTATGTTCTTAGGATAAATTCAAAGAGTGGACAGGGCTGAAATGTATGGGGTCAGCGCATGGAGTTGAAGATGGTGATGGAACTGACTACGATGGAGCTGGTACTCTTCCTGAAGGGTCTGAAAGTACTTAAGCGTCATTCCACTCATGACATCACCCAGGGTAGAGATCCCTTTGGGATCCCTCTTCCGAAAGATGGCCAGTGCAACCACCTGCACCAGCAGGTGGTTTCGCCAGAGCGGTGTCCACACCGCCAGTCTCCCCCATCATGACGCAGAGAAAGTCTCAACTGATTCAGAACTACTCTTATCGCTGGAGGAAGACCACCAACACTTCCACGGTCATGTAAATAGGAAACTAGAGGGGTGTCCCTCATCACTCACTTCTTGTATGCAATGGTGGGGTAGCCCAGGACGTCATACCACCAGTCATTGATGATCAGCAAATGTGATGTGCGGTGATAGGATTCAATATCTGCTGCAGCAATACCCCCACCGAAGGTTGATTGAAAGCACTCACTGAGGGAAATACAGGGGTTTAACCGTTTCAGAGAAAGCCATTTTCCAGAACCATTGCCGTGGAACATCATAAGGAAAATTCTACAGCTGATATAGAAACTGGGCAACAACACCATGTTAAAAATGACAGAGGCAAAACAAACCAGACTCTAACATCCTCTCTCTCAAGTGAGTCAAAACAGGCTCCAAGTTACGTGAACACACCAGTGTCACATCAGGAGACACAAAGACCCCCAGGTACTTGAACCCATAGGGGCAATCCGCAGGCCTGGCGCCCAATCAGTCTTGTGTGCAGCTATTATTATTATTGCATTTATTGAGCGCACAGCTACCCGGAGGTTTCCCGGCGCTTGCCTTGGGAACCCGTCCTGGCTTTTCCCTGTGAGATAGCCCCTACAGGGCATCCCCAAGGTGAAAGCCAGGCATCCCGCCGCAGGGGGCCGTTGTGGAGATTAAGCAAGCTTAATGCCCAGAGTTGCAGAGTGAGAACCCATGATTAGAGCAGGCACCAAAGCGAGAATTATCGAGTCCGTGGACATTTGAGCTCAAGACCCTGCCGCGTCGGGAATTGAACCCTGGTCCCGGGTCTGACCTCAGCTTCCGGGTCTGCCTGCTCTACACCGTGAGCCACACTTCTCCAGCTACCTGCTGGGAACACTGTAGATTTCGACGTATTCATGTTTAAGCCAGAGGTCTCACCAAAAATATTCATGAATTTCAGGATGTGGGGCACGAGGTCTTAGGGACAATTAGGAAGGACAGAACATAGTCAGCATATAATGCTATTCTATCGAAGAGTCCCTCCCCCCACTCAAACCTGTGCACCAGAGCATCCATATTCACCCAGACCGCTAAAGGTTCCATAGCAAGAGCAAACAGAAGGGGAGATTGGGGGGGGGGGGGGGGGGGGGGGGAACAGCCCTGCTTCGTCTTCCGCTCTATTAAAAAAGAATCTGATTTGGCACTGGCCACTTGCACCTTCACTGTCAAGTTGGTATATAGCAGCCCGAGACAGGATATAAATCTGGGTCGAAGTTCAAGAGACATAGGTGTAGAAGAAACGCGTTACTTACCTGTAACAGCAGTTATCCAGTATTGGTGTCTTTCATAGATTCACATGCCTGAATCATTCCCCGTCGTCGAGACGGGAGCCTCCGGTACATAGAAAAGTAATGTCCTATAGACATACATAGAGAAAATAGGCCTAAGGGCCTCACCTTAGTAGCCTATCCTTGTCCTTATGTAAAAAGGACCAAACTCTTAGAGCCAGCCAATCAGCTATCACCTCCCTCTAGAACCTTCCAGCCAGGAGCCTCAGTCTCTCAGATTTTCGTACGCACCCAGCTAGGTAGGCGTAATACAGTTAGAGAGAAACGTGAGGCCTTCCAGGGGAGGCGGGAGGGTTGCATGTGAATCTATGAAAGACACCAATACTGGATAACTGCTGTTACAGGTAAGTAAGGCGTTTCTTATCCAGTATTAGGGTGTCTTTCATAGATTCACATGCCTGAATCAGAGTAGTGAGCAATACATTATGCACATTTCTGATGTAAACATGCTATATAGTCCTTTTAGATAATACCCATATTACCATGCGACTTTGAAACATTAGCATACATCAATATATCATAACAGCAAGAGATGTGCATACCAGGATGGCGGGATGTTGGAAGGCTCACCTCACTGGAATAGATGGCGAAGCACCGCCTGGCCCACTGTTGCATCCTTCATAAGTTCAGCATCCAGGCAGTAGTGCCTAGTAAAGGTATGTAGCGACTTCCATGTTGTCGCCCTGTAAATGTTAATGACTGGCACCCCTGCAAAGAGAACCATAGAAGTGGACGTAGCTCTCATGGAGCGCGCTCTCACTTTGGAATGCAATGGCTGTCCAACTTGGTCATGACAGAAGGCACTGGCTGCAGAAATCCATCGGGAGATGCTCTGCTATGCAAGCGGTAGACCCTTTCTAGGTCTGCTGTAAGACCCGAAAAACTGGTTAGATTTCCTGAGTGTTTTCGTTTTGTCAACTTAAAACAGTAAACATCTCTCGAGATCCAAGGAAAAAAACAGCGATCTCTCAGCTGCCGTGTTTGGGTTTGGCAAAGAGGAATGCCTAACCACAGGTTCCTTAGGTGGAAGTTTGACGGAACTTTTGAGATAAACCTAGGATTGGATCCCAGCATTACTCTGTCGCTATAAAACTTGTAGAAAAGTATCCTGGATTGAAAACCGCCTGTAGCTCACTGACCCTCCTTGCGGATCTGAGCGTCAGAAGGAGTGCTGATTTTCCACGAGACATACTGTAGGTCAGCTCCGTGTACTGGTTCAAATGGATGTTTCATGAGCTGGTTAGGAACCACCTTGAGATGCCGGGAGGTGGCAACCTCCTTACTGGCGGGAAAGATCTATATAATCGTTTTAGAACTTGGTTAATCCATCCTCTTGACCAGAGCGTTGGACCCGTTGAGATTCTTTTATAACAAGATATTGCTTCTAAGTGTTCCTTAAAGGAGAGGTGGGCTAGGTCCGACTGCGCCACATGCAATAGATAAGGTAATATTTGCTCCTGTGAAGTGGAGAAAAAGCCGAATTTCATGATCCGAACCCCAAACCCAAAAGCACTTCCATTTCAGGGAATATGTTAAGGTGCTATCCGCTCTTGCTCTGGCAAGAATGTCCACAGTCTTGTGGAATATTCAGATCCGGATGTTGAACTTGATTATTGTTCATTGTAGGCAGCGATAGATAATGCCGCAGGTGGGCCGGCGGCTTCCGGGATAGACGGTGGAGCTCTGTGAACCAATGGTGCCTCGGCCAAGTTGGGGCTAATAAATTAGGATACAAGGTTCCCCCAAAATTTTCTTGAGGACCCTGGTAAGCGTCGGGAATGTCGGAAAAGGCCTACGCAAAGATGTTGCGCCATGCGATGGGAGATGCGTCCCTTAGAGACCCTAACTGGGGTTATCAATTTGCGAAGTGTGGCCGTTTGGCATTCATTCTCATTGCAAATAGATCGATTTGCGGTGTGCTTTATCTGGAGAAGATGTGGCCAAAGATTTGTTGGTCCAGCTCCCACTCATGTGACGATGTTTTCCGCCTGCTCGATGCATTGGTGAGCCCATGGTTCGTCTTATTTTTGGCAGGCAAGCTTGAAGGGCCAGTAAGACCGCCCGTAGTTCAAGCAGATTGATATGTTGTTTTGTCCCCATAGGAGACCACCTTCCGCGTATCTGTAGCTCCTGCAGAAAAACTCCAGAGCCATTCAAAGAGATTCCTTTTGTGACGAGATGAGGAACAGCCGGAAGTAGGAATGACAAGCCTTGAGACAGGTTTTGAGATGATATACCCCATTGTAGGATTCCGACCATGTGAGGATTCACTTTTATGTGGCCGTCGGATGACCCTGTGCATTGGACACATTGTTTCGGAAGCGCCTCCTGCAGAGGCCTCATTTGTAGCTGACAGTGAGGGATCAGGAAGACACCCGATCACTCTCTTGATGGGAAAGCTTGTGTTGACTGCGTGCTTAGGGTTGCACCTAGGAAACTGATGTGGTGAGGAGGTTTGTGGACCGATTCTTCCCGATTGAGGGAGAGATCCAAGCAACCGAAAGCTTGAAACAGGAGTTGGAAGACCTGGACACGTCTTCTAAGGATGAAACCTTGATCAGCCAGTCATTCAGATACAAAAGACTTGGTGTCTGAGATATGCCGCTGCCGAGGAACGGTATTTTGTGAATATGTGCGGCGCAGACTTGAGCCCGAAAGGCAGAACGCGAAACTGCAAGTGTGTGCCCACTACTGCAAGTCGTATGTACTTTTAGCGATTCCTGTGAATTGGGATCTGGAAGCAAGCGTCCTGTTAGCAAGACCTCCTGGAGCGAAACGACTGCTTCTTTAGGAATTTGTTGATGGCCCTGAAGCTCAAGATTGTTCTCCACCTCTTATCCTTTTTCTGGATCAAAAAGAAGCGGGACTAAAACCCTTTTCCTTTATGAGGAGGAGGTACTCTCGCTATAGCTCCTTTCTACAGCCTAATCCAGATCTCTCGCAGAAGCAGCCAAATATGTTGACATCTTCTCTGTCCTTTATTTGAAAGGACAACTTCCCAAAAGAGGATTGCTTGTTTTGCCATTGCTGGCGCTGAAGGCATTGCGGTCTACTCTGGCCTGCAGAGCAGGAAGATTTGTATTGATAATTTCCTCTGTAGGAAGACCGTCTTCTTCCTCGATTTCTACTAAAGGACTGGTTCTTATACTGAAGAGTGCCCAAAACTCTCGCATTGTCTGCTTTGTGAGCTCTTGGTGCCAAATAGTAACTGGGTATCATATGGCCCGTCCAAACAGCTTTGTTTGCACCTCAGGACGGAAAGAGCCCACCTTGGATACTCAAGACTGCTGCTTCAGCCAACTGGCGGAACCCTGTCATAGCGATATTCATCGCGCAGTCTATAGGTACCGACGCCGATGCTTCATCCTCTAGCAGACTCCATCTGCTTCCACTTTGGATGGATCTGGCAATTTCGACAGGTATGGGGCACGTGTGACCGCAATTGTCCATGATAGCCCCCCAAGAGCGCTAGAGCGTTCACTGAGGGAAACCTGTTTCCAACGTTGTCCACTCTTATTCCCTCCCTATCAGGAGGAGGCGATAACGGGGCCGAAGGATTCCCGGAGTTCTTCCGGGCCGCCTGTGTCACTACGGAGTCCGGCGTAGGATGTTCCTGTTAAACACGCTGGTGCTGCATTTGGCGCCCTATACTTCTTATCCAACTGAGGGATCACTAGTGATACAGAGGAGGGGTACTGCATGACCCTTACTCTTTCTGACCATAGGTAATTGATAATCAGTATTGACCTTACTGCCTTCATGAGAGGTACTATGAAGTCGTACAAGAAGCAGGCCTGTTCTTGAGAGGTCATTTGAGATCTTAAAACGTTGAGTAGCCTTCTCTACCCTCGTATAAGAGATTCCAGAATTTGCAGATTTTTTTTTTTTCTTTCCCGACGAGCCCGTCGACGAGATCGCCGTCAAAGACTATGCCGTCGTAGACGAGCAGTCATAGATGAGGCCGTCATAGATGAGGCCGTCGTAGACGACTCCATGGACGATCCGTCGTAGACAAGGCTGCCGAAGCCGTTGTAGAATAGCCTTTGTAGAGGAGGCCATCGTAGAGTAGGCCATCGAAAACCAGGTCATGGTAGACTATGCTATGGTAGACTAGACCAAAGTAGACTTGACCATGGTAGACTACCATGGTCTAGTCTACTATGGTCTAGTCTACCATGGTCTAGTCTACTATGGTCTAGACTAGGCCATGGTAGACTAGGGCATGGTAGACCAGGGCATGGTAGACCAGGCCATGGTAGACTAGGCCCTGTTAGACTAGGCCATGGTAGACAGGCCGCCGTAGACAGGCAGGCAGTCAGTCATAGACGAGGCCGTAGATGACTATGCCATTGGCGACTATGCCGTCATAGACGAGCCATCTGAGATGAGTCTTCGTAGACGAGGCCATCGTCGATGCCGCAGACAGGCCGTCCTAGACCGGCAGTCATAGACCAGCAGTCATAGACCAGCAGTCATAGGCCTTCAGTCATAGGCGAGCAGTCATAGGCGAGCAGTCATAGGCGAGCAGTCATAGGCGAGCAGTCATAGACCCGCAGTCATAGATCAGCAGTCATAGATCAGCAGTCCTTCCCATCGTCGATGCCGTAGACAGGCCATCGTAGACCGGCAGTCATAGACCAGCAGTCATAGACTAGCAGTCATAGGTCTGCAGTCATAGGCGAGCAGTCATAGGCGAGCAGTCATAGACTAGCCGTCATAGACCAGCAGTCATAGACGAGCAGTCATTCATAGATGAGCAGTCATAGACGCTCTCCTTGTCATAGACGCTATCCTTGTCGTCTACGCTGCCGTCGACGACGACCGCGTCGTCGACACTCGTCGTCGTCGCCGACCATTTCTCGGCGTCGTCGACACTCTCGTCGTTGTCAATCTCTCGTCGTCGACGACACTCCCGTTGTCGACGGCACTCCCGTCGACAACACTGACGACGTCGACACTCACGTCGTCGTCGACGGCACTCTCGACGTCGACACTCACGTCGACGGCACTCTCGTTGACGTCGACACTCTCATCGACGTCGACCTTTCGACGTCGTCACCCCCGACGTCGACACTCTTGTCGTCGTCGACAATCTCTCGTCGTCGACGACACTCCTCGTCGTCGTCAACACTCTCGACGTCGACCCCCTCGACGTCGACGCTGCCGTCGTCGACGCTGACCTCACACTCGTCGTCGGCGACACTACTCGTCGACACTCCCGACGTCGACACTCTCGACGTCGACACTCTCGACGTCAATGCTGCCGTCGTCGACGCTGACCTCACATCGTCGACGCTGACATCGTCGACCCTCACGAAGAGGCTGTAATGGGCAATGATGATTGTGGTAGACTAGGCCCTTTGTCATCGACAATCCTGTTGACGATGTTGGCTTCTTAGTCTCTGCCACAGGGGGTTAGAAGACGCCTTACTGAATGATCCCATGACCAGAGGAGGTGATTTTGACGGCTCAGAAGTCGTCTTTTTTCCTGAAATTTCTCCAAAGCAAGTCCTTTACTCTCCTTAGCCACAGAGTGAGGAGAACTTTGAAGGACTGCGCCCGGAAGACCATGAGCTGTCTTTTTGAGGGCCTTCTCAGGACGTTCCTCTGAGGAATGAGTCTGAGGAGATTCTCTTCTCTTTTGAGGTCTCCTAGACGTTAAGGGCAACACCTCAACACAGTAACTGGAGAAAATAAAGAAACCTCCTTCTGGTCTTAACCATATTAAAGTCGCTCCTCACGACATCTCAATAAATTATTTGAGAAAGTGCCACATACCTTGCAGCCTTTGCTGTTAGAGTGAGGAACAGAGCAGAGCAATCTCTTGGAACAAAAAGCGCAGGCTCTAAAATAAATCCTTTCTTTCTTCTTCTTTAAAGAATGTATTTAAAAATAATCCATAGTAGAAAAGCAAAATCATTGAAATTAAGTAAATTAACACAGAATCTGAGCAGAGCTCAGGGGAGACTCCCTAGCACAACGTGCGGTAGAAAATCTGAGAGACTGAGGCTCCTGGCAGGAAGGTTCTAGAGGGAGGTGATAGCTGATTGGCTGGCTCTAAGAGTTTGGTCCTTTTTACATAAGGACAAGGATAGGCTACTAAGGTGAGGCCCTTAGGCCTATTTTCTCTATGTATGTCTATAGGACATTACTTTTCTATGTACCGGAGGCTCCCGTCTCGACGACGGGGAATGATTCAGGCATGTGAATCTATGAAAGACACCCCTAATACTGGATAAACAAGTATTACCAACTCACAGAGTCAAATGCCTTGTCATTATCAGCAAGGATAACTGCTACCGGTCCCTCTAATCCAGTGTTCTTCAAACTTTTTGATGTCGAGACTCCAGTATCAAACCTTTTTAGACGTAAGGACCACCTCTGACAACATTTTCTAGAAACTGGTTCTCCTCATCATCAGCATCTATCGACAACCATAAATGCCCCTGTTAGACCTGGCATCATTTGACACGTTTCCAGTGTTTTTTTTCTTTCTGACCGTCTTATGAAATACGGCGCATTCCAGGCCTTTTCCCTTCACAAGTTGCTGCCTAGCACCAACGTAGCAAGATTGTTTTTGTACGGGAAGAGGCACCTTCCTTCACCAAAAGAATCCTGAGGGGCGTTTTCCTATTTCTATGTGAGCAGCAGAATGCAGCCCACATGGAAAGATGAAAAAACGAGGAGAAATGAAAACATTTCTCCTTGTTACGCTTTTGCTGGAGAGGCATCAGTTTTTGGAGCTGCCCCAGGATTACGTGATTTTGTAAAGAGGGGGCAGCATCAAAATCCATAGGCTATGTGTGGGAACCCCACGCAAAGCCCATGGAACACCTCCTTGATCAGACCCCCCTTGGATATTGCAGCATATGTTTGAAAATTTAGCACCACAAAAATTAAAATTTAGTGGCACAAAAATTGCAATTTTGCGGCATTATTGCGCCACTTTATTTTACTTGTAATCATTCCTTTCCAGCCTTAAATCATTGAAACTATTTTAGCACAGCATTCCAATTTGAAATAGACATGTTTAAAGTGTGTGAGTGTTCGTTTGCCTTATTCTCCTTTGTGGTAACATTCTGGATCATAGGTGAAGCCAAGCACAATAGCCCAGGGTCGCTAGTCCTTCTGTTTTCTGTGGCACTGTGCTGACTTGGGGCTAGCGGTTCCAAGCCCCAAAGGGAAAGAGGTGGCCTGTGGTCGCTTGGTCATGTACTGCAGACTCCTCGGAGGGAAGTCTGGCTTCGGACCTGGGTGACTGAAGGTGTAAGTTGTGCAGATGGAAGGGACCCTTGACTTGGGAATGAAGGGCTGGTCTATGGACGACTTGAGCATGCAGAGCACATCTAAATGCCCCTCAGAGGGCAGCCTGGCATCGGGTGAGTGATTAAAGATGGAAGTGGGACAGATGGAAGTGGGACAGATGGAAGGGACCTTTGACTTGGGAATTAAGGGCCTATCAATGTCTGGTGCATGCAAAGCATGTCTACAGACTCCTCGGAGCATGTCTAGAGACTCCTTGGAGGGCAGCCTGGCAAAGGGCATGGTCTCTTGATCGTAGCAGTAGGGGGGAGGTGGTACTGTCACTGAAGGGAAGGGCAAAAACAACAGTTGATGGACGGAATGCAGAACAATGTCATACATTCACCCCAGTACAGAGATCTGGGCCTAAATCCATCTTTTTTTTGCTCACCATGCCATTCCAGTTTGAACCCAGCCATATGCAAATCAGTCTTGACCCTGTGCCCCATTGGAACAGTCCTGACCAAACTGCCAAGCTAGGTCCTCCCTGGACTGGAAACAAGCATCCTAGGACCGGTTTCGGGCTTTCAGCCCTCATCAGCCAGGATAGCTTGATTCCAGTGGCATGGAGAGCACAGGACTCATATCTGAGCATACCCGTCCCACTCGAGGTGACAAATGCAAAAACAACAGTTGATGGACAGAATGCAGAACAATGTCATACATTCACCCCTGTACAGATATCTGGGCCTAAATATATAGTTTTTTTGCTCACCAGGCCATTCCAGTTTGAACCCAGTCGTATGCACCTTGTGTGTTTTACTGGAAGAGAAGGGCCCTTGACTTGTAATTGCATTGACATACTGCTTACTACCCTTACAAGGCGTCAAGGCGCTTTCCAGTGAGTACACGCTATTCGGAACCCAAAAAGGATTAGTGGTGAATTAGTATTGGGAAATACAAATGAATTTGAGCTGTGGACGTGTGAGTCTGTTAGTTGGATTGAAAAGGATAGTGGAGGAATAGAAGAGGGAAGGGTCTAAAAAGTGTGTATTTGGCGATCATAACATTAGGAGGTTTGGGATGAGTAAAAAAGAGATGGGGGGTCAAAAGTCTGGAAGTAGATTAGGGAGAACGAGTAGGTATTGCATGAGTCTAGGAGGGATACATGAGGGAAGGGTGTAGAAAGGCTTGTATTTATGGAATTATGTGTATAGCAGAACTTAAAAATAAGCCCAGGACAACACGGTACCGGGAGAGCTTGAAATAAATTAGTTTTATTTTGGTGAAAGACACAGGCACGCTTCTAACAACTTTTACCCATGTAACTCATCTTGCAAATGTGCCATCCTTAACTGGTCATATTTTGCCTCTACAAACTCCTGCAACAAGAGCAAATTTGCAGCAAATAAGCATCATTCCCCTAAATATTACATGGCATCCTGTAAGGACGCGCAGGTTTCACAGTTCTCATTTAAAAATGGGACGCCCAAAAACAAACACAATAGAACATCCAAAAAAGATTGGCAGCCACCTTTTTGAAAAAGTCTAATAACCCTATTAGACAGGATTAATATTACAATTTGAGCAAATGTTACCCTTCTAACAGCTACTTACAAAATGCTAATTTATCTCACACAAACCAGCACATCAACAGAATAAATAGAACAATGGCAAGCAAAAGAATGGAACCACCATAGGCAACCTTAAATTGTGGCAAAATTACAATTACTGTGCTGGTCTGTACACGATTGAAGTGGCCATGCACTCGCACAAATGAGAAACGCAAATACTGTCCTGGGAAGCGCAAACTTTAAAAATTTCAAAATAGAAAGATGGATTTCCAGGCTGATAAGTCCTACACAGGAAAGAGATAAAACAATTTCACTGGAAAACTTGTTATTTTGGCCAAAGCCTTGCTTGCTTCTTACTAAAATCACGGAACACAACTCTCCCTCTTCTTCCCCAAAATCATCCACCTAAATGTGTACCCATCCATCCTTCAGTCCCACAGCTTCATCTCTAGTGGACCTACAGGTCTCAGATAAAATGACTCGTAAAGTTACTAACGAATTTTAGTGCTAGCTTTAGGTCTGCCCATATCAACCAATTGAAACTCAGTTGTATTATCGACCTTGGAAGGATGAAAGAGTGAGTTGTAACAGCTCACAGTAGAATCTTGCCACGTACAGACCTGTTTTTCCTGTACTGGCTCAACCTGCGACCTGCTCAGCCCCAATATACACATCCGATGTCAAGAGCAAGATCAGGCTGCCTCGATCTTAGAGGACGCAGTTCCAACTATACTCTGTTTTACACATTTATAGGGATGTTTGTGCCGCCTTTGAATACATGTTTTGCGTGCAGAAGAGAAGCTTTCTTGGATGCCATGGTTTGGATTGTTGTTGTAATGCATTTGTTTTAGCTATGCTGGCTGTGCGGTATTTTTAACAGCTATTATTATAAATGTAACAGAATATTACACGTTGACACATTTAGCTACACGTTTGGCATTCCACACTTTACCATCTTGTGTAACAATGCTGTTGCGATTAATTCTTACAATTTTTATTGGTTTGAGTAAAATACCAAGTTTATGTATCCTGACCCACTCACCCACTACAAAACTAGGCTCTTTCACTTTCATGCGAAGATCATACCCAAATTTACTTTTCTGTTGCTAATCATCTATTCTTTGTGCTATTACTTCTTTATCAATTGCTGATCTTTGGTTCTTCACAGCTTTTTTAAACCACCAAAGGCACAATTTCGAAACAGGCTCTCTTCCCTTAAGCAAACAGAAAGGTGAAACCTTAGCAGTAGATTGAGGAGTTATCCGGCACAACCATAACTTATCCCTCAAATTATCCTTCCACAACGATCCAAAATTCCGCGTCCACAAAATATCTTGTTTAAGAACTCTATTGTATCTCTCCGCTTGACCATTTCCTTGCGGCTCATACAACGCAGTAGTCATGTGCCGAATGTTCAGGAACTTAAGAAAATCTGACATTTCACATGATTTCATCTGCACACCATTGTCGGTAATGAGAAGCTCAGGATAACCCTCACGAGCAAAAACGTCCTTAAAAAATGAAATAACTGTCTCAGAATTCGCATGAGGTACTAACTTCACCTTTGGCCATTTGGAGTGGTAATCGACCATAACTAAAGCAAATCTACAATCTTGAGGTAAAAAATTGAATGCACCAGCAATATCAAAACCTACCTTTTGCCAAGGAAATTCTGGCCAACGAATAGGTATGAGGGGAGCAGGATTACATATAAGCAATGTTTCGCTACTCTGACATTCAGAACACTATCTCACAACTCTGTCCACAAACCTGTCCAACCCTGGCCACCAAAACACATTCCTGATCCATCTTTTCATGGAAGACATACCTAAATGAGTTTTGTGACTAACACTTAAAATATCATCATGAAGAGACACAGGAAGAATGCATTTACCCTGACGGAAAATTAAATCACCTTCAACAACAAGCTAATCAGAAACATTCCAATAAGGAGATAGTTCAGCTGAAATCTCAGACCTAGTCGGCCTTCCTACCCTGATATAGTTGATAACATTAGACAAAATGACATCAACTTGCATGGCCACATCTCTTTTGATATTGAGCTGAAACTTCCCGAAAGGATTTCACTAACATTAGCAATATTTTTTCCACCTCACACTCTTCACTAATTTCACAAGGAAGCCTAGAGAGACAATCTGCAGTCACATTAATTTTCCCCAGCACATCTTCCACTGAAAAGCTATATTCTTGTAACTGGGACATCAGCCTAGCTATGCGGGCTGTAGCATGTTGTCCTCTTCCAGGAGATAAAGTTAAAACCAAAGGTTTGTGGTCTGTTCTCAAAACAAAACGTGCACCCCATATGTAATTACGGAAGTGCTCAACACTCCACACACATGCCAGCAACTCTCTTTCAATGACAGCATAACGTCTTTCTGTCATATTAAGTGTGCAGGACGCAAATGCCACATTCCACTCTTCATTGCTAGCATGTTGGGACAAAACACAACCTAAACCATAAAGACTTGCATCAACCGCGAGAATACAGGTGAGAATACATGTCTTGTTCATACAAAAAGGTTTAAAGGTGGGAGCAGCAATCATTTCTTTCTTAATGTTGTCAAAAGATCTCTGTTGTCTTTCTCCCCAAACAAACTCAATATTCTTCCGTGTCAATTCTCTTAGGGGTTCCATCTTAGAAGCAAAGTCCAGAATAGATTTTCTGCAATATTCACATAGTCACAAAAAAGAAAGAAGCTTATCTTTGCAGTCCGGTGCTGGAGCTTTTAAAAACGCCTCAACAAGAGCTTTTTTTGGGTACCACACCATCTTTGAAAAATGTATGCCCCAAATACTCCACTGAATCTCGAAACAATTTGCACTTATTTTTTTTTAGTGTCAGCCCATGTTCTTTCAAAACATTACAAACATTCATAAGATGCTCCGTCTGTGTCTCTTTATCTGCGTAAAATAAAGAATGTCATCTTGAAAACACTACACATACAATTGCATATTTCTAAATAGATGACACATGGATCTCTGGAAAACAGAAGCTGCAGAAGCCAATCCAAAATGCATCCTCTTGAATTGGTACAAACTCTGGGGAGTAATAAATGCTGTCATGTGGCGTGAATCTTTGGCAAGCTCAATCTGATGATATGCAGATCGAAGATCAAGAGCAGAGAAAATTGTGGCACCACCTAGCATGCTAAGTACTTCGTTAATATTAGGTAATGGATGGCAATCTACTTATGTATTAGCATTAAGAGCTCTAAATCAATACATATTCTCAAGGATTTATCAGTCTTCCGTGCCAAAACGATTGGAGAAACCCATTTTGTTGACTCCACCTCTTCTATCACTCCTCCATCTAACATTTCTTGTAAAACTTTACTTAATTCCTCCCTTACATCAATGGGGACATTTCTAAGTTTTTGTCTAACAGCAGACACACCTTGTTTGAGTTTTATCAAATGAGTGAAACCTTTAAGTTTTCCTAAACTTTCAGAAAATACATCAGGAAACTCATCCTCAATAAAGTTAACTACTTCTTTATCCTCAACAACAGTGAAAGGTTCCTTGTTGCGAGGGTTTAAAATGATACCCAGTTTCCATTGGTCTCCCCAACCCAACACATTCACACATTTTTTTGCAACATAAAGTTTTATATAAGCAACTCTCTCTTTGAATTTCACCTCAGAAGCAACAAAACCTATAAAATCAATGGAGGACCCATCAAACCCTTGGGCAGTAATGTCAGGGGGACATAAGTCTTTGATAGAAATTTTACCACAGAATTTTTCATTAAAATAAATCTCTGTGACAATAGTCCACGGAGATCCTGAATCCGCCATAAGTTCTAAGTCTTTGTTCAAAAAATTTACAACACATTTAGGAGAATTCAATGTTTCACCCTCTAGGGCACAAATATTTATAACAGAAACTACCATTCCTTTGTCCTCAAAATGTTCTGCATCAGCAAAATGAGTGCAAATTACACAAGAGACTTCAATATTTTGACTGTACATTTTTCTCTTATAGAGATTCTTTTTCCTATCATCTCTACATGCTTTGGCGAAATGTCCTATTCTCCCACACTTAGTAAATTCTTTCCCTATTGCTGGACAACATTTAAAAGAAGCCACATGGTTGAAACTACCACATCTATAGCATACTACATTCTTATCAGAACTTTTGTTTGTACTAGGAGCTTTAGTAGAACTGTTCATGGCACAAAATTCATCAATACACTTATTGCTCTTGTCACCTTTAGCATTTACATCCTCAATAGTTTTCATCCACTTTTCAGACTGTTCAATGGCTTTTGCAGTAGCTATGCTGTCATGTAAATTGGGATTACCTAAAAACAACAATTGTTCTTGTGTTTTTTTATTCCTAACATTCACAATTATCTGGTACCTAATCATTTCATCAGCCATATGACTCTGACTCTCTTTGTGCACGTGTATAAAACTTGTACTTATTGAGGGCCAAACTGGTGGTAGGTTTAAATCTTGTTTCCAAACGTAAAAGTGCTTCATCAAAAGTACTTAATTCTCCTTGAACTATTGGCAAAGGTTTGAAAACAGCTTGTCCCTCCGACCCCAAACATTGTAGGAAAATATATTTTTTCCTTTCATTACCCATTCTCTCACCATCTATAGCTTTCATGTAGGTTATAAACTCCACCTTCCATCTCTTCCAAGGAATGGGAGGTTCACCTTTACATTGTAAAAACTTTGCAGGGTTCAAATTGCATGGTAGATAATAATAATTTTGTAAAACTGTATAAAATATACACGCTCTTAATGCCGCAATTCATATACAAATATGAGGACAGAAAAAAAAACCAATACAATGAATGCAATGAAAATAATTTTCTACAACCGCATGAGATACACACAATTAAAATGTAAAAATTAATGGTTCAATGTCATGGAGTAGATACTATCAACGTAAATGTTCTGAAAATACCAGAACAATGTATTTGATAAAATGATGGGTAAAGGAAATTTTGCACATCAAAGTACCTCTGAAGCCGTGTGCATCGGCGTGTGAGTGACGAAAATGTCCCAAAATACTTAATAAGGGATGCACGGTCGTGTGCATTGACGTTGAATATAATATGAAGTGAATTTCAGTTTACTTCACACTCGTTATGATTTCTGCCAAACTTCGTTTCCACAAAAACGTTGGATTCAATCGGCGTCCAACCTGATCCAAAATGGCGTCACGTAACACAATGCCGGACGTTGTCTTGTTGTTACATATAAGCTGAAGGAAAACAATGAAGGGCTGCAGCTATGTGACGGAGGCTTGCTTGTCGACGCTAGTTCCAAGGGCGCTCTGAAGGGTGTCAGAACCGCGCGAGGAATGTCAGCAGAAAACAAACTCCAACCGTAGTCTCCTTGAAAGATGCAGCAGGTAAACTCCACAAAACAGTTGAAAATCAATAAAAGAGCTCCTGAAAATGATGAAAAAATGCGGCAAAGACAGTTGTAAATCACCGAATGTCAGCAGAAATCGTAATACCTTCAAACGGCAATATCCAAGTAAAAATATATATATTTTTTTAATGGAATAAAATGTTATTGTACCGCACCAGTGCCTTGAAAAGTAGCAGGTACAGTTTTCCCTCGTTGCCAGTGTAGAATTCCAAAATGAAAAGTGCAGGAAGCAAAAGTAGAATAGTTAAAGGTTTAATCCAAAAGACACAGTACTGCCATGACCAAGTCCAGTTGCAGAATGAAAACAAGTTACTTACCTGTAACTTTGGTTCCCCAGTATTGGTAACTTTCATAGATTTTATAACTACAAGAAAAAAAGGGGGAGTCCTAGGGGATGTTTATCGACCAATCATTGCTACTGCCCCTATGCATATACAACTACCAACACAATGTAGCAATGGGTCAAGAAGAAAACTATATTGTATGTGTCTGTCAATACATGACCTCAACTGTTAATGATAAACACCGCCCTACATCATCTGGGAGCCTTCACCATGAAGGTAGATAGTCGTACCCTCGGAAGATTTGGCCAGGCTCAGCCTAATCTTACCAGTATGTCCCAGTGTCAGTATGATCTTTCTGGGTATCAAGTGGTAACTGAATAGCAGTGCTAACTAGTGAAAATCATAAGTGATTAAAGTGAAATGAGTAAAATTGGGTAGTGAGGGGGTATAAATGTTTTTAATAGGCACCTCCTTACTCCCAAGTTTAAAAAAACAGTGCAAGTAGTAGTATAAACAAATAACTACTAAGATAGGTGTTAGGTCGACATGTTTCTGCAGTTAACAGGGGCCCACAGGTCTCCTACTGCTTCATCAGGACCATGAATGCTACTGCTAAAGTATTGTGAAACAAGTGAAAGAATTTTTATATCACCTGAAATTCTCCTGCTAATTGGTAGGAGAATGTAGCCCCACCTCACCTGGCTACAGCGCAGGTAAAACGGAGCACCGCTCTGTCCCTCGGTACCCCGGACGTCCTTCTGGGCTGTCTGTGGGCCCCGGTTAACTGCAGAAACATGTCGACCTAACACCTATCTTAGTAGTTATTTGTTTATACTACTACTTGCACTGTTTTTGGAACTTTCATAGATTCCCATGCTTTTGTATCAGAGTAGCAAGCAGTTAGCAATAAAAAAACACATTTTGTGTCATAAATCCATTGCAAAAGCCAACATGACATAAAGATACAAAATGTGTGACAACGGAAGGTGGGATAGAAAGGAAAGCTCACCAATTATTGGAAGAGGTTCCTCAGGACAGCCTGGCCCACTGCCACATCCTCTTGTTGTAAGGACTCCAAGCAGTAATGCTTAGTTAAGGTGTGAACGCTGCTCCAGGTAGCAGCTCTGCAAATACCTTTAATCTGTACCCCCGCAAAGAGGGCCGCTGAAGATGCCACTGATCTTGTGGAATGTGCACGAATCCTGCCAGTCAGAGGTTTCCCTGCCGCAGTGTGGCAATGCAGAATGGCACTTGAGATCCATCTTGATATCCCCTGTTAGGATAGCGGGAGGCCTTTGCTTGGACCACCAAAGCCAACAAACAATTGAGAGGACCTCCGAAATCCCTTAGTGCGATCTAAGTAGGATCTTAAGCACCGTTGTACATCCAAAGAATGAAGTGTCTTTTCCGCTGGAGTAACCGGTTGAGGAAAAAACGCTTTCAGAATAACCGGTTTGTTCAAGTGGAAGTCCGAGGGTACCTTTGGGCATAAACCTAGGGTTAGTTCTCAAGATTACAGTGTTCCTTTTAAATTGTAGGAAAGGCTCCTGGATAGTCAGGGCCTGCAATTCTCCAACACGTCTAGCCGATGTGAGAGCGAGGAAGAGAGCCAATTTCCATGAAAGGAACTTCATGTCAGAACGAAGAATTGGTTTGAATGGGCCTTTCATGAGCTGAGAAAGGACTAGATTTAGATGCCAAGTAGGAGGCGGAGGCCTCACTGGTGGATAGACTCTGAACAAGCCCTTAAGAAATTGTTTGACAATCCTGGAAGACCACAAGGAGTGTCCAGACCCAGACCTTCTGTATCTTGAAATGGCCGCCAAATGAACCTTAATTGACGAATGGGCTAGCCCCGACTTAGCCAGGGACAGCAGATAAGGTAGGAGCTGATGAGGCTTGGAAGCAAAGGGGTCAATATTTTCCCTCCTACATCAGAAAGAAAATCTTTTCCATTTAAGACGGTAAGTCCTGTTCGTTGAAGGAGCCCTTGCCTGGGAGAGGACCTCCTTAATTTCGCTTGAGATGGGGAGATTCATAAACTCTCGCAACTCAGGAGCCATGCTGTCAGGTGTAATGACTATGGATCTGGGTGCCAAACTTGTCCTTCGGACATTGTGAGGAGATCTGGTATAATCCTCAAAGGAAGAGGAGGAACTTGCGACAACAGATGGAGTTCCGTGTACCAGTACTGTCTCGGCCAAGCAGGGGCTATCAAGATCATCCTGCACGGCTCCACTTTGATCTTCCTGATGAGCCGCAGGATCAGAGGGATGGGGGGAAAGGCGTAGACAAATGTTCTTGACCAGGCTATCGAAAACGCATTCCCCAGTGACCCTCGGTAGGGAAATCTGCTTGCGTAAGACCAGCATTTCTTGTTAGTTGGTGTGGCAAAGAGATCCACCTCCGGTCTACCCCACTGGCTGAAGACCTCTTCCAGAACTCGCTGGTGCAATTTCCACTCGTGGATGACTGAGGATGACCTGCTCAGTCTGTCGGCGTTCTCGTTTAGAACTCCTGGTAAGTGTTCCGCCTTCATGCGATATTCCGTGAAGTATCGCCCATTCCGAGATCTGTTGAGCTTCCTGCGACAACGGACGAGATCTGGTTCCTCCTTCCTTGTTCACGTAGTGCATGGCAGTGGTGTTGTCCATCCTGATAAGCACTTGCGAACCTCCTAAGCAGGAAAGAAAAGCTTGCAGCGTCAGTCTTATTGCTCTTAGCTCCAAAAGATTGATGTGGAGCCGTTGCTCCTGAGGAGACCAATGACCGCTGACATGTAGGCCTTGCATCACTGCTCCCCAACCCTCCAATGATGCGTCTGTTGTTACTACTTGAGGAGACGGGTCGTTTACGAAGGATAGACCTTGGGACAAGTTGTCTTGATCTGCCCACCATAAGGCCGCTTCCCTCATCATTGGAGTGACGGTCACCTTGTCCTCGAACGATCCGTGAACCTGTTTCCATTGGTTGTCTAGTTGCTCCTCTAGAGGACGCATCCTCAGTCTGCAGTGATGAATCAGGGGAATACGCGATGAAATTACCCCCAGCAGAGATTTGTAGAGGCGTACTGAAAGACACCTTCTTTTCTTGTAAGTCGCGAGCCAAGGTTTGTAGTTTCTCCCACCTTTCCAGGGTCGGAAAGGCTTTCGAGAGCTTTGAATCCAGGATGGCTCCCAAGAAACACGCTTTTCTGGATGGGACTAGAGATGACTTTTCCTTGTTTAAAGTGAGTCCCAGATTTTGAAACAAGTTTGTACAGGCTCGAACAGCGCCCCGTGCTGCGTCCCTGGACGGGGCCTTCAGCAACCAATCGTCCAGGTAGGGGAAGACTTGAAAACGGTTTCTTCATAGGAATGCCGCTACTGGCGCCAGCACCTTTGGGAAAATCCTCAGGGCTGAGCGAAGACCAAAGGGTAAAACCCTGAATTGAAAGTGGCTCTTGGCTACTGTGAATCGTAGAAACCTTCTGTGTGCTGGGTGAATCGGGACATGGAAGTAAGCTTCGTCGAGATCGAGCGTGGCCTTGAAATCCCCCGGACTGATGAGCCGCAAGATGTCTTGGAGAGAGACCATCCGGAAGGACAGGGAGATGAGACAGGTGTTGAGCTCCCTGAGCTTTAAAATGGGGCGCCATTTCTCCAGCGTCTTCTTTACCAGGAAGAACCTGGAATAGAATCCTTGTCCCCTTTGATTGGAGGGGACCGGCTCTATCGCTCCCTTCCGGAGCATCTGTTGGACTTCGAGCCACAGGAGACGAAGGTGTGTCGATGGAATGGCTGCCGGGGGCTTGGGTGGAGGGACTTGCGTAAATTCCAAGGCATGTCCTTTCCGAATGATGTTGAGCACCCAACGGTCCGATGTTATTTTGGACCAGTTCTGAGGTATTTGGCTACCCTGCCTCCAACTGATGACTTCTTGGAGGAGGGTCCAGTAGGAAGAGCCAGGAGGCCGCTATTGGCGCTTGGACGCATCCCGTCCTCTGCCAGCCTGTTTCCCCTTATTGTAAGGCCTGGAGTAGTTAGAAGATTGGCCTTGTCTCTGTTGATAAGGCTGGCGGTACTGCTGGGAACCTGAGCAGTGGATGAATAACGCTGCTGTTGATAGGATCCCCTGTAGTTATTACCTCTGCCTCTGGAACCCTAAAAAGAGACTTGCGGTATTGAAGGGTACCCAAGGATCTGGCAGTTTCCGTGTCCTTTTTGATCTCCTGAAGAGTGTCATCGATTAGCTTTCCAAATAGTGCTTCCCCATCATAGGGAAGATCCATGACTTTGTTTTGAATCTCCGGACGAAACCTGGTAGCCTTCAGCCACCCCTGGCGACGGAGGACTGCAGCCCCAGCCAAGGAACGAAACGCTGTCATTGCAATGTCCATGGCACAGTCAATTATCTCCATTGACGTCGCCTCTCCCTCCTGCAAGATCTTTTTTGCCTCTGATGTTGATTCTGGAGGTAGCTGGTCCAGGAATGGAGCAGCATCACACCAAAGTTGGCGGTCATATCTGCCCAGTATTGCCAGGGCATTGGCAGCCCGCACCAGAATACTTGCCATCGACGAGAATCTTTTCCCAGCATTATCCAATCTCCACTCTTCCTTGTCCGGAGGAGTTGTTAAGGGAGCAGAGGGGTTGCGGGATTTCCTCTGCGCTGCTTGTGAAATAACTGAGTCTGGTTTGGGATGGCCTGTTAAGGCCGCCGGCCCATCGTCAGGTGCTCTGTATTTCTTATCCAGACGCGGTAGCACAGGGACCACCGTCGCTGCGTTCTTCATAGCCTTCAGGCCTTCCTTCCACAGATGATCTACTATAGGTATGGACCTTGTTGTCTTCCTGTAGGGTTCCTTGAAGTCGTACAAGAAACAATCCGTGGCCACCGCAGGCATAGCCAATTTGAACCTGCCAGCTGCTCTTTCCATCAGCTGATGGAACCCGCCAATGTCCGCTGGCGGGGAATCTACTGGATCCGGAACTGGAGATGAAGGCTCCGTAATGATGTATTCATCCCATTCAGTCGTATGTACAGAGTCATGATCCGAATGTTGATCCTCATCATGGGCATCTGCCGGCCTGGAAGGATCTTGCGGGAAGGATGTCTGAGGCGACACCTGAGCAGGTAATCCAGGAGTAGCCGTTGAGGCAGAAGCCAAGACAGGCGTTGCAGGCGCTGCCGGAACCAGAATTGGCCTAGTAGCCTTAGATTTGTAGTCCTGCAGGATCTTATGCAGGTCCTGTAGATGGTACTGTAACCATATCCTGCCCAGAATAATGTTGTGACTGGGCCGCCTGATGATCTCCACCATCCTCCTGGTCATATCCCCCTTCAGAGTCAGTCTCTTGACATTTAACCAGAAGTTGAGAGGGACTATTGGCATAGCCATAGGAGTCCTGGTCATCCTCATCCGACTCCCTTTCCTCAAAGAGCAAAGCTGGTGGCAAGGGGGTCACTCTCCTAGGAGATGTCATCTCCGGCGTTATTCTTGTCACTGATATTGTAATTCTTTTTTCAGATGACAATATCGATGGTTGTACACACGTCGACGAGGTTGGTGTCGTCGACGATGAAACTGTTGACAATCCAGCTGTCATCTAATGAAAAGAAGCACGGGTGCACCATAAATTGAAAAGTGCAAACACAACACAATAATTGTACAGGCACAAATAGTGATGTCCAGAGATGTGGTTTGATTGATTGATTTATTTGTCAACAGTAGAAAAGTGAACAGCCGACGCGTTTCATCCTGGAAAGGACTTCTTCAGGGCTGTATTTTTCAAAGAGACATATAAACATACAATTAAAATCATGGACTATTACACAACTCAGCCGAGCAAGAATAGTACAAGTTTAAAAAAATTACACTACTGTGAGTGTACTACAAAGAACAGTCTTAGTTGCTATAATCTTAAGTTCTTGAATTTATCTGAACATAGCTATCCCCAAAGAGATCAAGCTAAGACCAGGTACTAGACAAAATATTTGAAAAAACATTGTGCAACAGAAAATATCATTGATAATGTAGATGAAGCACATTTCAAATATACAACAAGGACAATTAGTTGATTCATATAGTGATTATAAACCAATCAACAACAATCCCTAGCTGGAAAAGGAGGAAGGTAAAAGGGGGAAATGACAAGTGAGATCACATATGGTCGCCACCATGAGATAATATATGTACAATATGGCAACACCTACCAAAGAATAAGCGGTAAACTTATTATGCGGTGTATGCAGTCATGTATTGAAGACCAGAAAATCGGGTTCGGTTTCGCAATCTTTAATAAAAACTGGAGAAGAAAGAAAAAAGTGTGACAAGAGATAAGGAATTACAAAAAATTAAAAAAACATGAGAAAACAAGTAATAACATTAAGCAGAAAATTGATGAAAAGCAAGGGGAGATGGTCTAAATGATCATACGTGAAGAGTTGCCCTCTCTAACATCTTCTATTAAGAAATAAATGGAAAAGGAAATGATTTGAATGAGACTCACATTATAATGTTAGAGCAACTGAAGGTCTCTGAAATATTAAGATCCTCCAGGATGGACATCTAGCTGGGCTAGGAAGTAGGCTGTAAGGGAAGAGGCATGTATATAAGAAATATAACCTTGTTCATGTTGTAAATACAGAACCGCAATGTATTATTAATGTTAGAATCCTTATAACACCTTGTGAGCAAAAGAGTTTCCGTATGTGTCTACATCCGGTTAGAACTAACTGGTCTGTCAAGGAGGCTATAACCTAGTCCACATTTGTAAAAGCCAGATTGCAATGTGCTAATAATGTGGAATTCCTTGCAACAAACCACATACCAAACATATGAGTCTCTGTGTTTAACTTTACCTGGTTAAAACTACATAGTCTGATACAGAAGAGAAACGAATAGTACTCCTATTCAAAGGCTTACCTAAAAGAAAGTATATCGATCGTGCAGTAAGGTCAGTATTAATCCAAATATGAGTAAATATTTAGCAAAGGTGCACCAATTCCAAGGCGTGCACCTAAGTCTGAGAGAAGAAGGATAAGGCACCAGTATTAGATAAGAGCGTCAAAAAATGACTACAAAGTACAGGATTAGAATTGTAATTATACACAAAAAGAAAATCACCTGAGAGTACCCAGTAAGACCGTAGGATATTTTAAGCGATATGTCACCGGATGTTTTATTATTCCTCCACTGTATTTCTATACAAAGAAAAAAGAGAGGAGAGAGAATCGAGAGGTAAGTTTGTAATATTGATTCCCACAATCAGGAAAAGCGGACACATGTATATTCAGAATATATGAGCTAACAAGTGGTAAGCGGAATTGTAACAAACAGGGGGATACTAAAGATGTAACAACGTTAGGTATACTAGCATCTATTAAAAAAAGAGTTAGACTTGGGCAATAGAAATAGGATTGAAAAGAGTGTCAGAGTAGAGTTTGAACTTAAATAGAGCGCCACCTAAGTATAGTTCATGCACCCAAGGAACCAAGGTGAGTCTAAAGGAGATGGACTTGGGCAATAGTAGCAGGGTAAAAGAGAGAACGTCGGAGTAGAGTTAGAACTAAGCAGAACGCACCCTGAGTAGAATCCATGCATCCAAGGTGCCAAAGTAGGCTTAATAGAGTTACACTTGTACAGTAATAGCAGGTTAAAAAAAAGAGAACGTCAGAGTGGAAATAGAATGAAATAGAACTCCCCCTGAGTACAGTACATGCACCCAAGGAGCCAAGGGAAGCCTAATGCAGGCTGTCAATAGGACCGGCTAAAGTATAACCGGAGCTCTTACCGTGAGAAATGTTTATAAACGAAGTTCCGAGCCCAGACGTCGTATCTCCTCAGTCCGTATAGCGCCTGATGGAGAATATCCATTGTTGATCATGTATTTATACCCAAAATAATTGCATAATAGTGTGCACCTGGATGATTATAATCCTAAGCCCCGTTAGATGAAGCGGTGTATGGCAGCGGCCATTTTAGAGTGGTGTCAGTAAACTATAAATAAATAGACTCAAGCAAGAAGAGTTTTAACATTAGCGGTTATAAACATATCGCCAATCATCAAATCTTTGTAAGGCGTATAACATGCCTACATATACTTCGTATATAAATTTATGATATAGATGGTGTAGCGGCCATGTTAAATAAGTAAAGATGCGGTAGTTGTGGCGGCAGCAAACAAACATATCGCCACACATGGAATCTTTACTAAACTTATAACGTATCTTGATATACTTGATATGTGGATATGAAGTATAGAAGATGTAACAAATGAAAAACCGAAGGTCTGTGGTGGCCATGATACATAAGTAAGGAAGCGATAGATATGGCGGCGGCCATCTTAAGATGCTGTTTAACGGGCTCTACCTAATGTAAATATAAGAGAGAATGTAAGGAGGCTGGCGTAAAAAATAGTAGCGTTAGATAAAATATCAATTTGGGCTTATGAAAAGTATGAATAAACTTTAGATCAACGATGCAGATGCATTGTGAAAGTATTCAGAAAATATGAACGGTGATCAAATATTATTGGTAGTCCTATTGAAAAAGTAAAGGGATGCCACAGATACCATCAGCCATAATTAAGCGATGTTCATGAACCCTCGTTAGGTGATCAAATATTATTGGCAGCCCTATTGAAAGATGCCACAGATACCAACAGCCATCATGAAACGATGTTCATGAACCCTCACTAGTAAAGGATGAGTGCGGAAAAGTAAGAAAATTTAAGCTAACAATATAGCGCCACATGTGAAATCGATATAGCGGGATTAACATGCCAAGAAAAATATCAATAGGTCTGGGAAATCCCTTAAGGAGAAATCTGAGTAAACTTATTAAAGTCGACCCTTTCAGGATGGTGTGAAGCCTTATCTGAGATCACGTATTTGCGGCGGCCATATTGTAGTAAGGAGTAACTACTAATAGAACATGGGGTCTTTTTGAACCCAAGGGGTTATAATCAAGGAGACCAGGAATGAATATGGATCTATAATATATCCAATAGGATCTAATTGGGTGTGGGAGATTTTGGTCCCAAAATAACTGGAGTGGGTATGGAAGTATAGCATGTCAAAACAGAAACTGGTTAGTGTTAAGAAATCATCATGGGTGATATTAGAGTTGTAGCGAATAACCCTGGACCCGGGTGGCGTAACCATATTAGAAAAAATCACTTGTCATAGGGCAAAAAGTAGAATTCATACAATTTAAGATATTCCAAAGGGGAAAGAGAAGATTTTAGAATAGTTTGGTATAATCCTAGGTATGTACATGTAGTATTAGAGCAATGTAACATGCTTTCAAGTGTATTACAGACATCCAATTTGAAACTCATGCACAATAAGTATAGCTGTCTAAGCTTAGAAAACAGTTTCTCCGAACATTATTCTGCTAAAATAAATTCAAGAAAACAGCAATCACTAAACATAAAGTTATTATTAATACAGTGGAGCGTACAGTACAACTGCCAACAGTAGATGTATAACAGGGGTATGTATACCTATGTACTGTAGCATGTGAACAGGCATGTGGAAGGGAATTGAACACTTTATTCCAAGAAATGGTGTCGTCGTCGTTAAAGTCGTCGAAGCTCTCGTCGACGTCATTATCGGCGTCGACGCTGTCACTCTCGTCATCGATGCTGTGGTACTCGTCGACGACGCTGTCGTCGGCAAACCTCCCGTCGACGCTGATGAACCTGCCGTCGACATTTCCTTCTTCGACGACGATCCCTTCGTAGACGAGCTTGTCAACGAAACCAATTTTAATTTTGTTTTCAATTTCTTCGTCGACGGAAACTCCGCCGTCGACGCCTTCGTCGTCAAGGACTTGTAACTCCTCTCCGAAGATTGGGAAGAGGGTTTTTTGAAGGCTGGGTCAGTCTTCGCACCCTTGGAAGGCGTAGATGGTCCTACCCTCTCCTTTTCACCTCGGTGAGGAGATTTGCCTGGACCTTGGCTCTGACTCACTGGGGGTCTTTTTTGAGGCCTTAGAAGGACGCTCCACAGAAGGAGAAGGGGAACCCCTACCCCTTTTCACTGACCTTCTTGAGGAAGATGCCGATGCCGAATCCTCAGTGTCACTGGAGACAGTATCCTTCCTGGATTTCAACTTCTGGAGCCATGTCAGAAGCCTACCCTCACGGTCCCGGAGGGTCTTGGTTGAAAAGGTGCAACAGATCTTACAGTCCGCAGCCTTGTGGTCAGGATAGAGGCAATAGATGCAGTCTTTATGCTTATCCTCAATGAAAAGCCTTTTCTTGCCACAGGTGGAACATGGCTTGAAAATGGCATTCTTCTCCTTGTCAGACATCCTGGAAGGCAGTTAACAATCTGAAGTGAATCTGAAAAGAATCTGAAGAAAAAACCTTGAAGAAACTCTCTGAAGAGTAGAAGTTGAGCAGAGCTCAAAGGAGACTCCCAAAGCACAACGTGCGGTAGAAAATCTGAGGCTCTGAGGTTCCTTCAGGAGGGTTCTAAGGGGTGAGGCACTTCTGATGGGCTGATGCCTAAGTTTGGTCTCTTTTACAAAAAGAGGGTGATATGCTACAAAAGGGAATGAGGTCTAGGCCTTTTTCTTTCTCTTTTGTACCAACTGCTATGGTATTTTTGTTACAGAGACTCCCTTCCGACGACGGGGAATGATACAAAAGCATGGGAATCTATGAAAGTTCCAATACTGGGGCAAGGCAGGATTCTAATTCTATAAAGAAGCAAAGGTAACTGGAAGGCATGTGCCACACTCATAAGTACACAATATACTTAAAGGGGAAGGGGAAATATAATGGAAATATAAATAGCAATATAACACTGAGGTCTCAACAAGTGACTGGAAAGAAGCCAACAGAAAATAAATGTAGCTTCTAATGGAGTCACATGTTCAGAAATATGGTATTTGTAGGTAGGCAAATGTTGCCTTAAGCAATCCGTGATTACTGTATCTGGGTTGTTTTGGGTTTTTTAACCTTGTTCGTGAGCATGACATTAAATTAATTTCAATTTCCTGCTGGAGCTGTGAAGATGCCGTACCTGAGGTGTGGAATGCAGAAGATCCCTGAGACTTGTATGCAGAATAGCATGCTGCAGAACATAACCTGGCGATGGATGTGGGTTGCACAGAATAAAAGATACAGTTGTTTAGATTTTGTGGTATGAGTCAGAGAATAGCGATTCTTAGATTGGAGGATATATCCAATCAGTACCATCCTACTGTAATTATTTTACATGTTGAAGATAATGATCCCAGTACATATTCCAGGTTCTTACTTTTTTGTGATAAAGGAAGATTCTGTATCTTTACATGCCTTGCATTCTGTTGGAAATTACAATCTTTTGTGTGGTACTTCTCCAGATGTTCGCTTCTTTTACTGAATTAATTTTTGTTTGCCATAGGACTCTGCAGACTTTTTATCAGCTAACCAGTAATAAAGTGCTTGCGCTCTCCCTTTTTAGCCTGGTAAATCTGGCTTATACCTAATATGCACATTTAATTTAGTTATTACTCACTAATATATGGTACTATATGTAAGCAGGTACTGCAAATTAAATGCTACCAGTGGGCTTCAGCACTCATTCTGCCACCCACTAACATAGCACAGTAAAACCTGTCTCCAGGTCCGCCACTGCAGTCTGAGTTGGCACATTTAAAGTGTTATTTCGACCTAGCAAAACACACTTTCAGCCCGGCCTACAACTTCCTCATTAATGTTTACGAGTTGCCCTAAGGTAGGTCAAATCTCAGAGACTGCAAGACTCTTTCCAATTACGTTTTCAAAAATATGGTATTCGTCTTTCAACAAAATAATTAATAGTGGGCAAAGTACTAAAGTAAGAAACCGTCTGCATTGCTAATACTCTTAAAATTATATTAGGGCAGGGTGCACAGCATTTAAAAAGTAGAGCATGTACGTTTAATGTTTTACTCAACTAATTGCCCCCAAAAATGCCATTTTGCAGAACAGGACGGCATTCAATTTCATACTGGTTGTAAAGGTTGGTATCAGCCATACAGTAACAGAACATCGTGTCATTAACAACTCTTTAGAAATTAGTGAACCGATTTCTAATATTCAAAATGCATTTGGGCACCGGGAAATGAATACACCGAAAAATATCCATCTATTTCTCATCGTATTTCTCTCTATTTTCTAACCCATATCTATAAATCTGCAAAATAACTTTTACAGGAGGTAAGGGAACATCCCCCATTGACCTATTAACACTTGCTGGCGAGGATAATGAAGATGATTTGCAGGATTGGCAAGATGGTAAAGGACAGGAAGTATTTATCAATATTGTACACAGATATGTTTTGGTTGCGCTGTGGATAGCACAGAAATTGTTGGGTAAAAATAATGGCCATGTTTTCTTGATAATACTGAACTGGATAACCATATATTTCCTACCCTTAGCAAAGGTGAGGAACACTTGGCATGCAAGAGCATGATTTTCAAAAGCTGCTGTACTTGCCAAATATGTCTATATTTTGATACTTTTGGAGGGCAAAAGCTTTTTTTCTAACATGAGCCTATTCATGCATGTACCTAATTGTTAGACTATCGAAACTTATGAACATATGACTGGCTACAGAAACTCCTGAAATTGGGAATATATAAACATGTGGGCTTCCTTTTCTCGGGCAGCGAGGCTCCTTAGTTGATGCTGGGGACCCTCTGCTCCATTTTCCTGTGATTCACAGCTTTTAATAAATGCATTAAGGCTCCACTGTACAATGAGGGTGTCTTTAACTATGGAACATTACACTCATTTCAAACATATTAGCTTGGTCATTTCCCATCCAATTTAAATCTGAAGCACAGAATGTTCATAGAATACAGGAGTATTTATTGTATTAATGTCACTTGTGCATTACAGACAAATATCATTAAAAACACGAACTACTATATATCCTAGGGATTTACACTATTACTAGATATGCATTTCTGTATATCAGGCCGCATAATAAGCTAGCGAGTACATTTTATTTCCAGCCACAATGCCCCCTAAGGTACTTTGAGATTCGAATGGAGACTCAACAGAGGGCAAATCCGTAGGTTTCTCGGAGACAAAGAAAAACAAAAAACCTGACATTTTCTAGTTGACAATCTGCCTTTTCTTTAGAACTAAGATTGAAGGTTTCACACATCACAGTTGAGCACTGACAATTTCCAGTTCTTTTTCAGGGACCCATGAAATAGCGATAGTACAACGTAAGACAAATATCAGGACAGGATGATGATAAGGCAGGAACTGCTCAGCACAGTATTCAAGGTTTATTATCTGAAAAGAAAAGAGAAGTATTAGTTTGCTAAATTTCGTATTAATTATTTACACATTATGGGGTAGATAACGTAACATTCCACTTGTGCAGTGTTGCAAAGAACTGTCTATTGACTGATTGCAGCAAAACTTTAACCTGGTTGGTTACTACAATCGTTTTAGAGGCACTTTCATTTCTGTAACAGACACCTTCATTTTCAAATAATATAGAAAAAATATATATACATTAGATCAGAGGTCATGTTTACTAATATTGGTCTTTTGCATTAATCAAGACTGGGGGTGATTACGATGGCGGACGGACTTGAGTCCAATCCGCCAATGTCGCAGGAATTGGGAACGCCCGGCAATATGGCAGTGGTCCCGCACGTGCAATGATATTGTGACCCCCTACTGAGGCGGTCACATTGTGCAGGTTTACCATTGCAGTGGGTGCTGGTGGCTGCAGCACCCGCCGCAATGGCAAAAATGCATGTTGTGCATTTCCCTGCACTACGTGGCAGGCACCACGCAGTGCCTGCCACCTGGTGCACAGAACAGTAGGGGGGAACCATAGTTGCCCCCCAAGTGTACAATTGCATTGCCCCTGCACAATTCAATCTCCGGCAACCTTTGAATGATGGAGGATCGCCATTCAAAGGCTGGGGGAATGCAGCATCCTAATGTGGTGGACGGTGCCGGCCAGGCACGGCCACCATTCTAGGTATGCTGGCCGATTCCAACAGGCAATCGTAACGATTGCCAGTGTCCGACCCGTGGCGGACGGGCTTTCTGTCCGCCAGCACTCCGCCAACCTTCCTTATCTGGCGGGCGGATAATGTCCGCACAATAGAGGTGAACCTGTCACCGGCAGGATGCTGGTGGCAGGTCCTCCATCATACTGGAGTTTAACCTATTTATTTGTGAGATTGGTTACAGAACAATCCATTGACAAAACACATAGTAAAATCTCATTTTGACAACAATACAAGAGTAAAACATAATTGCACAGTAAAATCATTATCACATGAACTAGTTCATCTATTAATTAATATAAGTCTCATATAGTAGATAATCGCAACACAATCTAAAATTTTAATTTCAGTTTTTCAAATATCAGGCAGTGAGCAAAAAGTTCGAGATTCTGAAAAGCGTGCAAGGTCTGGAGTCAGACATATAGATTTTTAATGCGTCTTGGTATATACCTTGCAAAAACTAAAAAGTGTGCCACAGTCTGATCAGATTGCTTACCCACGTTGCAAAGCTTACTATCTGATTTAGTATTCGACCTATGAGTAATAAACCATACTATCGGGCAAATATCCAA
This sequence comes from Lissotriton vulgaris, assembly GCF_964263255.1. Classification (NCBI taxonomy): domain Eukaryota; kingdom Metazoa; phylum Chordata; class Amphibia; order Caudata; family Salamandridae; genus Lissotriton; species Lissotriton vulgaris. The sequence goes on along the minus strand of NC_141689.1, from coordinate 1,934,149,178 downwards.
CCATACTTTGAAAACAAAAAGGGTTTTGGCTGAGAACGGGTACATATAGTTCATGAAGTCTTAGAATTTATAATTCCATTTCATAGTTAAGAACCCACTGGCCAATCTATGTGTGATGGACGATAGGTGCTTTCTTTCAAGAGTACAACAGCAGAATCTCTCCTTCACAATTCCTTACGCACTCGTGGAAAGAGGAGTCTGTCAGCATATTCTTTATGGTTTAATGTGAGATGAGGTTTAAATCATATGCGGTATGCGATGGAGCCTGTTCGTGTGTACATCAGTGTAAAAAAAGGTACTTTAGTGAAATATGGTGCTAGAAGCTAGGGGATAACCCTAAACCCCTAAAACAGAGAAAAGGTGAACACATTTTTGTACAGGAGGCCTGTGCACACGTGTTAGTAATATGCAGAGCAATATCTGCGAATCCGAAATTCTGCAAAATTAGGAAAAACACAACAAGAACAGATAATATATAGGAAAACTGTAAGTATTACGTGTTCTCTGTGTTTAATGAAGAACGATTGCCCAGCCAACACGTGTTAGTCAGGGTGGAAAACCCACAATTTCTTCAGGGTTAAAAGGCAAGTAGGTGAGAGTTGGAAGATCTCTCCGCCGGTTGTACTTTCGTCCCGGTTGTCTTGGGAATGGTGCTTCCAAGTAGTGGCATGTACAAGAGTACAAGGACTTGAATATAACTCCAGTGGAGTGTCACTCCACAAGCGGAGCCTTGAAAATGCTGCCTACGGGTGGATACTTTCAGGAGGACTATTTACCCTGGACTGAGCCCTATACGCAGTATTTTCAAGGCTCTGCTTGTGGAGTGACACACCACTGGATTTATATCCAGGTCCTGGTACTCTTGAGTTTCTTACCTCGAAAATCAGAATTGACCCACTCACTACCACTTCGAGGTTTCATGCACACCTTGCAATTCTTTGTAAAAAGGTCTTTTAAATCACTAAATAACTTGTGTGTTACCAATTATAATATTATGTTATTCTTTAAAAAACAATAATCTAATGGTCCCATATTTATCAATGTGTGCCCATTTAACATTTCTCCCGTGATTGGTGACCGTTAGTGCGTTAGCTTCAATGTTATAAGTCTTGGCCAGACCAGGGATTTTACAGCCTGTTAGATGAATGGTCAAAGGGTCATAGTCACCGGTGTCTTGATATGACCTGCCTATCAACCATAAACCTATCTCGCTCCAATTTTCCTCGTAACCAGGAAAAGAATAGCACTCACGAGGCTTCTTTAGCTCAGCAGCAGTTTTATTTTAAGACAGACGCGTTTCGGAGTATATCATTCGTCAGTGTCGTAATTTTACCAAAACATTGTGATTGCGGCCATTTTTATGTAGAAAACCACATTGCATAGGGATAGAGGTAAAAAGCGGACTTGGTTGGCCCTGCAGTTACATGGGCGCCATCTTAGAACAGTCAATTTTCAATGTCTATTCATCACAATAATCAATGATTCATTTCATGTCTCGACATAAGTCAGGTTTTTCAAAACATTCATCTCAAAAAACTTTTACATTATATATAATACATATTGTAATTAAATAACGCCGTGGATCGGCACTTGCAGCCTAATATAAATAAGGCTGCTTGAGCCCTTTGTTTACCCAGAGATTTCGCAGTGTATCGGCCCCTAAAAAAGGTTTTCGCTTTGTGACATATGGATTACAAACAATAAATAATACATTTCATTCTTCTTGTCTTGTTTATTTCTTCAGATTAACTGCCAGTTCCTCCCCCCATTGAGACCATTTGGTGTCTTTGTTTCTAGGTCAATTATATAGCGGGATTCAAGTCTTCTTAATTTAAGGACTCGATCTCCGCATCTGATGTGTGGAGGTAAATAGTCTAAACAATAATATTGCAACAGATCCCTGTTACTATTATGTTTGACTGCAAAGTGTCGTGCCACGGGATAACTGAAATCCTTGTTTTTTATAGCACGCATGTGTTCCAGTATCCTGAGTTTTACCATATTGATTGTGCTACCTATATATTTTAGTCCGCAGGGACACACTAAACAGTATATTGCAGAGGCAGTTTGACACGTCATGAATTTTTTGATGTGTTTCTTCTGCTTCACACCCTCAATTTTATATGATAATACTCTTTTGCTGGAAATACACGCTTTGCATTTTCCACACGCAAAAAATCCTTTCATGTCTTTCAGAGTGCTTTGGGATTTGGGCATAGCTTTATCTAGATGACTAAATACCAGACTGTCTCTTTGGGAACGAGCTTTTCTGAATGTCATCAGTGGGTTCTTAGGAATGTCTTTTGCTATGGTGGCATCTGTTTTTAAAATGTGCCAGTTTCTTTTTAAGATGTTTCTTATTCTGCCTGATTCATTGGAATAGGTGGTTATCATTCTAAATTTTCCAAATGAATCTTTCTTGGATTTCTCCTTCTTGATTGGCAAATCCTTCCGATTTTAAACAGGTGCCTCTGTTAAATAAGATCATTTGAAAAATGTGGCTTTCACTTTTTAAAATAATCTGTAGCTCCAGAAAGTCCAGTTATCCAGTTGAAATTTGCTGGATATCACATGAAAGTTAAGTTTTGACCCATACACATAGTCTGCCCACCCCTGAGATTGTCACCGAAAATGTGGAAATTCATGTAAACCAGCCTGTAGCACTCCGTAGTAGCCATATTTCCTATAAAAGACAAAAGTCGAAAGTAGCTATAAAAAGGCCCCAGTCGCTATTTTCTAGTTTAAGCCTGATATATTCGAACTCAACATAGATACAGACCTAGGTTTAGTGGTCTGAAAATGAATTGAAGACAGAGGAGTGCTCCCTACAAGCGCTAACATTAAAGTAGAGACAGTGGTAGTGTCAGCATGCTGATTACATAGATTTCAATAGGTTCCAGGGAAAGTTACATGTATAGTACTTGAATCAAACATTACTCTAGGCTGATCTAATGGTCTAATAACTACCGGGCCAGTGTTCTAGAACAGAGTATGACAGATTGCGATTTAATATATTTTGGATGGGCGCAATCAGCCCAAATTACCTGCAGCACCAACCTCAACAATAAACTAAAGGGCCTCCCAATAACCATGATCAATTGGTCTTTTACCTTGCCCCAAAAGAAACGCGTTACTTACCTGTAACAGCAGTTATCCAGTATTGGTGTCTTTCATAGATTCACATGCCTGAATCATTCCCCGTCGTCGAGACGGGAGCCTCCGGTACATAGAAAAGTAATGTCCTATAGACATACATAGAGAAAATAGGCCTAAGGGTCTCACCTTAGTAGCCTATCCTTGTCCTTATGTAAAAAGGACCAAACTCTTAGAGCCAGCCAATCAGCTATGACCTCCCTCTAGAACCTTCCTGGCAGGAGCCTCAGTCCCTCAGATTTTCGTACGCACCCAGCTAGGTAGGCGTAATACAGTTAGAGAGGGATGTGAGTCCTTCCAGGGGAGGCGGGAGGGTTGCATGTGAATCTATGAAAGACACCAATACTGGATAACTGCTGTTACAGGTAAGTAACGCGTTTCTTATCCAGTATTAGGGGTGTCTTTCATAGATTCACATGCCTGAATCAGAGTAGTCTGCAATATATTATGCACATTTCTGATGTAATGCTGCCATACAGGCATGTGAGATAATACACATATTATCATACAACATTGGAACGATAGCATAAAGCAGAATATCATAAAGACAAAAAATGTGCATACCCGGATGGCGGGATGTTGGAAGGCTCACCTCACTGGAATAGATGGCGAAGCACCGCCTGGCCCACTGCTGCATCATTCTGAAGTTCAATATCCAGGCAGTAGTGCCTGGAGAAAGTGTGCGGTGACTTCCAGGTCGCCGCTCTGCATATGTCCAAGATCGGCACGCCAGCGAACAGTGCTGCTGATGTGGACATCGCCCTGGTGGAATGCGCTGTAACATGATCACTCAAAGGCCGTCCGGCCTTGTCATGGCAGAATGCTATCGCTGAGGAGATCCACCTCGAGATGCTTTGTTTCGTGAGAAGCATACCCATACCCATTCTTGGTCTACTGTAGGCCACAAACAGTTGTGATGATTTTCTGAAAGTCTTAGTTTTGTCTATGTAGAACTTTAGACACCGCTTGAGGTCCAAAGAATGTAGTGTTCTTTCTGCTGCGGTGGAAGGGTTCGCAAAGAAAGACCGAAGGACTATCGGTTCATTGAGATGAAAGTCTGAAGGCACTTTCGGTATGAACTTAGGATTCGGTCTAAGCACCACCCTGTCCTGTTTGAACTGCATGAAGGGTTCTTGAATGGATAGAGCCTGTAGCTCGCTTACTCTCCTGGTAGATGTTAGAGCGAGTAATAGAGCCGTCTTCCATGAGATGTACTTGATGGATGCTCGATGAATGGGCTCAAAAGGATGCCTCATGAGTTGGTTGAGGACTAAGTTGAGATGCCATGTCGGAGGGACCCTCCGAGGTCTCGGGAAGGATCTATAAAGTCCCTTTAGGAACTGCTTTACAAGCCTACTGGACCACAGAGATGGTCCTGTGAAAGTCCTGGTGAATCGTGAGATAGCCGCCAGATGAACCTTTATGGATGCATGCGCCAGTCCTGACTGTGCCAAATGTAGCAGATATGGCAATATCTGTTCGGGTGTGATATGCAGCGGTCGCAGGCCTTGCTCTGAACACCAAATGCAGAATCTTTTCCATTTGAGAGAGTATGTTTTGTTGGTACGGTCTGCTCTCGCTTTTGCCAGCACGTCCCTGCATTCCTGCGGGATATTCAGGCTACAGAACTCTGTGCTCAGGAGCCAGGCAGATAACCTGAGCGATTGCAGGTTCGGGTGTTGTACCTGCCTCGGTGTCCTGATGGAAAGGCGATGAAGATCCGAGAACCAGTGCTGCCTCGGCCAGAACGGGGCAATTAGGATCAGGGTACAAGGCTCCGCCTTCATCTTCCTGAGGACTCTTGGGATCATCGGAAACGGAGGAAAAGCGGACGCAAATACGCTCAACCAACCGATGGAAAAAGCATTTCCGAGTGACCCTTGATGGGGATGCCAGCTTGCGTAGTTTGGGCATTTGGCGTTCCCCCTGGTGGCAAACAGGTAGACTCCTGTGACTCCCCATTTTGAGAATATGTGATCCAGTGCGCTCTTGTCCAGTTCCCACTCGTGGGAGAGGGATCTTTGCCTGCTTAGGGCGTCCGCAATGGTATTGTCCTTGCCCGGGACATAGTCCGCCCTGAGCGTGATTCCATGTAGTACCAGCCAGTTCCAGACCTTCTGCGATTCGTGTGATAGAGTGAGCGAACGCGTTCCTCCCTGTTTGTTGAGATAGTGCATCGTCGTGGTGTTGTCCGTTTTGACGAGCACCTGGGAGTTCTGGATGCGTGGTAAAAAGGCCTGTAGTGCCAGATACACAGCCCTCAGCTCCAAAAGATTTATATGGAGCTGTTTCTCCTGAGTGGTCCATTTGCCGCTTATCCGAAGGTCTTGGAGGACAGCGCCCCAGCCTTCCAGGGAGGCATCCGTGGTGATCACCAGAGGTGCAGCTGGAAGTAGAAATGGCAGCCCTATAGATAGATTCTTGCGACACCTCCACCAGTCCAGACTCTTGGATATTTTTGGTGTTATCTTTACAATGTCCTCGAAAGAACCTGTACTCTGTGTCCATTGGTTCGTGAGGGCCTCTTGCAATGGGCGCATCTTGAGCTGCAGTGAGGGATGAGGAGTATACAAGAAGACATCATGCCCAGGAGAGACTTGTAGGTCCGAACATTTAAGGACTTTGACGCCACAGCCGTGGCCAGAGATATTATCTTGTTTGTTCTTTCCATCGAAGGGAATGCCCTTGCGCACTCCGTGTTCAAGGTTGCCCCGAGGAAGGTAATGATTCTTGTAGGGATCATGCAGGATTTCTCGAGATTGAGAGTTAATCCTAGCCGTTGAAAAAGATTGGTGAAGGCGTTGGAGGATTCGGTCACGCCTGTAGCTGAGGGTGCCTTTACCAGCCAGTCATCGAGGTAGGGGAAGACTTGGTGACCCATTTGACGCAGGAAAGCTGCCACCGGTGCAAGGCACTTTGTGAAAATCCGCAGAGCGGACTTGAGGCCAAACGGCAGGACCTTGAATTGGTAATGTTGTCCTGCGACTTCGAATCTCAGGAATTTTCTGTGACACTTGAGGATGGGGATGTGGTAGTAGGCATCTTGGAGATCCAAAGATGTCATGAAATCTCCTTTTTCCAGCATGCCTAGTATTTCTTGGATCGTCACCATCCTGAACGATTGGCTTTTTAGGAAAGAGTTGAGCGCTCGGAGGTCCAGAATGGGCCTCCATTTCTTCTCCTTCTTGCGTACAAGAAAGAAGCGGGAATAGAAGCCTTTTCCTCTTAGAGATGATGGAACTCGTTAGATTGCTCCTTTCTTCAGCATCACAGATATTTCCTGGAGAAGCGGGCGTAGATGTTTGTGTGGCAGTCTGCGGGGAGGTGTTGTAGGAGGGATGGTAGTGAATTCCAGGGAATGGCCGAATCTTATTAATTGAAGAACCCACCGGTCTGTGGTGATGAGCTGCCAATTGGTGAGGAAACGGGTCAATTTTCCTCCAATTTGTAATGAGGGATAGAGTGGCTGGAGTAATTGGTCACTGGCGGCCGCCAGTGCCCCTCTTCTGATTTTTGCCCCTGAAGCTTGACCTTCCGTAAGAAGACTGACAACTCTGTTGCTGCTTCTGTTGGTATTGATTTTTATTTTGGTAGGAATACAAGGACCTATTTTGATAGGAACCTCTGTAAGAGGATTGTCCCCTAGATCTGTTGACTCGAAAGGACTGGTTCCGTGCCTGCAAGGTACCCAGTGCTCCGGCCGTATCGGTGTCCTTCTTTATGGTTTGTAGCGCCTCATCAATCTTGTCCCCAAAAAGGTGCTGGCCGTCGAAGGGCATGTCCAGCACTTTTGTCTGCACCTCCTGTCGGAACGACGTTGCTCTAAGCCATCCTTGACGGCGTAGGACTGCTGCTCCAGCAAGTTGACGAAAGCCGGTCATGGCTGCATCAATGGCACAGTCAATGATTTCAGCTGCTGAGGTTTGACTATCCGTAAGCAGTGCCTTGACTTCTCCCTGCACTGCGTCAGGCAGTTCCGCTAAATAGGGGACTATATCTTCCCAGAGTTGGCAATTATAACGCCCCAACAGAGCTATGGAATTGGCCACTTTGATGGTCATGGCCGATGTTGTCGTAAATCGTTTACCGATCGTGTCCAACTTCCTGCCTTCCTTGTGCGGAGGGGCCGACAGAGGAGAGGAAGGGTTGCGGGAGTTCTTTTGGGCCGCCTGTGTAACCACCGAATCTGGTTTCGGGTGCCCATTGCGGCAAGCTGCCGCTGTAAGTGGGGCTTTGTATTTTTTGTCCAGGTGTGGAACAACCGCAGGTACAGAAGCTGGCGTCAGCATTAGTTTCTTGCCTTGGTCCCATAGAAATTCTATTATTGGAATAGACTTCGTTGTCTTTTGCGTCTGCTCCTTGAAATCGTGTAAGAAGCACTCAGTTTCAGTCGATTCCATAACCATATGGAATCGCTTGGCCGCCCTTTCCACAATTTTATGGAAACCGCCAATATCCACAGGTGGTGAATCTGCCTGGCGTGGTTGAGGTGAAGCTGGGGAAGATGCCACATACTCTTCCTCCTCTTCATGGTCTGACTGGATTTCCTGGACTTCTCCTTCTTCCAGTTCATCATCATCATCCTCATCTGATGACACTACCACCTGAGGTTGGACTCTCTCATGTCGGACTTGAGGGAGAGGCAGAGACTGTTTTGGGGCTGATGCTGGATTATTTATGGTAGGCGTCTGGCTCCCACTTTCCATTGCCGGTGTTTCCGGGAAGCGTTGCTTGTAATCCTGGATAAGGTATTTCAGGTCATTAACAATAGAAACCGGCAGGCATACCATTGGGGTGACCTCCGTGCGAACACTAGTGTGGACAGAGTGTTCATGGTAAGTCATGTCCTCCTGTTCCTCGCCTGTGCTCTGGCATTTGACATGAAGGTCCGAAATGGAAGTAGCTGGATCCAGGAGTTCCTCTTCCTCAGATTCTTCACTCTGGAAGATTTCTGACGGCAACTGCGTTTGCACTTTACTCGGAGACGTTGTTTCCGGCGTAATTTGCTGCTTGGCAATCTTGCCAGACGCAGAACTTGTTGTAGAAGCCCCTGCCGTCGTCGATGGTGTCATCGATGGTGGCAGCGTTAGAGACGACATCTCTACGAGCTTGGATTTCTTCCACGGCTCAGAAAAGGCCAGCGTCGACGACAAGTCATCCGTCGACGGTAAGGTCTTCGTCGACGGTATCTCCGTAGACGGCACTTTGATCGTCGACGATGTCCTCGACGTCGGTGCGGTCGTCGTCGGCGCGTCATTTCTCGTCGACGGCGAGCCCGTCGTAGAAGTTTTCGTCGGCGGCGTCTTCGTCGTCGACGCCTTCGTCGTCGGAGCCTTCGTCGTCGATGCCCTCGTCGACGCCTTCGTCATCAACGTGATCGTCGACGGTGGGCTCTTCATCGACGACGCCGTCGTCGACGGTGTGATCTTCGTCGTTGACGAGGTTTTCGACGTCGACGACGGTTTCAGCAGGATAATAGATGGAATAGGTTTACCTGCTGACGACGATGATGGAGTTGTCGTCGTCGATGGGGAAACAGACGACGCTGTCGTCGTCGACACAGTGGTTGTCGCTGTGGTAATCCTTTGCGCATGCCTGCTAGATGACTGAGCAGGCTTCTTAAAAGTCTGGGTATCTTTGGCAGACACTGAAGATGTCTTAGATCTTGCCTATGAAGACTTCTTTTGTGCCTTCCTAGGAGGAGTGTCTGAGGGGCCAGGGGAAGCTACCCTTGGCCTCTTTAGAGAGACTTCTGAGGTCCTTGAAAAGCTACCCTCTGAAGATTCCACATTGTCTCTCTCCTTGAGCCTGTCAAGCCAGATGAGCAGGCGACCTTCCCTGTCCCTTAAGGTCTTGTTGGGGAAAGACCTACATATTTTGCAGTCTTTAGGGACGTGGTCTGGATAAAGGCAATATAAGCACAGGGCATGCTTATCCTCCACATGTAGCCTTTTCTTCCCACATGAAGAGCAGGCCCTGAAAAGGGCTTTCTTCTGGGATTCAGACATTGTAGAAAGCAGTAGAAAGAAAGCACTTACTGCAGAAATAAGGGGACTGAAGTAATCCTTGACGAGATATAGAATGAAGAAACCACTTTTAAAAGTTAAGTAGACGGTTTTGAAGAGATCCTGAGAATTCAGGCTGTAGACTCCCTAGCACCACGTGCGGTAGAAAATCTGAGGGACTGAGGCTCCTGCCAGGAAGGTTCTAGAGGGAGGTCATAGCTGATTGGCTGCCTCTAAGACTTTGGTCCTTTTTACATAAGGACAAGGATAGGCTACTAAGGCGAGACCCTTAGGCCTATTTTCTCTATGTATGTCTATAGGACATTACTTTTCTATGTACCGGAGGCTCCCGTCTCGACGACTGGGAATGATTCAGGCATGTGAATCTATGAAAGACACCCCTAATACTGGATAAGTCTAGGGCTGTAGGACAATGCCAAATTATGTGAAAAAGTTACCACCTGACCAAATTCCCATAAAAAGAAATCTTCTATCCTTTAACATTTCAGCTATTGGATACAAGTATAATAAACTCTAGGGATGATTTTCAGCAGCACCAACCTAAATCCAGATCATATTGTTACTTTTGAAAATAATTGTACATGTATTGTTCTCTGAAGGAGCCCAAACTATTCTCTCATCTAAATCTTAAACACTACAGAGAGGAAGGGGTATGACTTACCAGAGATCTTTGTATTTGCGTGACCATCTTTTTCATGGAGATTTACATAGTGCGAGACGGTCTATTCTAAGCAAGAATTCATCAAGTGGAGAAAATCGCCATTCATTCACCATTAGCTGCGATGTCAACAGTATTTATGAACATACTGTGGCTATACAACCTTTGCATGTATCAGCATGCAACATGGCTATTGAGATCATAGACGTGCCTCGTGCCATTATAGGGTACGACAAATCTTATCAAGTCTACAGAATTCCTCTGGGACCCAGATCTGCATATTGTCAAATATGTTTTGCAACGTAGGAACTGAAATTATTTTAGATAATTCTGCATGTCTCATCAAGGATAAAGAGAAGATCTTCCACACCTTCGTATCATCCTTAAAACACCACCAGTGTCTTTGTCAAGTTATTCTTCATAACATTGTCGTTATCTGTATTTCTAAATACTTGAAGTCCCATCTAAATATGTGAATGGTGTCATAGCTATGGCAAAAGGGGTCCATCAGAAAATGGGGTAGGAACCGTTTTATTTAGCCTGAGGCTGCCCCAGGAAACACCGGAGGAAAAGGGTGAAATGGTGGGCACAATTTGGAATAGATACTAGATGTGTGTTATCAAGGGGCAAAATGGGTTGAATGGTCGGTAATTATCAGCACTGTATACAAGATCTTCTGCAAGGGTCTTACGTGTCCGTCTATTATGTGCTTATAATAAAACTAATCTGTTCACATCGCAATAATTTGGGAGTCCTTTGACTAAGGGATCATTATCTAGACCAACATGTCAGGGGCACCAGGGAACTATATAAAGGCGACAGGGTAATCCCAGTCTCCTTCAGACTAATTGAGCATTAAAGGACACCATTTACCATTACTTAGGATAGTGGATCCATATAAAGTAGTTTGACTGAGGAGACATTTCCAACATGTAGACAATTAAACTGAACTGACCGTTTTCTCAGCATCCCAAGAGGGAATCACTATAGGTAAATATTTGATACAGGCATAATCCCGGCACAAAGTTGATTTCTCCAAGATATACCAGTTGCTACATTACTTTGTGTAAATGAATGGCTAACAACTTGGTCAGGATTTCCGTTTCGATATTAAGCAAGGAAATGGGCCTGGAAGAGGCACAACTATGTTTTGGTTTCCCAGACTTATAATTCACAACAATCGTGGCCATAGATAGGTTGTGTGGTAACCTTCCATCCTGTCTAGCCATCTCAAACATACATTTCCTCCGCTATGGCGACTATTGGCACTTTGTGCTTTTTGGCACTATTACTACTTAAAACTTAACAAATTCATTAACTTTGATTCCCCTTATTGGATTTTTGTCATTTCAGAGCCATGTGGTGTATTACACTTTATTCGACTTTTCTAGTTCATTTAGGTATTTTCATTGCTTAGCATTTCACCTTTATTACTGTTTTGATACTGCATAAATACTTTACACATTGCCTTAAGTTAAGCCTGTGCGTTCTGAAAGCTAGAAATGGGTTGTGTCCGGGTTAATTTTGCGACTTTAGTGGCTCTGACGGTTCATCCTGACAAGGACTGCGATTATTACTTGAGGTGGGTAATTAGCCCCCTGGACTGATACTTTAATTTCTTACAGTATCCTGAACCTGTACAGTTGAGTAGAGTTGAAATGGGTTATTGGTAACTCATGAAAACAAGTGTGCATCTTTTGGCCTATGTACTGCACCAGGTTAATCATACCACTTGTTGGGTGTCAATAAAGTTGACTTCCACATTCATTAAAACCGCAGTAGAAACAGTACTTGGTTTTACAATAAAGTGACCAAGACCCTAAAGCTCATTTATTGGGCCAGAGTTGATATGGAAAATGTTTTACAACAGTTAACTATTTTAGATTCAAATATGCATTACTCTGTTGTCTGAGCTCAGCAAGACATCTTATTTTTGGTGGATACTCTAACTGCAGATTCCTCACTTTGTGAATAATCTCCAAGCGTCAGACTGGAAACAGAAACTTTTCTAGCAGATCTCCTGTGCGCAACTAGATGCCATTGTGTTTCTGCTCAGGACATGACAAGTAGAACTTCATACAAGACCAACCCTTGCACCCTGAAGTTGGTTGCTTTTTCAGCATTTTGCGCAACCAAACCACAAATTGGTAGGACCAGAGTGCAGATCTATAGATTGGGACCTTTTTAGATGAAAACGTGTCCAATTCACAAAATGGGGAGGTGGGAGAGTCTGTGAAGAATCTGCGGTCAGATAGAGTATCCACCACAAAGATAGTTACTGATGGTAAGTAACTTGTTCCTCTGATAGATACCTTTAAAAGCAGATTACTTGTGAATAGGCACCATCGCAGTACATCCCAAGGTGGAGTGTCTGTAAACTGGATCAGACTAAAAAATCCTGCAGAACCAAGCAGGCAAATTGCCCTTCTCAATGGACTGGATGTGACCATGTGTACTGTAGCCTACGTAGCTGCCTGACAGACATTCAAGTGCACATACTAGTGTAGAGATAGCATCTTTGGTCCTCCATGGAATAAGCCCACAAGCTTTCTGGGGGTTGGCTTTTTGCCAGAGTGTAGCATATTTTTATGAGGCGTACAATCTATAGGAGATGGTAAATTTGTCCCTTGCTTTGCTCCTCAAAATCGTTTGTTCCTTGGTACGATAAACATGGAAACTCAGTGCTCTTTTAGGATACAAACAATGGAGTCTCTCTGACCAACATGGAAAGGAGTGACTACTTTCAGCAGAAAAGAAACTTGGGGCCTTAAACACAATTTATCAGGAAAGAAGGTGGTGTAAGGTGGATTGACACAGAGACCCTGAAGCTTGTTCAATGTCATAGCAATGAAAAGGACTGCCTTTACAGTCCAGAATCTCAAGGGACAACTGTGCAGCGGCTTAAAAGGGGTAAACATTAAGAAAGTGAGGACTAAGTTCAAGTGCCACTGAAGCATGAAATAGCCCTTAACAATTAGCACAACCCCAAGGCAAGTGATTGCTGTGCTAGGAACAAAACAAATGATAAAATGTCAGACAATTTTGCCTGTAAAGGATCAATTTGCCAGTTGCTGCATCAATCCACAAACATGTGCCAAAGGTTGGCATAAACTGATTATGTGTAGGGACACCTTACTGCCAACGACCTCAGGGGGCAGGTTGAAGGAGGTCAATAATTGCAGTTCAGTCTCCAAGCATTGAGATTAAAGTGTGCAGGCTGGGTTTCAAAATCGCCTAGCCCAACCTGGTCCCACTAGGATGATGAAGGCTCACTTGACATTGATCTCCTTTAGATCTCTGGGCAGGAGTGGCAGTGGCCGGAAGTCATCCAGGAATTCTGAGCTCCACTCTAGACAAAAGGTGTGTCCAACTGAGAGCTGCTTTGGAAACTCCAGCATGGCCAAGTGCTGAGATTGTGCATTCTCAGCAGTGGCAAAAAAATGCTGACATTTTGCAGCCTCCTCTGAAATAAGGATGAAGTTCACCAGGCTAGAAAGATCAGGCAAAGTGTCAAAATCCACAGCATAGTTTCCCTGAAAGGTTTTACTTGCTTCGATGTCACCGACTGAGCTGGGGTTTTGGGGTGTGTCTGGACTAGACTTGAGATCGGCTCCAATGGAGCTCAGGAGTGAAACTGGAGGGCACGGTGACACTCTCTATGGAGTTCGAGAGTGGCAGGAAGGGGCAGTTTCTCACTTAGACTCCTTAAGTTTTTTCTTTGACTTACCTTAAAACTTTGACCGTGACGAGGACCAGTTGCAGGAACGACTTTGGGAGTGGCAATGGGACCTTTCTTTGAAATTCAACTGGTCAGGGGTTCTTCTTGTGCTTGGTGATGTAAGTCTGGCTTTACAATACCGTATTGCCTTCAGGTTCATCTGGGCGCAGTTGCTGCAGACTTAGAGCCCTGGTCCAACCCCAGGCACCACAAATAAACTTCATCAGGTTCGGTCACCAATATTTGTTTGCGACAATCCCTGCACAGCTTGAACCCTCCTAGGCGGTGATATTTACCTTGTACACTGGATATATTTTGCTACAGAAAGTCTGGCCAAAGAGCAGGGAGAAGATCTGGATCCGTATCTGAAGAAGCAGAAAGAAAGGAACTGACATCAGCGCGCATGGGTGATGTTTGTATGCAGCTCCACTCGTCACTTTCGGAGTGGAAAGATGTTGACACTGAGTCACACAACCGCACCTAGCGATTCATAGGAAAAAGTCTCTAAAAGTTTTCATATCCTGCCCAACGTCTGGGGAGATTATTCACAAGGTGAGGAATCTGCAATTAGAAGTTTCCCTCAGAAATATATTTTCTGAGCATTAGAATTAAGTACTGGAGAAAACGATTTGAAGCCCACAATACAGAACAGAGTATCTGCTACCTTTAGATTCCATTTTCTCTTAAGCAAAAAGTATTTGTAAAGCATATTGTATGCATAACATGCATAACAAAAACTTCTAACACTCCTCTTCACTGGGTAGAGAAGAGAGTGTCATTTGCACCTAACATAGCAACGACCCGAGAAACTATTCTTCCAGGCCAGGGTCAATCCAGTTGAGTTTTGAACCTATTCCAGATTCATATGCGTTCCATCAATTCCATGTCTAAAGGGAGGTCATTCAACTACTGTATCTCCATGGCATTTATCAGTCTTCCACCAAGTGCTTTTTTTGGGACTGGAGGGCCTGGCACTGGCAACTCAGATACTATTCTGGCACAAAAGGCTTTAGCTTTAGAATACAGGGACTGGAGCCTGCTTGGTTAGTAATTCTGTACACTATGACCATGGATTAATACCTCACCCAAAGGACAACCAGGAGCCAGTGTAGTCTACAAAGTAATGACCCCAAAAGCCACTAATACTGTTGTGGAAGCAAGTCACATTTATTGAAGCTGTCTCAGTGTGTTCCGGGACGCTCGAACAACAAGAGACCAACAATAATCCAGCCGCGCTCCAGTAATTTCCAGCGCCAAAGTAATACTGCTATTTTCTGACAGCTAAGGACATCGTTTTTGTCAGGATAGATATGTGGTAGTCGTAGATATTCGTGAGGGAAAGAACATCATATTCCACTGTAAGCTAGTTATTTAAAACCACATCTAGAGACTTCACTCTGTACTAGCTGTACTTCAGAGTAATTCATTAGCATGGTCTTTGGGCGGGGACTGACAATTTCCCCACTGTGCCTTTTGAGTTCACTGGCAGTAGGCCAGTTTTAATGAAGTAAACCGGAACCCAGCTTTACTTTATCCAGTTCTGGATCTCTGTAAGAATACTTTCCAGATCCTAATACCACTGTTATAATCACTACTCAAGGGTAATACTATGCGTATTTCCTGCATGTATAGGGAAACATGCCACCCACAATGACCACAGGTTAAGTAATGGCTTTCTGTAAATGTTGAGAAGTATGGGGAATGGGGATAGCCATGAAGGACTCAACAACAGGACTGAGCAGCTAACAGACATCCTATCTCTCTCAACACCTGAAAAAAACCTATCCGAAACGGGCCCGGACTGGGAACCAAAAACAGTCTTGGCAAATTTTGTAGGCCCAGCCCACATGCTGCATGTAGTGAGCAAGCCTAGCAACTGAGAACAGCGGGTGGTGAGGCAGGGGCTTCTCACCCCAAGAAATAATGGAAGAATACTGCATAAATAATCCATTTTGAAAACACATTTTTCATTATAAAATCTTGTATCTTGTCCAATCATTGAATGGATAGATGGAAGAAGATTTGAGACAGCTGTAGGGAGGCCACTTTTTAAAATCATTTGTTCTGCAAAGCGCCGAAGTGTTGCAGGCAACAAACGAGGACGGCCCAGTCCCCAGTTCCCAGCAATCACACCTGCCAGCCCACCAGAAAAATGCCTGGGGGCAGTACGGCCAGTCCAGGCTAGATTATAAAGGTAAACCCCAAACTATTTGAGAGACACTGATTTAAACATCACTACCATCCGGAGTTGGTGTAAAAAACTTTTTTGCAAGGTCAATGATTTTGAAAGCAGCAGAGGCCGGGGAGCATTCAAAGTAGTGGTGAACTACAGATCGTATATAATGAAAGTGTGGAACAGAATAAAAAATGATTATGACAACGAAATGTCCCACCTTTTCTGGCAAGATGTAAGCACCAACCGTTCCCTAACTATTTCCGCCTATTTAAAACCGGCAATTAAGGACTATGGTTTAGCTCCTATTTGGAACAACACGGTCAAACAGGAGAGTTTCAAGAAGACAGTAAACAAAATCACGGACTATCTTTCTTTGATAAAGGACAAATATAATTTCACAAAAAGACACCATGCGTGGCCAGAAGTAAATGGTTTTAAGAAAAAGAAGAGCCAAACCTATTTGGAAACATCATGGACGAAAAAAAAATAAACAAATCTTTATGAATGCTAGGTTTGGTATCTTTCCAGGCTCATGTCATTAGGCACCATGGAAAAGACCTGAAGAATTTGGGGCGTGTACGCTTTGTAAATCTGGTCAAGATAACATCATACACCTAATGTGAGTTTGCCCGAACCTGGAAGTCGAAAGAAAAGCTGTACTTAAGAAACTATTTGATGAACGTGGTGTAAGGACCTGTAGACAGGCTCTATGACAAGCTTGGATCCCGAAGACTTAGCAATTAATTCAGCATTTGCGAAATTTCTTATATTGGCCAAGAAAAAGTTGGACGCTTGTGCTTGAATAGTGTGTAACTACTGTCAAGTGATTAATGGAATAATTTTAAGGGTCAGAGTACTTTTTATTGTTTTATGAGAAGTATTTGAATATATGCAATGCATCAGTATTTAACTTTTGGATACATTTTATCCGTTTTGTAAGATTTTAATTAATTAAACAAATAAATAAACAGAACAGAAAATATATTGTATTCCACTGGCAGAATTGGCAGAATGTTGTACACTCTGTGCTCCACTCGTAATGGTGAAATCCAGCTAAACTTTGCCAATCATCGCGTGGCTGAGTTTTCTCGCCCCCCCCCCCCTTACTCCCCCCTCAGTAAGTTGGTATGAATGAGCGAGATTTGGCGCCCCCTGGTGCGTTTTTCGGTCACTAGTAGGGCACCCGGCGACATTTCTCCAACGCAGGCGATCGAGACCATTTGCGAGTATAAAATCCACTAGAGCAGCAGCAAAATCAACTAGAGAAGCTCTGCCCTCTGGTGCGCCGAGATGCTGTTTGTTCTGATTTTTCAGCGCAGCATGAGTTCCTGGCGCGAAATTACATCATGAGCAGTGCAATGTGCATTTTACCACCCATTCGCAGAATCTCCAAGACTTTTTTTTATAATTCAGTGGAATTCCGCGGAGTGAAACCCCGCACGTTCACCGAGACCTAATTTAAAATTGCAGTCCACCACATATCTGCTGACATGAGCATCCTTTCCCTTACATTTAACAATTACTTTGACTATTTTGTTCACTATAAAGACTATTTCCTCCATACTTTCCTGCAGCAGAAATCCTTTCGTAAGACTTTGCAGTGCGACTACGAGGTGAAGGCAGAGGAGTCCTTCGCTGTGCAGGCAAAACGCATCGGATAAAACAAAGATGTTTCAAATCCTATAATATTAGTTAATAAAGAAAGGATTCAATGACGGTCAGGTGCTGTTACTAAAAGGAAAGGAAGCTGCATATTCAACATGCATTACAGACATGATGACAACGAAAACAAGCACTGGCAAAGCCAATAGGTCTCCCCTTTGGGAACCTCTGGTTATATCAATGATTCTAGCGACATCGTGCATCTGTGCTGCACGATGTCGCTAGAAGAGCAAACCTAACTAAAAAGGTGCCATGACGTAGCCACAGTGCAATTTTGTAGGCGCTTGCACCATACACACACATCCCTAAATTTTGTTTTTTCTTTTTTATTTACTGATGCAAGTTAGCTTGGTTAAAAAGAAAAAAACATTAAAAAAATAAAAGTAGTGCCAAAGCCTTTTTTTTGTTGTTTTTAAGTGGGTGGATGGAAGCAAGGAGAGTGGGGGTGAAAGCAACATGGGGTAAGCACAACACAGCGGGGTGTGGGGTAGATGCACATGGGTGAGAGCAACCTGGAGAGCAGAACTGCACGAGGGAAACAGCTGGAATACACATGCACTCTCATGAAGGAGTGTCTGAACAGTAAACGGTAAAGGGGCAGAAGTAACGAGGGAGGGACAAACACAAGAAGAGCAAGGAAAGCCCACACAATTAGTCATCGAAGCAGGACTGATTGCGTTTGTCGGATATTTATTAAAAGCATGCCACATAATGCGATGAACATCTGTTTTCTTATTCTCACCCCACAGCAATTAAAATGTACAAGGTAATTAAATATGAAGTTTATGCAAATGTGAATATGCCCAGTGAGCACTCACCCTAGGGTTCACAGCAAAATCCTACTCAATTTTCACACACTGATTTCCATAAATAAGGGCGACAGGTCATAGATCCCTGTAGACAACATGTAATTCTTTCTTAATCTTTGATGTGACTTCGTTTCACTGGCTACCGAGAACCATAGTTTCAGGCGAGAACAAGTTACGTAACAGAAAAAAAACGAATGCAAACGTAGGTTACAACTTTCCGTGAAATAAAATAAGTAAAAAATGTTAAATAGTTGTTAAAAATGAAGAGCTTCTACAGGAACAGAGAACCATGTTTAGGGCAAGGGTGATATTGAGTAGTGCAGAGTGGTGGTGGTGAGACTGATGGTGGTGGTAGGGTTATTGAAGGGTGTGGTGGTAGGGTATTGATGGTAGGGTGGTGGTGTGGGTACTGGTGGTGAGGGAGGTGGTTGTAAATAGGGTGGCGGTGGCAAGGGTGGGGAAGGAGGTTAGGGTACAGTGATTATTAGGGTAGGGTAGTGGTTAGGATAGTGTGGTGGGGTGGGTAGGGAGGTTTCGGTTGTGGTTAGGGTGGTTGTGGTTAGAGGGTGGTGGTAGTGGTTAGGCAGTTGGGAGTTAGAGTAGTGGGGCTACTGTGGTGGTGGTGAAGGTGGTGGGTATGGTTAAGATCACCTGGTGGTCATGGTAGTGTATTGCCGGTTAGGTGGTGGTTGTAAAGGTGATGGTTAGGGGGAGGGTTTTGAGAGTTGTGTTTTGGGTGGTGATTAAGGTGGTAGAGTGGTCCGGGTCAAGTGGATGGTGTGCTGTAGGAAGATGGTGGGTAGGGCTGGGCGATGGTTAGACGAGTGAAGGTTAGCATGGTAAAGGTTGGGGTAGTGGTGGGGGTAGTAGAGGCAGGCGGAGGGTAGTGGTGTGTAGTGTATTAGTTTGGGGAGGGTGGTGCTCAGGGTAGGGTGCGGTAAGGGTAGTGGAGCTTACAGTAAGGTAGTGGGGTTTAGGGTAGGATGTAGTGATTAAGGTAGAGAGGTGGTAAGGCTAGGGGTTGTGGTTAGGGTGTGGTGTTAGGGGTAGATGGTGGTAGGCTTGTAAGGGTAGTAATATTTAGGGCGGTGGTAACTAGGGTGATGTTTAATGTGCTGGTGGTGAGTGTTTGATGGTGGTCAGGCATAGATTGTGACGTGCAGTATTGGTTAGCATGATGATCAGGGTTTTGGTGGTCGTGGTTGGGGTAGGAAGGTCGCAGGAAGGTGGTGGTTAGGGTGGTAGGCTGGTTAAAGTGAGGTGGTGGTGAAGGTAGAGTGGTTGGGGTGGTGGTCAGGGTTTGTGTGGTTAGAGAGTGGTGGTGGTGGCTAGGATATGGTGTTAGGCAGGGTGAAGGAGGTGGTTAGAGTAGAGTGGTGCTGGGGAATGTTGGGTCGTGCTTAGAGTAGGTTTGTAGTGGTTAGAGAAGGGTGGTTGCGATTAGGTTGGTGATGATTGTGGTTGGGGTGGTGCTTATGATATTTAGGGCAGTGAGTAGGGTGGTGGTGATGGTTAGGGTGGTGGTTATGGTAGTATGGTGGTGGTTAGAGTGGTGGGACAGGGTGCAGTGGTGACAGAGTAATGGTGTAGGGTGGTGGTAGTGAGGGGGTGGTTAGGGTGGTGGTACTAAGGGTTGGGCCGTGGCTAGGGCGGTTGTGGTTAGGGAAGACGGTGGTGGCTAGGGTGGTTGGGTTATGGCTGTGTTTAAGGTGGTGGTGATTACGGTGGTTGTTATGGTTGGGGGTGGTTAAGGTGGTGCTGGTGGTAGTTAGGGAGGTAGTGGAGGTTTCAGTGGTGGTGGTAGTATGGTGGTGGTTGTGGTAAAGAGGTGATACACATACTGGTGCAGCAGGGGCATGGGAGACCAAGCAACAACATGGACAACGGGGGTAAAAGAACAAAAAAGTGTCACCTCAATCCCTGGGCGAGCAGTGGATGGACACACAAAAAAGTAATCAGTACTTGGTCCATGCTCGACAAAAGGAAGAAACAAATGAAGAGAAAGTGAAAACTGGCATACTGATCAATCAGGATTCAGCAAGTAAGAGTGACAGTGAAGACAAGGAATGGCTAGCAACGGGCGGGCTTCAATCTTTTTTCAGGAAGCAAAATGTGTTGCAGGCGAAAGCACATGCAACTACTATTCCAAGACGAGTCCTTATTTATGTGCTGTGCAGATACATGGAGTATTTCTAGGGATATAGGATCACTCTTCTGCATCTCCATTTAGATCCTGAAATCCAGTGTCACTATCTAGTTGAAAAATAAGCTTTTCTGCCTGGTACTATTTGGTTTGTTAATCATCCGTGCAGAGAAAACAACAACGTTCTACTTTCCGCTGCTTGTTTAATAGTTAAAGTATTCTTAAAGGTAGTTCTTAATTTACAAGAATGAATATATATTTCCTTCCCACAACAAGTAGATTTCTGCAGCAGAGCCTCTCAGGGACGAGCACACATTTTTTAAAATACATTTTAACACCCATGGAGTAATGTAACTGAATACATTGAATGAACAAGTTACTTAACTTTGGTAACGCATTATCCGGTAGAGACAATATCAAGCTGCAGATTCCTTACATTTGAATAGATAACCAAGCCATACCAACCTGGCGGTGAGCTTTGAACAAACTGACTATACTAGGAAGCCCTGCAGAACCAAACTGGCGAAATGCCCATCCTTGCGGACCGGACTGTCCAGGCAGTAGTTTTTGGCAAACCTGTGCAAAGATGCACACGTTGCTGCCAGCAGATGTCCAAGACTGGGACACTCCAAGCCAACGCTGTGGTTGCAGCCTTCCCGCTGGTGGAATGGGCTCTTAATCCCCAGGGGGCTGCATTTTAGCTAGGGCGTAGCAGATCTTATTGCAGAGAACGAACCAGCAAGAAATGCTCCGTTCCTGTACTGCAAGCCCTTTCTTAGCGCCCACGTACCCCACAAAGAGTTGGTCGTCCACCCGGAACTCTTTTGTGCGGTCAAGGTAGAACGACAATGCTCTGTATATCCAGATGGTGGAGATGCTCCTCTTCATTAGAGTAATGCGGGGTAGCAAAAAAAGGGGGGCAGAGTGACTGATTGACCCAGGTTGAATTGGGTCACTACCTTCGGCAAGAATGAAGTCCGGGTGCGAAGTACCACTAAATCTGCAAAGAGCTTGGATGACAATGCCTGCAACTCACGCACCCTCCGGGCAGATGTTATTGAGCGTAGAAAGGCTGTCTTGATGGTAAGCAGTCATGGGGACAATTATACAACCGGTCGAAAGAAGAACACATGAGAAATGTGAGGACCATATTAAGGTCCCACTGAGGCATGACAAAGGGCATAGGTAGAAACATATGTACAAGCCCTTTTAAGAATCTATGTACAACAGGAGATTTAAATAGAGAGGGTTGGTCTGACAGCTGCAAGAAAGCAGGCAGAGCAGAAAGATAACCCTTGAGCGTACCCAGCGCAGAGCTCCGCTGGGCAAGGGTAAGAATGAAAAGAAGGATAGTAGATAAAGAGGCAGAGCAAAGGTCATTAGACCTTTCTGTACAATATTATACAAACTTTTGCCAAAGGCAGCCATATTCCATCTTAGTGGAGGGCCACCTGGCCACCAAGATAACCTCACATACTTCAGGAGGAAGGTCAAAAGCCATCAACTGTTGGCGCTCAATTTCCACGCATGGAAGCTGAGAGTTGACAGGTTCAGGTGGAGGACCCTCCCCATCTGCTGTGACTGGAGACCCTGTTGAAGAGACTGCTGGATCAGAGGATGAATGCTCATTTTCCAAATCTCTGGATACCAGACTATCCATACCCAATACGGAACCACAAGAATGACTTGGGCCATCCGTGACGAAAGGCAGTGTAGAGCGATAGCCTCCTTGGAAACTCCAGGGCGCAAAACTGCTGACATTGCGCCTTCTCTTTGGAGAGGAACAGATCTAACCAAGTCTCTCCCCACTGCTGAAGGAGACCTTGTGCCACCTCTAACTGGAGATGACATTTGTGATCCACTAGGCATGGACTGGACAGCTAAGTTTGTCCGCCCTAGCGTACAGAGAACCTGCCAGGTGTTGAACCACTAGGGTTATGCCCTGCTGTCCAGCCAGGTCTAGAGATGTAAAACCTCTTGATAAAGGATCCATGTCCCAAACCCGCCCTGCTTGTTGCAGTACCACATAGAAGTGGTGTTGTGCGTGAACACCTACACTAACTTCACCTTGACAGAGGGAAGAAATGCTTTCAATGCCAACCAGATCGCTCGAATTGCCAACACAGAGAAGTGGAGCCCCGACTCAGCCATAGACCAGTGTCCCCTAATCTCCACTTCTATCAGATGCCCACCTCATCCCAGGAGTGATGCATCTGACACCACTGACCTGGTTGGTTTCGTTGGGGAAGGGAGAGGGGTTTACCTCTGACCCAATCGCGGTTCGCTAACCACCACTGCAGGTCCTTTGCAGTTCCTTCTGAAATCTGGACCATGTCGGAGAGATTTCCCTGATGCTGCGCCCATAGGAACTTCAGGTCTCACTGCAGAGTCTGCATAAGCCATCTGGCATGTTTTGCCAACAGGATGCAAGAGGTCATGAGGTCCAGCAGCCTCTGAATCAGTCTCAACGAAATCCAGTATAGAGGCTGAAATATCTGAACTATAACCAGAATATCCTGGACTCACTGTTCCGGAGGATAAGCCCGAAACCGCACTGATTCCAGAACGGCTCTGATGAAAGGGAGCATCTGGGAAGGAGTCAGGTGTGACTTTGGCATGTTTATAGAGAACCCCAGTGAATGCAAGCTGTCCACTGTAGCCTGGAGGTGAGACATCAGCCTGGGGCGAAGACGCCTTCAACATCTAGTTGTCAAGGTATGGGAGGACTGAAATCCCTAGCCTGTGCAGATGAGCTGCCACCACTGCCATCACCTTGGTAAACACCTGAGGGGTGCTGGTAAGGCCAAAGGTTAGCATGGTGAATTGAAAGTGCTTGTGGTCTACCTTGAACCACAGGTAACAACCGGTGGCCGTCAGGATGGGGTTGTGAAAACATGCATCCTGCAAGTCCAACGCTACTAGCCAGTCTCCTTGGTGTAGGGGAGAGAAGACCTGAGCCATGTGAGCATCTTGAACTTCTCCTTTTTGAAAAAGAGATTGACAGTCCGAAAATGGGCCGTAAGCCTATGTTCTTCTTCAGAATTAGGAAAGTAGGGGGAATAACAACCACTGCCTACTTCTGAAACTGGGACCCTGTCTATAGCCTCCTTGGCCAGGAGAGCTGTAACTTATTCTTGAAGTAAGGCTAAATGATCTTCCGCCAACTGTTATTGAAGTGGTGGAATGGAGGAGGAAAAGAAAGGAAAGGCAGAGAATAGCCCTCCTGAATGATCTGCAAGATCCCTTTGTCTGATGTTATGGACCTCCTGTAGGCGAGAGGATGATGGATTTTCACATCAACTGGTTTAGCGTGGTTTTGTAGAGTCAGACTAGGAGTGCTTGGAGGCTAAGGCTGCCACGGGCTCGGTGGCAGACGACTCCAAGGCAGAATCCTCATTCTCTCCAAAGAGACGAGATCTGCCAAAAGGCATGTTCATCAAATTAGCCTGGATGTAGCTCGAGAAGTCAGACGTTCTCAGCCAGGCGTTGCGCAATAAGCCACTGTCGATGAGACCGCTCTGTCCAGCGAGTCAGTTGTGTCAAGGCCACACCTAATGGTAAATTTTGCTGCATCTCACCGGTCCTTCACTGCCTGGGTGAGTACAGTCCAGGCCTCCTATGTGACCTGTGGCAGCACTTGCGCAACTGTCTCCCAAAGAGAGTGAGAGAAACGGCCCAGTAAGCATGCAGTATTCAATAACCGCAATGCCAGACTGAAGCAAGGAAACATATTTTTCCCCAAGTGGTTCTGGTCTCTTGGAATCCCTATCCTGAAGGGCGGAAGGGAAAACGCCATGAGAAGTAGAAGCCTTAACCACCAAGCTCTTAGGGGTGGGATGTTGACTGAGGAACTTTGGGTCGCCTGGAGCCGAGCGATGGCAGCAGGCAATTGTCCTATTCACAGAAGCCCCCGAGCTAGGCTTGGACCAAATGCCTAGTAATACATCAGTAAGTGCCTCATTAAAGGGCAATAAGGGTTCAGAGGAGGAAGTCCCAGGCTGAAGCACTTTGGGCAGGAGATTAGTCCTGACCTGCACAGAGGATAACTCCAGTCCAAGGACCTCAGCGACCCTCCTTACCACCATGGCATAAGAAGCCCCCTCATCCATAACCACAGTTGGACGAGAAAGCATGCCAGTACCTGAGGATGTGTCCAGTCCACTTGCCTCCCAAAGTTCCTCATATCAGTCCATCTGTTCCACAGACACATCCTGGTGTTTCAAAGGATCTTCAGACCCCTCCCAATCCTCTCCTGTGCCTGAAAAGTCCTGATAATTACCAGGCGATAACAGAGAACCTATGGGTTTTACCAGCGCCGGAGTCAGCGTCGATCTGAGTCATCTGGAATAAGAACGGCTCTGGAACCGACTTTGGGTCAGATGCCGTGGAAGGCCACGTTGGCACGACTGGCATTATCCTGGATCCAGAATCGGGTTCAGGAGGACCCACATTCGCTGTGGCCGAGCAGACGGCATCGGAAACGGATGGGGCCTCCTCTGACCCCACGGGGCCAGAAGGCTCACCAGAGGGATCAGCCTGCTCAAATACGCAGTGCATAGCCTCGTAAAACTCTGATTTGAGTCTTTATCAGATAATCTATGATGCAGTAAGTTCTCTTTTTCACTGGCTTCCCAGCAACATGCAGAAAATGGGAGACTAACAGCTGTTTTATCATTTCTATGCCTTTTTTAAAATATAAAAACAAAGGAGAGTATGACATCGAAAATGAGCCATGCTCTTCTAAAACAGCAAGTAACCACAGTGGTGCTCCTATTTTATCTGTCTAATTTTGCGTTTCTAATTGTTTTGCAACTTAATGTAATTGCACGTATATAGTGTTTCACACCCCTTGTGAGACTGCTTGGGTGGATGAGTGCTACGTTACCGTGTGGACAATGTGGAAAGCATTCTGGTGTTATCAGAGTAACCATAGTGGCGCTCCTATTTTTTCTTAGTTCACTGCACCTAAGCTTGAGGTGGCGGGACAAGGAATAAGGTAGAACAATTGCAATTTACATGAATTCAATGATATACCCGATTAACCAGGTTTTTATGAAATCATTTCAATAACAAAAGAGGAGCAGCATACAAAAATCCATCGAACCAGAACTACATCTATTTACGTAAGATTTTTTCATTCCCCCTCGAAATACTGTGTACTAGGTAGGGTAAAAAGGGATGTGTGAGAAGAAAAGTTTCTGTAGGCCAAAATGGTTGGTAGGCAAACTTTCATGTAGAAAGCTTCAAAGGCAGACTTGAAAAGGAAAAGCAGGTGAGGAAATATTACCTCTACTTAACATTAATTGGTTTAGGACCAGATTTATATATTGGGAGGCAGTCAGTTCCTTTGCCAGGGCAACAGAGTAAATTACTCCGTGATCCTGACAGGGGTATTTGCCCACCAAATTTAGGAATGTCCATTGGCCTAGCAGACTTTTCTAGCACTAACAGGAACCATAGCGGCGGTTCCTGCCCATGCGTGTACGTCTGACAGACTTCTCTTTCAGCATGATGGAGCCATACGGAAAACTCACAATGTTTAATTTCAAAAAGAAAATTGCAAAGCGTTATTTTCTGTTCAAAAGTAAAAAAAAAACAATGCCCCCCTCATCATGAGAGCTTTCTTGCATGACGAGGGGGCATTAAGCACTTTTCAATGCCCTTTACTGCCAGGTTTTTCCTGGCAGCGACTGGCATTGAAAGTTGGCTGTATGCTTTCCTCCCATCTAAATTAGCTGAGTGGGCATACAGCCAAACCTGTAGGGCCATCGGAGGGGTTTAACCACGGTGGAGATGGGAGTAGTCTCCGTAGTCGTCGTCAAGCCTATCGTAGTAGTAGGAGTAGAATTTTATTTCTTGATTAATTAAAATCATTACAAACGAGAAAAAAGAAAAAACAAACAAATATACACAAAGCTATTAACATCCTTGGAATGATCCACCAATTAGGAGTTGATAAATGACATTTTGACAAAATATCAAACCTATGGTGCCCCTAAAATCTAAAGAGGGTGGACAGACCATAATGATGGCAGGGAGTGAAATCAGTTGGAACAGCGTTCCCTCTCAGCCAACATATAAATCGGGCCCATAATCTTTTCGTCTGGACACGGTCACCCAGGATCACAAATTAATTTGTGTATTGAAGTTGAACTTGAGCACTTTTGAAGTATAAATCCCACATCCTAATTTACAGAATTAAGAACTGTTTAATATCATGTTTCTAATTGTATTGTAACATGATGTAATTGCATGTATACAGTGTTTCATATCCCCAATGAGACTGCTTGGGTGAAAAAGTGTTGAACTGCAGTGTGGCCAATGTGGAAAGCATTCTGGTATTATCAGTGAGTAACCGCAGTGATGCTCCCCAGATTGTTATATTATTTGGTAGGCGCTGCTGTTAGCAGCAGTCTGTAAATGCCTATAGAAGGAAGGTATTTGGTTAAGTGAAGAGGAAGGAGAGGACAGATATCAACAGGGATGGTCTAGAATATGTTACCCTGATGCATGCCGTAATTTCGTTCTTAACATTGAGAGTTTAAAATGCTATAAATTGTCCAATCAAGGTGATGGAAAGAGACAAGATTAGGACCTGTATATAGCGCTTTAAAGTATGCAGTCAAATTGACAAATGGCATCTCTCTTAGTGCATTGGTCGCAAGTCCATGGCTAACAATGATTTCGGTCGGCCTTGGCAGAGCACTAACCCTGCTCTTGTTTATGGCTTGGAGCACTCATGAATGGAGTTTTCTGTTCGGACCTTATATAGTGCTGGAGTATGTGGTACCAAAATGTCAGTTGGATTCCGTATTGTTAGCTGAGGAAATAGCAAATCTTTAATTCATTTCTACAACTTCAGATGTAGCATTCTATAGAGACTACAAGGAGTAATAGAACCCTAAAGCTGGAAGCACTGTTAGGCTACCAGTAACATAGTATATGGAGTCTACTCTGAAAGGGGGGCAACCAGGAGTGACAGGGGGGGCAGCCCCTGGAGGCATTGTTAATCCATCAGTAATATACTATAAGTAGTCAAACCATGAGAGATAGGGGGTATACGCTGGAGGCACTTTAAGGCACAAGTACCTATTTAGGTACATACCAAAAACACACCTGCTTATTTTCATGCAATCTACCATAATCAGCCTACAGGCTGAGAACTCCACTTGGAGACTGTGTGCAGAGGGGATGAGGTAGGGATGGGGGTGGGGGGCAGATGCGAGCATTGCTCTGGGTGGGGGATAGAGAATTGGACTTGTGTAACATTTTAGGGCCAAACAGGATAAGACACCCTTAACCTTGATACCCTTTACCTCGAACATAGACTGGCCAACCTTGGAAGGGACGTTAAGTAACCAGAGGATAAGGAGAGTGGGGGCATCGGTAAAAAGAATCAGAAGGAGAAATAGGAGAATCCCGGACTACAATGGAGCAAGGGTGATAGCATTATACTGGATCAGGTACAACTGCTGAAAGCAAATAAAAGGACAAATAGACTCTCGTAGATTTACTAATGGTGGACATTTATTTGCAATAAACACCTCAATGGTTGAGCGCAGCATTTCTAGAACACCAATACTGATTATATCCATAAACTGCAGAAGAGAGGGGGGAGTTGTGAATGTGGGAAGTTGTCTATGATGACTTAAGCTTTAAATTACTTATAAAGAATGGAATAATCCGATCATATGACCTGGCATAATATCAAATCCGAGGTTCAATGGGGGAGGGGCCCTACCCGTGCTCCTACAAATTAACCCACAAAAGAGATGATCAAACATAAAACGTTAATAAAAAACAAAAAGAGTACAGACTATAAATCAAGTTCTACATGATACTTCTAGGACGTTTCCTAGTCGATACAGGAAACGTTATTCGCCTCTTATCAAAATAACACTGATTGTCTACTGTACATTTAATAGACATGAGAACTGTAAGCATAACATGACAATAATAGGATCTGCCTTGCTTGTGGTGCAGTGTTTTCTGGAAGTTGATTGTGTAAGGATGAACAGAACTTCATCCGTTCTGCACAGATAATTGAGGATTATAGCTCAATTACCACCTCTACAAGATGATTCAAAGAATACTTAAGGTTAGAAAACTTTACTAGGAATACAACAAAACAAATTATAATGGTTAACAGGAAATTATCTGAACTTACCAACAGAGTGGGTGTCTTCTTCTAGTTTATTTTCCACTTGACAACTCTCCTCAGATGTGCTGCTACTGTCACTAGAGCTAGTGCCTTTGTTGCCTTCATCCTCATCGGAATCTTCCTTCAGTGGAACCAACGGACAACTTTCTTTCTTTGGTGAAATTCTCAGAAGCTCAGAAAGGCCTGCTGATTGAGGAACATCTTTATCTTGGATTTGTATAATTGAATCAAATGCATTCTGGCTTTGTGTAGTGTTTTCAATATTACAGCACAGCTTCGACTTTTGAGAAAAAGCTCCTGTGTTTTTGATTGTCTCTTTAGTTTGTGGCGCAAGGGTTGTAATAGCAGGATGAGAAGGGAACAACATGCTTGTGTTAAACATAAATGTAGACTGCACTGTACCAAACATAGGAGTGAAGGAAGCACCTGGAGGTGGAGACCTTTTAGATATATTATTAGAAAGTGGGAACAAGGAATTACTTTCCAAACCAGCATCACATTCTGAATGTACTGGAATGGATGTTTCATCATTAGAGAGTGCCACACTGCTTAAACGTTCAGTTTCTTTTCCCTCTTCTCGCTTACTTGTTTGAGAAACATTTGTTGAAAGCAGTAAAGTGACAGGCACGTTGACTGAATTATCCTTACTAGTGTATCCAAATGAAAAGCCTGAAGTAGATTTAGGTTTCGTAGCACAGCTGCTGGAGTGAAATGAAGATGTGTTTTTTCCAGATGTTGATTGAGCTGATTTCTTTTGAACATCCGCATCCATCTCTGCAACACCTTTCAATAAAGTAGAGGCCTTAGAATTTGAAGATTCAGAATCTAGTGCAAGTCCTTTAAGAGCGCTAAATTTAAATCCTCCATCTGTATTTTCAAATAGGCTTTTCTTCTCACTTCTCATTTTAACCTTTGCACTCTCTTGAAGCTGACTGAGAGGCTGGGCTACAGTGAACGAAAATGAAGGATTTCCTGGCTTGTTAGTATTGAATGGTAAAGAAACATTTTTAGAATCACCACCAAAGCTAAATGGAAAATTGAACTGTGCGACTGCAGTTGTGGTCTTTGTATTATCCAGGTCAGATAAGGCTACAGACACTGCGGTGGGCGAGGAGGCTGGACCACTGAACAGCCTACCGCAATGTCCTGGCACAATGCTTTCATTATGATGGGTTGTATTTTTGTCCCCATTTGCGTAGGGGTGAACAGATACATTCATGGGTGCTTCTTTTGTATTAGATAGGTGATCTCCATCTGTAGTCAGTGAAACATCAATTGAATTAGAAGTGAACATAAAAGGAGTATCTCTGTTTGGCATCTGATTAGATAATCTGTCTGAAGATGCTTGATCAGGTGAATCTGCAATGCATTTAGCTTCTTTTACACCAAAAATAAACCCATTTTCCAAATGAGGGTTCTGTGCATTATCTTGATGGGAGGCACATAGTTCATCAACTTTCTGATTTGTTTGAATAATGTTAGTACTTATTTTCGAGACACTGGCAAGGCTGGAACTTAGATGACAGCTATTATCGAAACACCGCTGCCTAGTAAGTTTTGGTCTTGCTTTCCTGCGCTCTCTTGCAATTACTAGATTAGGCATTTTATCAAAAATACCAGGATTTGACATTAGTTCTCTTTTACTTTCTGGCACAGAATCAACAGTTACATCATGTGTCACTTGACGATGGCTATCATAGTATTTGAGACGCAGCTCCTGTAATTAATAGGAAAAGAAAAGATACAAAAGAAACACAGACAGTGAGTGATGTGTTTTGTCAACAGAAATTGTCTCATTTGAAGATGCATGCACTTCAACAGGCAACAGTCAGTGACCAGGTCTACAAACAACATTTTTGGCACAAGAGGTTTTTTTCCCATGTCCTTTTTACCGATAAACAAATTACAAATTCACAAAGGAGTATGTATTTTGTAGCACGAACCTAGACAATAGGTAGCGTTGGGAGTCCTCATGTTTAGTGTCTACTCACATGCAGATACAGTTTTGGGGCCTGATTCGGAGTGTGGGAGAGATGGGGGGACACATCATGTGCCCCCCTGCATGAATCCCCATTAGTTTTCTCACTGCTATGAATACTGTGGCGTAGAGGAAACTCATAATATGCTTGGTGGTGCAGCAGCTGCACCACCAGCATATTATGGTCTCAGATTGCCCCGCCAATGCCGAGGGACCACAGATCCCCGGCGGTTACAGCAGTCTAATGGCAGTCTGACCGACAAACTCAGAGTACGGCATCGGAACCCCAGTGCGCAACGTCACTGCTGCGCCACCCCGGGTTTGGCCGTCCATGGGCTGCCAAACTCTGAATCAGCACCTTGGTCTCATTCTTCAAGAAAAAAGAAGGTAGTGCGACAGCCTTGGCGGTTGGGAATTCCCAAGAATAAATCTATTAACTCCTCCAAGCCCACTACCCCCTTGAGGCCGACGAGCACATCCAGAGGGTTACACAGCTAAAGGGTGAATAGCTTGTTGATTGATGATTCTTGAATAAGAACTCGTTCGGGCTCAGAGTTAATAGATTTATTCTTGTGAATTCCCAAACACCAAGGGATGTCGCACTTACTTCTTTTGTCTTGAAGAAGACCCTACTTGATGTATCTATATATATCTATATCAATATATATATATCTATATCAATATATATCTATATCTATATCTATATCTATATCTATATCTATCTATATATACACACACACACGCACACGCGCACACACACACACACACACACACACACACACACACACACACACACACACACACACACACACACACACACACACACACACACACACACACACACACACACACACACACACACACACACACACACACACACACACACACACACACACACACACACACACACACACACACACACACACACACACACACACACACACACACACACACACACACAGGGTCGAAAAATCGACGTACAACCATCTCATGTCCTGGCTCACTATAGCAATTATTTTAATAAATAGACTAGCTAAAGTGAAAGACCTGAAAAGGACGGAGAATTTATGTTATTGTCTTGTTTATTGTTTGAATTTGAAAGGTCACCCATTTGCACTATATGTCACCACAGTCATCCATTGAATAGTCTGTGTATTTGTTATCGTGCTTTCTATGTCAGACAGCCCCCATTGTTATTATCTTTTGGTATAAAACTGTTTACATAATTGGCAAGGAAAAAATAAATATTTCTCCAAGAAGGGGAACTCAGGAATTTTTATATTTAGGTCCAGCATACATGCCCAATAACTAGTGTAAACCAAAGAGGTATGCAGTTCCTAATATGTGGTGCAGGTGGAGGTAAGTGATCTCAAAGGTGAACACCAGTGTGTGGATGTTCACAGGGACAGGAGAAGAGTTTCCTTCTTTCGGAAAAAGACCCTCAAATACCTAACAAGCAGGTGTCTTGCTTCATCATCGGGTCTGTTCCTACTCGAGTCGGCTCTGCAATACCCGATCAGGCACCCATGACGGGGCCTACTTGGTGGAGATCTTTATTCCTTTAGCCGTTGGGTGCAGTGCGTGTGAGGGCCCTAGTGTATGATTGTGGTGTAGGTGGTGATAATGTGTACGAGTGTGAAATTAAAACAGGGATTAGAGATCCACTCAGAAACTTTCATAATGGAATGCGCTACGATGGCATTAACCGAAAACATTTTCGAATATAACACCCAACTCTACCATCAAACACAGGGCACTTCTATGGGCAGCACTTTCACGCAGAGTCTAGCATGTATGTACATGTCAGCCTTCGGGGACAGAGAAATTTATAACCCGACTAATCCCTACCGGGAGGGAAAACATGCTGCTCTGGAGAAGGTTCATAGACGACATTCTGATCCTTTGGAAAGTAGAACGCACTAATTGTGAAGAATTCTGCACATGGATCAATACACTGAATCAATTTTTATGATTTACTTACACTATCTCAGCAAAAGAAATCCCTTTCCTTGACCTTCTGATCAGACTGAATGGGGATCAGGTCACAACCACTCTGTATCGGAAACCCACCGATAAGAATAGCCTTTTGCTATTCAGCAGTCACCACCCTATGGCCTTGCGACAGAATTTGCCTTTTGGGCAATTCCTGCGCATTAGAAGAAATTGCAGCACAGTGGCAGACTACCAGAGGGAGTCCGGCATTTTAATGAGAGATCTGATGAAGCAAGACACCTGCTTGTTGGGTGTGTGAGGGTCTTTTTCCGAAAGGAGGAAACTCTTCTCCTGTCCCTGTGAACATCCACACACTGGTGTTCACCTTTGAGATCACTTATCTCCACCTGCACCACATATTAGGAACTGCATACCTCTTTGGTTTACACAAAGGAAAAAAGAACAAATAATTTAATAAATATATATTTTTGATACAAACTTACTGAGGTGTGGTACATTTATAAAAGTTCACTATTGATTGTGACAGAAATAATCAGGTTCTGAACCAGTACCCCGTGGTACTTACCCAACCGAACCACCTGTAGCTTTATAACTATTAACCCATGTTACAAGAGATACAGGGTGACCCCATTGATCTTAATGACCAAATGCCCATAGGGCAGGGTGTGTGGTATTTAAAAAGTAGGACATGTATATTTTATGTTTTACATGTCCTGGTAGTGAAAAACCTCCTAATTCCTCACTGTGGCTAGGCTGGCTCTCCCATAAGAAAGCACTGAGTTGCATTATAGCACCACATAATGCACAATTTCAGTTTGGGAGTAGCTAGAAAAATGATTACAGGACTCCCTTTAATAGAAAATTTTAAATCCAACATAATGGTCAAGTTGGATTTTATATTACTGTTATGAAAATTACAGTTTTGGAAAGTTGTCATTTTTCTGCCTACGACAAATGTGTCTTTCTGTCAGTGTTCACGGTCACCCAGGAGCTGAATATCTCCTTTATTAGGTGTGAAGATGTCATCCAAAGGGAGAAGTGTTGACCTTCTCCTGACTGCATGGCCATCTGGGTTGTGCTCTGGAAACTTCAAATGATGCCTATCCTGTCAAAGGCAGATGAAGGTCATACCCGGGCCTGCCCCTCTATTGTCCTGCTAGCCAGCCAGGCACCAATCCAAGTAGGAGAGGAGCAGTTCCCAGACCTGGTTTGGAGTGATCACAAGGGAGGGTTAGCCACACCTCTGTGTGGGCACAGGGAGCTCTGTGCAGGGGGATAAAGTTCAGCCATCCTGATTTTAGGTAGAGAGGGGCACTGTTGGATAGTTTACAGTAAAACACACAAGGAGTGCTGCAAAGGTGGGTAATATCATCCCTGGGAATTTTTACCCCATTGGCCAGGAGTTTTCCCCACCCCACATGCTGGCACTGGGCATAAATGCAGCAAGAAGCATCCTTTCCTCAAGAGCCCAGCTGACCATTTTTAATTTGACCTGTCCTGGACCCTGCTTGTGGCTTCCACTGGTGTGAGTCCTGACCAATAAGGGGAGGCCCTAAGGGCCTGTTGCCCTTGGATAGGTGTAAGAGTGCACTCCGACTGCCTAACCTAAAATCTGGGACTTAGAAATTTTTGGGGGGATTTTTGCCTGGAGAATGGACAGAAGATAAGGAACAACATGCAAAGGTGATCCGCTGAGGGTGCATCGCTTTGGGCCTGACTTTGTCGCAGCTCCCGCTACATTCTTTTCTGCAACAGCAAATCTGATTGTGCAGGTCTTACACTGAGCGGCATTTGATGACGTAAAACCCTCACCATCTACAACCTTGCCACTCTGAAGAAATCTTACATTCCAGAAAAGAGACTAATGCCAAAGTCAGAAATCTGCCCTGGCCCTGACGTCAACCAACTGATTGACTTAGATGGCTTACTGAGCACAATCTCCAGATTTTTCCTGCACAGAGTTTTTCCGGCCTTCATCAATGGCTTCTACGAAACCTTGTCTTTCGCTAATCGATCATAGACAACCTTGTCTTCAGATACAACCTGCCCCTTTGCCCTGCGGAGTATCTACCTTCTCAGAAAAATCTAAGTCTGGAGGTAACGCTTTGACCTCGTATCTGACCTGTGTTCCATCAAGTTGGCCTTAAACCGTACTTTCCTCCCAGTCTTGAGCAACCAGTTACCTGTGGTTGCTTTGTGCTTTTTGGAGCCAAAATGTAATTCAAACGTTAAAAATTCGTATTTCTGGTTCCACTTATTGGATTTTTGTCGCTTTGGTGTCATTTTGTTCAGTAACATTTTTCTCTAGTTTTGTAAACTTTACTGAATTTTTATTGTGTTGTGACCTTTTTAAATGTTTTGGCACATCTAAATGATTTACACATTTTCATATGCTAAGCTTGTCTGCTCTGTACGATAGCTACCAGGGTTTCAGCGGAGGTTTCATTGACTGAAACCTTGATCGGACCGAACAACAATAGTTGCATTATTATTTGTGGCGGACTACCACCCACCCCAACTAATAATCCACTTTCTCACACCCAGGCAGAAATAATACTACAAAACTAATAAATTTGGAGGAGGTGGATGAATCAAGTACTGGGCATACTTTTTATATAAAACAGAAAGGATGTGGTGGTTCCGGGAAAGTAAAATATATAAGATGCTAAATGCAAAACGGTGAAAAGATTCAGCATTTTAAAATACTAGGGACTAGGTTTAGAAAAGAAAAATGATCCCATAAGTGTAACGTAACACTCAAATTCTCCAATAATTTTCATGATATATAGAACAATGTGTAATCATGTCGAAAAGATATTCAACAGGTTTTAGAAACTGCTCCTGTTATAGCATGAACAAGTTATTCACGGAAGGAAACCCATCTGGTCGGTGTTTATTAGTTGCAGACTTTATAGTAATATGCAATAGCAAAGCCATTAAGACTGAAACGCAGGTGCAATGCTCATGTTATAAAAAATATTTTATTACAAGCATATGCCAAAAAAAGAAAAGGAATAGAAGAAAACGTGCTGCCACCTAAATATAACTGCCAGATGTTTGTATAAGTGAAAAAAATATTACAAAGTTTAAAAAAGAAAAAAATACGCCATTGCATAAAATTTTAAGAGAACAGTATGACTTTTTCGAAGGCAGGTGCACTTATAACAGGCATGCAAACCATTTTTAGGTTTAATGCACATCACAGGAAAATGTGATCCTTGTTGATGCAAACGAAACGTAATACTGGCTTTGCTATGCTGTAAATTGAACACATAGTTTAAACTCAGAGTGAAGGCTAAAATAAAAATTAAAAAGCTGTGTAAAGTGGTAAGAAAAATAAATCGTTGGCAACAGCACTGGCACTTGCCTGCACATTTTTAGGAGGATCAGGAAAAATGCTTGTAGTAACAATGGTAGAGAGCCAGTGGCAGGAGTGGGATGACTTGCTGCCACATGCTGTATGCCATGGTAGGCGAAAGAAAAACATGAATCACTAATTATTTATATGTGACAGTATTTTCATTAGCTTTTAAAATATTTTTACAAGAGGCTGGCAATGCAGCTAAAGCTGATTTTATAACCAGGCTTGACCGAGCAGAATGCCAACAGGTAGTTCACAGGAAAAAGTCCCAAATTACAGAGCAATGGCATGACATAAAACTCAGAACATGCATGCATCTATCTGAAGACAAGTGACAGAAAATATACACAAAAGAAATAGACTTTATCAGTAGAGAAATAACCTGTGGTGCATGAGTGACCTTTCTCTTCCAGTATCTAGAGACATCTTGCTATGCGCTCCCTATGAAGCTGGACTGACTGAGAATGTAAGTCTTAATTTTCAATGATCAGACTTATTGGTGGAACAGTTACTGATGCCAGACTATACCAGGCTTTTGCCTTCACATTCTTGCAGTTTTTATTTATTTGGGGCATAGAGAATTATAGCAAGGCCAACCCGTAGAGAAGTAGAGGCGTAGACATTATCTTGATGTTAATCTAGAGATTATTTTAAGCTGTGGTTAACACCATATCCAGGTTCTTCTCGCACACAAAACTGTCCTTATTTCGAACACCAACATTGTCAGAAACTCTGGATCACATCACGAGAAAGCTACCCAGCTGCATGAAATTCCATGCACGTGCTTGGAAATCCCACACCAAGATACCACCCAACCCTAAGGAGTCGCATTCTCTAGAGGAACCTCTGAAAGGTATTGTGGTATCCTAGAAACATCTACATCTGGTTGCCATCTCCACTGGATTCTGGAGTGTGGAATCCAGGGAATAGAGAGCAGGCAGTTGCTGATGAAGAAGGACCTTTGGGGTTGTTGTACGATGCTACTAAACCTCTTTAACCTACTCTACATGGCTCTTGTGAACTTAAAAGTGGCAACGAGGATGAGATGTACCCTAAGAGTGCTACTGGGACAAGAAGTGCATTTTGGATTATGAAGTAGCTCAACAACCCGTTCGTCGTGCGTGCTGTTCGACGTTTTCTTTGAACTATTGCAAGCAGGACTTCTCTGCTGGCCGCAAATTGCCCTCGCCTGTTTTAGTTTCATTTTTGGGAGGTAGGAGCTCTTTTGTGTGCCTGCGGTCTCACTATTTGCTTTTAAATCTGGTACGTGAGACTCTTGTCAGTTTCGATGCACGCTATTGGTGCCTACCTTGCTGCGGAACCGCAGCATCCAGCTCGCGGTTCTGCTCTGGAATTACCTCCGTGGCTTGTGCCAGCGATGCTGTGACTTCAGCATTCGATCGTCAGACTACGAGTGATGAAGGAAGCCATGGTTCGTGACACGTTCTGATGTGTAGCGTGATGAGGATGGGACCGCAGCGTGACATCGCTGCGGCACGACACCCATTTCTGGCACGTAAAGCGGTTGCCTAGAGACGCTCTGCTGAGGGGACACATCAAAAGCAGAGAGGACGGGGAACCGCCTAACACGTTCGAGTATTGCCTGGAGACGCGTTGAAGGAGCAGCACGTCGGCAGTGAAGGGAAGCACTGTGTAAGCGCCAGTCAGACATTAGCAGACCTGTTGTAGTGGCTGACGAGTGGACTAGCAGGGCACATAAGTAAGAGAAGCTACTCTGTATACTGCATGATAAAGTTGTCAAAGCTGTTGGAGGACAGTCCACAATGAGATCTACAGTTGATAAAGCACCTAATTTGCAGTAAAGGCTGGAAAAGTTTTGCCGGCTACAGAGTCTCCGGTGACTATTTTATTTATTTTCTTATTGTGTTGCCAAGCGATACATTTGTAGGAAGTGCCTATTGCATAGTTATGTGCTTGTTTACTTTGAGTAGTCTGGGGGTATTCATCAAACGCATATTTTCTATTTAAGATTTTACGATATTCTATTGTTTAACATATCAGAAGGCAATATGGATACCACATCAGTTTAATCACTGCCAACATTTTTACCAAATTCCGGTATTCTATCCATGATATGGAAGGAGTGGCAGGAATCACTTTAGACTTATCTGGAAGCGATAGGAGGAGAAACTTTTGTGACGTCTCGGAAATTGTCATTATTGAAAAATAATTTAGGTGTAGAAGGTAGGAAGGTTTTGAAAACTTTATCCAAATCTATACGTGCCAATTCACGTGAAGGTGAGGGTGAAGACGAGGGTCAGTTTCAGAAGAAGCAGTATTTGACTAGTATATTGAGGCTTTAAAAGCTTTAGAAGATAACTATGGGAAAATACTAGCATAGTAGTGGAAAGACATAGGTTATTTTCTAGAGTGCAATAAGCTGGCGAAAAAGTGGAGCAATATGTGGCAGTATTAAGAACGTTAGCCGCCACGTGCAAGTTGAGGGACTTACATGAAGAGATAATTAGGGATCAGTTCATAAACAGGACTAACAACTGCAAAATTCAAGCAAGGTTATTAGAGTTAAAAGTTCCACCCTTGCAGAAAACCATTGTTATGGCCAGAAAGGTGGAAAACACTTCACAATATGTTAAAGAACTTAACAGTGAACAAGGAAAGGAGAAATGTGATGCCAGTGTTATTAACACTATTCGCAAAACCAAGATTGTGGGTGAAGCCACTAAGGTTCAGGTTCGACCTAAATCTTTTACTGAAAAGGCATCATCCAGTAATAGTAGATTCATTTGTTTCAGGTGTGGAAGTTTAAGATATACCTCCGAAGCAGCAAGGTGGCCAGTCTCTAAAATCACATGTTTCAAATGCAAGAAGCGGGGCCATTTTTCTAGAATGTGTAAGTCTGGGAACAGTGAGGGTTGTAAACGAGCCGTGAACCTAGTAAGGGCAAATGATGGAGAATCCTCGGAGGAGGAATATGACAATGGTGTGGAAACATTAGTAATTTGGGAAAATGAGGTAAACCATGTCTGAACGGTATCTTCCACCCAAACGCATTTTATACATGAACCAAGGCAAAGGATTGTGGGAAGACTCATGTTCTCCATACACCATAATCCTAAAAAATGTGCACCTGCACCACCGAACATTGAACCTGTGGGGTACTGTGGTGATAAACTACCATTGATGGGTTACTTTGTGTGCCACATTTTGTACAAGGGCAGAAGCACACAAGGGAAAGTATATGTTGTAGAAAAAGGCAGAGTTCTACTTGGCTGGAGAGAGCAAAGGAGTTTAGGCATTATACTTGATCGCAATCGACCTGACCAAGTATTATTAACACAAGACTGTTGTATAGCACGAGATAGCACGAGATTGTGACTCGTGTCTATCTCGTGTTGGTTGGTGCACATGCTGCATCTTTTGAAATGTGGGTTTGTTGGGAGGTTGGAATGATGCGGGCATTATTACTTCTACCGGACTTGTGACCGGATGCTTATAACATTAAATCCCTGAACCAACATCATCCTGCTTCCTTGTATCTTCCTACACTGGCGACGAGGGGAAAAGAACTTTTAAATTGAACTGGAGAGAAGGATTCTTTATTTATTTCAGAATTATTTAACCTTAAAATTTTTTTCGGAGTTTAACTCATCGAGCAAATTATTTCTACATTTCTTGCCGGCGAAATCGCTATGCTTATTTTGAGGTACCGTATAGATAAGTATAATTACCAAGTGATCTTCGTCAGCGCGAGGTTTACTTTACTGTTGAGCACGAGCGAGGATCTCCATTTCCTTTAGAAACAGACGCTCAAACAAGAATAAACGTCTGACGTCAAACGCCTGCAAAACAACCTCTACCTTCCTTAAAAAGAAGCGTCATAACCACGGCGGCCATTTTGGATTGGTTAACTCCGATTTAAGGTAATTTCACCGTTTTTTCGACATCTTCAACTTCATTACTGCTGGAATCCTAGAAATAAAACTTAAAATACGATTACGTTTTGAATTAAGGTACCAATTTTACTCTGGATGTTTTGGTTCTATT
Organism: Lissotriton vulgaris; assembly: GCF_964263255.1. Taxonomy (NCBI): domain Eukaryota; kingdom Metazoa; phylum Chordata; class Amphibia; order Caudata; family Salamandridae; genus Lissotriton; species Lissotriton vulgaris. The sequence continues at coordinate 1,934,109,354 of NC_141689.1, read as the reverse complement.
TTGTGCTACTTAAAAAAAAAAATGTCTTTGAATACATTCATAAAATAGTAGTACAATTTTATTTATTTATTAAACAATGAGTGGTATTATTCCTCCTCCCTCATTTTTGGCAGACAAAGGTGACCCTCCTATGGACTGGGAAATATGGGAACCATTTTTTTTAGCCTATGTAGAGGTTTTGGAAGGGACAGAATGTGAACCCGAGAGAAAATGTTCTCTCTTAAAACATTGTCTTGGAGGAATTGGATTAAAAGAGTTCCTTACTTTACCTGCGTTAATCAATCCTGGTGATAAGGATGTTTATGACCGCGCTGCAGAACAATTGAAAATAAGATTTGGCAAGAAAAAGAACGTTGTCATGGAGAGATTTACCTTTTATTCTCGTAAACAGCTTGCCGATGAATCAATTGAAGACTTTGTATCTGCTCTCAGATCACTTGCTGTTACTTGTGACTTTGAGCATATCACTTATGAACAAGTATTGAGAGACCAAATACTAATGAGAACAAATAATAAAAAGGTTCAGGAAAGACTTTGGACAACATCAGATATGTCTTTAAATGCCGCTATTGATATTGCGAGGTCAATTGAATATTCTGAGAAGTTCGTGAAGGAAATACATTTCTCATCAAAAGTAGATCCTTTCAGACCCCTTTTAAAGAAAAATGCAAGATTTTTATGGTCTGGTGTGATGACTGAAGCATTTCAAAGTCTCAAAACCTTTATTGTGAATGCACCGCGTTTGAAACCTTTTGTTGTTGGGAAAAGATGTACTATCATGGTTGATGCAAGCAGCACTGGGTTAGGTGCTGTTCTCATGCAAAATGATTGTGGAAAGGAATGGATAATTGCATATGCCTCAAGGGCATTAAGGGATGCTGAGAAACATTATTCAGTTATTGAAAGGAAATTGTTGGCATCAGTTTGGGGGGCTGAGCATTTCAAAACATTCTTATGGGGCACGAAGTTCACAATAAAAACTGACCATAAGCCTCTTATTTATATGATGGCACCAGGTGGAGGTCGTACTATGTCAGCTCGTCTTGCTAGACTAGCATCTAGACTACAATCATTCCATTACGAAATGGTTTATGTAAAGGGGAAAACTAACGTTCATGCAGATTGCATGTCCAGACTGCATACTTCCTGTGAAGTTCCTATTGACGATGATGAATGTGAGGTTGCATTTACTTCCCAAGATGTCATGTTGGTATATGGGGAGAAACTTGATTTAAGTAAGGAATCTTGGACAAGGGAAATGGAAAAAAGTATTGAATTCTCGGAAGTTAAGAACTACATTTTGCGAGGGTGGCCGGAACAAAGGAAATTTTCAGGCGATATGATGAGTTATGCTAAAGTGCAAGATGAATTGTTAATTGAAAATGGTTTGCTCATGAGAGGCGACAAATTTATTCCTCCTCATTCTTTGAGGAATACCATTATTAGCATTGCTCATGAAGGGCATCTAGGAATTTCGTTTACTAGAGACAAATAAAAGATTTCTTTTGGAGGCCAGGGGTAGATAGTTGCGTGGAACACTATGTCCAAAAATGATCAGATTGTGCCAATAGTGACAAATCTGCTGTTCCTTTGCGATCTGAACCTTGTCCTGTGGAGTATCCTTTTGGTCCTTGGCGAAAATTAGGTCTGGATTTTATTGGTCCGTTTGGTGTTTTACCTGAACAAGGAAGGTTTGGTATTGTTTTGATAGACTATTTCTCGAAATGGCCAGAAGTTGAAATGGTAAGGGACATAACAACAAGGAAAGTGATAGAATTTTTGGATGAAACTTTTTGCAGGGAAGGAATTCCGGAAGAGATAGTAACGGATAATGGACCGCAATTTACCAGTAAGGATTTTGAGTGTTTTATTACTAAATGTGGCATAACACACACAAGGATTGCGGTTTTCCATCCAAAGGCCAATGGCCAGGTTGAAAGATTCAATAGAGTGGTTAAGGAAGCTATTCAACTTTCTGTTAAAGGCAATTTGAATTGGCGGAATGCTCTTCAATCCATGTTATTGTCTTATAGAACATCACCAAATTCTGTCACTTTGGTCAGCCCATTTGAGCTCTTAAGAGGTCGGAAACCCAGTACTCGACTAACTCCATGGTGGTTAAAAAAAAACTGAATGATCATTGTGGATTTTCAAAGGTTGACTATGATTTGGTTCGTAATAGAGTGAGTGCATATAAGGATGAGATGAAGAAAAGAATGGAAAAGCAACAAGGATCAGCGAGTAAACATGTGATTTCTGTTGGTGATCTAGTGCGCTTTAAGAAAAAAGAAGGCGTTTTGAAAGGAGGTCAAATTTGGTCACATCCTAAGAAAGTTATTGAGGTTTTTAAGCATGCTGTTAGAATTGATGATGGTACCGTTTGGAATTTGAACAGGGTCTCTATATTTAAGGGTAAGGAAGTTGTTACATCTGATGGTGACAGTAATGTATTTTTGGATTTTGAATCTAGCAATGAAGAAAATCTTGCACATGAAAATGTTACACCTACGCTTCCCATCATTTCTTCAAAAAAGTGTACCAGAATTCATCGTCTTCCTGAAAAGTACAAGGATTTTGTAATGAATTAGTATTACTATGAATGATACCTATTGTATGGACCAAAGATTGTTGTAAATAGAATTTTCAAGATCATCTCTTTGCATATATATGTTATATTGTTGTATTATGTGTATCTTATTTTTATTTTTGTTGTTTTTTTTGTTTACAGAAAGGGAGGTGTGTTGTATAGCACGAGATTGTGACTCGTGTCTATCTCGTGTTGGTTGGTGCACATGCTGCATCTTTTGAAATGTGGGTTTGTTGGGAGGTTGGAATGATGCGGGCATTATTACTTCTACCGGACTTGTGACCGGATGCTTAGAACATTAAATCCCTGAACCAACATCATCCTGCTTCCTGGTATCTTCCTACAAAGACTCTGAGAGGTCTAAGTGGCACATGAAGTATCCGGAATTGTTAAGTATGAAACTGGGATGCTTAAATAAATTTGAGCACTGAATTGTGTTGAAAGCAGAATGTAATCCTGTCAGTCACAAAGTCAGGAATGTGCCATTTGCCTTGCGAGCACAGCTCAGGAAGGAATTTAAACCTATTGAGGCGTCAGAGACCAATTGTTTTGGCATGCAAGTCAAATGGCAAATTGCAAATGTTTGTGGTCTTGAGGAACTTAAACCACAACATCTGAGTTGATCGCTACCCCTTACCACACAAAAATGAAATTGTAGCCAGTGTTAAAAATGTCAAGGTTTTTTCAGTCGATTGACCTTTCCAAAGCATGCCACCAGGTGAGATTACGTTCTGAATCCAGGATCTGACTTTGTTTAGAATGCCTGTTCCTACAAATGCACTATGGATTAGCTTCTGCGGTCTTCCAAAGGCTCATGAGCAGTGTTTTGAAGGGAGTTGATAACATGATGGTGTTCCAAGATATCTTAGTCTGGGTTGACAATATGGACAACCATGAATATGTGTTGAATAATGTTTTGAAGAAACTGCAGTACGCAGGATTAACTGTGAGTGCTAAAAAGTGCAAATTTGGTGTGAGACAAATTGATCATTTGGGGCACACACTATCTGGGGACGGTGTTAAGTCCAAAAAACATTTGCTTGAGGCCATCAAGAGTGCTCCGGCACCTTCGGACAAGGAACAATTACGTTCCTTCCTAGGCCTAGCTGAATATTATTTGAAGTTTGTTCAGCATTTTGCAACCAAGGTACATGATTTGAGACTCCTAATGAAAAAGGAATGAGGAATTTCAGTTGGCTATTGATAGCATAAAAGGAAACAAAGGCGGTAGCTCTCAAACCATATGATCCTGACAACAAATACATTGTAGCAGTGGATGCCAGTGCGTATAGTTTGGTCGCAGTACTCATGCAGAGGAAAGATGGAATGGAATGGGTAACAACTTTAGATTCACAAGGGGGCAGAAGAACAAGTTACTTACCTTCGGTAACAATATATCTGTAAGAAATATTAGTTAGTGATAGATTCCTTACCTTATAATTACTCCCAGGCGTCAGACTGGATCTGGAAAGTTTTCGTCAGCAGTACCCCTGCACGTCGGTAGGCGTCGTCGTGCAGCTCTGCATACGTCGTTGGCGTTGTAGTCGCCGAGATGACATCACTGCAGCTACTTAGACGCACCCATGCGCGTGGATGTCAGTTCTGTACACGACTTTCCACGCCAGGAACGCAGAGCCATGAAGATACTGACCACTGGTGCATTTAAACTAGGCCCTAAAAGGGATGACCTTAACTCTAGAAATCAGTTCGCAGAACGGGGAGGATGGGTGGGGCGGTAAGGAATCTAGCACTAACTAATGTTTCTTACAGATATATCGTTACAGAAGCTAATTAACTTGTTCATCTGAAAGAAACATGTTAGTGATAGATTCCTTACATTAGAATAGATACCACAGCAATACCAATCACAGTGATGGGTCTGCAAACAAAGATCACACTATAAAGTCACGGAGAACAGAACGGCCAAAGAAGCTGTCTCTGAGGTCTTGACGGTCAAGGCAATAATGCTTAGTAAAAGTGTGCAGCGAGGCCCACGTGGCTGCCTGACAGATGTCTTGCAGGGGGACACCAAGTCCCAATGCAGTAGTAGTTGCTGTCGCCCTGGTAGAATGGGCGTGCAACCCCCACCGGAGGTTCCTTTTTTAGCCAGAGAATAACAGGCCTTGATACACAAGATGACCCAGCAGGAGATAGTCCTCTTGTGTCCATTCTTGGCACCCACATAGCCAAAAAAAAGCTGGTCATCCACACGGAACTGTTGTGTGCGATTCAGGTAAAATGAGAGTGCACGTTTTGGGTCCAGACGGTGGAGTCTCTCTTCCTCTCTGGAAGGGTGCGAAGGAGGATAGAAAGTGGGCAAGGTGATATTTTGCCCGATGTGGAAGGCAGTGACAACCTTTGGCAAGAAGAAGGACGAGTGCGACAGAAAAGGAGGATTACAGGAAAGTGCCTGGAGCTCAGTCACGCTCCTAGCGGAGGTGATGGCAACCAGGAAAGCAGTCTTTAAAGTCAATAAACGAAAAGGACAGTTGTGAAGTGTCTCAAAGGAAGCACACAACAAATAGGTAAGAAACAAATTCAAGTCCCACTGCAGCATCACAAATGGAATAGGAGGGAAAAGGTGAGTAATGCCTTTGAGAAATCTATTTACAACAGGGAGCTTGAAAAGAGAGGGCTGATCAGGGAGCCTGAGAAAGAAAAAATAGCAGAAAGATAGCCCTTAATAGTACCCAGAGCAGAGCCCCGCTGGGCCAGAGAAAGAAGGAACAAAAGGACTTTTGAACGAGGGGCAGAAAGGGGATCCACAGCCTTTGCTGTGCACCATGCCACAAATTTGTTTCACCTTCAGGCGTAGTGAAGGGACGCCTGGCTGCTAGAATGATATCACAAACTTCAGAAGGAAAGTCAAATGGAATCAACTGTCGCGACTCAATCTCCACGCATGTAGGTGTAGGCTGGACAGGTTCGGGTGGAGGACCGTCTCCTACTGCTGCGACAGAAGATCCTCTGAAAGAGGCAGTCAAATCACGGGATCCATGCTCATACTGAGTTGCCCGGTATACCAAACTCTTCAAGGCCAGTCCGGGGCCACAAGAATGACTTGGGCCCGGTCGCGCCTGATCTTCTTCAGCACTCTGGGTAAAAGTGGTATAGGCGGAAAATCGTACAATAGACCGCAGCTCCACTTGTGATGAAAAGCGTCGCCGAGCGAGTGCCGCCGTGGAAATTCAAACGCGCAGAAGTGATGTCATTGCGCGTTCCCTTCGGTGGTGAATCTATCTAACCAAGGCTCTCCCAACTGTTGAAAGAGACCTTGCGACACCTCCGAGTAAAGACTCAATTCGTGATCCATCATGCACCTGAGTTTGTGCACCCTGGCGTTCAAAGAACCTGTAGGAGTGTTGAACCATCAAGGAAATGCCTTGACATTTCAGCAATGTCCAGAGACACAGAGCCTCCTGACATAGGGTCCACGACCATACCCCGCCTTGCTTGTTGCAATACCACATGGCGGTGGTGTTGTCTGTGAACATCTGCACTACTCTCCCTTTGACAGAGGGAAGGAATGCTTTCAGTGCAAGTAGGATCGCCCTGAGCTCCAGAAGGTTGATATGGAGCCAGGACTCTACCCGAGACAAGAGGACTCTGATCTCCGTCAACCGCAGGTAATGCCGGTGTGCTGGCAGGACGGGATATGAAAATAAGCGTCCTGCAAGTCCAACGCTACCAACCAGTCTTGCGGGTCTAGGGCAGACAAGACCTGAGCAAGTGTGAGCATCTTGAACTTCTCCTTCCAGAGGAAGCAATTGATGTTCAGAAGGTCTAAGATAGGACGCAGGCCCTTGTCCTCCTTTGGAACCAGGAAATAGTTTTGGGGGCAGTAACAACTACTTCTGGCGTCAGAACGCACTCGATGGCCCCCTTGGCCAAGAAGGCCGTAACTTCCAGTTGAAGAAGTGCCAAGTGAACCCCCCCAACATGCAGTGTGACTGAGGGGGCATGGCTGGAGGGGTAGTCTCGAAGAGGAGGGAGTAGCCCCACCGGACTATCTGCAGAACCCACCTGTCCGAAGTGATGGTGTGCCAGTGGAGGAGGTGATGGCAAATCCTGCTACCCACTGGCATTTGGTGGGCCTGAAACACCGGACTAGGAAGGTTTCTTGGCAGTGGCAGCAGGGGAGGTGGTGGACTGACACGCTCGCTGGCCCCGTGACCCACCTCGGCGGGTCCCACATCCACTGCTGCGCTGAGACTGTTGCTATTCAGGCCTGTGGCTCTGAAACGAACGTGTTTGGGCGCCACTTTCTTGGCCACAAAAGGAGCGAAAAGCAGAAACGGAAGGAGTGTGCGTGGCCGAATGCCTAAGGACTTGGCCGTAGCCCATGAGTCTTTAAAACGCTCCAACGCGCTGTCTGCCTAGTCGCCAAAAAGGCGAGTGCCATCAAAGAGCATGTTCATCAGAGTGTTCTGGACATCCCCGGAAAAGCCAGTTGTACTCAGCCCGGCTTGCGGCCTAGCACCACTGTTGTGGAAATCGCCCTGCCCATCGAGTCTGCGGTGTCAAGGCCACAAGGAATTGTGAACTTGGCTCAGCAATAGCTTGGGAGAGCACCGTCCGGGCCACCTCTGGACACTGCGCAATCTTGTCCCACACAGAATGGGAATACCGCCCGAGAGGCATGCAGTGTTTACAGACTGCAGCCCTGAACTGGCGGAAGTAAATATTTTCTTTTTAAAGTGTTCCAGTTTCTTGGATTCCCTATCAGGAGGTGCGGAAGGGAATGCGCTTGGGGACGAAGAGGCTTGGACAACCAAGCTCTCAGGGGTCGGGTGTTGGGAGAGGAAAAAGGGGTCGCCCGGGCGATGGCGTCGAGCCAAGGTCTTATCCACAGGAGCCCCTGTGTTGGGCCTGGACCAGGTGCCCAAAAGAACGTCTGAAAGTGCGTCAATAAAGGGCAGCAGCCGCTCCGTAGAGGAAGACGCTGGCCGGAGCACTTCTGTCAGGAGGTTAGTCCTAATGGCCACCGTAGGGAGCTGGAGGAGGAGCACCTCGGTTGCTCTACGCAACACCACAGAATATGGTCACCCTCCTCCGTAGCCACGGTAGAAGGAGACAGTGAGCAAGGTTCTGGCGTAAAATCCAGGTCACCTGCATCCTCCAAATCCTCTTCCCAGTTCTAGTTTAACTCGCACTGGGCTGCGTGAAGGTCCTCAGACCCCTCCCAGTTCTACCCTTCCACCCCAACCTTCCAGGCAGGCGGAAAAGAGGGAGGCGGATGGAGAAAGGGATAGAAATTCCCCATCAACGTAGGGAACGGCGTTGATCGACACAGGCCCGGCGCCATCGTCAGCCATGGAGCTGGGCGGCGGCGGTGCCGTAGACATCGATGAAGGTCGCACAAGGCCACCCGACATCGTCCGGGATCCATGCCTGTATCCATGGGGGTCTTGTGGTGGTGAGACCGGAGTCATCGACGACGTCGGGCCGGAGCTGGTGACAAAGAAGAGCGAGGACCCCCAGTCGGACCCGCGGGTCCCGAAGGCATTCCGGGGAGGGCCAGAGTGGGCAAAAAGGCAGACCATGGCTGACAGGAATTCCTGTAGCTAGGCCGGAGTCGCAGACAGACCCAGAAGGGCGCAGTAGGCCGTCGGCAACTACGCAGGCTCCGCCGGAGCTGCGGGGGTGGCACCACCCGCACCCTCAGCCATATAACACGACAGGCTAGGGTAAGGCGAAGAGCGACGGCGCTTCTTCGACTTCTTGTTCTGTGCCTTACCTGACTCCGAGTCCGAAGACTTCAACGAACGATGGTGGTGGTCGCTGCTCCTCGACTGGCCCCTTGACCTCCCACGGGACCGGGACCTTGAACAGAGTGGAGCAGACTCCCGGACCTCCAGCAATTTTCACGACCGCTCCCACAAACTTTTCTGAGCCATGGCCCGGCATTCGGGGCACAACTCGGAGTCGTGCCCGCGCCCCAGGCAGTAGAGACACTCACGGTGCGGATCTGTCATCGACATCGTGCGGGGACAAGCAGCGCAAGACTTAAAACCAGGCATCCCTCTACACCAGGATTCAAAGTCTCAAAAAACAGAGACAAAAGTCCCAAAAATAACTCAGTCAAATCACACACCTCAGAGGAGCAGACAGCATCGCACTACAGCACTCACCATGGAAAGCGTCCCTGAGAGGGCTGGGGAAGTGCTGGACACGTACCTAGACCCTCATAAACCCCCATAAACATTTAAAGGGCCGATCCTCGAGCCAAAGCCGCAGACCGAAACAGAGCTTGCGCGGGCTCGCAGGTGGACTCACAGACACCGTATATCTGGAAAGTCGTAATGCAGTATGTATAGCTGCCACCAATGTAATACCAAACATCTGTACCTCTCTACATGACTGTCCTATCCCTCTTTAGCTTAACCACTAAAGTTTCCTATCCTTTACTCCTTACACTTCTTTCACTCTCAAAAGATAAAAGTAAGGGGTAGCTACATAGGCTGCAATGTAAGAATGACCTCTGCCATTCGTGGCTAACCCTGTAACATTACTTGTGATTGTATATGGCACATAAAAATAATAATAATTTAAAAAAAAAAGTGACTGGGGATACCCCTCTCTCCGGATCTGCGCTTGCTGGCGCGGAAAAAGAAAGAACGGACGTCAGCGCGGGTGGCGCGTCTAAGTAGCTCCAGCGATGTCATCTCGGCGACTACAACGCCAAAGACGTAAGCAGAGCCACACAACGACGCCTACCAACGTACAGGGGTACTGCTGACAAAAACTTTCCGGATCCAGTCTGATGCCTGGAGGTAACTCAAAGGTATGGAATCGATCACCAACGTGTTTCTTTCAGATGCAACTTCCTCAGTAATCGAAAAAGAGAGGTTAGCTTGTTGGTGGGGTGTCAACTATTTTAAGACATACATATGGGGAACAAATTTTAAGCTGAGAACCGAGACCTTGTATTGACATTTTCACCACTAAGGGGGCTGGAAAGGCAACACCCATGATTGCAAAATGGTTGTACCGGTTGGAAGAATAAGACTTTCAGCTAAGATATGTGCCAGGTCATAAAAACATCAATGCAGATTGTCTATCATGACTGCCTTTATCTTGTCATGAGGAAAGTGATGTTAGGGAGGAGAAAGAAGAGTGGATGTTGGATACTGTGGATGATCCTGTAAGGGGGCTGTGAGCGAGGAAGAGTGGAAACATGCAGTTTCTCTGGAAGTATTGCAAAAGTTAATCTAATGCTTGTCCAACAACACAGGACAGTGCATGTTGATAAAAAGAGAACTCATTGAGTACAGAATGGTGTGGACAGAACTATATATTGAGAATAACATTGTTAGGAGAGTAGACAAGTAAGAGGAACCGGTTAGTCTACGTGGTAGGTTGTTGGAATTACTACATGAAGGACATAATGGCATGTCTGGAATGAAGAAGAGAGCTAGGTGTGATTTCTGGTGGCCCGGAATGGACAAGGCCATAAAGAGGTGTGTGCACAATTGTGTGGCATGCATGTGTAGGGACAAAATCACACAAGTCACGGGAATTCACCATATCACCTACCGTTATGCCAGACAAACCCTGGCAACAACTGGCTATGGGCATATGTGGGCAGTTCAGTGCTAGAGGCATAGACAACAAGTATGCAATGGTCATTATGTACTATTTTACCAAATGGCCCGAGATTACGTTTGTGAGGGAGACTAAGTCTTCCAATGTGATATAGTTTTTCAACCATATGTTCCACTGGGAAGGATATCCTGAGTGTGTCATAACTAACAATTGGCAGCAGTTTGTGGCAGGGGAGTTTGGTAGTTACATGGAAAAGTCAGTGTGATGCACCTTACCACTGCAGTTTATAATCCCTGGGAAAATGGAACGGTAGAAACAATAAACTGCGTGTTAAAAGAATGTGTGCAGTTGGCTGATGCGGGCGGGGTGGATTGCAAAGGTGCTGTCAAGGAGATGTTATGAAGTTACCGTAACACACCCTACACTGCAACTAAGGTAACACCTTTTAGCCGTCTTACGGGCTGTCTGGAGCGTAGCAAAGTGACACTGGCATGGATGTGTTAGTAGCGATGAGTTGGCACCCAGGGTGCATGACTACCTAGAAAAATACATACACAATGACAGGATAAGGAGCTGTGCACGCAATCTCAGAGTTGGTGATTGGGTAAGGAGGTATCTGGTGGGAAATCAAAGAGTGGTAATGTCTAAAAGGTCCAGACCTAAATACATGATGATGGTTGTAGGTAACAGCGCACAAGTTACTTACCTTCGGTAACGATATATCTGTAATAAACAGTAGTTAGTATTAGATTCCTTACCTTAGAATATCCCCAGGCGTCCGTCTGGATCCGAAATCTTTTGCGTAGCAGTACCCCTGCGCGTCGGTAGGCGTCGTCTGCTGCTCCGGGTCTGTCGTCGGCGTTGTTGGCGCCGGGATGACGTCGCCGGAGTACTTAGACGCGCCCTCGCGCGCTGACGTCAGTTTTTATACACAGCTTTTCCGTGCCAGAAACGCAGAGCCATGATAAAAACCAACACTGGTGCCATGAAACTAGGGCCTTCAAAGGGATGACCTTAACCCTAGATATCGGTTCGCAGAACAGGGAGGATGGGTGAGGCGGTAAGGAATATAATACTAACTACTGTTTCTTACAGATATATTGTTACCGAAGGTAAGTAACTTGTGTATCAGAAAGAAACAGGTTAGTATTAGATTCCTTACCTTAGAATAGATACCCCAGCAATACCAACCCCGGTGGTGGGTCTGCTACCCAATAATCACACCAGAAAGTCCTGGAGAACGAAACGGCTGAAAAAGCCATCTCTCCGGACTTGGCTGTCCAGGCAGTAGTGTCTTGCGAACGTGTGCAGCGAGGCCCACTTAGCTGCCTGACAGATGTCCTGCAAGGGGACTCCCCGACCCAGGGCAGTAGTAGCCGCCGTGGCCCGAGTGGAATGGGCACGCAGCCCCACAGGAGGCACCTTTTTAGCCAGTGAATTACAAGACTGGACAGGTTTGGGTGGAGGACTGTCCCCTGCTGCTGCGACAGAAGGTCCTCCTGAAGAGGCAGACGAATCGGGGGATCGACAGACATGCTGAGTAGCTCGGGATACCAATATCTTCATGCCCAGTCCGGAACCACAAGGATAACTTGGGCCCGGTCGCGTCTGATCTTCATCAGCACTCTGGGCAGAAGTGGTATAGGCGGAAAGGCGTACAACAGACCACAACTCCACTCGCGACGAAAAGCGGCTCAGAGCGAGTGGCGCCTTGGAAATTCCAACGCGCAGAACTGTTGACATTGCACGTTCTCGTCTCTGGCGAATAGATCTAACCAAGGCTCCCCCCACTGCTGAAAGAGGCCTTGCGCCACGTCCGAGTTTAGACGCCATTCGTGATCCATCATGCACCGGCGGCTGAGTTAGTCTGCCCTGGCGTTCAGGGAACCTGCCAGGTGTTGAACCACCAGGGTCACGCTCTGATGTTCCAGCCACTGCCAGAGGCGCAGAGCCTCCTGGCACAGGGTTCACGACCCCACCCGCCCTTTTGTTGCAGTACCACATTGCGGTGGTGTTGTCCGTGAACACCTGCACTACACTCCTCCGGACAGAGGGGAGGAATGCCTTCAGTGCAAGCCGGATCGCCCGCAGCTCCAGAAGGTTGATGTGGAGCCGGGACTCTGCCGGAGACCAGAGGCCTCTGATCTCCGCCTCTCCCATGTGGCCCCCCCCAGCCCTGGAGGGACGAGTCTGTCACAACTACGTGCTCCGGTTGGGGTAGGGAGAGGGATCTGCTGCTGATCCAATCGCGGTCCGTGAGCCATCACTGCAACTGTCTTGCAGTGCCCTCCGAGATCAAGACATGGTCGGACAAGTTGCCCTGATGCTGGGCCCACTAAAACTTCAGATCCCACTGCAGAGCCCGCATCCGCCACCTGGCGTGATGCACCAGAAGGATGCAGGAGGCCATCAGCCCCAGAAGCCGCAGCGTCAACCTGACCGAGACTCTGGATAACAGCTGAAAGATCGGAATCAGAGCCTGAATATCCCGAACGCGCTGTTCGGGAGGATAAACCCGAAACTGCGAAGAGTCTAGAACCGCTCCGATGAAGAGGAGCTTCTAAGAGGGACACAGGTGTGACTTCAGCACATTGATGGAGAACCCCAGCAGGTGCAGGAGGTCGGCCGTAGTCTGGAGGTGGCGGACGACTGTCAGGGGGGAGCCAGCCTTCAACAACCAGTCGTCGAGGTAGGGGAAGACTGAAATCCCTAACCTGCACAGATGAGCTGCGACCACCGCCATCACTTTCGTGAACACCCGTCGGGCGCTGGTAAGACCGAAGGGGAGCTTGGTAAACTGAAAGTGCTCGTGGCCTTCCGTGAACCGCAAGTAACGCCGGTGGGCCGGCAGGACGGGGATTTGAAAATAAGCGTCCTGCAAGTCCAAGGCTACCATCCAGTCTCCTGGGTCCACGGCAGCTAAGACCTGAGCCAGTGCCAGCATCTTGAACTTCTCCTTCCGGAGGAAGCCGTTGATGTTCCGCAGGTCCAGGATAGGGCGTAGGCCCCCTTTGCCCTTCTTGGGTACCAGAAAGTAGTGGGAGTAACAACCACACCCTACTTCTGGCCCAGGAACGCGCTTGATGGCCAAGAGGGCTGTAATTTCCTCTTGTAGAAGTTTCAAGTGATCCCCAGACACGCGGTGGTCCTGCGGTGGCATGGCTGCAGGGGTCGCCTCGAAGGGGAGGGAGTAGCCCCTTCGGACGATTTGCAGCACCCACCTGTCCGATGTAACAGTGCGCCAGTGGAGGTGGTGATGGCAAACCCTGCCCCCGACTGGCGTCACATGGGACTGAAAGCTCGGACTAGGAGGGTTTTGAGGTGGATGCTGCAGGGCTAGGTGTGGACTGGCCTCGCCGTTGTCCCCAACCGCCGCCACGGCGGTTGCAACGTCCGCCACCACGCTGGATGGTAGTCTGCGGCCCGTGGCTGGCAGGACGTGTGAGGGCGCCCCTTCTTTGGCCACGTAAGGAGTGAAAGGCAGCCGTTTGCTGGCGCGGGGCCGAGAGGCCCAAGGACTTGGCCGTAGCCCTGGAGTCAAAGCGCTCAAGCGCATGGTCTGCCTTGTCGCCAAAGAGGCGACGGCCATCAAACGGCATGTCCATAAGGGTGTTTTGGACATCAGCCGAAAAGTTGGGGGACCTCCACCAGGCGTGGCGATGAATCGCCACCGTCGTTGCCATCGCTCTGCCCAGTGAGTCTGTGGTATCCAGCCCACACCGGATAGAATACCGTGCCGCATTTTGACCCTCCGCAAGGGCTTGGGCGAGTTTAGTCGGGGCCCCCTCCGGACATTGTGGCAGCACGTCCACGACCGTGTCCCACAGAGAGTGGGTGTAACGGCCCAAGAGCCATGCGGTGTTGACTGACCGCAACCCCAAACTCAGGGAGGAGAATACCCTTTTCCCGTATTGCTCATACCTCTTGGATTCCCGATCGGGGGAGCCGTCGGGAATGCGGTCTGGGAGTTAGAGGCCTGGATGACTAGGCTCTCGGGTGGGGTGGGTGGACAGGAAGCAAGGGTCACCCGGAGCCGGACGGTGGTGCCTGGCCACATTCGTATCTACAGGGGGACCTGTAGCGAGCTTGGACCAAGTGCCCAGGAGAACGTCTGACAAGGCCTTATTAAAAGACAGCAGAGGCTCGGCCGAGCTTGCCTGCGGATTAAGGACCTAAGTGAGGAGGTTAGTCCTCACGGCCGCGACAGGGAGCTCATGGCCCAAGGCCTTGGCAGCCCGTGTCAGCACCACACTATAGGCAGCCCCCTCCTCCGTAGCCACGGTAGGAGGAGAGACAAAACCAGTGTCGGGCGAAGTGTCCAGACCACTGACCTCCCCTAGCTCACCTGTCCAGTCCTGAGAAGACTGGCACTCACGTGCCAGAGGGTCCTCGGATCCCTCCCGATCCTCCTCGCCACCCATCACTAGGTACTCAGGTTCAAAAGATGGGGCCGGGTCATAGAAATAGAAATCTTCAAGCGGCGTTGAATACGGCGCCGGACCCGAATCGAGGGTAAGACCGGTGAAGACGTTGTCCTGGGACAGCGGCGGGGGCGACACCCTGGAAGCCGGCGCCGGCGAGGTCGACCGGCGACGACCCGGATCCGGCGGGGCCCTGCGGCGTCGGGGCCGAAGTCACCGACGGTGCCGGGCCGAAGCACCCGGCCCGCTTGGGGACCCAGTCGGGGCCACTTGGCTCGAAGGCGCCGCATAACCCGACGGAGGAGTGAGCGACCTCATGGCCATGAGGAAGGCCTCGATCTCCTCCGGCGTCACGTTCTGCCCAGGGACCGGCGGGTACTGAATCCCCGGCCGCGTCTCGCGAGCGTCGTGGGGAGTCAGAAGAGAGATGTCGCCTCTTCGACTTCTTGTGCCTCTTATCTAAGGACTTCGAGCCTGAAGACAGATGACGACTCCCCGAACTGTGGTGATTCTGGCCCCACGATCGGCCCCTCGACCTCCAGCGGCGCGGGGCTGACTGCCGGAGCTCGAGTCGCTTGCGGGGCCGCACCCGTCTAGCTTTGGACGTCAGGGCCCGGCAGTCGGAACAGGACTTGTCGTCGTGGTCGGGGCCCAGACAGTGAAGGCACCAGTGGTGGGTGTCAGTTACCGACATCAGTCAGCAAACAAGGGGGGCGTGGCTAGCAGCCGATGAGGACAGTCGCAGCCTAGCGAGGCTCCCGACCCTCCGCCCAAAGATCCGCCGAAAATCCTGTGTATGACCCGGGATCCCCGCGAAAATCGGGTTGATCCCGAGAGCAACACCCGCGCCTGCTCCGTTTCGAGTGGCGAGCCAGGGAGACTACTGCAGCGGGCGCACCTTGATGCGAGGAGCCCGGGACGCCGGAACACAAGATGGCGGCATCCTGGGAGGCGGCTGCCGAGGAGTAGCAGCGGATCAGTCCCAGACGCCCAGCTGAGCAGAGGAAGCGAGGTATTCAGTGGCCGAGGGGGAGGCTGAGACCGCCTGGCGCGCCGGCGGCCCCCGACCTCAGAGCGACCGGCGAGAAGTTCGGGCACGGGAGCGGCTCCGGCGAGGCTCCACCCCACCCGGGAAGAGGATAATTTACGCCCCGGCTCTGGGGCCTGCTGGCCCTGTGGGCGCAACTCTGGCCCCGAGGCCCGGCTGGGCGAAGGAAGCCGATCAGAGGGAGGTCTGAGAGTAGACTGTGCCCGACTGCTGTACCACCGACCCTGACCCTTAAGCGGCTGGTGTGGGAGGCTGTGTGCGGGCGGCGGCGGTGAGATTCCGCCTCACCCAAGGGACTGTAAATTTACGCCCCGGCTTCGGGGCCAACTATATCGGGGGGTGCAGCTCCGGCCCAATCGCGTAGCTGAACGGAGGACGTGGGACTGCAAGGAGCCGAGAAGAGGACGGGGACCGACTTGTGAGCCACTGACCCCCGAGCCCGGAGTGGCCGGCGAGGTGCCCAGCGCACAGACGATCCCGGGAAGGCCCCGCTCTGACCGAGAGCTGACAATCGACACCCCGGCTTTGGAGCCCATCATCCCTGCACGCGTCGAGGGGCGATTTGAGAATTCACCTGACGACCCCAGAAGGTGAGAAACTGCAGTAGCTGGCCCCTGGGGAGTTGGAAGGGTCTTGAGCAATCCCGGAGCCCTGAAGGTCCGGCCCCACCGCGAGGCGCAACCCGAAGGTGGCTGGAACTGTGCAGCGGCTGGATTGGGGCCCGAAGGGGAAGAACGTCTGAGGAAGACTGCCAACCTCCACGAGGATAACCGGAGACCGGCCTTACCGGGAGATTAGAGCGTGCGCCCTGGGGCTCGCAGCCCAGAAGGAGGCCCGCTTAGGGGGCGAACTCTGTCTGCCCACCCATAGACCACTTCCATCGGGGGGCCCTGATCGAACCCCCTGCGCGCTGAGCCCAGGAGGATATTGGGTCCAGATAGGTGGGCATATAACACTGGACTGGCTGTGCACCGGGGGTCGGGCGCCGCCTGCGGACAGCATTCCCTTGGTGGGTGCCGCCGGAGAAGGTGGAGAGAACCGAGTGGCGGGCAGCGGTCCCCTCGGGCGGCGGACCCCCAGTGGGCATATCAACCGACGCGACCCCCCGGCTGGGCCATAGGGGATCCCACAGCCAGCGCACTCCTCAGACCCCCCCATACCTTCACCGTGGAGCCGGGGTACCGTTGGAGGACCAGAAGGTGATAGCAGCACTGCGTGGCCAGCCTAATTGAAACCGGGGCCTATAGAGAAGGGGAGGGTGGATTGACCCCGTGGAGTGGAGTGCGCAGAAGGAGAACCCGACCTAAATTCCTCCTAGTTCGTGATCAACGGATTGCTTGCTGCAGGGAGCACCAACAACACCTGAACATCCCTGGGAACCCAGATCTACGTCGCAGGAGCAGGATGGGAAAGCCCAGAGGAGTAAAAGGAGACGGGAGCACTGCCACGGAGATGCCGGAAGATACTTCACAGTCTACAACGGAACTGCAACAGATGCAGGACCGGATCCTAGAAGCTATCGCTGCCACGAAGGATGCCTTACACCAAGACATTGTGCAGGTGTCGACGGGGCTGGGGCTCCTGCGGGCAGACCACGAGAAGTTAACAGATAGGGTCAAGGAAGCGGAAGACACCCTAAAAGACATTGTGCCAGCGCATAAGTCGATGGATGGGAAGCTCACGGAAGCGATGGAGCTTATACAAGCCCTGGAGAGGCGGGCAGAGGATGCTGAAAACTGCAGCCGACGGAACAACGTGCGCCTGGTGGGCCTTCCCGAAAAAAAAGAGGGCACGGACATGGTGGGCTACTTGAACTACTGGCTAAAGACTGTGGTGGCCCCGGAGGGTCTTTCTCCCTTCTTCACTCTAGAGCGGGAGCACCGAGTACCATCCCGGCCCCCGAAACCAGGCCTACACCCTCGCCCAGTGGTCATCAAATTGCTTCACTACAAGGACAGGGATTGGCTTTTGCAGCGGGCCAGGGACACAGGTCCCTTTCAAGTTGACAACAGCAAGTTTACGCTATTCCCGGACTACACGTTCGAGACCAAAAAACTGCGTGCCTCATTCCTCTCTATCAAAAAAGAACTGCGCACAGAAGGCTTACAGTACTCGCTGCTGTTCCCGGCCAAACTCCGAGTAGTGGTAGACGAAAAGGCGCTGTTCTTCACAACATCGGCGGAGGCATGGGCCTGGTGGGACACTTACAAAGCGGGCACGGATGGAGCTCGATACAGGGCCAGAAACAAACAGTCAGGCAGTCACGCCACAGACATCAGGAGAAATCATCGAAAGCTGAATCCTGGCCACAGTAACTGACAAGGATGACAACGAATGGTGCAGCCTCTTCGAACTATTGAGCAGGCCACTGTAAGACTGGAATATCGTGAGTCATAATGCCTATTGCGGGGCGGGGGCATGGGGACAGCACTTGAAGGTTTCAGAGGTTAGCACACGCGCCCCAGGGCCCATAAGGCCTCCGTAGTATTGGCTACGGACTAGGGACATTTGAGAGCACGTTTGCTCAACAGTTTGGATGGGAGCGACTCTTCTGCAGTTGGGTCCTGTTCTGGGGGAGGGAGGACCTGGAGAAGTTGGGGTAACTCAAGGTGTTGTTCGGGGAGGGGAGAAAGTTGGGGATGGGTGGAGACGGTGTTGTGTCTGATGTCTGGATGCAACATGTTGTTGACTTAAACCGAACAAGATGGAACAATGGCTAATGCGGGTTCGATAAAATGTGTGTCCTGGAATGTGCGGGGACTAAATACAATGGCGAGAAGACACAAAATTAATTCTTACCTAGTCCGTAGAGGAGTGCATATAGCATTCCTACAAGAGACCCATTTAACGAGGAAAGAGGGAGTAGCACTACAGCGTAGATGGAGGGGCCACCTGTTTTACACCACATACTCTGCTTTTGCTAGGGGAGTGTTAATTTGGGTGAGAGCGGGAGTTCCTTTCCAAGTAACTAGACATACGGAAGACCCAGATGGGAGATTTGTAGCGGTTGAAGGGCTACTTAGAGGTCGACACATTGTGCTTAGTAGCATCTACGCGCCAAATGTAGATCAGGCAACCTATTTTGCGAAGCTCTCCAGGGTGCTGGCCACCTACTTCACAGGTCCTATGCTGATGGGGGGGGGGGGGGGGGGGGGGGGGGGACTTCAACTCCATAGAAGATACAACACTAGACAGATCACACCCCCCGCTACACACATCCCCTGTACACAGGTTGGCGAGGTGCAGAACGGAATGGCTGGGGAAATGGGATCCGACAGACAGCTGGCGCACACAACATCCGACAGAGCGAGACTACTCGTTCTACTCTAGCATACATGTCCACCTTGATACCTTCCTCTGTTCCCAAACAATACTCCCAGCAGTGGCCCGGACTGAATACTTGGCACGCACAATCTCTGACCACAACCCTATACTCCTGACGCTAGATTGGATGAATAACATTTCAAGGATTCCGACGTGGCGGCTACGACCGGACACGCTGGATGACCCACCTTCTGCGAAGAGCTAGAGAATCGGATCACTAATTACTTCACAGAGAACGAGGGTACCGCTTCATCCAGAGCCATGGAGTGGGATGCATTTAAAATAGTAGTAAGGGGGCACTGCATAGGGAAATTTGCAGGAGTACGCAGGTCATTGGTGGAGGACTTGGATAAGGCTGAGCGTAAATTGAGGGAGGCGGAACAGGTACGCCCTGGCCGCCCTGAGTTACAGGGGAGAGTAAGTGAGGCGCGGGAGGCAGTGGCCGTGGAGGTGGAGTGCCTTCGTAGCTTCGATTACAAAACATACTTGACGAAGACTCTTGCTGAGGGGGACAAAACTGGAACACTCTTGGCCTAGCTAGGGAACCCCAATAGGAGTACTCAACCGATTCTGACCCTGAAGGGAAGTGGAGGCGACACACTTCAAACACAGCCAGAAATTCTGGACTGCTTTCGATCATATTATGAGAGGTTATATAGGAGCGAGTTAGGGAACCAGAATGAGGCAATAGAGGCTTTCCTGAGCGACCTGCAGCTACCACAGCTGGAGCAAGAACAGGCTGATTCCCTAGGCGGCCCAATAGATTTGGCAGAAATAAGAGGGGCAATAAAGCGAGTGGCGCGTAACAAAACACCAGGGATAGATGGGTTACCCATTGAATTTTACGGGAAATACCTAGATCAACTGGCCCGAGACTTCAAGTGATATATAATGAAGCCAGGGAAAAGGGCAGACTCCCCCAGTCAATGCGCGAAGCCATTATGATTCCTTTATTAAAACCGCGAAGGGGAAGCACAGACCCTGCATCCTATAGGCCATTGTCTATGTTAACAACAGACTACAAAATTTTTAGCACAGTGCTGGCCGCCAGGCTGTTACCCCATATGCAAGACCTGGTTCATAAGGACCAATCAGGTTTGATACCCACAAGGAACACGACACACAACATCCGTAGGCTGCTCAGGCTAGTAGATGACCCACCGCCGGGAGCGAGAGCCCCCCTGGTATTGGCGGTTGACATAGAAAAGGCCTTCGACACCCTGGAATGGGAATACCTATATAGGGTGATGCAGGGTTTTGGCCTGGGTGAGGGATATATAAGATGGACGAAAGTGCTTTACTCTTCGGCGAAAGCTAGGGTGAGAGTCGGACCCTTAGTATCGGACCAATATGAGGTGCATCGGGGAACCAGACAGGGATGTGCACTTTCTCTCCTGCTGTTTGCGCTTGCGATGGAGCCTCTAGCAGCAATGGCTAGGCGGGGGGTACATTACAACGGGTTAGAAGTCAGAGGGGCCCACCACTTCATCTCCTTATATTCAGACGACCTTCTCCTCTTCTTAGAAGATGCTGAGGGAGCGGTGGACGGCGCAGAGAGACTGTTAGCGCGCTTCGGCGAAATATCGGGACTGCGGGTTAATTGGACAAAAACCTGCCTCTTCCCGCTGAGGAAGGAGGAGGAGCGCCCCCTAACCCACCCAGAGTGTACATATATCACGAGCCCGCGGACCTTCTAGACGCTAATGTAGGTCGCTGTATCTGCGCATTGCAGGGCAGTATGTCCTTCTGGGCCACCCTGCCCCTTTCAATGGCGGGCCGGGTTTCACTCCTAAAAATGATAGCCCTACCGCGATTATTATATTTCTTCCGGACCCTCCCGGTGTGGATACCTGGAGCGATCTTCAGACAGTTGAGATCGATGATTGTGTCCTTTTTATGGGGAACGGGCAGACGTAGAATTGCATTGGCGACGCTGACCCGCCCGAAGGATGAGGGTGGCCTAGCGGTCCCAGATTTCGAGCTCTACTACTTGGCGGCCCAATTACAGTTCTTTACACAGGAGGTTGCGAGGGTCTACCGCGGCCCGGAGCAGGAGAGGGAGAACGGCATCCCCCGCCACATACTGGCATACATTACAATGCAGCAACAATTGCGGCTCGGAGGGCTGAACCAAGAAGAACGGACGCTCCGATTGTGTTGGAATCGCTCGCAAAAGCGAACTGGACCCAGGCACCGGTATGCGCCTGAAATCCCGCTGGGCATGGTGACAGCACTCCCACATGGCGGAGACTGGTCGAGACTACGACTGTGGGAAGAGACAGGGTTACAGGTGGTAGGGGATCTTTATGATGACGGAGTATTGGCCCCGTACCAGACTTTACAGGAAAGATAGGACCTTCCGAGGGGAGACTACTTACTGCATGCGGCGGTGGTGAGAGCCATACAGGCGCACTGGGGGGAGGGACTGATGGAGCCCACAACGACACTGGCGTGCCAATACACAATGATGGCGGCAGGAACGTTTAAGGCAGTTACATGCCTCTATTCCAGAATGCACACAGAAACCCTACAACCACTTACACCGCTGAAGAATAAATGGGAAGCAGACCTACAGTTAGAAATCCCAGACACGGCGTGGTCCCAACTAGTGCGGAGGGCTAGGAAGAGCACCAGAAACACGCGTTTCCAACTGATACACCTCTATATCCTCCACAGGGCCTACCTCACCACGAGTAAAATAGCAGCGTACTTTGGCGTAGAGGACGCAGCATGCCCCAGATGTAACCAGTTAGGAGCAGACCTAGTACACATGCTTAGGGGCTGCCCCCGCTTACAAGAGTATTGGAGGGAAATAGGTGACACCCTGAATGAAGTACCGGACAGGGAACTGCAGTACGACAGCGCGGTCACTATCTTACACTGGTTCCCACACACACGCAAAAACAAACTGTCTAGTAAATTCATCGACATGGGTCTACTTATTGTGAAGAGAGAGCTGACCAAGGGGTGGAAGTCGAAGGTAGGGCCAACACACCGGAGGTGGCTGAATTTTTGAAGTGGGCAACGGCGGAGAGTACGATCAGATACCAACTGGCCCGCTGTAGCTCAGACGAGAAAGCACAGGACGCAGCAATGGCATGGGAAATATTAGTACAGGCGCTGAGAGATAGCACAGTGGACGAGGAGGGAGAAGAGGAGGCGGAGGGACAGGTGGCTCCAGTAGAGATGGTAATGGCCCCGGCACCTACACCGGACACACACACACAGTAAAAATACAAAGCTCCGAAGGCCCACAGTATAGGCACATATCCTAGCGCCAGGCATAGACGTAGACACCGGGGGGGCGAAGGGGGGCGGGGGGGAAGCATCCCGGGATCCTGTAGCGGAACATGTACGAATTTTGACGAGTGACAGTGGGTACGGGGCGAAAAAATAAAAGCAGAGGGTGGAGGGCCCTATATGTTGACTGCAGCAGACAACCCAGTCAAGAGAGTAACATGCAAAAGAGTAGCGCCGCCCGACCTCCGGGATGTGGGCTGAATGGCTGTGTACGAGACATCTGGGATGAGATAGGAGAACGACTCTGCATTAAGAGATCCTGAGTCCAGCAAAGTACACTGTAATTGACTCTGCAATAAAAATTGTTTAAAAAAAAAAGAAAAACAGTCAGCAAACAATCGGCGCAGGGTTTGAACCCGTGCATCCCTACCGGCACCGTCAGAGTCGAGAGACTTTGAAAGACGATCGAAAAAGGTAGTAAAAAATTGACTATGGGTACAACTTTTTCCGGATCCGCGCTTGATGGCGCAGAAAAAAGAAGAACGGACGTCAGCACGCGAGGGCGGCGTCTAAGTACTCCGGCGAGGTCATCGCGGCGCCAACGACGCCGACGACAGACACAGAGCCGCAGACGACGCCTACCGACGTGCAAGGGTACTGCTACGCAAAAGTTTCCGCATCCAGTCTGACGCCTGGTGATATTCTAAGGTAAGGAATCTAATACTAACCTGTTTCTTTCATATAGGAGTTAAACTCGGGGGAGACAAAAGAAAACAAGAACTCCAGTGCCGACGTGTGTTTCGGTGTGTGACCCTGATGATGGGTCTCACCTTCTTCAGGGAGCAGTAACTTGAGAATACCACGGAGGAGCACCTGGACTGCGCAGTGCAAGCATCCCGTCTAACTCGGAGCTACTACTGGTAGGAAACCAGATAGAGGCCTGGAGGGCTGATCCTGACTAGGGACGGGGACAGAACGTAGATCCCAACATCATCACATAAGAATTAGACCGGATGGAGGTTGGCAAACAGCCGGGGGTCGATGCAGTGGTGTACTAGAGTCTGGGTTGCTTCCCACCCAGGGGCTGGATTCGTAACTCAAAAACTTCCATTAAAATGTTTTACGAAACAGAGAGTCAAGAAAAGTGCCCTGCGGATTGGTCGCATCTTTCTAGGTTCAAGAATCCGGGACCGAAAGGAAAAGGTAGCATTTCCTTAGGCAAATTGGCTTTGTACATCATTTACAGAGAAGAACGGCACCAGTGTGGAGCCTCACAGAACCCCCAACTGCCGTGCAAAGGTACGGCACAGAATATTTCCGGATCCAATCTGACGCCGGTGGACATATTCAAAGAGGAATCTGTGGTTAAAAGTCTCTAGCAGAAAAACTCATTCTCGTAGAGGTGCCAGTACCTCATTTGACAGTACCTCAAAAGCAGTGGCTAAGGTTGCGTGACCATGTGTCACCTTTCAATTGGTACTCAGCTCTCCCTGTAACATTATTTCAGGAGGAGGCCTAGAAGACAGATCCGCAGAGTAATCATCATGCTCTGAAGTAACAACAGAAGTGACAAGGACCAGTAAGTCAACCATCTGCACCTCAATCTGGTCCTCCATCCTCTGGCACTACACTGGCAGAGATGGGGAATGCATTGGGACTCACGAAAGTGGGACTGCAGAAATTTCTCAGAGCATCCAGAAAGGAGTGTGAGCAGATTATTGAGGATAGCAAAGACACAAATTCTGCCACCAAATCCACAGGAGGTTGACAGTGGTTAGATATCTCATCCAGAGGCTTCTGGTTTAGAGGTTCTCATTGACTTCTCTATCATCAAGTCCTCAACCCCAGGGAGGGAAGAATCCCCTGAGGATTGCATCCAGCGAAGACAGCCGCTGATACCATGACACGTGAGAGATACCAGGCATGACACACAAGAGGCAAAAGTTGCACCAGTACAGTATGCCTCTGGTATCGAGGGACCTCCCAGCAGGGCAGGCTTTCAAGGGATATAGAATGGTATGGTCCTTTCCTTATAATTATTTTACAGGCTCTTGTGCTATGGAAAGCCCGAGTACCAGGAGATCCCTGCTTCTGGTGCTTATTTTTTCCACCATGGCTATTATTTGGTGGATGGGAGGTGGTCCTGTTTTCAATACACACCGGGATAATTTGTGGGCCACATTCTACCATGGAAGAGTAGCTGCCGCCAACCACATAATTTTTCAAGGCTTCACTACTTTGGCTTAAAGCCATGCATGTTGTGCGCACCAGACCGAAATGAGACACTGGATCTCATCATCAATCACACTGGGAGTGTGGCAGAGAGCAACAACAAAGGGACTTTTACTCAGCTCCAGGGCGCAAGCCTCTGGAGTCACTAGGAGAGACTTAAGCACTAGAAACACTCCAAGGAAATAAAATAGACTTAATCTCTCGGTACGAGAGATATGCAGCACTTCGTCAGAAGGAGAGATTGGCTAGACTCTTCAATGCCACTATGACGTACTGGCCCCTCTACTATTTATTATTTATAAAAACAAATTAAATAACGCCCTGTCAGAACTCACTAATGACGAACCAAAAATTAATGGAAATGTACTTCCCGCGCTCTTATACTCGGATGATGCGGTCCTTATGGGCCACACCCCGAACGCACTGCGCACTTTAGTTGGGGGTTTTGTATCCTTCATGGCAGACTTAGAGCTCTGCACTAATTTTATTAAATCTTTCATAATTACTTGCGGCCCTAAAAAACACTATTAAGTCAATAACTTCAGACCGCAAACGCCTACTACGCACTCGCACTTTTCCCTATTTGGGCTTAGTATTTTCTGACACTGGATCTTGGGCAACTCATGCTCCCCATAGCAGAAGTACATTTTTAAAAGCAATTAACTCTATTTTGAGTCTTCCTCACAAATCGCAGTGCATCCCCACCGCCACATATGGCGCTGAAGTCTGGGGTTTCATGAATTGCAGCGCAAACGCATATGCCATCTAAATACCTTTTGAAGAGCATTGAACATTGGGGGAGGAGTCTGCTTTTTCGCCTTAGAGGTGGCACTTTAAAATACTCACTTTGCTTTCCCCTGGGATTTAACAATAATCTTGAGCAGACACTTTGTCCGTGCGGCACCGGTAGCAACCAAACGGTAGTACACCTTTTGTAATTTTTACGGAAAGCACACAAAACTATATTTGATTCCGTATTTTAAAACATTTGCTAACATTGATTATAGAACAGCGCACCTCGAGATTCTTAGACTCGAAAGTAACAACTTGATTTTTCGTGTAAGCTCGTTTTTGAAAGCGGCAGTCCGCTTACGTATCTCCATGAGCAATTTTTTACATGTTAAGGGCATTGGCACACCTAATAATGTTCTTCTGTATATAGTCACTTTTAACTCCACTTAAAGTGCTATTTCTAGGCCTGAAAATCCCAAAAGCCTTAAAATTCTATCCTACTTATACTATGCTGCTAATACTGTTTACAACTAATTGCACTTTACCTGAATAGGACGTTGCTGCAATTTTGTCTATCAACTTGTACATTTTAAATAGGATACTGCTGTCATACATTATGCCTTTTTGTTGCTGTACACCACTGTAATCTTTGTTACCGGCAGTTCCTTTTAACCAAAGCTTTTATGCACTGCGGTTTTAAACAAGAATTGTATTTCTGTTGGTGGGGTTTGAACTGTGCTTTTATGGATATTTATATCCAAATAAAGATTATTGAATTGAATTCGTGCCACCATACCAAGACAAGGAGCTCGCTGAACTCAATAGTGCACTGAAGTCTCCGAAGCAGGGGTTTACACCAATTCCCTTCTTCAACCATTTGTGAAGTCGCTGGTTGCCATGACCTCAATGAAGGAGGGAAATTCCTGGTGGGGATACAATCTTAGTGTACCAGCACTGAGGGTGCTTGGTACCATACTTAGTCGATGAGACTACCCCACCTCCTGATTTTTCTTCCTGGTGATGAAATCCAACGTCTCACCTGGAAACACACAATAAGCATGGCTTAAAATCTAAATAACGGAGGTACAAACTCTACATTTTCCAAAACCATTTATGGGATGACTCTTGTCATAGATATGAAGTGTTTTACAGCCTTGCTGCATTTCCTGAAATATTTGGAAATTATTTCAGACCATCCATACAGCTTTCTGAAGTCAAGAGGAGGGTAGCTGGAGGAGAATGCGGCAAATCATCCCACTCAGCCTGATGAAGTGTTGCAAAAGAATCAATTATCTAGTCAAAAGCGGGAACTCTTATTCTTTTTTTCTATTATTTCAAATCGTTTTTATTAGGGAAACAAAGAGGTAAAAGGACAATAAAAGGTAATAACAATAAATGATACAAAATGACATAAATGGATGGAAATGACGACCAAAGAGCATTAAAGGATACATCATTGATTCATGAAATAAACATACTACAAAATAAGCAATACAATACAACTCTTATTCTTAATGACTGGAGAGGCAGTCCCTTTGCGTGACATTTTCATGAAAGATTGAAAACCCTTGGTACTGGAGGATGGTCAATATCTACTTGGATTATGAAGCTCTTTAATGTAGGTCTCAAATCTGTGAAGGTGGATGCCCCAGTTAAAGAGATGGTTGGTTACAGCACCAAGGACTACCCTCCAACTTCTATTATTGTCACTTCATGACTATTTGTAGGAATCACATCTCGCCCAAGAGAGTATCCAGTATTGAGCTGGCTGAGTCTATGGTTGACGTAAAGAGCCATGCCTCATGAGGCATTCAGTGACTTTGGTGAACGCTTTGATATTCAGGGAGAGGTTGTTCTAGGCCTTTTATGGGAACTATGAGAATGTGTGAACGCTCTGGCTCTATAGATGTGGGGAATGTAAGCGAGTGGGAGATGGACCAAACATAGCTTTCTTGTTGGTGTGTTGAAATTGATGTTGCTGTTGAGCTAAGCGAGGCCTAGGTAGTGTATGTGTGGGTGAGGGGCTTGAATAGACCACATGTGTGGATGGACAGCCAGTGAAGCTGTTTGAGGTGTGGGGAAGTAGATGGTGTGAGTCTGGCCACTGTTTTCTGTATGACCATAAGCCTCCTGGTCAGTTGGGTGCCTTGGTGACGGGTCTTTGTGTGTTGATTGGCAGCCATTTGAAGATTTTCCGAGGCTATTTAGGATGTAGATGCAGGAGGAGGCAACCACTTTCACTTGAATGGTCTTCAAGAGTTGGTTGTTCACTGTTATGTCCAAGACCTTTGCTTGATTGGTAAGGCATAGAGTTGGTCCAAGGTCTCCTGGTCATCAGGAGTTCTATAATGCAGTGTTCCTGTCAAAGAGTACCACTTCTGTTTTGAGTTTGACATTTGGTCTTTATCAGAGTGATGAGTTCGGATATCCATGAGTGAGTTGGTCTAGGTGATCTGGTTGTCACTGGTATAGGAAATGATGTTGATGATCTGCGTAGGCGTCGAACAGTGTGGGGCTAAGGATGATCTTTGAGCACACTGCAGAGGAGTTGGTCTTCGGCAGACGTGTAGGATGCCCGACTGTGTGTGTCTGATGATGAAAAAGCAGATCCAGCAGATGGGTCAATGCACGCCAGCCTGGCATAGGCATTAAATGAGTATGGGGTGGGAGACAGTTTCAAAGGCAGCAGATAGTTCGAGTAGGATGAGAGCTGTGGTGTCTCCTCTAGCCAGGATCAGTCAGCTATAGTTTGTGGCAGCACTGAGGGTGGTTTTGGTGCTGTGGTTGGGTCAGTAAATCAGATTAGGTTATGTTGAGGAAGTTGCTGTTGTTCACCTAGTTGGTCAGTCATTCGTTGATAACTTTTTCCAACACTTTGGCAGGGTAGGGCAGCAAGTAGATTAGACAGTAGTTGGTGGAAGGTTTCTTTAGGAGAGGGAGTATGGTGGCCTGTTTCGAGGCACATGGGGAGGTAATTGTGCTGATGGAATTGTTGAGTATCAGGATCATGGATGCGCAGATGGAGGACCAGTCCTTTGATGAAGATGAAGTGTGGGCAGTGATTCAGAGTGAACTGATTGTATAGTTGCTGCAGTTTCTGCCATGGTGATGATGCACCAGGAGGGTATGACGGTGTCCAAGGAGTTTGTCTCATCAAGTAGGAGGGCTGCAATGATGGATGGATCTGGCTGGGGGTTAAAACTCTTGTAGATGTTGCTGATCTTTAGGGTGAAATTGTGGGAGAGCTAGGTGCAGAAGCCCTGAGATGAGGTGATGTTGTGGAGCTGGTAGTGGATGGGGTGAAATTCTTTTAAGACTGTAAGGATTTCTTTGGCGTTGCTTGTGCTGTTTTCAATGTATTTGGTCAGTGTGGATAGCATTGTTTATCAGATTTGCAGGTGGTTGAATTGGACGGATGACTTGTAGATGCATTTGTCTGTTTTGTCATGGGTCTGTCTCCAGTTCGAGTTGCTTGCAGTGGTATTTAAGAGTGTGAGTTCTTCCGTAATCCAGCTTGCTTAAGGCCTGGCTCTGGTGGCAATTATGAGTAGGGTTAGGATGTCAGCACAGGAGATGATTCATTCGTTGATGAATTGTACAAAGTCGTCATGGTGTGATGGTCAGCAGACTTGAAGATCTGCGTTCCCGGTTTCTTTCTTCAGGGAGTTTTGGGAGGTGCTCTTATACGCCAGTGGAAGATGAACAGGTTGAAGATAATGATTCCTTCATCATTCCAGACAACGGGGACTGGACTTGTTGTTTAAGTTAGTGAAGATGACTAACACCAGGCAGTCATGACTAACATTCGAACAACGCAAACCCTTCAGGGGCCCCACCTCCATGGAAAACACTCAGCAGTATACAGGATCTACGGGGGCTGTCCCACAAGGAAAGGATATCAGAGACATGTTCAAAGACTTGAAACAACCTCTCGACGCCATCGACAACAAAATTGACTCTCTTGCTGTTAGATTTGACTGCTTGAAGGAGAAGGTCAGTAACCATCAGGAATGCACTGAGGAAGTTGAACAACACATTTCCGCGTTGGAAGACGAGAGCAGAGCTACCCAGGAGAAACCTCTAAGCATGGTGCTAGAGGTAATCAGAAATAAGAATGAAGACCTGGAGGTGAGATCACGCCTTAAAAACTCTGAGGATCGTGGTAGTGCCAGAATCCACCGCAATGGCCCGAGTCGAAGACTATGAGGAACAGATACTTTGTACTTGTTTTAGTGCCTAGCTGCCACATGTGTGCATCGTGGAAAGAGCGCACAGATTGCTCGGCCCCAGTCCACCTCCCTGCACGCCTGCCAGACCAATTATCGCACGTCTCTTAAATTATAGAGTCAGAGATACAGTGCTACGTTTAGTGAGACACCAGCAGAATGTTGTCTATCAGGGAAATAGGCTCTCATTCGTTCCAGATTTCACGCTGGCAGTGCAGGCAGCCTGAAGAGAATTTTTGACAGTGAAAAGATCTCTGCAGAATCTCAACATCAAATAGTCTCTTCTCTATCAGGCAAAACCGCAAATATTCCACGCTGGAAAAACTTCGTATTTCACGGACCCGAAGAGTACAGCTCAATATTTAAGAGAGATTCACACGGCCAGGCAGAAGCTGAGATCTGATAGGAATGTGGAGGCAGCAAACTGCACCAGTGACCATGACTGACCAAGTAGTAGCGATACTGGTTCTGGAGGTGATGCTCGTACAGCCACCCAGCCACCACCTGCTGGGTTACGTCGAACTCCCAGCGGTCCCCCTGGGGATGATTCCCAATTCCTTCATGATCATAAGTTACTTTGGTGGGCAGGGTGGGGGTATGAAGAGAAATTATTCTGCCGGTTTGGAGGCCTGGAGTGGGTGGGCTCCAGTTGGGGGATGTTTGCATTTGAAGGTTTCACAAGTGTTCCTCTCTTCCTCTTCATTCCAGACCAGCCTATGACTTTTCCTCTAACTTGCATGCAGCACTCCTGACAGGGGGGAAATACCAGACACTGAATTGAAATGCATTACATGGAATATCAGAGGTCTGAATGACAATGACAGGCACAACGTTAGATTGGTCGCCGTGAATCTGAACCGCCATGGGGCAGACATATGCTTTCTGCATGAACTCCACCTCACAGAACACATGCTAGCGCGAGTAGGAAGGGTGCGTTGGCGAAAAGCGCATAGCATGTTATTCAAATTACACACGAGGGGTAGCCATATTCTAACCCGGAAGGGACTGAACTGGCGCACGAGCACTGTAATAAGCGATACACTGGGACGATATGTGATTATTGAGGGCCTAATAGGGCGACACCCCGTTAAACTGATCTCAATCTATGGTCCTAACTCGGACAACCCGGATTTTTTCACAGATATTTTGAGATTAGCTGACACCCTCAGCACGATAATATGGGGTGGCGATTATAATGTCGTACTTGATCCCACCAAGGATAGATCGTCAGCCTCACCCCAGAGTGGGCGCCCTATTACAGGCCTTTGGCCTGGTGGATGTCTGACGTAGCAGGAACCCTGGCGCTGCGCAGGGCACCTGTGTGTTTTTGGCTGGGCCCTCCTGGTCGCGTATAGACTACTGGCTGACCTCACACAATGTGGCTGCCTTTGTAGAGGTGGTGCACCTGCGCCGCACTCTATCTGATCACTCCCCAGGGCTGCTCTAGCTGGATTTGTTAGAGTACCGGGAGAGGGCGCTCAGCTGGAGGCTTCTGCCTTGTGCTTTGCGAGACCAGGTGTTAAGGGAATCCATTAGACAGGCAATAGTCAAGTTTTTTGCAATCAATAAGGGCACTGTTGATTCCCCCACGACTCAGTGGGAAGCGTTTAAAACGGTCATACAGGGAGAGTGTATTGCCAAGCAGGTCGGCGTGCTGCGCTCAATTGGTGGGGACATTAAACGGCTAGAGAGCGAAATTCCTGCCCTGGACATCGAGATTTTCACCACCAAAAGTGAGGCTTCATGGAGTCAAATCAGGTGACAAATTAGCAAGTTCGAAGAGGTTGCCACTCATGAAAAGCATTACTTCAGCAAGGTCATTAGAGCCCAAAGGTATTGTAGTGTAGTTCCTATATTCTCAATAGGCTCTGCGCATTGGAATAATATATCCTACAGATTTGACGTAGGACTTAAGTCAATAGGTCTCTATTGAATATACTAAACTTAATAGTGAGTGCCAGCTAGCTCAGAGGTCACTAGAAACTTTCTCGAATACAGAAGAAGGGATTCGTTTCTGATAATCGCATAAACATGATAACTTTGTTTCCCTAGGACTGGAAAATATCTTCAGAGTCGTAGAAACAATAGATAAGTATTTCACTCAGTCAATCGTGCATGCTTCGTTTCTACAGAGTTGCAGAGAAATAGAGAGACAGGCGTTTTCAATAAAAGGTTTATTGAACAGTCTTCTTTCTCATGCAAGAGAGTTGAACTGCTACAATCATTAAGCAGAATGCAAAGTATAATGCGTACAGCGTAAACAGTAATATGAAATAATACTGTAAGAGCATTATATGGTTTCTAAGCCATATAAAAATACATACATAAATAACAGACTAAAATACTCAACTGGTGCTTTCTAAAATACGCCTACCCCAATGTACCTAATCTAAGTCTAGTACGTGGGAAGAAGTAAGCATGGTCTTTTGCACAGGTTTAGTTTTTGCCAAGAATCTACCAAAGGTTTCTCTAGGTTCTAATCAGCTCCATACCTTTTTAGAATGAAGGAGGTCTGGTATCTCTGTCTCAGGGACTCAATTTCCCAACACCCCGCAAGGGGAGTCAGAAACACTGGAGCTGGATTTCTCAGCAGAGGAGGGCAGCTTCCTGATCAGTGCGTCAGCTGGAGAGTCGGCTTCGTTCGGCACTTGCTATAGCGAGCTGCATTGGGCAAGTAGGTGGTTGAACTGCTCCGAACCACCGTGCTTTGCCATAGCAAGTGAAGGTATATTTATACCTTGAAGGTGTTTAGGAATGCCATGTTTGACTAAAGTCAGGCATATGAACGTCATGAAAGAACCCCTAAGGAATAGATGTTCATTGTAAAACTTACTGAGTTCTTGGAGAAATCAATATTCAAGCAAGGGGAAGTCCCTAACGGCTTAAGCTGGTTTTCCAAGAAATCGTTGTGACGTTTGGTGAACGAATGGAAGTAGCCATGTCTGTATTTGGGTTGCATGGGTTATGTCGAAATATGGGCTTGATTTCTATGCCTATATAAGGGCAACGTGAATTGTACCTATATAAGGGCATGAATCGGGATTATCTATTCGGAATTTGAAACGCCATACAACAGTATGGGGAGGGAGATCGAGCAGGTAGGGCACTGGCGGGCCTTCTTATAAAGCCGTGGAAGAGTGACTATATCACGGAGCAGCGTACACCAGAGGATACGCTGGTGTTGATACAGGCAGCTGTCCAGACTGAAATGTCTCCTTCTATACATCCTTATACAGCTCTCAACAGAGGACACCCCCTCCTGAACTCAAGAAATTCTTTAACTCCATACAGTTGCTGTGGTTGGAGGGCAGACAAAGAGCTGATCTGGATGAGCCATTCTCGGCGGAGGAGGCAGTGGCAGGCAACAAAACCCCAGGCCAGACCTGGATGGTCTATCAGCTGCATTTTATAACGAATACACGACGATATTAGCCCCATACTTGATGAACCTGTACAGGAATCCCTCGAGCACGGGGTGCTTGCCCCCTTGCTAAGAGAGGCCCTCATTATCACAATTCTGAAGCCTGATAAGGACCCTCCGAGATGAGACTCATACCGGCCGCTCTCCATGATCAACCTTGATAATAAGATACTTGCTAAGCTCATCGTTGCCTCAAGTGTTGAGACCAGATCAAAGCGGCTTTGTGCCGGGCAGATTCACCGCACACAATTTGCGTCCACTGTTCGTCAGCATGCAGCAGGTGGACCCATGCAGTGGCGGTTTTCCTCAATGCACCCAAAGCATTTGATTAGCTCGAATAGCCATACATGTTCGCACTTTTCACCCGAATTAGGCTAAGTGCTTAATTTATAAAACGTATTGCCTTGCTATACTTCCTCCCATCTGCAGGGATTCGGGTGAATGGCGCGATATCCTCCTTGTTCCCAGTCTCTCGGGGTATGCACCAGGGGTGTTCATTGTTACCCCTATTATTGGTCATAGCTATGGACCCCTGCCAGCACACCTGCGACAACACCATGCTCATCGCAGACTGGCATTCACTCCGCTGGTGATAGTTATCTCTGTACATGGACGATGTCACAATGTATAGAAAACATCTAGAGGAGAAGTTGGCCCCCCTTATCAGAGAGTTTCTCAGATTTGGAGGACTCTATGGTATCCTTATAAATTGTGCCAAATCTGTGATCTTTCCGTTAATGCAGGTGACAAAGCAATTCCAAGCTGAGTGCCCATTGCAGTGAGCTGATGGCCTGGTGCATTCTTTGGGTATCTCGGTGAGTCGCAATATTGACAAACTGTGGAGGTCCAACTATGGTCAATTAATGGACTAGCTCGAGAATTGGGTTGGAAGCTTGATCAGACTTCCATTGTCGTTGACAGGTCAGGTGGCCTTTGTAAAAATAGTGGTTTTTTTAACCGGTTTCAGGCGCAGACTGCACTCCAACATGGTCTCATTGGCTTGGGCTGGGAGACAGCTCAGAATTTCCTGGGAAACTCGGACGCTCCCCTTCGAGCAGGGTGGGCTGGCCGCACCGTTTTCGATCTCTATTGTTACTGCGCCCAGGTGCAGTACCTCTTTCAGTGGGTGTCCCTGACACAGTTCATGGTGTACACAACTCTCGAACAGGATCGGGCAACACCACACCCGCTACACTCGACCCTATACACGGTCCTATACAGGGCGCAGCCCCGGTTACGCTCGGAGATTGATACTGGGGGATGCACTTTGTGGACATGGCACGTGCTACGCCACAGGGCGGGAATGGGCACACAGTATGCCCCCTCGATCCCTCTGCTCAAACATCCCACAATGTTCTTTCTATTGGAGGCTGGTCCGTGCGCGAGACGGTGGAGGCTTGAACTCAAAACAATGGGCGACGCATTTCCTGAAGGGACCTTAATAGAACACCATCAGGTGCAGGAGGAAAGGAACGAACGGTCTTAAAGAAAATTACTTATTTCCAATTGTGAGCAGTATTGCACAATAGCACAGCCTGTTTCCCAGCTGTGCCACCATCGTTCCACGTGCTCGAGCATTTCCAGAAAAATCCTTCACCACGAAAACGGATTACACGACTATACTCCGACATGCAGCGCACAGTGCCCATCTGCACCCCAAGTTCCCATAGGGATGGAAAGCCTCGCCTGGCATGTCAATTACACCGGAGCAATGGACCGTCTGTTGCACACAGGCAAGAGCCCTGTCACCTATCTACCGGCTACGCCTCATTCATTTTAAATTCGTGCATAGATTGTATTGAATCCTGAGTGGCTCTGTAGAATCGACCTGGCTGATGAAGCATGAGGCAAGCACTGCCGGTCCCCTGACGCCACCTTCCGTCACCTAGCCTAGGGCTGCCCTAATATTTACCCATATTGGGAAACTATTTTTGAGGCTATTGAAGTGATGATTGATACACAAATAGATCGTTCCCCCTTGATTGCATTACTGAGTAATGTGAGAGACCTGCTGGCGGGTTGCAGGAAACTGGCGGCTATGCTCCTGTTGCTTGCAAAGCGGCGTATTGCGATGTACTGGGGCAAAAAGCTGGGTCCCGCATAGGGAGAAATGGATCAGCGTTCTGTCCTCTGGAGAATCATCGTAGGACAGTGTCTTTAGCCCGAATACCGATTCGAATGAGCACGCTTGCCCCCTTAACATCACTTGTGTAAGCTGCTCTCTTTCCCTTTCTCTCCTCTCCTTCCCCCCTTTCCCCTTTCTGTTCTCCTCTGTTTTCCAGTTGGGCTATGTTGAATATTGTCCTTGAAACTTCTGAAACTGGGCATGCTGATACTAAATTGCATTATGAACTCTGTTGATCTTGGGGACTACCAGTCTTAGACTGCAATCCATAGTATCTGTCTTTAAATGCAATCCCTTGCAGCCTCTATCTGGTGACTGGCGAAATTTTTTTGCCTGCATAATACGTTTGCCTAACCGGATGTATTCATGAAAATGCTAATAAAAAGAATTTTTTTAAAAACTGGAAAGGCGGCAGGAAGGGAAAGGGTGCAAAAGCAGACCAGGAGGCAAAAGCGGAGAGAAAAATGGGCAGACCAACAGAGAAAGCATGTAGGAGTGAGTTGGAAAGTGAGCAAAGAGGCTAAAAGCAGAAGGGCTGAACGAGAGTGAGAGTGAAAAGAGTGAGAAGAAAAATGGCAAACAGACAAAAAGCAAAAAGAGCTGAGGAACACAGAGTGCGCAAAGAGTTAAAGGAAAACGGCAATGGAAAAGCGATAGGGAGAAAAAAAAGCAGGCAAAGAGGTAGAATAGAACTAAGAGGAAAGGTAAAGAGCAGAAAAAAAGAGTAATACCAGACAGAGGTATGAAGCAGGAGAAGTAGAGGTAAGAGGCAGGAGCGAGATGCTGAGGGCCGCAGGACAGCATTAAAGCTGGGTCTTCAAGGGCCAGGCCTGGTCGGGGGACCAGGCATATGCTGGTGGGTTGGCAGGGCCAAGTAGTGCTTACTTTGCTTAATCTTGAAGAATGGCTTGATATTGAATACCTTGGGAGTGAGTAACCCAAAAAGAAGGCACATGTCTCCAATTTGATGTCAATACTGATCTGAAAGTCAACATCCAATGATCTCTCAGTGTACATCCCCTCATGACAGGATCTATCTGAAGGGAAAGTAGCTACAACGTTGGAAGAAATTCCTAGAGTATAGGAATGCCCTGCCACGACTATGTGTAAGGAATCACATCATGCCTTATTTACTTTGTAGGCGGTTGTTTTCGAGAGAGTTTCAGAAACCTCTTCCCCATGGACTTGGAACACACCATAAATGATGTTTAATATGTTTAAGAGTAGCAAGAAATCCTTCAAAAGAAAAACAATGTAAACTACTGTAGCTTAGAACCTTGAGATTGAAAGAAGTACACTTTCACTTTGCAAACGAGACTCATTTAAGGAGAAGAATTTTCACTGATTTTCTCTGAGTGAATATGATGGGGCACTATCCAATTCACTTACAATTACAAATGCTTATGAAGTAAAGATCTGAGGATCCCCTTCAACCTCTGTAATTCTAGGTGTGTGGCTTGACAGATGAGCGATATGGCAGCTCCTTCCTGAGCTCCAGGACACCCTGCACGTTTACTGACTGAATTGAACTGTGATATTTCTCCGCAAGTGCAGTATGGAGCGAGCGCTTCAGGATCCAGTACTGCATTAGAGGGATGTGAAGTCCGATATAACCGAAGATCAATGCACTCGTCTCCAGTGCAGAAGGATTCAAGCTGGTGACCTGCAGCTCACCGAGAACACTGGCCCAGGTACGAGAAGCCTTCCATCTCATCTGAGCGATACTTTCCCATTTGGAAATATAATGTCTCCACGCGATTATTGGCAGCACTATCCCCCCTTCTTTACTACATCAGCCAGTTTTGGGTGCAGCCGCTGTGACGACGGCCGGCGGCTGAAAGGGTGCACTGACCAGAACACTTGTGCACTGCCATTCCCAATAAGGGCGGCTATTTGCCCAATGCAGTTCTATTTTTGTACCCATTATGGTAGTGCTGCGACCCCCCCTTTCACCTCGGTTAGTCTGGCATTGAATGCAATTTCTAGAACATCTCAGGCCAGTGACCTCTATGTTACGTGTACAGAGACGACTTACGATTTCCACCGACAATGCCTCTTGTAAAGGTCAGGAATCACCTCAAAGACTTGTACGTTTTTATGGGGGTATGCTTACTATTTTACTCTCTGGCTGTCAGCACTGCTCCTTCTGCACCCAATTGCCATAGCTACATTTAGAGATTGTGGCGACTCAGATATTTACTATTTTCACATAATTGCACTGTCTACGTTTGGCACTCAGGTAGCTATCCTGGATCAGCTACACCTATGG
Source organism: Lissotriton vulgaris (assembly GCF_964263255.1). Taxonomy (NCBI): domain Eukaryota; kingdom Metazoa; phylum Chordata; class Amphibia; order Caudata; family Salamandridae; genus Lissotriton; species Lissotriton vulgaris. The sequence continues at coordinate 1,934,072,184 of NC_141689.1, read as the reverse complement.
TCTCCACTACTCCACTCCCCAATACCTTTGGATAACCTGTAAAATCCATCCTAGGTGGAAATCTGTTTTACTATTTACCCTGTTGCACAATGTTCTATACAGGTGTCCATAATTGGTGTCCATAGTAACTAGGGGTGCGTTGGTATTTAGGACGATTCAATATATGTTTATGGATCTTGTTCACCTGCTGGTGCTCTGGGCTGCACTGCTAATTACTGGTCTGTCAGGTTTCCCACTCTCCACATAAAGTGCTCCTTTAAGGTGGTATAGCGATGGCTGATTCTAAACCTAGCAAAGAAAGAGAATCAAAAGCCCTGAAAAGATCCAAGTCCGAAGCTTCCGTGGCAGATTCGCCTGTAAAAGGAAAATCTGAAGATGCTTCTAATTTAGAAACTATCTTGAAAAAACGTAACTCAGTACATGATATTGCCTAAAGTACCTAAAGAAACATAGATCTTTTACAGATAGAAGCAGTAGCAATCCGAAAAGACCTTAAAGACTTAAGAATTAGATTAACTAATGCTGAGTGAAGGATCAACACCGTAGAGTAAGCATGTCAAACTCGCGGCCCAGCAAATTTACGGTATGTAACAAATGTTTTAATAAAAATTTCGTAGCTTAATTGTTACAATTTACAGTTACTGTAAAATCTCGAGTATAATGTGCTATAAAAAGGGGGAGCGCATTATGCTCAAACTGAAAAATCTTTTCCATTTTGTGCTGGAGGAGAAGTGGGAGGAGGAGCGGGTGATCGCTGGTGTCAGTGCCACTGAGGAGAGCGGAAGGTGGGAGGAGGACTGAGTGGATGCAACGACGAGTGGGAGATTGCTGGTGTTGTCACTGAGGGGAGCGGGAGGAGGGAGCTGAGAGGGGTCAGAGCAGGGGCGGGAACTTGCCTGGTTGCCTGAGAGACAAGGTGGAGCGGGAGCCTGAACTTTAATATTAGAGGAGGCGGGAGAGTGGATGCTTGCCTGCCAATGGGAGCCTGAACTTGAATACCAGAGGAGGCGGGAGAGCGGAAGATTGCCTGCCAATGGCCAATGGGAGCCTGAACTTGAATACCAGTGGAGGCGGGAGAGCAGAAGCTTGCCTGTCAATGGACAGCAGGGAAGAGAAGCGGCACAATAGGAGCCGATTATGTGGGACCTACAAGATAAAATAAATTCAAGAAAGAGAAAGTAAGTGGGGGGAAAATAAAGAGGGGAGGAGAGAAGAAAGAGTGGGAGCAATGAATTCATTATACATAATAATTAATAACGAACCACAACGTTCGCTAATGACCGATTACTATAGTGGTGTTGCATCTAAGAAATGACCTTAAGTGCAGGCGCACCATTACCCCCACTAAAACTAGCAGACAATTATTTTAGCTGACAAGAATACCTACCTTGCCATTAGTCTTGTATGGACTTGCTAGGTGCCCATAACAGGAATTATTTTGGTTTCGGAAAACAAGAAAAATAGGTTTATTTATGTTACTCATATTAATTTGTGCAGTTCTTGAGTCTGGTAAGTTAATGTTCAAGAAAAAAAAATGATTTTTATTAAAATTGTATTATTTTGTGTTAATGATTACTCGCTTATTTCAGCCCTTTGTATTCAGTATGTCTTTATCAAAATCAAGTGGTAATAAAACTAAACTAAAAATTGCAGACAAATTTCTAAGAAAAGTGTGAGTTGGAGTATGTTTGCTGTGAAGTAAAAGATAAAATATTCTGCTTGAAATGTAATAATGCTATTAGTGTACCAAAGTTATACAACATTAAACGTCATTATGAACAACTTCTATCAAAATATGATAATTATGAAGGATTAATGAGACAAGAGAAGTTGAAAGAGCTCAAGTTGAGACTGAAAACACAACAGTTCATGTCTAGTAAAGTAACACAAGAAAGTGAAGCGGAGGTGCATGCAAGCTAAGTCTTGTCGAAGTTGATAGTTAACCACCTTTTACCGTAGGCCAGATATTCAAGGAAATATCTCATTAAAGCTGCAGAAATTGTTTGCCCTGGAAGTGTGAAGGCTTTTTAAGGAACCTCTGTCTCGAAATACATTTGCGGAAAGAGTTACTGATCTGGCCGGCAATTTAGGTGATCAGTTTCAAAGCTTTTTCCATTGCCTGTAACTAGAGTACAGACGCTGGGGGCGTAGTTCAATTTGCTGTGTTTCTTCCTGCTTGCGACACGGATTTCAAACATATTGAGGAACTAATGGAACTGGTACTACTACAGGACAAGATATATTTCATTAGGTTTATGAACTTCTGCAAAAATATAATCTACCTCTGTCAAAATTAACTTCTGTAGCTACAAATGACCGGAAAAACCAACAATTTTGTGGCATTACTGCTAAAAAACACAAAGTGAAATTTATGACGGATCCCAGATTCATCATACGATTGCATTATACATCAAGAAGTATTATGCACGAAGGTAATAAACATGGAAAATGTGTTGACATATATCAAAAAAATTATCAATTTCATAAGATCGCGAGACTTAAATCAGCAACAGTTCTCTGCTTTCTTAAGTGAATCGAAATTTGCCTAGCTTACGTAACGATAAGTTTCAATTCTATTAAGGACACGGAGGCGAGGATTATGCTATTTCTTCCTTCGCTTTATTAACATAAAGAAACCACAGCAGCTTAGGAAAAGATATAATAAGAACAAAAAATGCTTTTAACATAAAGCATTAACGTAATGTTCAACAAAAAAATCAACAACAACTCCCAAGAGTCTCTTTGTCATAATCATAGTCCACAGTCCTTTGTCACTGTTCATCATCCCTATATAACCGGACTTCCCATCATCTTCCTCCTCTTTCTTCGCGCAGATCACGCTAAGCCTCATTGGTCCTGTTTAGCCCCGTCGTTGCCTGCCAAAAAAGGAACAGCATCAGCGAGGTGGCCCAGGAAAAGCTTACAACAAGGCGAGGAGCATACAGTGAACAACACAGTATATACAACGTAAAGGAAAACGCTTTACTTACTGCCATACGGGTGGGTAGAGACACCACCGTAGTCCGGGCGGGATAATCCTCGCCTCCGTGTCCTTAATAGAATTGAAACTTACCGTTACGTAAGCTAGGCAAATTTCGATTCTATGTCAGGACCGGAGGCTTCAGATTATGCTAGTTTAAAGCTTACTCACCACCAACTGAGCTACATCCACCACTGGCTTAAAATAAAACCTCTTGAAGGTGGAATCCGAGGACCAGTCCGCCGCACGCATAAGGTCCTCCAGACGAGCACCCACCGAGAATGCCTTAGAGGCCATGGCCCCCCTGGCGGAGTGTGCTCCAAAGAGAGAAGTATTGATGCCCGCTTCCTGCATGACCCAACGCACCCACCGAGCAATAGTGGGGGAGGAGACAGCTTTGTGTGGCTTCCGCAGGGCAATCAACAACTGACGCTCGCCCGGAGGGCGCAGATCCAAGGTCAGGTCCTCATATGCTTTGAGGCATTGCACGACACACAACTTAGGAGTGTCAGTAAAGGCTGGATAAGAAATGGAACGCGACGACGTCTTAGTGCGTCGGCCCACCGTAAAAGTAACCCCATCCGGGGAAAAAATGCGTGCAGAAACATCCAGCGCGCGCACGTCCGAGACGCGCCTGCAAGAGACCAGACATAACAACATGGCTAATTTCGCCGAAAGCTCCTTAAGAGACAGATAAGAATTCGCTGGCCACGACAGGAACAGGTTCAGAACCAAATTGACGTCCCAAAGAACGGAGTACCTGGGTTCTGGCGGCAGTGCGAGGCGAACCGCTCGCAGAAGCCGGCACACAAAAGGGTGTTCCCCCACCGGATGGCCATCGATGTTATCATGGCCCGCAGAAATCGCCGACCGGATAGCATTGATCGTTCTGTACGCTAAACCCTTATCGGCCAAATGGGCCAGGAAATTCAGCACGGGAACAAGGCCGGCGACCATGGGATCCAAATCCCTTCGTAAACACCAACGCATCCACTTAAGCCAAGCGGATCTGTAACGCTTCGTCGTACTATCGGCCCATGCCTTGGAGAGCAAGTGCTCAGCTGACCCCGAAAGGCCCGGGAGCGTCCAGCGTCTCCTGAGAGCCTCCACGCCATGAGGCGGAGAGTGTTCTGCATGACGAGAGGGTGAGGTTCCTGATCCGGGTTCGTCAGGAGCAGAGGAAACAGGGGGAGTAGGATTGGAAAATCCCAGGAAAGTTCCAGAAGAACCGGAAACCATACTTGAGACCTCCACAGCGGTGTAACCAACACCAGGTCCGCACCCTGGCGGCGTATTTGAGCCGCCGTTCGCATGATCATGGAGAACGGGGGAAACGCAAACGGCTGTTCCCGACTCCAATCCTGCAAGAACGCGTCCGTGGCCTCCGCCAGAGGGTCCGGCCTCCAGCTGTAGAACCGCGGCAGCTGATGGTCGAGACGGGACGCGAAGAGGTCCACCGAGAAGGGGCCCCAAAGGGAGTGTAGCCACCGGAAGACTCCCGGATCCAGTTTCCACTGGCTGGCATCCCTGAGATGTCGAGAGTGCCAATCCGCTACTTGATTGGACTGGCCAGGCAGATACTCCGCCGTCACCGCAATGTGACGAGACAGGCAATAATCCCAGAAGTCCTTCGCTAAATCCGCCAAGGCGCGGGACCGAGGACCTCCCAGGTGGTTCACATATCGGACCGCCGAAACATTGTCCATTCGGAGCAGGACACAAGCCTTGACCGAATCCTTGGTCCAACAGCGAACCGCGAAGGAGCCCGCCAGGAGCTCCAGACAATTGATATGCAATTGTTGTTCTTCTGACGACCAGGCGCCGCCGGTGGAAAAATCCCCGCACCGGGCGCCCCAGCCCGACCTGCTGGCGTCGGATTCTATGACCAAATCCGGGGCCGACCCGAAGATCGCTCGCCCATTCCATGCCTCCATGTGAGACAGCCACCATGACATTTCCTCCTTCACTTCGTCCGTGAGGGGAACCCACTGGTCGTAACACATCCCACGGCGCAAATGCTGTGCCTTCAGGCGCTGAAGAGCCCTGTAGTGCAGCGGGCCGGGGAAAATCGCCTGAATGGAGGACGATAGGAGGCCTACCACCTTGGCGACATGACGCAGTGACGTATGATCCTTTGCGATCGTCTGCCGAAGCAGGTGTCGTATCTTTGCGACCTTCCGACTCGGTAGGCTCAAGACCGCCTGAACCGAATCCACCACGAAACCTAAAAAGGTGATCTGCTGAGTGGGAACCAAGACCGACTTGGAGCCGTTGACAACGAACCCCAGCCTCTGAAGCAGGCCGACAGCCTGACGCAGCTGTCCCGCCAGCACCTCTGGGCACTGCCCCATGAGGAGGATGTCGTCCAGGTACACTATCATACGGACTCCCTGGCTTCTGAGAAACTCCACCACCGGGTGAAGGACCTTCGTGAAGCACCACGGGGCCGAAGAAAGGCCGAACGGCAGGGCGGTGAATTCGAACACCTTGCCGTCCCACAGGAATTGTAGGAAACGACGATGAGGGGGGTGGATGGGAACGACCAAGTAGGCATCCTTGAGATCCAGTCGCACCATCCAATCCCGAGGGAGGAGCACGTCCCGAAGGAGGTGGATTCCCTCCATCTTGAAGTGACGGTAGACCAACCACCCATTGAATTCCTTGAGGTTGATCACAGGCCTCTTGCCCCCATCCGTCTTGTCTACCAAGAAGACGTTGCTGAGGAACCCATGCGGGTGGCGCGTTGATAGGCGGATGGCTCCCTTGCGCAGCAAGTCCGAGACCTCCCCGTCTATCAATCGCGCGTCGGAATCTGAGAAAACCATTGGGCGCGGGGGCCTCACCTGAGTTGGCTGGGCGTGAAATTCTATATGGAAACCCCTCACAGTTTGCAAAACCCAAGCATCGGCAGTGAGCAACTCCCACTCCCCGTAGAAGCTTGCCAGCCGCCCCCCAATCGGAACCTGATCCAAGCAAAGAACACTCACCGGGGGCATGTCCCTGTCCGGACTTCTTCTGGAATCCTCTTCCACCATAGCGTTGTCCCCTCGTGGGGTAGAAATTGGTGTAGTTGGCCGAGGTCTGGTACTGACCTCTTCCGGAGCCTTGTCCACGGTTGTTGGTCTGCTGACCACGGCCGATCGCGCGGCCCCTGCCGCGACCGGCCCCTCCAGAAAAACGCTGGTGAAACACCTTCTTGATGCTGGACTGGGCCTTGTCCAGCGACGTGAACGTGTTCACGAACTTTCCCAGTTCGCGGATGAAAGGTTCACCGAAGAGGCCACCCTGGGCCACTGCACCTGCCTCCGACGAGGCCAGGTCCCCCAGCTTCGGATCCAGTTTAATAAGGAGCGACCGCCGGCGCTCGGTGGACAGGGCACAGTTGGCGTTGCCCAAGAAGACGATCACCCTCTGGGCCCAGTTGGAGAGCACCTCCGGTGAAATGGCGGTGCCATTCGCTCGAGCCTCCTCTGCCATGTCGAGGATCTTCGTGGCGGGCCCGACCGCATCCAACAGCTTGTCCTGGCAGGCCCGCCAGGACCGATCGATCCCCTTCCTGGGGTCTTTCATGAACTTCGCCAGGAAGGTGGCCATCTTGGGGTCCAATTCTGGGGTCATAGCCACCTTCCCCTCCAGAGTAGGCCGCGGACATTCCCCGCGCAGGCAACCCCTCGCTTCCTTCTCCAGGGGCTTGCGCAGCCGGCCCGCAACGAACTTCGCCACTGTCTCCCCCGGGGCCCAGGCCGCAGATCGGGGGTGGACAATCTCGTCCGGGTCCAGCATGCCCGACTCATCTCGGGGCATTTCCTTTCCCGAAGGCGCCGGGAGCCAAGATCGGGTCGACTCCCCGTCGTCATCCGTGTCCGGAGAATCGTAGATCGGGGAAGCGGGCGCCGTTGACAGACCGCCCGAAGTGCCAGGGTCCACCAAGGGCGTCGGAGGCACCGCCGTCGCTTTGGCCAAGAAGGCGTCACGAAGACGCTCGAAGGCGTCCTTATCCACGCCCTGGGACTCCGATGAAGGCCCCTCACTCCGGGGTCTCTTCGGAGCGGGCGGCAACCCGCCGGACGTCCCCGGGAGCACGGGGGCGGCGGCCCCTGCGCTGCCGCCAGCTTGGCACACTCCTCCACGATGCGGGCCGAGAGGCGGTCCTCCATGGGCCCCACCACCTCCGTCACACAGCGATAGATGGAGCTGTCCACCGCCTGATAAAACTCATCATCCTGCAGATAGGGGCAGGCCTCCTCCTCATACTCCCCTTCCATGTCGGAACCAAGGGCAAATGCGGGGCACCCAAGAGGGCGGCAACCGAGAAAGTTCTCGAATGTGGGCAGGCTCAGCGGCTGCGATCACGTTTTGGGCCAGCTGACGTGGCAGGTGGGCTGCACCAACCCCCAAGCGCGCAGACCCTCCTCGCCGGGACCGGGTCTATGTACCCCTCAAGCGCGCTAGGCCACACACTGTTAAAGAGGTGCACAGATCTCGCCCGAAGGCGATCCACGCGGTCGAAACCGCCATACAGGCCCCAGAGGGCGTCAAAATTGTGAAAGTACAGACCCGGATCACCAGGTGTCAGAGGGGTACGCGAGGGTCGGCCCCTGCGCAAGCAGACCCCACGGCGCGGCTCCTCATATTGCGGAGGCGCGCCGGAGGGTCGGCGAGACGACAGGCCGCCCCCTTGCGGTCTATGTACACACCGCACACGAGTGGGAATAAGGTCGCGTAGGAACGAAGAACGTTCCCGCAACTAGGGGACTCTGAAAGGGAATAAACCACACAAGGAGTCCCCAAAGACCGCAAGACAATCAAGTACAATAAAGAAGACAAAATAGAAAAACACTTATCTGGCTGCGGGAGCAGCGAAGAAAGAGGAGGAAGATGATGGGAAGTCCGGTTATATAGGGATGATGAACAGTGACAAAGGACTGTGGACTATGATTATGACAAAGAGACTCTTGGGAGTTGTTGTTGATTTTTTTGTTGAACATTACGTTAATGCTTTATGTTAAAAGCATTTTTTGTTCTTATTATATCTTTTCCTAAGCTGCTGTGGTTTCTTTATGTTAATAAAGCGAAGGAAGAAATAGCATAATCTGAAGCCTCCGGTCCTGACATAGAATTAGAAAGCAAATATTGCGATTTATCCTACTATACCGAGGTACATTGGCTATCCTGCTCCAAGGTTCTTAACAATTCTGGTACTTGCAAGAAGAAATATGTCTTTTTTAATAACTAAAAATCAAGACACAAACTTGTTTTCTGATCGAGTATGGTTACAAGATTTATCCTTCATGGTTGATATAACAAAATACTTATACGATTTAAATGTAAAACTGCAAGGAAAAGATCAGATCATTACGAACATGTGAGACCAAGTTAAAGCATTCAAATGTAAGCTGGTTCTTTGAGAAAAGCAGTTGAAAAATGAAGATATAATACACTTTCCGACATGCAACATGAAAAAATCAAGTTTAGGTGCAACTGCATCATATCAAAAATACGCAAAAAAGTTTTTAAGCCTTAGAACTGAATTTGAAAAAAGGTTTGCAGAATTTAATCGTTGGAACCCAAGTTTTCTTTAATGTTCTTAATACATACATACATATATATATAGAATCAGTATCTAATCATATGCAAATGGAGGTAATTAAGATCCAGTGCGATTCAGATTTGAATGCAAAATTCAGTAAAGTTGGCATGCCTGATTTTTTCAAATATTTGCCAGTCAGTTTTGAAAATACTCGAAAATTTGCAAATGAAATTATTTCCATGTTTGGAAGTACTGATCAGTGCGAACAGTTATTTACAATTATGAAAGGAAATAAGTCTCTTGTCAGATCCAGAATTACCGATATTCACCTCGGGTGAGTTTTGAAAATAATCACTGTGAACAATATTTCCCCCGAAGTAGTAAAGATAGTAGCAGAGAAGAGATGCCAATTCTCAAGAAGAAAACATTAATTTTATCGTTGTTCTGTTTTTATACTGTATTTTTCGAAATGCACTTACGTCTCTATTAAAATTAGGTTTTTTGTTTTTTTGTGGCCCACACAAACTTAAACCTTGTTTATTTGGCCCGTGTTAGCCTTTGAGTTTGACATGCTTGCTCTAAAATCTCAGTCATTGCCCCCTGTATCTGGAACTCTATTCCTCTTGAGATCAGAACCGCCCCAAGCTACAAGAAATTTAGACAATCCCGGAAAATTTAGTTATTCAGACAGGTGTACAGTGCCTGGTCATTGTGACCAGTTCCATCTTACTCTAGCACCAAGAAAACGATTGGTGTACATGCACTTAATAAATCCCGGTAACATAATATAACCTCCCATTATTCAGATTAGCATTCTAACGCATAACATCAGAGGAAATAAACGATAAGGTGCATCCTGACCCTTAACAGCTCAAGAATCATGCAAGGGTATGTAAACACATGCAGAAAAACATGTAGGCTCTAAGGAAAATCCTACACAAAAACTAAAGTAAAGGAACCAGTGGGGGAAAATCTTAGGGTGAGTTCAGAGAACAGTCCTGGACAAAGCAGACGCATCGTTGAAGCGATACACATTTTAATATTTTTTGACTCATTGAAATCAAAATTCTGGAAAAACAGCCCAGTTGACCAAAAGTAGAATGAATAGATTTATTACCGGTGGAAGCATACAAGTAATGCCAACAACAATCCAGTAAACTAAGTAGAGACTGTGCATCCTGTTCTCAAAACCTTCAAAAAATATATGAACTAGAAGCAGGGTTCCAGAATTTTTTTGCTGTCTGTTCATTCCACCATTCGTCTGGATACTCACTGAAGGGCAGTCAAAAGACAGGCCTTGATTGATATAGGGAATATAAAAGGTGATGTTTTTTCCCTTTCTACATAAGAAAACTAAGCTTGTAGGGTTACACCAGCACCTCTTTAGTAAAGGTAAATATAAATGAATGGACGATTCTTACCTCATGACTCACTCCTTGATATCTACGCATTTCTGATATGGACATATGACGAAGCGAAATTGTATGGATGCAACCTTTTTCCACATATGTATCCTGTCCTGGTACAGGCTGGAAAAGTGCATTAATTAAGTAAAAAAAATCAGCAGTTTTTACACCGAAATACTGAAATAAGAAGCAAGAAATATGGACCGCCAGAGCCAACCAAATACCCCATCCAACATATATTGAGGCTAGAAAGTGAACCTTGCATTGCATTTAAAACAAATAGCCAGAGAAGAATGCTGAGCTACGTAATAACTAAAACAATCAAAGTAACTTACACAAAACTTCTCAGAGACATCAATGTTTTCTTTCCAGCGTTTCGTTGAGGTTTTAAATGTAAACTTTTTATTGGAATCTTGTTTCTTGGAAAAAGGATCTAAAATACAAATGCAAAAAAAAGAGCTATGAATCTCAAATGACTGAAATTGATCAGTATCGATGACATTCAAAATATGCTTGCATCTATCAACGTTTGTCTAAAATGACCTGTTCAGTATTGGATGGCAACATTGTTGAAGAGTGAGCCACTAAACTGGCTGTGCTTTCTTTGCCCCACCAGCCTCCCAATAAGCAATAAACCCAAGCTCAGAAGAACGTTTTTCTTACAGGACGTCAAAGACATTTTAGGATGGACTCTGATGCATGTCACTGGAGTTTAATCCATCTTTTCTTTAGGGCCCTATACTTCGGTTCATTTTAGTGGATATCAACTTCATCTTAATTACTGATGTAGTGATTCAGAGAACCTTGTGTGGGACTAGTTGGTAGACAGGTAAGATAACTTTGCTTTCCATGTACTTTCCCTGAAGTTTCACAACGGCACAGGATGTAAGGCACTTATAAAGAAATGGATGCGTTTCCACTTCTATACAAGAGGTAAGGAATACGATTAGGAAAAAATGCAATCCAAATATTTTTAGGTTCTCATATTGGCGTATTACAGAGCACATGTATTAAGTAAACCAGTATGTGAACTGGTTGTGATAAGTGTTGATAATATGATTTGAAGTTCAGCAATCACTGACCACATGATGTTGATGATGTGACCTTTGGAATGGATCTGTTTTGTAAACAAATGTAAAGGTCTGAGCAGCAATCCATGGTGTTGACAATTCCATTAGTAAATGCGTTGAAGAGTTTTTTTTTTAAACATATTTTTATTGTAGCGAAGTCATAGAAAAAGTAAGGCACAAAGCATATCGACATTAACACTATTGATATGCAATCAGCAAGAGTATGCAGTTCCAATGACACTACACAGCCATGTATGGCCCACATCCCGGAGGCTGGGCGGCGTAGGATCAGGGCATGTTTAACAAAGGAGAAATCTGCATTTGCGCTCCAAGGATAGGAAAGGTATCAATGTCTTCGCCATTTATTATCACGTCACATTCATATATTACATAACAGTCTAAAAACAACAATTTACCCCTAGAATGGCATCGCTAGTACTGATCCAATAGAGTAGGACATTTGTGTGAGGGCCAGCGAAGGCCTAGTCAATTTAAGGCTACATGGACCTATGGGAATCTCAGCTATATGCCTACATACATATTGAGGTACCGTAAATTGGCAACAGAGGACACCTACACGGTCCCACGGCCCTCCCCTCCAGTACTCTGCCCTTCACATTCAGGCTCCGAGGCATCAGAAGAAAACAACTCAGCACTGGTGGCATCTGAGTCATCCTCCGCCAGGCCCTCCATGCACAGCATCCTCCAAGCAAGTAGATCATCTTGCAACTTTCCATCTCTACGGGTGCGTTGCATATGGGTCTCTTCGGCCAAAGCCCATTCCCTCGCGTCCCTCAGCCATAGGGAAATCTCCGGCGCCCTTTGACCCATCCAAGTGATAGCCACTCGTCTCCTCGCCAAAACTAGTAGGAGTTGCAGGAACTTATAAGATAGTCTCTTGTTTTTGGGTTTGGGCACCAGTGCGAGCAGACATTGGAGTGGGTCTAGCAGAAGCCTAAGTCGCGTAGCCTGGACAATATACCTCACCACCTTGCGCCAAAATTCCTGGATAAGAGGACATTCCCACGCCAAGTGCAGGAAGCCCGCCATTCTCACTCCGCATCTAGGACAATTGTGGCGCCTATCTGCCGATATACGATGGAGGGAGACCGGTGTCATGTATGTGCGGTGGACAAAATTAAAGTGTATAAGTTGAAAACGTGCATTGCAGGAGACCTTGTGGGTCAACAGCCCAATCCGCTTTCTTTGTGCAGGCTCCAATTCTACTCCTAGGTCTGTCTCCCAGGCCACCCAGGTGGGTTTGAATCCCGGCGCATAGCGGAGTAGAGGAGGGAGATCAGGCGTCTACCTCTCCAACAGGACATGATGATGCCAAGGGTATTAGTAAGCGGAGGCGCTTCCGGGAACTGGGGCCATGTGATCCTGGCCACATCCTGGAGACTACCGTAATGGAGGTATTGTCCCTCACTCAGCCCAAAGGACTCCATGTCACCTTCAAAGGACACAAAGGTGTCGTTCGGGTAGAGGTCCGCTAGGGTCTCGCAACCACCAGATCGCCACTCCCGAAAAGAAATGCGTTGAAGAGTTATCAATCCGAGTGATTAGGTCACTTAGGACTTTAGCTCTTTTCAGAGATCAAACGTGCTGTGACGATCATTTTTTTTTATGGGAGTGGCAAGCAAAAGTTGATATGACAGAAGAGAACTGATTATCGGCACATCAGACTAGTTAGCGTTCACAAAAGGAATAGCCAGTCTTGCTTTTATCTGCAGGAGACCGAAGCGTAATGATCCAGCATCACTAGGTCTACTCAAGGTGCAATAAGTAAGTAGGAGGAATGTCCAAGATAAATGGAGAGAAGTGAAGATTAAACATGTCTTGTGAGTGAAATTATCCGCAAGGGGGGTCATTTTCTTTGTTGCATCCTTTAAGCAAGCACTTACTTTTAAAAGCTATCCAGCAAGGGAATTGGCTAACTGGAGTTGTCCGATTTAGTTGCCACCTAGTTCTGACTGTAAGGTCAGTCTGCATTCACTGGAGGTCGTTTTATTTATCTATCCGATCATGAAGGTCTCCATGTGTGGCTGGTGCAGATGAGTTTGGATGTAAATCATTTGATGGCACTGAAATGATAACAGTAACTTGAAAAGTTGTGATAACACCTGGATAAGGATCTGGACGGATGAGTCTTCGGTGCACTCCACCCAAGGGTTCATTAGGGTTACAAACCAAATGGGAACCTGTTCCTGAACCCTGCCTAACGGCCTTCAATACATTTTAACCAAGTTCTGAGAGAAATGGAAGTTCACAACGGAGCTGACTGCACTGTACTCCTAGCCCAGGAGTGCAACAGTGAAGGCAGCTTCAGTGCCCAGACGGAGTAGCAGTCCATTAAGCAGAGGACACAATTTTAGCAGAGGATTGAACACACAAATATCAAGAAAACCTGGAGCACCTTTTGCAGGGTTGCTCCCAGCCTGCAAAGGCTATTTCCATCAGCCTGGAGCCTCGCCACGATATTGCCACAGGTGGACCTTGGGCACGGAGGCAAGGAGAGCCAATTACGACCCAGTCTTGAAACAATTCTAAGAGGACCCCCAACAGTGGAGCTCTTGTAAGGTGCTCCGTTGGGAGGTTGCTGCACCTACAAAAAAGGGTAACATCTTTGGCATGAAGCGTTTGAGTGCTGCTCATTACAAAACCTTTTACACAGATCAATTCCAAACATGTTAATGGAGGTGTGGCACAAAGTGGACTTCAATACCTCACTCTACCCTACGATTGGCTACTCTGAAAGCACGACACACTGCCAACTGAAACCTTTACTGCTTGTAGGGTTGCAGGATATTGGTTGACAGGCATGTGGTGGACTCAAAACAGCGAGGAGATTGATTTCACGTTCTACTCAAACAGCCATAAGCCACCCTAGAATATGTTTCTACCTTCTCACCAACAGTATCTGCAACATAGTCTTATCTTCTTCAACAGATGAAGAGGTATTGTCAGACCGTGCTCCTGTAACGTTGAAGCTTGATAACATAAAAGCCTCACATGTAGGCATCAGATTCTGGAAAAGTAATACAATGACCTTCAGACATTCAATAATCAAGGGCAATATAAAGGAAATATTATTTTACAGAGATTATGACTTACTAGATCTCATGGGACGCTCAGTGACTGCGGAAGGAATGCAAATCATGAGCTGTGTTATCCTCATCGTTCGTCTGACTATGCTGCACCTCACCTGCAGTAACATTCACAACCGTCACAATATTCTCTCAGTGACAACCAGCCACTCGGACAGCATTCCCACCAACGTTATTGACCACTATTGGTTTACCAAATTTGCTTTCACCCTTTCTTACCAAGCTTCATTTACTACCACGAACTACATCACATTCAGCAAAGAGTTAGTGCTTAACCTTATTCCTCTCATCATAACACAGTTTTGTTTAATCTGGGTATTCTTGACATTTTCTCTGACAACTGAATCAAGGGCCAAAACAGATACATCCTGTTTAGCCCACCTAGACACCCAGTAAGACTTCAGTGGCTGGTTTTCTGCCCCTCAAGAATTCAAAATGTGACACATTGGTAGATGAGTGGGTGTGGTCCTGTAAAGGCTGAGCATAACTCTCACATGCATTTAAAACGAAACAGTTATGCAGTAAAGTACAATAAACGCATTCTCCCAAAATTCTGTCCAAGCACTCGACAAGACCATTGGTCAAAAGATGATACGGTGTTAAGTAACCACACAGCTGGATTACTTAAGTATCTTTATTAAGTTGAGTAATGAAAGAACAGGTAGTGCCAGGAACACAACTGGAAGGATCCGCAGTCAGTCAATAACTGCCTGTCTACCTGGAACACACATACACAGTACAGTTCTAAGCTCTAACACCACGAGCCTTAAAGTAACACATACAATACTAACAAGAGCAACATAACACATCCCCCCCCTTACAAAATATAACAAAATAAAAAAAACAATAGAACAATAATGAAAGCATAAAAACACATTGGACACCATCCAATAAAAACTCACGTGACATATTCATTCAACCACAAAGGTAACATCCTTTTCCTCTTAGTGCAAACAGTATCCTTCACAAAACCTGACTGCATATTTTCGTCAGTGTCACAAGCACCATCCACCAAACCTTTATTCACATCACCATCCACCACCAACTCATCCACCGACCCTTCCCCTTCCCTTAATTGAGAAGGCACAGCCGAGACATCCACATTACAAGGACCACTTTGAGACTGTACACCATGCTTCTTCTCCAAAGCCAAACGAGACTGCAAATCACTATTTTCGAAATAATCCTCCACCCAATCAAAATCCTTTGCTACACCATTTCTAGACTCTACTCTATCATGGTCCAGGCTGATATCAAATGCAACATCCTTGAGATTCCACACTTTCCCATCATCCAATTTAACCGAGTTCCTAAAAACTTCAACCACCTGTTTAGCCACATCAAACTTGTTCTCACCCTCCTGAACCCTAAAAGGCTTCTTAACACAAATCCAATCTCCAACCTTAACCTGGGTATCTTTAGTACCATGATGTTTGTCATAATATTCTTTGCTCTTAGAATGCGCATTTTCCAAATTCCTCTTTACCTCATCCATGGACCACTTTTCCAGTTTACCTTCAAACATCCATCCCGGGCTAAACTTACACCTTGGAGACCTGCCTCTCAAAATCACAAAAGGGGATAACCCTGTACTATTATGCACAGTAACCCTGTAAGACCATACCGCCTTCTGTATTTGCACCTTCCAATCCAACTTCTTATTAATAGCAGCTTGCAAAATTCCCTTAATTACTCACCACAGTGCCGTTACCACTTGGATTGTACAGAGCTGTGGTTTTATGTTTAATTCCGCACCTTCCAAAATAATCCTGAACCAAATTCGACAAAAATTGCACACCATTGTCCGTTAAAATGTTTACTGGCAACCCTTCCATTGTAAAAATCTTGTCCAAAAACTTAAGAACAGTTTGGGTATCTACCTTCTCCACAAATTTAACCACCGGCCATTTCGAAAAAAGATCAATGGCAACTAATCCGTACTCTCCGAGTTCCCCCACTGGACCAAAAATGTCCACAGCAACTGTCTCCCAGGGAAAACTGGGAATTAATCCCTCACTCATCACAGGTTTCAAAGTCCTTAAAGACTTGTCAGCTGAAGTACAAACCAAACATGCTCTCACAAAATCTTCTACCTCCTTATCGATTTTGGGCCACCAAAACAACTTTTTGACAGCTACCTTAGTCCTGACTATCCCAAAATGTCCTTCGTGACACATTTGTATAATCCTTTTCCTTAAACTCACCGGAGGAATAATTCTGTCTCCCCTCAGTAACACATCTTTTTCAAAGGACAACTCCAAACGTACTTCCCAAAATGGTCTCAAACCATCAGCAATAAACCTTTCCTTAGGCCAACCATCACAAATAAACTTAGAGACATCAACCAAAATCTTATCTTTACCATGCTCTCTAGCCCAATACTCCTTACTAATAGCAGGAACACCAGAATCCTGAACCAAAGCCACACTGAAACTTCCCCACGGATCATCTACACATTCCTCCAGAGGCGTAGGTAACCTGGATAAACAATTCGCCACTACGTTATCCCTACCTGGCATGTAACTCAACTTGTAAATATACTCTTTCATACGCATTGAAATTCTTGCAAGTCTGGCTGATGCAGTAGCAGTCCCTTCTGTAGACAAGATATGGACCAATGGTTTGTGGTCCGTTCGAATATGTACCATCTTGCCCCATACAAAAGCACGAAAATGCTCTAGAGCCCAAGCACAAGCCAGCGCCTCTCTTTCTATGATGGGATATCTACCTTCAGCTGGTGACAAAGCCCTGGATGCAAACAAAATAATCCTTTCTTTCCCATCGCCTCCAACCTGCGAAAGTACTGCACCCAAACCCTTATCACTTGCGTCCGTAGTCAGCAAACAATCCAAATTAGGGTCGAAACTTGAAAGTGAACTCACTTTCTGCAAATCCATCTTAATCTCTACAAACTCCCTTTCACATTGCTTGGTCCATTCAAATCTCGCATTCTTCTTAAGCAATGATCTGATGTTATAAACTTTCGAAGCAAAATTATTAATGAATTTTGCGCAATATTCCGCCATCCCTAAAAATGATGTGATCTCTTCTTTAGATTTCGGGGCTGGCGCAGCCAAGATATTTTCAACCAAAGACACCTTAGGTCTGACACCATCCTCACTAATCACATGACCAAGGTAAGAAACACTCCTCTCTCCAAATTTACATTTTGTTAATTCCACTGTCAAATCAGCTGTGCTTAAAATTTCAA
This sequence comes from Lissotriton vulgaris, assembly GCF_964263255.1. Taxonomy (NCBI): domain Eukaryota; kingdom Metazoa; phylum Chordata; class Amphibia; order Caudata; family Salamandridae; genus Lissotriton; species Lissotriton vulgaris. The sequence goes on along the minus strand of NC_141689.1, from coordinate 1,934,054,880 downwards.
ACACCCTCGTCAACTTAGCGTCATGATCCTCCTTGTTAGTTCCAGTAATAAGAACATCATCCTGGAAAAAACATACACCCTCTATTTCACCAAATAACTTGTGCATCAATCGCTGAAAAACAGCTGCAGCTGATGCCAAGCAAAATGGCATTCTCCTAAACTGATAACATCCGAATGGCGTGATGAACGCCGTCAGATATCTTGATTCTGGTTCCAAAACTACCTGATGATAGGCAGCAGAGAGGTTAATCGTTGAGAACCATGTTGCCCCTCTTAAAGATGAAACCATCTCATTTATTTTTGGTAAAGGGAACCTTTCTATGACAATGTTTTTATTCAGATGGCGTAAATCAATGCACAAACACATTTTTCCGTTGGGCTTCCTCGCGACCACAATCGGAGAAATCCATTCTGACGTGTCCACATCCTCAATGACCCCCTTAGACAAAAGACCTTGAATTTCTTTCTTCACTTCCTCCCTTATTAACATTGGAATGGGTCTGACCTTGTGCACTTTTGGCTGAGCGTCTCATTTAAGCATAATCCTGTGCTCAAACCCTTTCAATTTCCCCAACTTTTGACTCACAACACTGGCAAACTTATCCTTCAAAACATCCTCTATTTTACTGCACTCATCTAGTACCAGCACTTTCTCTTTACTATTTGGATCTAGAATGATATGAAGGTTTTTCTGGTCATACCATCCTAGCACAGATGGCCCCTTCTTTGCTATATATAATTTTCCTCTTGTCATTCTTCCTTTAAAAAGAAGAGAGAGCCATCTGAATCCTAACAAATGTATCCTCTCACCCGTGTAACCCACTGGCCTCACATCAGATGCATTCAAATGATCCCCTATTTTGTGTACGAATTTCTTCTTCCACTCTTCTTCGTTTACAATGGAATATGGGGATCCAGCATCTGCATACACCTTAACCGTTACACCCCCCAGAGACACATCACACATTGGTTTCCCTTCCATTGCCTCATCGCTGATATTAAGCATATAGTTCCCTCTTATATTCTTTATGCACTCATCATCATCACCATCACTCTCTCCTGCATCCAATTCCTCACTCCAAATACATTTAACGTTACTACGTCTGCGACACATCTTGCTAAAATGTCCAACTAATCCACATATGCCACACTTCTTCTTCAAAGCAGGACACATCTTGCTGAAAGCCAAATGCTCCCGGCTGTCACAACGATAACACCTCCTTTCCTCTGCATTCCTATCTCTTCCTTGACTCTTAAATGGTAGGCTAGTTGCTTTCCCTTGGAATTGTCTGTTTGTGTTCTTTGAAACACTCTGGATTTTAAATACTGCTGATGCTGTTTTTTCAGAATCCTTCTCCGTTTCTTTAACCACATTGGCACATCTACCCGACATTTCAGATTTCCTCATAATGGCAAGTACGTCATCTAAAGGTGCGTCTCCATTCACCCATAACCGATCTTGTATAGGTGAATTGTCATTGTGAATGACCAGTTGGTCCCGGATAAGATCATCATGTAGGTTACCAAATTTGCAGTCAATTGCCAATTTCTTCAAATCATCCAGCCACTCATCTACTAATTCTTCCTTCTTTTGCTTCCTCTGGAAGAATTTATGTCTTATTACACCAATACACACCTTAGGTGCAAAATATCTGTCCATTTCATTCAAGGCATTTTCAAAGTCACTCAAATCTGCATTCACAACCTTTTGCATACGTGAAAACGTTTTTAAACCTTTAGGACCAAGTGAATGCAATAATATTCTCTTCTTCTGTTCAGCCTTCATTTTCCCTGCTTTATCGATAGCACAAATGTAATTAGTAAAATATTCCTTCCATTCTACCCATTTGATCTCCGGTTGCGATCCTGTGGACCAGAAAGGCTGTGGAGGACTTATGGTAAAATTCTGTTGAGCCATATCCTCTTCAACCTCAGCCCTAGTCTGATCACCACTGTCCATAAAATGTGCTTCTAACATAAACAAGTCTTTAGACCTTCTTGCTAAATTCACACGTAAAAAAAAAAAATGTTATTAATATTATTATTATTTTTTTTAAAAGTGTCCCGACTTCCTCACCTGTTCTTTCCGTTTATCATGTATATTCTTTTCGCTGAATATCGTGTTTTCTTAATAATCACGATTTCAGTTCACAAAAGATCGTGTTCTCTTTCCTTTTAAAATCACCGATGTATCTAGTACCGATTTCTCCACATAAAATGGCCGCCACGCAAAGGTCACGCTACATGACCATGCGCAATGACATCATCACGCACGTTGACGTCTTTGTGTTTACGATGCGATGGCTGGCAACACTCGCGCTGAATGCTGTTGACACTCGCGCTCACGGCAGACTTCAAATGATGCAGGTCAGTTCAATTGACCCAATAAGTTAAAAAAAAAATGACAAGGATTTGTTTTTCCTACCTTGTGAGTGCTATGAACAGCGCGCAATGGAGATAGTGATAAAATCGGTACGATAATATTTCCAAAAGTTCCGTTTTTTTTTTCCGTTTCCGAGTTCCGTCGAATAGTCAAAATCCATAGGTTAGCTTCATCATCCACGTTTTTCCTTGTCGCAACTTGTTAAGTAACCACACAGCTGGATTACTTAAGTATCTTTATTAAGTTGAGTAATGAAAGAACAGGTAGTGCCAGGAACACAAATGGAAGGATCCGCAGTCAGTCAATAACTGCCTGTCTACCTGGAACACACATACACAGTACAGTTCTAAGCTCTAACACCACGAGCCTTAAAGTAACACATACAATACTAACAAGAGCAACATAACATACGGCTAGCTTTTTAGATGTCCTATACTACTTGTTTTGAGAGTCTTCAACTTAAGTGACATAAGCTGCATTGTATTGCCTGAACCATCAATCTGTAGAATCCGTCTCTAATTAATACATCCTATAAAAATTCAATTACTGCCTTGGAATTTTATGGCATGACATGGAGGCCAACATTATTCAAATCTTCTTTATTGCCACAGCTCAGCAGTAACAATGAAGAGAATATAGAACTTCGAAACATTCCAAATATAGTACATAGTCCACGAGCACAGCCATCTTCCTTCTTTGTTGCGGCTGCTCACACAGGTAAGTACCCTCTTTCAATCGTGCTTATTCAGTGCGTGCGTTTACTTGATTTTGGCTTCTTATCGCATAGCTGGGTCAAATTGACCTTATCATGCGATTGTTTCTATCTTTATTGATTCAAATGCCCTTTTTTTCTCTTTATTACTATAATGTCATTCTTTTCAACTCTAATGCGTCTCATACTTTCTCTCGGGTTTTACCAACCCCCTAAACGCTTCTGGCCCTCCCTTCCCGGCTTTGCTCTGCCCCCCCCTGCCCCCCCCCCCCCCCCCCCAGGACATTGCCAGAGCATGAAATAAATTGATTTCCCCCTCACTTTGTGCCTTTCAAACGATGCAACACATTCTCGTTGCCTGGCAACACCCCGAGTGCGACAGACACACAAGTTGAAATGCGTCCGTACTCCGGTCCCCTACAAGCGCTCTGAGCGCTGCAGGGCATACAGGTTTCAAACTCTGGAGTCCCTCCACGAGACCTGGAGACGCTGTAAACTCTTCCTCCCCCCCCCCCCCGCTGTGCGCTTTCAGTATCGTACTGCGCAGGGTCAAGCATTTAACAAAAGCACCTTAGGAACGACTACGCACGCAAGAGACGTACTTGGTTACAGCACTCAACATTTGGCAGTTGCTGCTCTCAAACCCGATCGGCACTCGACCAGGAGCAATTTTATCACGGACACGCCCCTCCTTCACAATTTCTGCATAAATTAGACAAAAAACAACCCACCCCCCCAAAAAAGAAAAATTGGGATTATTCTACCTACACTTACGGTCAGGCTAAACTATCCCCCCGCCCCAAAAAAAGGGGGGCAATCCCATACAATTATTTTGACATAAATATACTCCCTCTTTCTTATAATGTCCTTTAACCCCGATACTACCCTAGAGGGTAAATTAGAGTCAATGGTTTCTAAGTCCATGGATAAAGCAAGGGACTCATTTAACGAAACCATTAATAAAAAATGTGAAATGTTATCAAGGGCATGCCCTCCACTAGTACTGCGCACACATTTGACGCAAAAGAAGGGGCAGTTAGGGCCCCAAATAAAAGAGGCGCAACAGAGCTCCATACCCAAACTGCCAAAAAGAAAAAGAAATCAGGGATAGCGCATTAATCTCGCTTCTCAAGCGGAGACCAGAACGGTGCTCGGGCATCACAGAAGGCCCTGAGCCCCCATACACATGGATAGTGACGAACAGGATGAAGCAGAGATAGATCTCTCATGTTCGTCATCCTTTGACTCGGACATCGAGGTCCAGACAGACAAATCATTAGAAAACTCTGAAGAATCAAACATCCCCTATCCCCCGAGTGGCTAGCATCTCAACATGTAGCCGATTATATTAGTTTCATGCTAAGGAGATCCCGAAAAAGTGAAATCTAGGCTGAGTTCCGAATGCCCTCACCCATACCTTCCAGACAAAATTGCTTTAACCCCTGAACTCGACTAAGGTTTTCGCTTTCATAGCAAAGGGCTCAAAGGACCCAAGGAAAGGGATAGACAAAGGCGTAAGGTCATGCCAAGACAGTCTGCTCGACATCATTGGCCCCCTAGCCAAAATTTTCGAACTGGCTGAAAACGCCTATATTGGTGGAACTTCTACTGACCCTAAGGAGTTACGTGAGTGGGTCCAACAAACCATTTGCCTCCGTGGCAATGCAAACACTGCCATTTCCAATGAACGCAGGAAGGGCGTACTCCTTACAATTGACCCTTAACTCATTGAACTAGAAAACAAGGACGGACAAGCCACCTCACAGGGACTCTTGTTTGGCGAAGATTTATCCGCGTATGGCTAAATATGTCGGGGCCTTTAACTCGATTCAAAAGTTACAAAGTGACATAAAAAAAGTCTTCCAAGATAAAATTTTTGGAAGAGCCGGGAGAATGCGGGGCAGGTTCCCCGGCCACGGCCAGTCTACTTCAAGACCCTTTCTGGGACGAGGGTCTAGGTTTTAACAAGCATCAATCTTCGGGAACCAAACCTTCTACCCACAGAGGCAACGTAACAGGGGAAGACCATTTCGAGGCGAGAGAAGAAGCAGAGGATTCTCCGCAGGTAGGAATATTGAAAGACCATTCAGATACCCCATTAAGGTGGGAGGGAGACTAGCCCTTTCCTCTGTGAACTGGACCTTGGTAACTCAAGACCAGTGGGATCTGGAAACCGGGAAGGGTTACAAAATAGAATTTACAGACATTCCCTTGCAGTCAAATGCACCTCGCGAAATAATATTCTCTCAAGAACAGAGAAAACTAGAATCTCAGGAGGTAAAGGATCTACTGGCAAAAGGGGCTATAATAGAGAGTTCAGAAACAGGTTTCATAAGCAATATATTCTTAGTAGAGAAGAAAGACAAGGGACAGAGGCCTGTCAAAAACTTAAAAAGTCTAAACGGGTGGGTATCCTACCCCCACTTCAAGATGGAGGGAATACACCTCCTAAGAGATGTCCGGAGAAAAGCGGACTAGCTAACAATCAATCAATCATTTGTAAAGTGCACTACATACCCGCGAAGGTCTCAAGGCGCTGGTGGGGGGTGTGGGGGGGGGGGTACTACTGATCGAACAGCCAGGTCTTAAGTATCCTCCTGAAGGTCTTGGGTCTGTTGTATGCTCAGTGGGACGGTGTTCCATGTCTTGGCGGCGAGGTGGGTGAAGGATCTCCCACCGTTGGTTGTTCTTCGGATGCGCGGGACGGTAGCGAGTGAGAGGTCGATGGAGCGTAGCTGGTGGTTGGGGATGAAGAAGGAGAGCCGTCTGTTAGGGTAGTCTGGGCCGGTCCTGTGGAGTGCCTTGTGTGAGTGTGTTAGAAGCTTGAAGTATATACTTTTGTTGAAGGGGAGCCAGTGCAGTTTCTCAGGAGGTGGTGGTGGGGGGGGGGGGGGGGTGGGGGGGGGGGGAGGGGACGAGTTATGTGGCTGTGGCTTGGTACTTTGAGGATCAGTTGTGCCGAGGCGTTTTGGATGTGTTGTTGTCGTTTGATGAGCTTGGTCGGGGCTCCCGCATAGCAATTTTGCGGAGCATGCGGCAGGTGTTGAAGCAGGAGGAGGAGACGGCGTTGACTTGCTTGGTCATTGAGAGCATTGAGTCAAGGATGGGTTGGGTGCATGGTCGGTGGGTGTCGGGGCTGCCCCCAGTGACGTCGGCCACCAGGAGTCGTCTGAGGCTGAAGGGTTGGAGGCGAGGATGATGACCTCCGTCATGTCCGAGTTCAGCTTCAGACAGCTGGTCTTCATCCAGTCGGCGACGGCCTTCATTCCTTCGTGGAGGTTGGCTTTGCCGGTGATAGGGTCCTTGGTGAGGGAGAGGATCAGCTGAGTGTCGTCAGCGTAGGAAATTATGTTGAGGTCGTGTTGTCGGGCTACGTGCTAACACATCTAGACTTAAAGGACGCCTATTTGACCATTCCAATTTGGCCCATACACAGGAACTTCCTCCACTTCACTTGGGAGGGAAAACTCTGGGAATTTTGAACTCTCCCATTGGGACTTTTCTCATCCCCTCAGTGCTTCACCAAGGTCCTACGTCCGGTAGTAGCTTGGCTAAGGGAAAGGGGTGTAAGACGAATAATTTATCTGGACGATATCCTTATCATGCGTCAGTCCAAGGCGACAGTCTCTCGCCATACAAATCTCACTATCCGCCTTCTGGAACATCTAGGCTTCGTCATAAATGTCAAGAAATCTTGCACTACCCCAAGGCCAGGAAACTCAGTTCCTGGTCTTCATGGTAAATACAGTGTCCACAGAACTGTTATTACCAAGGGAAAAGATCAAGAAACTCCAAAAGGAACTCACAAAGATTCTTTCTTTGAAAGACTTTCCCTGGAGACTCTTGGCCAGGATCCTGGGTCTCCTCTCCTCAACCATTCAGGCGATCTTTCCAGGCCCTTTACACTACTGGGCCCTCCAGAGACTCAAAGCGAAAGCTCTGAAATCGACTCTCTCTTACACTCAGATGACTTTCTTGGACGTAGACTCGAGGAAAGAACTATCTTGGTGGCTGAAAAATGCAGAAGCCTGAAATGGCAAAGCCATCTTTGGGGAATCTCCAGATTTGATATTAGAATCAGATGTGAGTCTAGAGGGTTGGGGTGCCACATGTGGCGATTCTTCCACAGGAGGTCACTGGACCCGCGTGTCGAAGAAATTACACATCAACTGCCTGGAACTTCTTGCATGTTCCTTTGCGGTTCGAAGCTTCACCCAGAAGTCATTGAAATGCTGTATAATGTTACACATGGACAATGTGTCTGCATTGAAATACAGCAACAAGATGGGGGACCACATTCAAAGGGCCTGACCGAAATAGCAAAGGTTTTCTGGGACTATTGCTTGAACAAGGGAATGTCCGTCACAGCGGAACACATCCCTGTTTTAAACAATGGGTTAACGGACTGGTTCTCCAGGAATTTCAGGGACTCCAGCAACTGAAAGTTAAACAGGGAGATATTCTTGATAATCCACATAAATGGGGCCCCTTCCGGACTAACCTTTTCGCAGATAAAGTGAACACTCAGATGGTGAACCTTTTCAGTTGAAGGCCGGACCCTCTAGCAGCAGGGGTGGATGCCTTCCTCCAGGACTAGCCGGGCTTAAAGCCATATGCCTTCCCGTCGTTTGTCATGCTTCCACGCCTTCTCTTACACGCGCACTGGTACCCTCAGAGTATGGTGGTGGTAACCCCCCTCTGGGGTTCTCAGGCATGGTTTCCTGTCATCTTGGAGATGACCACTGACTTCCCAATTCTAATACCACCTTTCAGACAACTACTCCTGGGTCCTCAGGGCGAATCACATCCTCTCTTAGACCAAGGCCTGTTAGTCCTGACGGCATGAAAGTTTCAGGCGACAATGGCAAATCCCTGGCCTTTCGCACAATGCTTTCCAACTCATATCTGAATCTTGGGCATCTGGAACAAGGAAGGCATATCGACCGGCATGGAACAAATGGGTTCGCTGGTGTCTTCAACGACACTACGATCACGTTTCAACTGATTTAGTTCATGTAGTTAATTTTCTATCGGAACTCTTTGCTTCTGGCCTTAGTTACAGAACTGTTAATGTCTGTAGGTAAGCAGAAGTTGCAGGACATTCCTTAATCAATGGTGTGTCAGTGGGTCAACACCTGTTGATAAAAAAGATTATGAGAAGCATGCAGGTTCTCAATCCTCCAACTCCTAAATATACAGCCTTGTGGGACGTAAGAAACCTATTACAACTTATTTCCTCTTGGGGAGATAACGTTAACCTCGCTCTCAAATGTATTTCTTATAAGTTTACCGTGCTACTTTGCTTGGTGTCCTTCAGATGAACGTGAGATATCAAGGCTCTGGACGTTACTAGCAGGGCCTATCAGCCTGAGGGAGTTTGCTTTTACCTTAAAAAAAGGACCAAAACTATGTCGTCCTCTATCTTTTATCCATTCTTTCCTCTGAATGAAAGTTTGTGTGTTGTCAAATGTCTTAAAGAATACGAAAAGAAAACGGTAACTTTGCGAGGAAATGAAACACAACTACTGATCTCCTACAGATCTTTTCACAAAGCAGTTTCATCTCCCACGCTTGGGTCAAAGAAGTGATGAGTAAAAGTGGTGTTGATATTTCGATTTTTGGTGCACACTCTCTTAGGGGTGCATCAGCTTCTAAAACTTTAATGTTAGGTGGAGAGCTCCAAGATATTCTAAGAGCTGCTGACTGGTCAAAGGAGAGTATGTTTACAAAATGTTACTTTAGACCAATCAATGTGATTGATAACGTACTTAGTTCACTTTAAACTTGCATAATGTTGGCCTCGGTGTCATGCCATAAAATCTGGATTTCATTGAAGACCCGTAGGCTAAGATTATGCAAATCTTCTTTATTGCCACAGCTCAGCAGTAACAATGAAGAGAATATAGAACTTCGAAACATTTCAAATATAGTAATCGTCCATAAGCACACAGCCATCTTCCTTCTTTGTCTAATGCCGTGAACGAAAAAGATAAACTCAGCAAAACAAACTTCAATTATGAAGTCGAACGAGCCATTTCCATTAAGCAATTGTAGATATCTTATACTGAAAAAGAAAAGAGACACAAAATGTCAACAGATAAAACCCTTAGGGAGGGTTAATTAGTGGAGGGATAATCTTTGCCTCTGTGTCTTTAATAAAATCCAGATTTTACGCCCAGCAATATGTGAATTTTTTAAATTTTGTTCACCACCAAATCTCAGCAGTGAAATCTACCCCTTTGAGAATGTTGGTAAAAAAGTTTTTAATGAGTAGGCAGTTGTCCTACAGTTTGCTAAACTTTTCGTTATTTTATTATTATTATTTTTTAACATGTCCTGTTTTCCTTTTAGGAAAATGGGCTGCATTTAAAACAAACCAGATTGCTTAATTTCATAGCAATAATAGGCATGGTGGTCTCCTGACCCCAGAAGGCCACTGCCGCTGTGACTTTAGCCAATCATAATAGGTCACAATTTGCGACCTGCCTTACACATGTTAATGAAGTAAGTTGAATTGCGAGCTACTATGATTCGGAGTTCCGTGAATCGACCATAGGTCCTTTCCATTCGCAAAAGGTTGCGCAATCTACGAATACCTTTTGCAAATGAAAAAGTCACACATCAGGCCCTATATCCCACAGCTGAATATCCAGTAGACAGGATATTTTTTTTCCCATTTTGTTTGAATAGAACATGGATGGTGCATGTGATGATCTAGACCATTCCCGCCTGCAGAATATATAGAAGAGACTTTGGTGTGGGCAAGTTGGATTTTAGCTGCAAATAATAACTATGAGGTTCCACTTCCAGCGTCAACTACAATTCGCAAGTATTATGTTCTATAGGTAAACTTCACAGCCATACTCAAAGCAGAGGATGGTCATGGTTGTTACTTTGTGACTGATAGGTGAAAAGGTTAATAAGAACTCATTTTAATTTGGACATTTAAAAGTTGGTCAAAGGAAAAGTTATAAGGAGTTAGTCCTACGCTTCCTAGAGAAAGGCAATAGTAGTAATAGGGATGCAAGAGCGCATTAAGTCAAGGAGCCTCTAAAATCACCATGCTCACAACTGAAATATCCATGTGAAGCAGTCAACTTTTGTTGTCGTGTTTTCACTCTCTCTGGAAGAAAAGCGGCAACTAGCAGAGAAGAATGAAACTGAAAATAAATTGTTAAACTGGAGGTTTCAGCCCATTCAAACTAGATTTCGTATCATACAATCATTGGGGTAGGGTCAACAGTAAACTTCCTCTAGGTGTGTCGTGGGGCAGCTACTGTAGACAGCACATGAGTAAACTAGAGATTAGGCTGAATTAGAGGCCTCTGTATTGGAAACTGTTTATGGGAAAATTAAGGTATTGTTAATGCAACTTATTAATGGGGATATGAAAGTAGGTACTGTAGAAGCTGACAGATGGTAGCCAGGTCTTCTAGGGCAACACGCCCATAATTAGAGTGAACATTATTATGTGAAATCTGCACAGGAGGAGAACAAATTCAGATCACAGGTCTAGGATAGGCCTACTACTCTTGGTCGTGTTGGGGCTAATGAAATACCTGAAACAAACCCAAGACCCTTCTCCTAATCTGCAACTAAACTGAAAGCTCCTATAAGCAGAAGATTTTAAGTCTACATTAGTAGTTTTAGAAGGACGTCCGCAATTTTTGAAGGAAGCGTGCTGAACTCAAGGGGTGCCAAAGAAGAGACTTTCCAACAGGAGAAACAATGGAGAAGAATGCTCCTTTGATCAATGGGAGGACAGAGGGGAATTCCTCTAACAAACTTGTAAAAGAGTTTTTACTTTTATTTTGGACTCTGTTTTTTGATGCCATACTTGAGGTTTTAATGCTTGTACGTTAATATCTCATGTGCAAAAAACTATAATGTAATTGTAACAAAGTATTTCAATGCAAATTTGTTTTTTTATGATGCAAGGCATCATTAACCTTCTTTTGGTATTCATTTTATTTCTGTTAATTGTAGCAACGGTTGGCTGCATGGCCTGGTTATCTACTAAAGGTAAGTCGAGCCAACACACAGCATCCTGGATCAGTACTGTGGTCTGAAGACCAACATAGTTTTCCATAAATCAGAGCTTCCACAAAAGCACATATAGAACACTAACTACAAAAGACCTTGCCTAGTTAGATTTTTATTTAAGGTACAAATAATGGAGTTAAACTGTTTTGAAAGCAAGCGCTTTGTCAGTAATACACAGATCTACCCCAAAGCCACGAATCCTCAAACGGGAAATTTGCTTCCACCAAAGTGATGGCATACCGGATCCAAAATCATGTACTCAAATTTATTTGATTTTTTCATACCCAAGTTCAGCACCAACATATATATATTCAAGGCTACTGACTAACTCCTAGTCAGGTATATGTGTTTAGGTACAACAAATGGGTTCAAATACTTCCAAAATGCATATTTGAAAAAACATTCTGGTGGAAGGAAAAAGTGACCAAGGATTTCAGAAACCGGGCAAGATCAACCATAGTAAATTATGCCACAGAGTACAAAATCAACCATAATAAATTATGCTGCAGACAATTTTCCTGGGCACTTGGCAGAAGATATGGTCTGCATGGATACCTCCAGTAGGGTTGCTCTCATAGGCGATGCAAATCTGTGAACTACCAATGTTGCATTCTCTCCAGAACTATGACCTTCCAAGTTATAAATAACTTGAGGTTTATGATCACATTGTATAGGCAGTAAATAAATGTAAAGGTACGACAAAAATGTCTAACCATCTTATAAAATTCACATTACTCTTCAATCTTTTATTCTTAGTGCTACAGCAAATTGATCTAATAGGATGAACTAAAAGAAGTAAAAATTTTGTTCAAGGACTTTGTCACAACAGATGCATTCAATGGCTGTTCATTCTACACAGCTGGAATGTGGACGGCTGTTAACAAAGCCATGAGCAAATGTTTAATCTTTCAAATTTGTTCAGAGAGAAAATCTGTTTTTTCTTTCTGGAGCAACACTTGATTCCCTCTTTGGACTGGGTTGAAGTACTTCAGGGCAACACATGACACATTATGTTCTAGCATGTTGATTTACTGAACCACTAAAACAATTCTCTGGCTCAAAGCTCTCTACTACATTAACCCAGGCCTCCCAAATACAGAGATCAACCTCTTACAGAGATTGATACATGCTGCAGTTAGACTCCTATCTGGTCTGTGCGAAGGGCGAAGGACTAATTCCGTTTGAAGGTAGATTGAATAAGTTGCCCCCACAATATTTGGTCAAATGGATCTCTGTAGGCAACCTGCTAATCATTGGAAGCTAGGATAAAATACTGATCTGCCCCCTTTAGGTTTGAAGGAGGTAAAGCCTACACAGTTCAAGAGCAGACTCTGGATCTGTGCACCTGAGGAATTCAGCTAATTTCATCACATTTAAAAGGATACTTAAAGCACACCTATTCACACCTCTTGTAAAGTAACACTCTAAGACATGTGCCATAAGTCACATGTAACTCCAGTTTTCCAACTCTGCTATCTTTCATATACCCACCTGCTTGAATTATTCCCTGTCATCAGACTAGGAATTTCTAATAACGCTAAATAACAGTAAAAAGTACTAAGTCTGCAATAAACTTCAACACAAGTGCTTATTTAGAAGCACATCCACCTCATTTGAAATCAGCCAAACTTCAACCAAAGGGGTGAAAGTTATGAGGTTTCCTACTCCCCCTAGCAGCCACCATAGCTCAGATTTGCGGAGTACACATGATGGAAGAGAGCTATTAACCAGGGAAGTAGGGATGCACGTAAGTACATGAAAGACACCAGTGCTGCAGAACTGAAATAACTAATTTCTTCTCCAACGCTGGATCTTTTATATATACACACAGGCTTAAATCAGATTAGTAGGCAGTATATGATAACATTAGGTATAAAGCAACACGCGGGTTGCTCTTGCGAACCCACAAAGTGGGGAAAATAGACAAAAATATGACTGTAACCTGCGATGCAAAAGATGAGTAATGATGCACAAGTTACTTACCTTCGGTAACGATATATTTGTAAGAAACATTAGTTAGTGTTAGATTCCTTACCTTAGAATATCCCCAGGCGTCAGGTGCAAAGGGTTAAAAACTATGAAAAAAGGTATGAATGTGTGGAAACCGCTTATTTTTTGGATGGAGGAACAAAATAGGCAAGGTGTCGACTAAATGGAATGGTTCACTATGTGTTGCTAATTAATGATATTGAAAGAAACTGCTGAAATGTTGAAAATCCTGGAGAAAAGGAAGAGCAAAGTTTGCTTAAGTACAGATTTAATATTAAGTTATTTAATTGACTATATGATTGATTAGGATGAGCTTCAATGATGTGATATCCTTTTTTTTTCTCTCCCTTCTTCTTTTCCTTTGCGTTTGATGCCTTTGTGCTATGTTTCACTTTTGTATCCTTCAACAAATATCCTACTGTAATATGTCTGATTTAAAAACAAAAAAAAAATATCCCCAGGCGTGAGACTGGATCCAGAAAGTTTTCGTCACGAGTACCCCTGCGCGTCAGTAGGTGTCGTCTGCGGCTCCACGTCCGTCGTTGGCGTCGAGATCGCCGGGATGACGTAACTGGAGTACTTCGACGCCGCTCTCGCGCGCTGACGTCCGTTCTGCACATAGCTTTCCTCGCCAGGAATGCAGAGCCATGCAAGAAACAGACACTGGTGCCATGAAACTAGGGCCCTGAAAGGGAAGTCCTGAACCCTAGATATCGGTTCGCAGAACGGGGAGGATCGGTGGGGGGGTAAGGAATCTAACACTAACTAATGTTTCTTACAGATATATCGTTACCAAAGGTAAGTAACTTGTGCATCTGAAAGAAACACGTTAGTGTTAGATACCTTACCTTAGAATAAATACCCCAGCAATACCAACCCCGGTGAGGGGTCTGCAAACCAAAATCACACCAGAAAGTCCTGGAGAACTGAACAGCCAAAGAAGCCGCCTCTCTGGACTTGGCTGTCCAGGCAGTAATGCTTGGCGAACGTGTGCAACGAGGCCCACGTTGCTGCCTGACAAATGTCCTGCAAAGGGACTCTCCGTACCAAGGCAGTAGTAGCCGCCGTGGCCCGAGTGGAAGGGCGCGCAGCCCCTCAGGAGGATCCTTTTTAGCCAAGGAATAACAGTTCTTGATGCACAAAACGGCCCACTGAGAGATAGTCCGTTTGTGCACCGCCCGTCCCTTCTTAGCGCCCACGTAACCAACAAAAAGTTGGTCGTACACCCGGAACTGTTGTGTGCGGTTTAGGTAAAAGGAAAGCGCACTTTTTGGGTCTAGACGGTGGAGCCTCTCTTCCTCTTTTGAAGGATGCGGAGGCAGAAAGAAGGTGGGCAAGGTAATGATCTGGCCGATGTGAAAAGCAGTAACCATCTTTGGTAGAAGGGAAGGACGAGTTCTCAGAACAACCTTGTCCAGATGGACAGAGAGGAAAGGAGGAGCCTGGTGCTCACTCACTATTCTGGCAGAGGTGATGGCAATCAGGAACACAATCAAGAGAGTCAAAGGGAGCACACATCAGCTAGGTTAACCCCAGGTTCAAGTCCCACTGAGGTATTACAAAGGGAACAGGAAGAAACATGTGACTAATGCCTTTCAAGAATCTATTTACAACAGGGGACTTGAAAAGAGAAGGCTGATCAGGAACCCTCAAGATGGCTGAAACAGCTGAAAGATATCCCTTGATGGTGCCCAGAGCATAGCCCTTCTGGGCCACGGAAAAAAGAAAGAGGAGAACCTCAGAATGATGGGCGGAAAGAGGATCCACAGCCTTTGCTGTGCACCATGCCACAAATTTGTTCCACCTGCAGGCGTATACCGATTTTGTGGAGGGACGCCTGGCTGCCAGAATGACATCACAGACTTTAGGAGGCAAGTCAAATGGTATCAACTGTCGCCGCTCAATCTCCACGTAGGTGGAGGCTGGACAGGTTCGGGTGGAGGACCGTCCCCTGCTGCTGCGACAGAAGGTCCTCCGGAAGAGGCAGATGAATCGGGGGATCGACAGACATGCCGAGTAGCTCGGGATACCAATATCTTCGTGCCCAGTCCGGAGTCACAAGGATAACTTGGGCCCGGTCGCGTCTGATCTTCTTCAGCACTCTGGGCAGAAGTGGTATAGGTGGAAAGGCGTATAACAGACCGCAACTCCACTCGTGACGAAAAGCGTCTCCGAGCGAGTGCCGCCTTGGAAATTCCAACGTGCAGAACTAATGACATTACGCGTTCTCTTCAGTGGCGAATAGATGTAACCAAGGCTCTCCCCACTGCCGAAAGAGACCTTGCACCATGTCCGAGTTCAGACGCCACTCGTGATCCATCATGCACCGAGGGCGGAGTTCGTCCACCCTGGCGTTCAGAGAACCTGCCAGGTGTTGAACCACCAGGGTGATGCCCTGATGTTAAAGGCATGTCCAGAGGCGCAGAGCCTCCCTACAAAGGGTCCACGACCCCACCCCACCCTGTTTGTTGCAGTACCACATGGCGGTGGTGGTATCTGTGAACACCTGCACTATACTTCCAAGGACAGAGGGAAGGAATGCCTTCAGTGCAAGTCGGATCGCCCACAGCTTCAGAAGGTTGAGATGGAGCCGGGACTCCGCCAGAGACTAGAGGCCTCTGATCTCCGCCTCTCCCATGTGGCCCCCCCATCCCAGGTGGGATGCATCCGTCACCACTATGTGTTCCGGTTGGGGTAGGGAGAGGGATCTGCCAATGACTCAATCGCGGTCTGTGAGCCACCACTGCAACGGTCTTGAAGTACACTCTGAGATCAAGACGTGGTCAGACAGGTTGCCCTGATGTTGTGCCCACTGGAACTTCAGGTCCCACTGCAGAGCCTGCATCCGCCTCCTGGCGTGATGTACCAGCAGGATGCAGGAGGCCATCAGACCCAGCAGCCGTAGGACCACCCTGACCGAAACTCGGGACAAAGGCTGAAAGATCGGAATCAGAGCCTGAATATCCCGAACCCGCTGCTCGGGAGGATAAATCCGAAACTGCGCCGAGTCCAGAACCGCTCCGATGAAGGGAAGCTCCTGGGAGGGACTCAGATGTGACTTCAGCACGTTGATGGAGAACCCCAGCGAATGCAGGAGGAGGTCAGTCGACGACTGTTTGGGGCGAGCCCGCCTTCAACAACCAGTCGTCGAGATAGGGGAAGACTGGAACCCCTAATCTGTGCAGATGAGCTGCGACCACCGCCATCACTTTCGTGAACACCAAATGGGCACTGGTGAGGCCGAAGGGGAGCAAGGTAAACTGAAAGTGCTCATGGCCTATCATGAACCGCAGGTAACGTCGGTGGGCCGGCAGGACGGGAATGTGGAAATAAGCGTCCGACAAGTCCAATGCTACCATCCAGTCTCCAGGGTCTAGGGCAGCCAAAACCTGAGCTAACGTTAGCATCTTGAACTTCTCCTTCCGGAGGAAGACGCAGACACTACTGAGGTACAAGATAGGGCGTAGGCCCCCTTTGCCTTTTTTGGGAACCAGAAAGTAGTGGGAGTAACACCCCGTCCTACTACTGGTGCTCGATGGCCGCGTTCGCCGAGAGGGCCGTAACTTTCTCCTGCAGAAGTTGCAAGTGATCCCCCGACATGCAGTGGTACTGCGGTGGCATGGCTGGAGGGGTAGTCTCGAAGGGGAGGGAGTAGCCCTTTTGGACGAATTGCAGCACCCACCTGTCCGAAATGATGGTACGCCAGTGGAGCAGGTGATGGCGAACTCCGCCTCCCACTGGCGTGGAATGGGCCTGAAAGCTCAGACTAGGAAGGCTTTGAGGCAGATGCTGCTGGAGCAGATGTGGACTGGCCGTCTCTCTGTCCCCCTGCTCCGCCACAGCGGAATGCACCTTGGCTACCGCGTTGAGGCTGGTTCTGCGGCATGTGGCTGGACGAACGTGCGGGGGTTCCCCTTCCGTGGCCACGAAAGGAGCAAAAGGCATAAAAAGGAGGCTGGCACTGGGCCGACAGGCCCAAGGACTTGGCCGTAGACCTGGAGTCTTGAAGCGCTCCAGCGCACTATCTGCCTTGTAACCAAATAGGCGACGGCCATCAAAAGGCATGTCCATGAGAGTGCTCTGAAAATCCCCTGAAAAGTTTGTGGACCTCAGCCAGGCGTGACCACGAAGCACCACCGCTGTTGCAATCGCTCTGCCCAGCGAGTCCGTGGTGTCAAGTCCAGACCGAATGGAATACTGTGCTGCATCCCACCCCTCAGCAAGAGCCTGGGCGAGCCGCGTCTTGGCCTCCTCTGGACACTGGGGCAGCACGTCTGCCACCGTACCCCACAGAGAGTGGGTTTAACGGTCCAATAGGCATGCGGTATTCATGGACCGCAACCCTAAACTGAGGGAGGAAAACAGTTTCTTGCCAAACTGTTCCATCCCTTTGGATTCCCAGTCCGGAGGTGCCGTCGGGAAGGCGGTTTGTGACGTGGAGGCCTGGATAACCAGACTCTCAGGGGTGGGGTGGGTGGACAGAAAGCAGGGGTTGCCAGGGGCTGGGCGGTGGCGCCGGGTCACGTTCCGATCCACAGGAGAGACTCTGGTGGGCTTGGACCAAGTGCCCTCAAGAACGTCAGTGAGGGCCTCATTAAACTTCAGCAGAGACTCCGAAGAGCTTACTGGTGGTTGAAGCACCTTGGTGAGGAGGTTATTCCTTATGGCCGCTGCAGGGAGCTCAAGGCCCAAGTCTGTGGCCACCTTGCGCAGCATCACAGAATAAATAGCTCCCTCCTCCATAGCCACTGAAGGAGGAGAGATAAAACCAGTGTCAGGCGAAGTGTCTGGACCACTGGCTTCCCCTAGCTAATCTGCCCAGTCCTGACTTAACTGGCACTGCTGTGCCAGAGGGTCCTCAGACCCCTCCCAGTCCTCCCCTTTATCCGTGTCCTGATCAGCAAGCATAAATGACGGAGCAGGGTCATAAGCGAAGGGCTCACACATCGACGCGGAGAAGGCGCCGCTCCGACGCTAGACCCGGACCGGGACTGAAACCAGCACGGCGTAGCCCGAGGACGGCGCCGGGAGCGGCACCGTGGGGGTCGGCACCAGCGGAGGAGTCGTAAGGTCAAATGGCATCGACCGGGATCCAGGCCTGGATCCCACGGGGGCATGCGGCGTCGGGACCGAAGTCGTCGACGCCGCCGAAGCCGCCGGCACGCTAGGACCCCCAGTCAGACCTGCGGGGCCCGAAAGCTCGATGACAGGAAGAGAGTCCTCATGGCCACGAGGATGTCTCGAATCTCGCCTGGAGTTGCATTGAGTCCAAGGACCGGAT
Organism: Lissotriton vulgaris; assembly: GCF_964263255.1. NCBI lineage: Eukaryota > Metazoa > Chordata > Amphibia > Caudata > Salamandridae > Lissotriton > Lissotriton vulgaris. Next base: position 1,934,036,472 of record NC_141689.1, on the reverse strand, counting down.
GCGGAGCCGCGCGGGTGGTGCCACCCGAACCCTCGGCCGAGTTGCGCGACTGGCGAAGGGAGTTAGAAGAGCAATGTCGTCTCTTCGACTTCTTTTTGCCATGCCTCGACTTACCTGAGTGCGAGGACTTGGATTCCGACGAACGGTGAGGACTGCAGCTCCGCGACCGGTCACTCGACTTCCTCCTCGACCGGGACCTCAAGCGGCGCGGAGCTTTCGGCGTGAAGGCCCGGCAGTCGGGCATGACTTGTCATTGTGGTCAGCCCCCAGACAGTAGAGACACGGGCGGTAGGTGTTGTAACCGACATCAGTCGGTGACAGGCACCACACGGCTTGAAACCAGGCATTTCTACGGCACCAGGAGTCGAAGTCGACTCGAAAAAAATAGACAAAATTGTCCAAAAAGTTAGTCAAAAAATGACTAAGTGTACGCTCTTCCCGGATCTGCGCTTGCTGGTGTGGAAAAAAGAACTGACGTCAGCGCGCGAGGCTGCGTCTAAGTACTCCAGCGACGTCATCCTGGCGATGACGATGTTGATGACGGACGCGGAGCCGCAGACGACGCCTACTCACGCGCGGGAGTACTGCTGGCGAAAACTTTCCGGATCCAGTCTGACGCCTGGGGATATTTTAAGGTAAGGAATCTAACACTAACGTGTTTCTTTCAGATATTGTTTGCATGGATATATTGGTATCCTTGTTAGGTTTGAGAGACTGAATAATGTGCAAAAAGTGGAGTGTTATTTATAAAATCCTTTTCAAAGAAAGGCAATACAATTTTAAAATCCAAACAAATAAATAAAGCAAGAAGCAGAATCGCCTTTATTGGAACAGGTTGCGGAGGACCACCCAGCCCACTGTTGAATTCACATGGATTCATATTCAGGTTGGTGCTTTGTGAACGTTTGCTTGCTGTTCCACATAGCTACATGTCTTGGAATGGCACCCTGGCTTAGAGTGCAGCAGTCATTGCCATGCTTATCATGAAGGCAGCTTCTTTCTCTTCTGGAGGGGATGGTTTGTGGCAGCTTTCTTGTGGCAAAAAGTGATTCAGACAGACTATCAGCATGATAATTTCCTGTTTGGACAGGGTTCTGCCTCTTCTTGGACGGCCAAAGGAAGAAAACAGCTGACCGAAAGCCGCAAGTCTTCTCAATATAAAATGCATCTTTATACATCTTGCGAGTGAAAGGATTTCTCTGCTGATGTTGTAGGTTTAGGGGAAAAAAAACATAAAATAACAGGCTCATTCTCATCAAAGTAGGGACTTTAGGCATGAACTTTGGTTTGGTTCGTAGAATGACTGCCTCTAGTAAACTAGGAAAATGTCTCTTTAATGATAAATACCTGCAATTTCCCTATTCCCCTTGCAGCAAGGAGCTGTTTTCCAAGAGATGAACGTCAGGGAGCGTAATATGCATAGTGCCTTGGGGCGCAACGGTCGCATGCACCCATTTTGAGCGCTTGTGCGGCACTATGATATTACAGAAGGGGACACAGATGCTTGTGCAACCCCTTCTGTAGTACTGAAAGTTCTGCTGCATATGTAGCTCCAGAGCTACGTTGAGAGGGCATTTCCTCATTTGCATGGAGGCATGTCCCCATACAAATGAAGGAATAGCTTTTGCCTCTGCGCACACGCCCTATTATAGACATTGGCGCAGAGGCAAACAGACCCTTAGGAGGCGCACTGACAGGGAATGACTAAAAGACAGTGCACCCACAGTATGCCCCCTGAGGGTAGCCTTCTGGGGGGGAAGAGAAAGGGGGACTCATGGACCCCATATGCTCCCCATCGGAAAGTGCAGTCACTCACTGCACCCGCCTGCAAGAGGGTCTTGGTACTTTTTTTTTTTTTTAGAGTTCCCGACTGACAACTTCACTATGAAAAATGGAGCTGCTTGTAAAGAGCTGATCTGTATTTCACTTAATGAGCTGTCCTCAGGGCAACACAAATGTGTGTCTGTGCTAAGTGTAGCACGTTGACTGTAATAGGGCGCACTGTCCGTTTGTGCATGGAGCACCTGCTTAAAGGTGCCTGTGGCACAAACAGGGAGAGTGCCGTGCGTCCATCATATATCATGGGCCCAGGTGCGCTATGTACAGGTTCGAAAGGGAGGCAGCATGATTTAGTTTACCCCCTTTGCTGCTAGGTCTTTTTTGGCTATTTGAGGTAGTCCGCTTAGGCATCCTGTAACCTTTTGTCCACATAAGGTATCCAAGCCAGATTTATGTCCTTTTCTTCCAACATCCTGAGGATTCTAAAGGTACCCAGGGTTTGTGGATTCCCCTGGAGGGTCCTGAGAAACTAGCCAAAATACAGCCACATATTGTTTTTTTGAGGAAAAATCTTAAAAAATTGCTGCAGAAGAAAGTGTCTGTTTTGTCCCTGCAAATGGTATCAATGAAGGGGTTGTTGTGCCAAAAACAAAATTTTCCCATCTTTCAGGAACAGGCAGACATTTGTCAGAAAACAAACGTTTTCTACACAGTTTCGGCATTTTACTGGGAAATAAGACTATATTTCCTATTTGTTGTGCAATCAACCTCTTTCCTGTTAGTGGTATAAATGGGTGTGAAAACAATAAAGGATCCCGGAACTTTATACATTTCTGAAAAGTAGACAACATTCATTGTGTAGATCCTTCAAGGTTTTCCTGTAGAAAGTACCATTTGAAAAAAAATATTGAAATCCATTTGTGCCTAGGTTTTCACCTGTAACTTCTTCAAACTATGGCAGATTTTTTAAAGCAATATACTGTTACGTCTGCTGGACCCTTCTGGTTGCAAGGACTTGTAGGGTCACCAAGAACCCAAGGTACTCTGAGACAATAACTGAGCTGCACCTTGCAATCGTTTTTTATTCTGTACTGGGTATACAGAAATTCATTTAGTAAAATATAAAGAGTGAAAAATAGGTATAAAGGAAATCTATGTATTTCCAAAATGGGAACAACATATGAAGTTTAGAAGCAGTGGTTATTTGCACATCTCTGAATTAGTGGGTACCCATATTAGCATGCGAATTAGAGGGCATTTTTCAAAATAATTTTTGTACACCCCGTCTTACATTTGGAAGGCAGAAATGCATAGAAAGACAACTGGTAATAACACTTGTTCCACTATTCTGGGTTCCCTAAGACTCCTGATAGAAAGGGTACATCCCTTGTGTGGATAGGCCTAGTGCCTGTGCCTGTGACAGGAAACTGCCTAAAACGCAACGTGAACACATCATATGTTTCCACCTTTTGCTATTTTGCGTAGCTGTGGATTTTGGGCCCTAGTTCAGCAGGCACCTAAGGAAACCTAAAATCTAACAAACTTGCACATTTTGTAAAACTAGACACAAAGAGAAATCTAGGATCGGGTGACTTGTGTGGCTCGCATCAGGTTCTGTTACCCAGAATCCCTTGAAAACCTCAAACTTTGTATAAAAAAACATTTTTTTCACATTTCTGTGTTGGAATGTTCTGGAATCTGCGGGCAGCCACAAACTTCCACCCACCCAGAATTTCCCCATGTCTCCCTATAAAAGTGGTACCTTACTTGTGTGGAGAGGCCTAGTGCCTGCGACAGGAAATGGCCCAAAACGTACGGTGGAGACTTCGAAATTATCGGTCACTTGCATGGATTAAAAAATGTTTTCTAACCCCAAATCCCCTGCAAACCTCAAATGATGCTTAAAAAAAACGAATTCCTACCACCCAGCGTTATCCTCTGTCTCACGATATAAATGATACCTCAGTTGTGTGGGTGCCCATAGCAGAATCAGCCTAAAAACTTATAACATGAAAAACTGAGGGGGAACCAAGAGCAGTTTTTAAAATATGTTTTTAGGCTGACTCTGCTTTGGTCACCCACACAAGTGAGGTATGATTTTATCAGGAGATCAAGGGGAACGCTTGGAGTAAGAAATTTGTGCCGCACTGTGATCCTAACTTTTCCACACAGACATAAGAGAAAATGATGACTTTTTAGCTAAATTGGAGGTTTGCAGAGGATTCTGGGGAAAAAAAACACTGGGGGATCCACGCAAACCACACCTCCAGCCAAAAGACAGTCCACACACACTGCCAGCCAAGTGCCATCCACTCACACCACCAGGCAAGTGCCAGTCTAAACATACAAGTGCTAGTTTGCCACACCGCCAGCAAAATGCCAGTATACAGACAGCCAAACGTCAGGACATGCAGACCGTCAGCCGAACTCCAGCTTGCACGTGCATACCCAAAGAGAAACTTTCCCTTGTATCTAGTGGTTTTCAGCCTACAAATATCACTGATCTGCCCCCAGAAATGGCTAAAATGTGTGCCTACAAAAGGGGGAGCGGCCCTCGACTGTGGGCCCGCTCCCTAACATGCCCATACACAAAGCCTGGTGCCTAGTAGGCTTTCTGCTCCTACCCAGGGCGGCAGCTCAGGAGTAACCACCAGCATCTGCCCCCCAAAGACGGTGGCCATTTTTTTTTGAGGGGGTGGGGGCATCAACATACCCATTCTGTGCAGCCTCACCACTACACAAAGTAAAAATAGTCCCTGGTGTCTAGTGGGATTTTTGCCCCTCCTCAGGGAGGCAGATCGGGGGCTGTTGCCGTGCCCATTTGGGGGGAAAAGACATTTAGGGGGTGGGGCTTGGGGCCATTGGCATGCCCCTTCAGGACAGCCCTCGCCTCTGCACAAGGAAAAAAGTAGTCCCTGGTGCCTAGTGGGCTTTCTGCCCCCTTGAGGAATCAGATCGGGGGCTATTGCCATGATGTGTCCCCCAGAGGGATAGAACGACTATGCTCATTTTTTTGAGGGGGTGGGGGGGCATTGGCATGCTCATTCAGAGAAGCCCCTTCCCCATTTTTATAAAAAAAGAAATCCCCATTGTCTAGTGGGCTTTCTGCCCCGCGATCAGGGGTAATATACCCCATCTGCCAATATAGGTGTGGCAGGGTATACTCAGACATGAGTCCCTTGCTCACTGCACCATCAAGATTCAAGCAAGCAGGGCCGACGACGGCTGAAATGCCAGAAACCGGTCCCCGGAAGCTTGTCTCCTTTCCAGTGAAGAATTGGCTTGGTAGTCTGGTCTGCCCTGTTCCCATGATGCACTGGGCCAGGGACAGACTAATTTGCATGTAGCCAGGTTCTGAGCTGGGATGGTGCAGTGAGCTAAAAAACGGTGATGGATCAAGCCCTGATCTTTGGACTGGGTAAGAGTGGTCTGCTTAATTCAGACACTCTGTTCATCACCACCCCCTTTTCTGAATCGTTTTTGGCCACTATAGGTGTGGCAGGGTATACTCAGACATGAGTCCCTTGCTCACTGCACCATCAGGATTCAAGCAAGCCGGGCCGACGACGGCTGAAATGCCTGAAACCGGCCCCCGGAAGCTTGTCTCCTTTCCAGTGAAGAATTGGCTTGGTAGTCTGGTCTGCCCTGTTCCCATGATGCACTGGGCCAGGGACAGACTAATTTGCATGTAGCCAGGTTCTGAGCTGGGATGGTGCAGTGAGCTAAAAAACGGTGATGGATCAAGCCCTGATCTTTGGACTGGGTAAGAGTGGTCTGCTTAATTCAGACACTCTGTTCATCACCACCCCCTTTTCTGAATCGTTTTTGGCCACTATAGGTGTGGCAGGGTATACTCAGACATGAGTCCCTTGCTCACTGCACCATCAGGATTCAAGCAAGCCGGGCCGACGACGGCTGAAATGCCAGAAACCGGTCCCCGGAAGCTTGTCTCCTTTCCAGTGAAGAATTGGCTTGGTAGTCTGGTCTGCCCTGTTCCCATGATGCACTGGGCCAGGGACAGACTCATTTGCATGTAGCCAGGTTCTGAGCTGGGATGGTGCAGTGAGCTAAAAAACGGTGATGGATCAAGCCCTGATCTTTGGACTGGGTAAGAGTGGTCTGCTTAATTCAGACACTCTGTTCATCACCACCCCCTTTTCTGAATCGTAATGAACAGATAGAGACATGGATTACGTATGCACTAGATAAGGTAGCACCCTGGAGAACGAGAATCCCTAAAAGACCAAGGAAAACAGCACCTTGGTATAATGACAAGTTAAGGAAGGCTAGGAAATCTTGTAAGAAATTAGAACGCATCTGGAGAAAGAATTACTGCAATAAACTCAAAGAAGAATATAAAAAAAGAACTGAAAGTCTATAACGTACTGATAAAAAAAATCAGATGTGAATTCTATACAGATAAAATCAACAAAGACAATAACTCACATAAAGAAATGTTCATAATTCTAAAATCTCTCAGAAACCAAGAAGAGAAGAAAGAGGATATCCCTGCCACGAAAGTGTTCTGCAATGAGGTAGAAGAATTCTTTGTTAACAAAGTAACGAATATATACGATACCTTTCCTACAGAGGCGCGACTTGGCACCACTGCATCTGTTACTAAAATGGTGAGCTCTGTAAGAAAAACGCTGGATGGTTTTAGAATACAGGTAAGTGAGGATCTAAAAGCCACAGTAAAAGGAATAAAATCCGTCTCTCCTCGAGACCCGGCACGACCGGAGAAAATGATGGAGGGGATGGACATAATCCTACCATATATCGCAGACTTTATTTCCCGCTCCTTCCAGACGGGTATAGTTCCCAAAAAATGGAAACATGCCATTGTTAGACCTCTCAAGAAAAATCTATCCCTAGACTATATCAAGCTAGACAATCTGCGCCACATCTCACTACTCCCATTCGTGGCTAAAGTCGCAGAAAAAATCACTAACAAACAGCTGGTAGACCACATTAACATGAATGACCTACTGCACCCCTCACAGTCAGGCTTTAGAATGGCACACTCAACAGAATCAGCGCTACTTATGGCGACAGAGTCACTCAGGAAACATGTTGACGAGGGACAAACAGCCGTGCTGATCCTGTTGGATATGAGCGCTGCACTTGACACCATTTCGTACCCTCTGTTACTTCAAAGATTTGAGGCCTGCAGCATCAGAAACAATGCTCTGAAGTGGCTGACCTCGTTCCTAGATGAACGAAGCTTCCAAGTTGCCCAACGGATGCTTCGGTCTGACAGCTACCCTCTGCCTCAAGGGGTCCCACCCTGTTCAATCTGTATGTGGGACCACTAGCAGAATGTGTAGAGAAACATGAGGTTTCGATAGTGTCTTATGCAGATGACCCGAAGCTAATTGTAATGTTATCCCAGAACAAAGCTCAGGCAGCGAACCGCTTTACCAAATGCTTAGAGGAGGTAGCCGACTGGATGTTGAACCACTGCCTCAAGCTAAATAGGAGTAAGACTGAGGTATTGGTGGTGGGTAAAACGCCTACCATCTGGTCATCTGCTTGGTGGCCAGAAGTACTAGGCCAAGTCCCGCACCCAAAACCAGAGGTGAAAAATCTTGGAATCTGGTTCGACTCCAGACTGTCTTTCGACAATCAGATACGAAGGAAGTGGGGAAGTGCTATGGTGCCATGAGAACCCTGAGAAAAATCATATATTTACTACCATCTAAAGCCAGGAAAACCACAGTACACGCAGTAATCACCTCACAATTAGACTATGGTAATGTACTGTATTTAGGCGCTTCCAAAAAAGGCCTCGCTAAACTACAAAGCGTGCAAAATTCTGCGGCACGCCTGGTTCTCAGCCTTCCAAGGAGAGCTAATACTAAGAAAGCCCTGACCACCTTACACTGGTTACCAGTGGAGAAGAGAACCATGTTCAAGGCACTGTGCTATTGCCACCGCATCCTCTCACAAAAAAGCCCGAGATACCTGAAACCATTGCTGACTAAATATACCCCAGGACGAAATCTGAGATCCAGGGACATGGCTTTAGTAAGCATCCCAAGAATATTCAAAGTCTGTATGGGGACTCGTTCTTTTAGGTATTTAGCAGCCAAAAGCTGGAACACCCTGCCAATCACCATAAGAATAGAGCCTAGTGAAGGTTCGTTCCGCAGGCAGCTGAAGACATGGCTGTTCTCAAAAACTGAGGACGGTATAAAATAAGTACCACGGAAAACTACGATCACTCATCTAGATATGTCTCAGCGCGGGGACACACCGTTGGTGTAACCAGGCGCTCTACAAGTGAAATAAATAAATTATGCACCTCTGACCCCTATACAGAAATGCGCTAAAGAAATGGTTGGTAGCAGCACTTAAATCTATAAGAGTGAGACCCTGCTGGGAAGCAGTAAGGCTTCTCAAGAGCAATACTAAGGAACTACGAGCCTTTGCGGTATCGCGCTTTATGTTCTGTGCTTAGATTCAAAGACAGAAGGCCATAGATAACTGCCAATCCTGATAAGACAACCTGCAGAAAAAGTTCCATTAGGTCCACCCAGTGTCTTCTCTTCTTCCTTTCATTTATCCCTTTTTAATATAGATATCAGGCATTATATAATCATTATCGTTTTTACTGTTTGAATTAAACGACCACAAAGTCTTATCTATATATGAACTATCTATGATGGTTACTTGCACAAGAGGATAATCCAGTTCGCTTCAGGGAAAATATATACTGTATAATAACCGTAATCAATTAATTAACATAAATTCTAACTCATTAATGTTTTTAATACATTGCAAAAAGGAAGTCTGAGAGGAGGCGCTACGCGCGGATCCAAGATGGACGCGTGAGCACAGGGCTCCCGGGACCCTTTCCACCTCCTGCATCTATCCTGCCACATATCCTGATTTGGACAACGGGTTATATTAACTGACGTCCTGCTGACATATCTTTTTTCAGAATTTTTTTGGCGCTGGGAACCGGACTTTCTGCACCTTGGAACTTTGTGGCCTACACCGACGGACCTCTGCGGCCTCGAGTCTCTGAAGTACCCAGGTGGCAATTGAACAACAACGGCCACTGAGATCCATCTGTCGCCCCTGAGGTACTTTCGGTTTCGCTTTCGATCATCATCTACTGAGACTCGCTGCCTGCTGCGACAGTTGACCTCGCCCGGCTGCTGGCCCCACATTTCTTCTTTTCTTGCCCTCATCCCTGCCTTTGTTGGTTGGTGTTGTGGGGAGCCATTAATAATAATACGGAGTTTTATAAAGCGCGATCAGCTACCTCACGAGGAGGTGTCCCGGCGCTGTAAGAACAATGTTGTGAACCGTGGGGAGAAAGCTGGAGAGGATGACATCTAGCGTGGCTGGGCAAACAGCCAGGTTTTCAGCAAACGCTTGAAACAGGCTTCGGATGGGGCCTGTTGGAGAGCAGGGGGCAGCGAGTTCCATAATGTCGCCAGATTGGCCGAAAAAGTTTGTCCACCTAACCTGGATCTTTTTGCTCTAGGGACTGCAATACGGACGCAGTTGTTAGATCTAAGGGAGCGGGCTTGAGTGTACCTTGGTAATCGGGGTTTCAGGTAGTTTGGGCAGTTACCGAATAGAGATCAGAAGGCCAAAGTGAGTGCTTTAAATTTTATTCTGCTAGCAACTGGTAGCCAATGAAGAGAGAGGAGGTGCGGAGAGACTGAGTGCTTGAAGGGAATCCTCATTAAAAGTCTCGCAGCCGCATTTTGGACCAGTTGAAGTTGCTGTATAAGATACTCCGGTAAGCCCAAATACAAACCGTTAGCGTAATCCAGCCTAGATGTAACTGTGGTGTGGATTACAGTTTTACGGCAGCTAGCTGGTAAGAGTCGAAGAATCTTACGAAGATTCCTCAACTTACTCATGCAGCAACCAGCCACTTGCTGAATGTGTGATACTAAGGACAGCTTGTCGTCCCACTGTACCCCTAGATTTCTTGCTGAATGGCTAGGCGAGGGGGCTTGTCCCATCTCTGCCGGCCACCACAGATCATATGGTGGAGGGGGGCCTTTGCCGAAGAAGATCACCTCTGTCTTGCTAGCATTAATCTTTAATTTATTGGTGTTCATCCAGCAGGCCACATCTTGTAGGCACCCCTTAAAGCTCAGAAAGGATGCCTCTGACACTTCTGAATATGGGAACACCAACTGGGTGTCATCGGCGTATGAGATTGCCTTGATCCCCCAGTTGGCAATCAACATGAAGAGTGGAGCAAGGTAAACATTAAATAAGAGTGGGCTCAGGGCCGAGCCCTGGGGGACACCACAGCTAAGGGCTTTAGGTGAAGAGGAGACATCCCTTAGCGCCACCTTCTGAGTCCTTTGGGTCAGGTACGATTGTAGCCACTCCAAAACCTGGCACTGGATGCCTATCTCCGCCAATCATAACAGCAGTATAGCGTGGTCGACCGTATCAAAGGCGGCCGACAGATCCAGGAGCACCAGCATAGCTGAATCTCCCGAATCCATCGACCACCTCACTGACTCGGCCACCTCAATTAGTGCTGTTTCAGTGCTAAAGCCGGGTCTAAAGCCTGATTGCGTCTCGTGTAATATTTTATTGTGCTCGATAAATTGATTTAATTGGCGCTGGATAACTTTCTCAAGCATTTTGCCTGGTGCTGCCAAGAGAGAGATCGGACGGAGATTATTGAGGTCCTTGGGGTCCCCGTTAGGTTTTTTCTTTAAGGGGAGGAGGGTAGCACGCTTCCAGATATTCGGGAACATCCCAGAAGAAATGGACAGATTCCATATATGTTGAATAGTGGGGGCCACGAAGTCAGCTATGAGACTCCAGAGTTTAGGAGGGCACGGGTCGTCCGGCGAGCCCGATTTGCATCGACTGAGTTCTAACTTAACCATATTTAGGTCTATTGGATCAAATTGTGTCAAGATAGCACGGTCCGATGTTTTACCAGCTAGATCAGTTTTTACCGTGATCTTCTCTGGACCAAAGAACTTGTAGACTTTCTTAACTTTTGAGTCAAAAAAGTCAGAAATGCTGTTGCAATGAGATTGACGGGAGAACTTCCCTCTCGACACACATAGGTTTGAAGAAAGACTGTACTATTTTGAAGGTTTCTTTACTTGAGTGTTCAGCTTGCTGAGTGGAGTTCACATAGAACAGTTTTTTTGCTTTTGGAATAGCTTTATGCAATTTTTTGGATGCTTCCTTGTAGCAGGTCTTCTTTAAAGGTTCATAATTTTGCCTCCATAGTCGCTCCAGCCTTTTGCAGTCTGATTTTTGCAATCTGAGCTCCTGAGAAAACCAAGGAGCAGATGGAGAGTCACGTTTAGATATAGCAGCTGTTGCCGGGGCAATGGATGATACCATGTTCCCGATCCAGTCATTAAGTAGCTGGGCATCAGTATCAACATTGGAGGTAAGGGTCGGAGGGTTCTGAGCAAGAGCTGGTCCCATAATGTCGGGGACCAGCTTGCTCCATTGTCTTTTCATGAAAGAGCACTTGCTTGACACAGGTTTGTCAAGCGTTACTTTAAGTAGAAATGGGATCAGAAAATGGTCTGACCATATCAGAGGTAGCGGTGTATCTGCCGACACATTAGAGATGTTGGAAATTATTAGGTCGAGCGTATGGCCCGCTCTATGTGTGGGGTCCTTTTTGATAAGTCTAAGGTTAGCTGAATTCAGAGTCGACCGCAGTAAATCTGCTGAGGAACAATCTACCCTGTCCATGTGAATATTAAAGTCCCCGACGACAAGAAACTGAGGGTGAAGGAGGGAACTTTGAATGATGATAACCATCAAAGTAATCAGGTTGGGCTCTTTCCCCCCCGGAGGGCGGTAAATAACCAATCCCGCTGAAAACAGAAGTGTAGTCCCTCTAGACCCTGAACGCACGTGGGGGCAGAGGAGGTGAGTGTAAGCTGTTCTTTGAATATGACAGCCACTCCCCCCCCCTCTTTTAACACCTAGCGGATTGGAGAAGCATATTTTATACCCAGAGGGGATAGCCAGTGCAATGGCGGTCATGTTATCATCGTTGAGCCAAGTTTCTGTTAGAAACAGTATATCCCACTGGTGTCCTTCCAAAAGCAGCCAGATATCATCTGCATGCTTTGCAAGGGATCTACAATTCAATAGTCCCGCTCTAAGGTCTTTACTGATCGGTGGTTTGGGTTTAATAAACCCTACAGCCCTTATACCGACCGGTGTACCTAATAGTAGCCCACAGGTCCTGCAGGTATATGGCAGAGTGGAGGACCCAAGATCGGTGCTGTGAGCACAGGTGTCGGCCATGGTATTTAGAGACCATAGGTTTTCCAGCGACCAGACAATTCTATCTTTATGTGCAATCTCTCCGCCAGCGTTTCCGGCCCCGGTCGTGGTCTGGTCGCGGACGGGCGCAGACGGGCTTGCCTTAGGCGCGCCCGCTGCGCTCGCCCGCTGCGCGACCGGAATATGCACATGGTTTATACCACTACGGGCGCTGGGGGGGAGGGGGGGGGGCCGAGGCGGCTTGGGGGGTGGCCTAAAAAGGGGGCGTGGCCTCTGCTCGTGGCGAGGTCGCGAAGGAGTAATGGAGTTTGCCGTGCAGCGTCAGCGCTGGCTCCGCTGTGACTGACAACTGGTTTCAAGTGAGTGAAGTTAAAAATACACAAGTAATCTGTGACGGTCTGATTTTTAAAAATAACACAAGTAAATCTGTGACACTCAAAGTTTTAAAAGAAATGCCTCGCTCCCGGCTTCCGCCTCAGGAGCACAACTCTAGGTTCTGCCTGGCGCCCAGAATCGGCGTCTTTGTAGTAGTCGGCGTGGGGGCGTGGCCTAAAAAGGGGGCGTGGCCTCTGCTCGTGGCGAGGGCCATTCACACCAGATCTCGAACGGCCCGACTGGGCTCGCTACCCAGTATGGCGGGCAGGTCGGATAGTGAGAAGAGAGCCACCAGGGGTGCATTCCGAGGTGGGGTAGCCCAATCTCATACTATTGATCGCTTCACCCGCCCGAAGGGATCCCCTGGTGGAGTGGGTACAATTTCGGATGAGACTGGAGATGGCTCTCCTGGGATGGAAGACTTGACACTGCGGGATGTCATGGGCGCCATTGCTGGCGTGAAGACCTCGACGAGCCAGCAATATGAGACCCTGGTCTCAAAAATAGACACGGTTGCGATTGAAGTCAACCTCATCAGAACTGACCTCGCAAAGACCAACGAGCGGGTCAAGTCGCTGGACATTAAGACTGCAAGCTTCACAACGGATGTATCTGACCTACAGGCGGAGGTTCGTACTCTCCGATCATCAAATGACTTGTTTGCCCGTCGGCCGGATGACTTCGAAAGCCGGGCCATGCGAAACAACGTCCATATTATTGGCGTTCCGGAAAATTCCTCTGAGCTCTCCATGGACCTTTTGGTGGAGGATCTTGTGTTGAATCATCTCGCGCCTAAGGGGCTCAGCAACTTTTTTACTGTGGAGCGTGCCCACAGAGTCCCAGGTGGTAAACCTAAACTGGGCGCTGCACCAAGGCCTATTATAGCCAGGATTTTCAACTTTCGAGATAGAGACGCTATCCTGCAAGCATCACGTATCACTGGACCTACTAAATTCGACAACGCATCGGTTAGCTTTTATGCAGACTTTACGCAGGCGGTGCAAAAACAGCATATGAGCTTCACCGGTGTGAAACGGCGCCTCAGAGACATGGGACTAAAGTATGCCATGCTGTTCCCGGCTCGCTTGAGGATCGAATACGAGGAGGGTGTGCTCTTCTTTGATCGCCCGGAGGTTGCCAGTGACTGGCTCGACACTTTGCCGGCACATCGTGATAGACAGGACCGATCGACGGGAGCTGAAGGTGGCCTGGAGGAACGGGTGGAGTGAGTCCCCACCGGCGCCATCTATACGGACTTACAGCGGGGGTTTGATTACTACTATGTGCATGACCTGTTGATTGCTAGGGGGTGGGAGGGCCCGGGATTCTTCCTCCTCTAAGGGGTCTTTCTCTCTCTTTTCGTAGATTAGTTCAATGGGGCGACAGGCACACTGCAAGTTGGGGTGGCTTTCGGGTCTAACGCAGGGGTGCAGGGTGGGGGGCGTGTTCTGCGGGTTTTCTTGGGGGTGTGGGGGGCTTTTGGTCTCTTTGTTTATCCCGAGGTTCTGTTTCACTGCATACTTTGATCACTGTGTCTGTTTCTCTGAGGGGGGAGCGTAGCTCATGTTCTCGGAATGGGGGGTAGGGGGCTGCGGGTATTGAGCTGGAATGTTAACGATCTGGGTGACAGGATCAAGCGGGGGATTGTTTTGCAGTATCTGAAACGTCTTTCACCTGATATAGTGTTACTGCAGGAGACACACCTTATAGAAAATGCTTGCCAGGCAATGAACAGAAGGGGATACCGTCTGGTGGCACATTCAGGATTCACTACTGGGTCGAGGGGGGCGGGGGTCTTGGTTAGGAGTGCCCTCCCCTTGGAGATAGATGGCACTGTGTTAGATGAGAGAGGCTGGTACGCGGCCATTACAGGTCGCTGGGAGGGGAAGACGATCTCTATTCTTTCTGTGTATGTCCCGCCGGGTTTACAGTCCGTCACATTTTCTGATCTGGTTAGGGTGGTGCTGGATTTCCCTCTGGGTATGTTGGTGGTTGGCGGGGATTTTAACTCGGTTGTTTGTGGTAGGGAAGATCGTCACCCCCCCCCGGACTCTTTTGAGGTCGCAGTTGTGGATGAGCGACTTCCTGAATGCGTTGGGTTTAGTGGATTGCTGGAGGCATCTGCACCCTGGGCAGGCACAATATACTTTCTATTCAGGAGCGCACAGGAGTCTCTCTAGGCTCGATTATATCCTGGTGCCAGCGATGCAGATGGTCTCTGTAAGGGAAATTCGCCATCTTGCTCGTGGGATTTCAGATCACTCTCCTCTCTGGCTAACGATTGATGTGCGATTGGAAGCCGGGGGCCGGGTTGCCCCAATCAACCCCTGGCACCTACGCAATCCGAAGACGAGGGCTGAGGTGGTTAAGTGTGTAGATCATTATTTTGTGGAGAATGCTGGGTCCGTGTCCTCTTCGGTTTCCCTGTGGGAGGCCTTTAAGACAGTTGTTCGGGGTCAAGCCCTTTCACTGATCGCTACTGCGAGAAAAAGCAAGAATGAGGAAGTGGTGAGACTTGAGACTGAAATCACGTCTCTGGAAGAAGAATTAGAAACTGGGGTCTCGCCCGAGGGTTTGCATGTTTTGGCCCTTAAACAGGCCGATTACAAGGCGCTGGTGACGGATGCGGCGAGGATGAGGAGTCGGGAGCAACAGGGGCGTTTGTACGATGTTGGTGACATGGCCGGGAAGTTGATTGCGTGGCTGGATAAGAGAGAAAGGTTGAATCGTGTGGTGCCGGTTGTGGTGAGGGAGGACGGCGAGAGGGTTGTGGACCCGGATGAGATAGTTACGGTGTTTGCTCAGCACTTTCAGAAGGTCTACGCGCCGGTCTCGGACAGGCCAGAGGAGGATCCGCACTTGCTACTCAGGGATGTCGCGCTGCCTAGCCTCTCGGAGTCTGATAGAGAGCTTATGGAGGTGGATTTTTCTACTGATGAAATAGCGCTCGCTATCCGCTCCCTTCATTCAGGGAAGGCCTCTGGCCCGAATGGTCTCCCGATAGAGCTGTATAAATTGTGCCCAGACAAAATGGCGCCACACCTTCGCCAAATGTTTTTGGAATCGCGAGATCTTGGGCTTCTTCCCTGGAATCGGAGATTGGCTTCCATTGTAGCTATTCATAAAGATGGGAAGCCTCGTGATCAATGCTCTTCATACCGGCCGATCTCGCTCCTGAACGTAGAGCCCAAGATTTTGGCGACACTCTTGTCGAATCGTTTGATCACGGTTATCGGTGATTTGATACACCATGATCCGTCCGGGTTCATTCCTCACCGTAATACGGCTCTCAATTTACGCCGCCTTCATGGTGTACTTGCAAGGGCGGGGTCACTTCGCGAGACGGCCATTTTGGTTTCGTTGGAAGCCTCGATGGCCTTCGACACGATTGAATGGCCGTATTTGTGGGCGGCCCTCGCTAAATTCGGTTTTGGTCCTCATTTTATCGGTTGGGTCAAACTCCTTTATGAACAGCCAATGGCCCACGTGGTTGTAAACGGTAGGGCTTCGGAGCCTTTCGTCCTAGGCAGAGGCACGCAGCAGGGCTGTCCATTATCACAGCTCCTTTTCGCGCTTGCTCTTGAGCCCCTGGCCGCGTAGCATCGGTGGGAACCGTCGCTTAAGGGCATTAGATGGTCCTCTGATTTTGTGGACCGTATATCCCTGTACGCCGATGACATTCTGCTATACCTCACTTCCCCTCGCAAGTCCTTAGGAGTGTTGTTTGACGTATTGCGCTCCTTTGGAAGGAACTCGGGTTTGGCCATCAATTGGTCTAAATCCTGCATTTACCCGCTCACTGCGGAGATGCCAATGCTGCCCCGTGTCTGCCCGATACCGATATCGCGTGACGGCTTTAAATACTTAGGGATTTATATCTCCCTAGACTCAGCCATACGATATGAGAGGAATCTGCTCCCGCCACTCCGCCAGCTTCGGTCCGATGTTACAGCATGGTGCGGATTGCCGCTGTCCCCGGTTGGGAGAGCGGCCTTGTTTAAAATGATGTCCCTCCCTCGCATTCTATATGCCCTTCAAAACACGCTTGACCTGGTGCCTGCTAGCTACTTCCGGGAGATCGAGGGCCTCAGGAGGAAGCTGGTATGGGAGGGGGAGGGGGGGGGGGCGACCACGCAGTGTATGGCCCGGTTCCTAACCTGGTATTTGAGATGGATAGATGGCAGCTGCCGGGAGGAGACTACAACAGGGCGCTGTACTCTAGGTCGGCGGGGAAAAATCTAACTGGTCCTACTAGGGTTGCGGTACAAGTCTGGGGCTCGGCGACTGCTGCCACAGGATGGACAGATCGGCTGACTAGAGCCACTTCGCTTTATGCTGCTGAGAGTGGGCTGTCTTTGGAAAACGAAGGGGTTTGACAAATGGGATCTTATTGGGATTAGCAGTGTAGAAGACCTCTGGGTCAAGGATAGGATCAAATCCTTCGTGGAACTCCAGCAAGAATACAAACTGGGTGATAGAGAACACTTCCGTTACCTGCAGGTTCATCATGCGCTTGGATCCGTCTTCCCGACTGGTACTGATATCCCAGAATCCTCTCCCTTGGAGGACAGGGTGCTTGACGGGTATGTCCCGGACAGTACCATCTCCCTCATTTATAAAAAGCTAATTAATGATCGCTCGGATCTTCTTGTGCAGCTTCGTGAAGCCTGGACTTGTGATGGGTTGGAGCTGGACGACGAAGATTGGCAGGCCACGATATCCTCCCCTAAGGAAGTCGCGATTCCGGCGCGTCTCCAGCTGGTGCAATTGAAGATTTTACACTGCGTGTATGTTACGGGTCCACGCCTGCTGCGCATGGGTTATTCTCCGGATGGGTTGTGTAGGCGCGGCTGTGGTATGCTTGCTACTTTTCTTCATATCTTGTGGGAATGTCCTGATGTGGTGGCATATTGGAAACGAGTGCATGAGGTTATGGAAGAAGTCACAGGTGTTTCGTTATTGCCAGAGGCCAGGAGGTGTCTGTTGAATGTGTGGGAGCCGAATGACTATAGTGTAGCGCA
The DNA here is from genome assembly GCF_964263255.1 of Lissotriton vulgaris. Taxonomy (NCBI): domain Eukaryota; kingdom Metazoa; phylum Chordata; class Amphibia; order Caudata; family Salamandridae; genus Lissotriton; species Lissotriton vulgaris. Next base: position 1,934,019,043 of record NC_141689.1, on the reverse strand, counting down.
GACTCAGTGGGCCACCCTCGGCAACATGATCGCGAAAAGAGACATAGCCCAGCTGTGGGGGTCTCCACAGGCACCTCTGGTTTCAACTTGGGAGGAAAACATGGATTGGTGCATGTTCCGAGAGAAAACTGTGTACATCGCCCGTGGACGACCTAAGAAATGGGGGAGGATATGTGGTCAATGGAACTCATATCGTGGAGAGATTTGTGCCCCCACCTTCGTAGAAACCACTGATATCCCTCTGTCCCCGTGACCGAACATTCCATATGTCTATATCCAGTTGTACTTTACCTGGTTATCCGCTCCTGACCCCCTCATTCCCTCCTTATGTTTTCATATCCTTTTTTATATCTGCCTTTAATTGGGTCGCTCCCCCTGATATCTGAGACAGTCACATACCCTTTACACGTCACCTCGGACTTAGGTTGTTATGTTTGTTTTAAAAAAATTAAAAATGTGAAACCTTTCATTACTACTCCTATCATCACAAGGATATCGTCTGGGCATGTTTTATCGCTGCCGAACCCCCGGGCTGTCGGCTGTTGAGCTGTGTACTATTTCTGGATTTTGATATTTGCTGTTCCTGACCGGCCCCTGTGGTTGTAGGTCTGCATTTGTATTGCTTTGTCGAAATAAAGGTTTTTTAAAAAAAAAGGAAGTTTGTATGATATTTATTGATATTGAATTTTAAGTTTTTAAGCTTTTTATGGCTTGATGGCCGAAATAAAAGATTTACAACATTGCATTAAAAAAAAACCCATGCAGCTGAGAAAGCTCTTCCCCAGCTCCCTAGTCTCAAAAAGAAAAAAGGAAATCTCTCTGCTGTAAACAGTAGAGGGATTTGCTGGTTGTGCTCAGAGGATGGAACAGTTCTGCCCTCAGCACACAACCACCGTGACTGAGGACAGAACGGTGCTGTCGTCAGCACAGAACCAGTTAATACCATGTTCAGTTCCAAAGACATCAGGCGATTGGGGAAGGGGGGGGAATGGTGTGCCATATAGCAGGAACAGCCCCATAACATTTCATCATAAACTGTTTTATGATCCCTTTGAGAAAACAATGATGAAGAGTCACCTATTTTCTTCTAACTATTGAGATCGCGGTCATGTGTACTCTAATTCAAGAAAACTTAAAGCCATTCTAGGCCAGTTTCAGCAAGTATGGAAGAATCATATGGGGCTCCATGGAGACTGGATGAAAGCCTTTGCCTTTACAGCATATACAGAAACTCTTCCACTTGTGTTGTAAATCTTTGTGGTTGCTAGTGCACGTGCCTGCACCAGTATATTTTCTGCAGTCTGCAGGATTATCCAAATGGATGAACTCTAGGTGAAGAGGTACCAGGATGTCGAGCTGAGTGATTTGATAATGTGATTAACCATATTTATGTTGTGTCTGTGCAGCACCTTCAGCAATATTGCTGGATAGGCAGAACGCCTGTGCAGGTAGCAGAACCAGTGATAGCATGACAACTCGGGGAAATGAGAATCAGTGAACAGTGATCTCCCTTCACCTTCCTCCGAACTTTGGGGATCAAGGGAAATGGAGGAAAACCGTATACAAAGATATTTGACCATTTCATTGAAAATGTGTGGTTCTCAGTTCCTGGTTGTCAGAACATGGCGGTGTAGTACAGGCATTTCTAAGCAAGCATAGAGGCAAACGGGTCCAGTGTGGGCTAATCCCATCTGTGGAAGATGTCATCCACTTGGACTTGGTGGAGCTTCCATTTGTGGGAGTGTGAGAGAGCACAACAGAGCGCACTACCAGATAACTTTGGCATCCTGAAAGGTGTTCCGCTTTGATGTCTACTTGGCTGGAGATAACCCAGATCCAAGGAGACTGTGATTTTTCCGATACAGAACGTTCTTCCTTCTTTCACAAAGTAAAAAACCAGTCATGTTCTCTATCTTGATGAGCACTGCTTGTCTGCGAACTTTGGGAGGAACTTTTTTAGCCCTAACCTTATAGCTTGTGAGTCTAAGATGGGAAATATTATCTGTGCCTAACCAGAGGCCTCTAGTCCTTAACTCTTGAATATGGATTCCAAAACCTTTATTGATGCGACCGTAGTCAGCACTATTCTGTCCGACGAAGGCTGAATAGGAGGCCATTGTTTGGGATTGATGGATACCTCTTGCATTGCAGCACCTGCTTGAGCCTTCTCTTTATTAGGTCTTATCCCAGGATCATTTCTTGTGACATGGGTCTCATTCTGAGTGTACAAAAAAGTATTAATCCTCCACAGGATGACACCAAGCCCAGGAGAGATTTGTACAGTCTGACCATAACTGTTTCCCCAGAGCAAAACTGTTTGCCATGGCTTATAGTTTTTGGGACTTTTCTGATGAAGGAATGGCTTTTCTTGGTTGCATGTCCACAACTACTGCAAAAGAACTGGATTCTTGTTAACCCCTTCGCTGCTGAGGTTCCCCATCACTCCCCCTCCCTAGTGCTGAGCTGCCTTTTTGGGCACTTTGTGCTTAAGCTGTCATAACGTTTTTCCCGCCCACAAAAGGTAGCAAGGCCAAATCTGTGTCTTTTTTTACCTGCATCTCAGGGATTTAAAGGTTCCCATGGTTTTGTCGATACCACTGTAGGAAATACAGGCGTCAGAATATAGCAACCGTAGCCTGAGGAAGGTGTTTTTTGCCACCCCAAGGGAATGGCCTGAGGTTCGCCAGGCCCGCTTGGTTTACAAATTTGCCCTTAAACATTGAAAAGAGTCTCTGCATAACAGAGATTGGGAACATCTGGAGCTTTCCGCAGCAGGGAATAACCGCAAGATTTTTTGGGACATAGTCAAAAAAGCTGACTCAGGCATGCCCTCGAAAGCCCTCTTCTCTAGGGCAACATCTTAGGGTCCAATTGGGTCTCACACTTTACCGCAGTATACAACATCGAGGTGACTGCTGACTTGGGTAACTCTTTACAGAATACATTATTGCATTCATTGCCCCGACTTTCTCTGCCAGAAGTAGAGTTTGCAATAAGGCAGAGTTTAGTGGGAAAGCCCCAGGCCCAGACAACATTCCAATAAGCCTCATTAAGTGCAATACTGATCTATGGGGTCCTTTGATCACCAACATTTTCAATCGTTCTTTAAATACAAATATCCCCTACTCATGGACTCAGTCCACCATTGTGCCCATATGTAAAAAGGGAGATTGCATGTCGCCTAAATGTTAAACGCCAAACTCGCTTCTAGATAGTACTGTTAAAATGATAGAAAGTGTGATTATATAACCACCTTGCTGTATGGGCTCAAGAACATAATATTATTTCCCCCTTCCAATTTAGGCTCCCTCCCGGTCTGGATACAGCGGAGCAATGCCTGAACTTGAGTCTGCTAGTTAATAAATACTCCCATGTCAGGCGGTGCATACTGTAACTGGCCTTTAGCCCGCCTGCTATTAGGAGTCAGCGAATGGGTTGACCCGGAGGTGTCACTATGCAGACACATTATCCTGGATTGTATTAGTCTGCACAAGGGGAGCACAATTCCATGATTGAATTGCATCTCCAAAACCCGGCACGTGCTGGATTTGTCCTCCCTGTGTAGTACTAACCCTTGAAGCATTAATAGGGAGGACAAACTAAAGGTGAAGCAATAGGTTTTAGAATACAGTGGGAAACTAAGGTTGAAAACTGAGTTATTAAAACCTTCAGTGTTGACTTATTACAGATCCTTTGCTTCACTGGACACGCCTTTTATCTTTCCCGAGATCTTATGAATTGGGAGAGGTCTCCTATATCGGTTCAGAGCAGGGACGACTAGGTGGCTACTGTGCTTTGTAGGAGATTCCAGGACTCTGGGGGGTTCCGCCTTTCCCAGTCCTCATGAAGACACAACAGAGCAATTGTTGTTGCATTTTATGTTTTGCTTGCAATTGTTGAATAACCCTGATATATACTCAAGGGTTCGCCCCTTTCTCAAAGTGGCTGTTGGACTTAGAAGATCAATAGCCGGATAGCCAATAGTAGTGGGTTATTTACGTGTGGCACTTTTTATAGGTTCGTAATTTTAACATTACGGATTTATCTAACACTTTGATCATATGTATTTTTAGTTTTAGGCAGTTCTTTGGTACACATGCCATTTTACACTGCAAGCCAATTTTGACGGTTCTGTATGCTTTTCCTTATTTAGTTGTATATTTTTGTGCATTTTCTTATGTTTCTTTTATGGCCACACATGGCCGAATAAAGAATTCTTTCTTTCTAGCGAAATGTTTGTTTTGGGGGGGGGGGAAATATTTAGAAAAATAAACAAGTTGCCTTCGGTACCGCTTTTTTGTGGATACTCCTGCCTGCTAACTCGCGGCGTGCCAAACTGGATCCAGAAATATTTTCATAGCAGTGCTCCCAGGAACCACTAGGAGGCATTCTGTGGCTCTTCGTCCGACAACACATCGCCACAGAAGTGACAGAGCAGAGGTCTATATTAACGCCATCCTTGTGTGCTACAGTAAGTTTCTAATCATTTCTCCTTTCAACGCCTTCAAACCTGGAGTGCGAACAACTGTTGGTAGCAGTGTGCTGAATACTAACTTGGGACCTTTTTACAAGTTAAAGAGAGGCATTTTAGAGAACGGTAAAGTGGGAGGGCAGTGAGGAACCTGGAATTAGAGTATCCACCAGAAAGAGCATCACCGGAGGTTCGTAATTTGTTCTACTGATGGATACGTCAAACCACAGATTTCTCACTTTAGAAGAGATACCAAAGCAGTCCATCCCCCGGAGTGGAGCGCCTGTGGAGCGGGCTCAGACCATAAAGTCATACAGGAATGAGCAGGATAAACACCCTTACCACCAGACATCGCTTTCAATGAGGCAATGCTATGAAAAAGCTTGCACTGACACCCATGCCACAGCCTGCCAAATGTCAAGAACAGGCACTGCGCATGTCAGTGCAGTGGTAGAAGCCATAGCCATGGTGGGATGGGCTCTCAAACATTCTGAAGGCTGTTTCTTCGCCAGTGTGCAGCTGATCTCAATGCAGAGGATTCACCTCAACAGGGTCCTCGTCTGCATAGCCCTCCCTTTTTTTCCATCGCAGGACCACACAAAAAGTAGATCGCCTACCGATGGTCTTTGGTACTGTCAATGTAAAAGTTTAAAACCCTTTTGGGGACTTGCCGATAAAGCTTCTCTTCCTCTTTTGAGGGGTGAGAAGGAGTAAAAGAATAGAAACCGAGTGTTGGATTGCTCAACGTGGAAGGAGACATGACTTTTGGGTAGAATGCAACCCAATTCCTCAGCACCCATTTGGCCCGGAAAAAGCTGGTGTAGGGAGGTTGCACTAAAAGTGTGTGAAAATCATTCACAAAATAAGCAGAGACGACCTTAAGGACAAAAACATTCTTTACAAGTCAGGAGACAAAGTGTGCTGTTATTATTTGGCTCAAGGATGTACACAGGAAAAATGTCAAGACCAAGTTAAGGTCCCACGGTGGCATCACAAACGGTTTGTGTCAATCCTTTAATAAATCTCATCACAATAGACGATTTAAACAAGGATCGTTGGTCGAGCAAACATATTGTTGCATAAGTTGAAATAAGTGAACATGGGTCAATGCACCAAAATCCATGTGAAACACAGGTTAATGTATCCCTGCAGTATCCTAATCAATGTTTAATTGACGTAGAACTATTGCTTGCGGGCTACTAATATTCCCATAAAGGGATCAGGGGCACAGTGGAAACGGTAACCAACCTATTTCATTAGTCACAATATCACACACATTTACGGTACTAAGAGTGAACACTTTTAGTTAAAAGTATATATATTACTACAGGAATATTCTGTTTCTCAGTGCATCTAAAACTACACAGAATATTATAAAAACAGTAAACATGAACAGTATTAATGAGAAGAAAATGAACATTTCTGACATTATTAAAATGTCTTCTAAAACCTAACATCTGTTCCTAAGTGCTATACTAAGAGCATGGAAGATAAAGCTACTCGCAGTCTAAAATTTCTTAGGGCGAAAGCAATGAATTAATTCAACAGTCAATGTTGCAAATTGACATTGTAACCTCGCACACAGAAGGCTGAGTCGGACACAATGAGTGTGGGAACTGATGAGTCAGCCTTTTGTAATGCAAGTAAATCTGCATGTGGGGCAGTACTGTCACCTATGAATTTAGTGTAGGTGCATTGTGGGATGAATTCACAATCCTTCACTATACCTTACACTGCAGCGCAGGCTGTGGAGTATTTGAATTTTGTTCTTACTGCAGGTCGGGCAGAGCCATTTGTATAGAAGGTGCTCTGGTAAGACTCAATTGACAATGTATCTTGAGTTGACATAACATTCCGTTCCTATAAGAGAAAAGCTTGCGACCGAAGACAGGGATCAAACAGAAACCTTACATCCACTGCACTTAACAAAGAGGCCCACCATACCCATCTCAGATGTAGGGCACAAGCATTAGGAATTCTGGTCTTTTGTGGTTGGTTCTAGTACTGGTAAGGGAGAAGCAGTAATTATACGTTTTCCCTGCACCATAGGGCACTCTTTCAAGATAGCGGTTTCCATGGCCATCAGGTTTTTTCAGTAGAAGCAAATCGTGCTTCATCCACGGAATACAAGTGAGACTTCAAAGCAACAGGGACAGTCTGTCGTTCGTTGTAGGTCACATAAATGTATCCACAGTGACTGGGTATGACTGATAACTTAGTTGTTTTTATTGTCCTTAGTTTGTAAATATTTTGTTTCAAGCATGTCTGCTTGTAGAGCACATAAGATATGCATGTGCGCTCAGCCACTGTTCCAGTGAAAACGTGGGAGAAATCAGTTCACATCAGGGCTTCACTCTTTCAGCCTAGTGAGGCATGTAAGTTCACCCAAAGTTAAGGAATCTTAGTAGAAAATGCAACTTTTTCAGAGAGTCTGGAGGCTGCAAGATGGCACATTTCTGGAGGAAATCCAGCGCTAACTTGTATCCCAAGAAGGTCATCATCAGGTAGGCTAATTTTGTAATCATGTTCCTTTAACATGGGCACCATTCTGTCAACCCTAGTTAGGTATAGATTTAAATCATCATCTGTTAGGTATGCATCATCAATGTAGGACAGTACATTGGGATCTGTTTCTAAGATCTCCATGATTGATTTGCACAGAGAACAAGCCAGGGCTATTCTTATAGCTCATAGTCAAATGTCGCTATGTTTTGATTAAGAAACCCATTGGAGATATCCAGGGTCGGTGTATATTTTTGCTGCATAAGGTTGTTCATTACATCTGTGCTATGCACATTCTGTACTGCATTTGTTCGAGTTGCCCGTTTAAATTCCTATAGTCTAACAGTATTCTATAGGAGCAATCTGGCTCGGAGAAGGGAAAAAGAGTTGTGTTCATTGGATAAAGACACGGTGTAATTATGCCCTGAATTAGAAATGGGATTTTTGGTTGGCTAGGGCATGCACCTAAGCCAGGCAGAAACCACCACTCTAGTCAGGGCAAGGGAGTCACACGCTGATAACCCCTGCTCACCCCCTTGGAAGCTTGGTACGAGCAGTCAGGCTTATCCCAGATGCAATGAGTAAGCATTTGCGCAACACACATATACAGTAGCAACACACTAGGCACACCACAAAAAAACTCCACACAAGGTTATATAAAAAATAGCCTTTGTATTATCATAAACACATTAGATCATAACCACACATATACACTGTGCCAACTGGCACTAGGCAATATTCACTGGGGATTATATACACAGGACAGGGCCAATCGGGCCACTGTCAGAACCTTAAGAAAGCACTAGTAACAAGTGTAAAAGAAAACCAGTAACTACTGGTACAATACTGTACTTAGCATTAGCATGGGCAACATAAGCACTTGATGTCTGCATCATAATTAGGCATGAAACATGGTGCATAAGCCTCCTAAGCATTAACACATTACGCAATAGGCCTCACAAGCATAAACGCATTACACAATAAAACACAATCAGGAGAATAAAGACAGTATGCATAGATACCATGGGCACAAATCACATTAGGGCGTTGCGCCCCATCACCACCATAAAGATGAACCCAGGCCAAGTGGCATTCCTTTGGGCTCAAATGCCCTTTGTCTAGAAAGTCAGGGCGCAAGGATAGGGCTTGTCAATTAGCCCTCTGGCTGCCAAAGCAGCATAGCCAAGGTGCGCAATGTGCCGGGGCAGTGTATTTCACTCCTTTCTTATTATGAACAAAATGCCCTGTGTTGCAGCTGCCCGCTCTCTCTTGCTGTGCAGCTGTGGCAAACAAAAATTAGCACTGGCACCAATGGTGCCTCTGGAGCCCCATTGGAGACTTACCAAATTGCCCAAACGTTGCAGCTACCCGCAACTGCTGTGCAGCTGTGACAAACAATCAAGGCACAGGCACTAAACGTGCCTCAGGAGCACAAAACAATGCTCTCAGGTCAGCCCCCCAACTCACGGGGGCACTTTGGGACTCCTCCGGTTGCAGGGGGAAGGCACTGACAATGTGCCTCGGGAGATCCTCCTGCAGCAGGATCAATACTAACTTTGCCCAGTCCCTTTCCTGGGACATAGGACTTTGACGTGGAACCCAGGAGGCTCCGTACGGCTTCCTCACAGCAGAGGGAGGCGGAAATGGAGCCTACGAAGCTTGGGTCAGCTGACGGCAGGCTCCGCCCACAGTCAGACGGCGCTTGTCTGGCTTCCTGGTTGCTGCTCGCAGCGGCGGCAGCTCCCGCTTGGAGGTGCACAAAGGCAGGGTGGGGTCCTGTTTTTTAGGTCTCGCCTGTCGATGCGCATGCGCATCGAGCAAGCGAGACTATGGGGGCTTATCCACTCTTTGTCCAACTTGCAAGGAATCGTGGCGATTCCTTGCAGTGCCCGTGACTTTTAAGCTCAATGCGCATGCGCATTGAGCTTAAAAGCGCGTGCACATCAGTTCCCTCAGCCACTCCAGGCCCCTGCTGCTTTCACACCTCCCCGCTCCGCCCCCTCCCCTGCCCGCCGTGTCGCATTTCTCCTCCCCCCACCCCTTATCTGCCTTCCCTCCGTCTGTTCCCTCTCCCCGCTCCGCCCCCTCCCCTTCTCTCTCTTCCCTCTGTCTTGCTTCTCCAGCACACCCGGCCTCACTTCTCCTCCCCCTAATTACACTTTTTTCACTGCCGCCAGGCTGCTGTCACTTAATCTCCCCACTGCCCCACCCCCATTAGTGTCCTAACTACACTTCCAAGTCTCGCTACCTCGCCGCCTCCTCTCTATCCCTCTCTCTCCGTTCTTTTCCCATCTCTCCGTCCTCCCCTCTCCTTTTCTCAATATTCTTCTTTTTATACTTGTTTTTGCAGTAATCTGGTACATCTTTTGATTTTCGGCACTATCTCGACTCGTGTAGCTCGTGTTCCTCTGCCCATTTGTGCTTCCAGTATATTCCGTCATAGCCTACTCTCCTGTTCGAGCTTGCTTTAGGAAATTCCTGTCGCTTCCACACGGATCACAAGATGTTTTATCCAGGTTAGAGCTGTGCTGGAGACCTTCGCTCACAGCAGATTGCGGTTACCAGACCATCGCCTCGACTGCAAGATGTCTCTGCAGAAGAGAAATGTAACTGCGAACACGAGTCTGTCTGTTGCAGACAGTCCGGCAAGATACCGCCAGGCTGGATTACTTGCCATCATAGTCCATTCCTAGGGACACAGTTACTCTGTTTACTAACTTCTCCCTTTTATTCCGCGATGTAAAGCTTTGAAACTCTCCATAGTTTCCTTCAAGAGATAACTGTACACAACAGTGGAAGCTATGGGTGTCGTCAGCTCTCAGTGCTCGCCAGAGTATCTCATTCCGGTATTTTCAGATAACAGAGCTTCCCCGTCGCTGGGCAGTCTGAGCAAGAAGCTCTCTGCGGTTTGGCCATGCAGATGTATATTGCCACATACATTGAGGTCCGATGCTGCCATGCTCCTTCTAGGTGTCTCTGGTACAGGATCCGCTCCTGACTGCGGGGATGCTTTTCAGTGCCTCGAAGTATACTTTGAACAGTGGCCTTCATGCAGGTTATTGTGCTCCGACTCCCCCTGGCTCCTATCCAGGCAGAGAAGCAGACAGGCCCACCTTCAGCCAATTCTACTACTTGGTGATAGCACGCACAGTGGCCTGCTGGCTGTTGTTGCCCCTTATCTTGAAGTGTCCCTGTTGTCTTTGTACTGTTGCAGCAAAGAGTACACGCAACCAGAAGATGCAGTCTAACCCGCCCCCATAATCTCTGTCTCCTACTGCGAAAACTCTCTAGGTAAGAGTTTTTTTTCATTACCTTTTGCTTACATAAAAGCCTGTTTGGCTCAGACACTTCGTGCAGTTAATTACATCATCAGCACCGATGTCAATGTGTTCTGTCGGGATTCCTAATTTAAAAAAAGTTGAAATGACGCAGCGTCTTTCCTCAAAATTAATTTGGAGCTAGCACTTGCAGGTGGGGGTAAAATGTTAGCACTCCGCAGCTTACAATAAACAGTGCGTCCTGCTTCTCCGCTAAACTCCCTCACCCTCAACCCCTCACCCTCACTCACCCTCAACCCCTCACTCACCCTCAACCCCTCACCCTCACCCACCCTCACTCACCCTTACCCACCCTCACTCACCCTCACCCACCCTCACTCACCCTCACCCACCCTCAACCCCTCATCCTCACTCACCCTCACCCCCCCTCAACCCCACTCACCCTCAACCCCTCACCCTCAGTCACCCTCAACCCCACTCACCCTCAACCCCTCACCCTCAGTCACCCTCACCCTCACTCACCCTCAACCCCTCACCCTCAATCCCTCACCCTCACTCACCCTCACTCACCCTCACTCTCGCCCACCCTCGCCCTCACTCGCCCTCACACGCCCTCACTCGCCCTCACTCGCCCTCACTCACCCTCACTCACCCTCACCCACCCTCACCCTCACTCACCCTCAACCCCTCACCCTCAACCTCAACCCCTCACCCTCACTCACCCTCACTCACCCTCACTCACCCTCAACCCCTCACCCTCACTCACCCTCACTCACCCTCACCCTCACTCACCCTCACTCACCCTCACTCACCCTCACACACCCTCACTCACCCTCACACACCCTCACACACCCTCAACCCCTCACCCACCCTCACTCACCCTCAACCCCTCACCCTCACTCACCCTCAACCCCTGACTCACCCTCACCCTCACTCAGCGCAACCACAGCATCTTCACTAAATATATTTAATAAACTTTAAGCTATTGGCAATATAAAATAAAATCCATTTTATTTACGTATTAATTATTAATTGTTTTTTAAAGCCATTGATTTTTTTTATATCAATACATATAAGTCACATATCAGTCCCGTTAATACAAAACATGTTGCTTTACAAATGCTAGAGGTGTCACATTTACAAAAATTATAACTATTGGCTTTGTAAAGAAGAAAGCTATTAATTTAGCTATTTAGAAAAAACAACACAAATAAAAAACAAAAAAATAAATAACACCTATAGCTCAAACTTTACTACTGCGAGACCTATTGCATTTCCAATGCTTGTTTTCTTAGATCACTGCAAATTGAGGGTGGGCTCCCACTTCACCAGTGGCACCGGCAGGGCGCCAAAAATACCCCCAAATACCGGCAGGTTCCCGTTGCACCTCAGGACCAAGGCAAGGTGGGTGGGCTCCCGCTCCACCGCCAGCAGCACAGGGAATCCCTAAGCCAGGTAGCTCAGCGCTGCTCCTCCTGGCAAAAGCGGGAGTCCCCCTTCCTGGGGGATCCATAGATAAAGATATAGCGCTCTCAAGGCGCTATATCTGGGGCAGCCATGCGCCTTACAAGTACAGTTAACATAACATAACAGAGTCCAGGGCTTAGAAATGGGCACAGCTGGGCCCAGGCAGGCCATCTCACAGAGCCCTCCAGCAAGGAGGCAGCCCCTCGTGGCGGTTCCTCCTGGGGCCCAGCAGCAACAAGTCAGGAAGCACAAAAGCATAACATTTTCATGGGGTCACAGACCCAATATTTATAAACCCTTTTCCTTTTGTCTGCCCTTGGCATAGGGCTTGGGAGAACCAGCCTGAGCTGGTTCTGTTTTTTTTGGAGTACTCTGTTTACAGGGCTTTTCCTTATTGTCAGGTGGGGGCTCGTCATCAGACACACCACAGGGGGGCGGAGCCAGCATTCACCCAGGTAGGCACAGACCTATTAAGGGTCAGGGGACTACACCTCCCACTACTCCAAATGCAGATCCCCCATTCAGCCAAGCGCGGACTCACCCTGCCCTCCCTGGAGCCACACACACCTCACCAGCCCCTGTCACTCCAAAGCCAGACATGCAATCCACATCAGGCAGGCAGACACCTTGCACAGAGAAATGCCAACTTCTATGTTGGCAGGGTATGCTCAGACGTGAGTTCCTTGCTCACTTGGCCACTGGATTCAAGATAGCCTGGCTGATGAGGATTATGAATCCGAAACCGGTCCCAGGATGCTGGTTTCCGGTCCAGGGAAGACCAGGCTTGGCAGTTCGGGCTGGACTGTTCCTATGAGGCACAGGGTCAGACTGATTTGCATATGGCCAAATCTGAACTGGGGTGGCTGAGTGAGCTAAAGAATGGTGATGGATTAAACCCAGATCAGTTGACTGGGGGTGAGTGTTTGATTTGCTCAAACGCTCCGTCCATCATCCCCTTTCGTATAACTTCTAGAAGTGGCATTTCTAAAATAGTGATAATAAATCTGCGCACACCATGGCGCAGCATTTATTATTACTATTCCAACCATACCAGACTTTACAACGCTGCTCCTCTCACATCAGGAATTACCACTGAAACAGCTATCAGGGAATCCCCAATGCATTCCTATGAGAGGGCAGCCTCACAGCAGTGAGAAACCAAAATGGCGGTTTGTCACTACCAGGACATGTCACACTTAAGGTACATGTCCTACCTTTTACCTACAATACTCCCTGCCCATAGGGCTAGCTAGGGCCTACCTTAGGGGTGGCTGACATGTGGTAAATGGGGGGGGGGTCACAGACATGGCACATACTTTAGGTGCCACACCACAGCAGCAGTAACACTGCAAGCACAGGCCCTGCAATGGCAGAGGCCTGGGATAGGTTTGAAAGGCTACTGTGGTGGGTAGCACAATCAGCGCTGCAAGCCCACCAGTAGCATTTAATTTACCAGCCTGGGTATATGAGATACCACTTTTCAAGGGACTGACGGGTAAATTAAATATGCCAAACCGGTGTTGACCAATCTTTATCATATTTATCACAGAGAGCACACACACACACAAGTGCCCAGAGTACTAATACCACCAACACCATGTCAGAAAAAATGCTAGGGGGAAGGCAAAAAGTTCAGGGATGACTCTGCAAAAAGAGCCACGTCCCACAACCTGGTACTGGATTTGATCTAATATTGCTTTGACTACACATTTTACTTTTAGTTTTAAAGGTTATTGTGCTTGTGGGTCACTGTGTAAGGGAACACTTGTGGACTAGAGTGTTCGTCCCACCCCGCTTGGTTTCTTTGTAAGGTCAGTGCTGGTCTCACAGACCCGTTGTAGGCATATGTATCCCTGATATCCTCAGGTGCTATGGGAGAAAAGGCGACCCATTTGACTTCTTCCCCCCTGGGGTACTTCCCTAATGAATGCTGCAGGTCGGTCTTCTTCCACCAGGATAATGTTGTAACCATTAGACAGTTGTGTCAAAAAGACGGCTTTAATAATATGTGATATGCTGCCTTCAATTTGTATTTTTATATTGTAAACCAAATAAGGAAGATTCAGGTCTTGATCTGGAGCCCTGATCTGTATGAAGTTTTCAGTTGGACTCATATCCAAAGATTTCTGAAGTGTCTGCTGTACTATCATGGTTTCTGCAGCGCTGTCTAGAATCGCTTTCACCCGAGTCCTGCTGCACAGAAGGACTCGTAGCTGTATCAGCATGTTTGTTTTTTTAAGTCCTACTACTTTCTTCTTCTCTACTGGGGTTTTAGATCCAATCCTTTCCTTCCTCTCTTTAAACGGACGTCAGCCTAGCGTGCTGCTTCACTTTTCCTACTGTACTCCTCTTTTCTTCAGTGCTTGAATCTGTTCCCCCTCTCTGTTCCTTTACCTTTGGTGTCCATAAGAGCAGCTATCATAATAGTGATACCATTCAGGTTTTTTAATTTTCTAGCGGACCCTTAAGCTATTATAACCCCCCTTGCCAGATTCCCGAGAAGCAGGTGATACAGTCCATCATTTATCTTGGTCTTTCTGTTTTTTCCTCTCTTCAGTTGTAGATTTCTCTTTAACTGAGCCTCAGTATCATGCATTGGTTTTAAGTGTGCCTTAACGGGTTGAGTACCCAAGGTATCTCTACCTACAGAGCTATACAATTTTGCTATTATTTTTGGTAGTCACCGTTCACGATCCTAAACTGGAACTCCTTTCAGCCTTTGATGTATGGCCAGAACTGAAGCCTATCCTTTAATATTGCTTAGGATGATAAAGGACACTGTAGAGAAGTTCCCCGTTAACTTCATTCCTAAATCCAGAGCTGGTGCAGCTCCTTGCTCATTTTGTACCTGTTTGAGTGCATCAGAGAGAACGGCCAATTAAGGCCTACCATGTGTACGGATGTAAATGAATGCCAGGTTCATTCCCCAAGTATTGCACTCCTAAACGGGAGGCACCATTCCAAGGGGGAGATATATGGTCAATATTCTAGGTTTGGCTCTGGGGTGGTGCACGGATTCATTGCTTCCAATCGAGTGGTCTTACGAGCAATCCAGAAAGCTATTTAATCACGCTTCGTTGAAGTTTTTCCCATGATATTATTAATAGTCTGTTGACTAATAGTTTGTACCTGTGTGGGAGCAGCAGGTCCTGCTACTACAGCAGCTGGAACCCAAAGTGCTTTGCACAAATTAAACCAGTTTCCTGTATAAGGCGACTGTATAATTTAACACCCCTACCACCTCAGCGTTCGTCAAGGTGAATGGGCGAGGAACTGGAGCATATGCAGCCAAATGTGGCCACGTTGACAAACCTACAGAAATAGGTGTTCTATTATCCACAGCAGTAACCATAATTACTACGGACATCTCCGTAATGATCGTTCAATAATAAAATAATATAATAATCCACATTTATAAAGCGCGAACCATCACCCGTTAGGGGCTCTAGGCGCTGGGGGCCGTCGAGAAGATTAAGCAAGCTATTGGCCAGGGTCACATGGTGCTGGGCTAATCTGCCGCTGGCCCCGGGGATTGAACCTGTGAGATCCCCAGATTCCGAAGTCGTCACCCTGGCCGCGGCGCCACACCTCTCCCAGATGAGTTCAATGAGTGCGATTAGTGAAAAAACTACTCAATGCATAACCGTAAGATATGAGTCACCCCCATTGGGCGCCAACTGTAGCATAAGTTATGATTTTGACATAACTCTAAAAGGGGTGATTTCCCACCCATGGGTGACATAGGTGAACTTGGTTCAAGCGCCACAATCAATGTAAAAGATAGGTTAATGTGGACCCGCAGGATCCTATTCAATGTGTGATAGACATAGAAGTATTATTTTTGGGTTACTAACAATCTCATAATAGCATTAGGGGCGCTCTAGAAACATTAACAAACCTATTTTGTTATTCACATTATCACACAAGTACACAGAACTAAGAAGAATTAACACTTTCAGTTAAAAGTATTTATTACTACAGGAACAATCTGTTTCTCAGTACATCTAAAACAACTACACAGAATATTATAAAAACAGCGAACAGGAAAGTTATCAATAATGAGAAGAAAATGAGCATTTCTAACATTGTTTTATTTTATAAATCTTTTTATTAACACAAAACCAAAGAAAAACATCAGGTGGTTTCAGCACTTATCACATATGTCATTGTTGCATTCCCATACTTACAGAATATTAAAAATAAAATAAAGATATTGGATCACGGGGACTCCTGTGCCTCCACTTCTTCTAGTCTTATCATGGGCGTACAAATATCTCCACTGTGTCGGTTCCAGGCCTCCCACACCTTCCCCCATTTCTCAACCCCTAGCGACATAGACTGACCTTTCCCTGAACATACACCAGTTCAAGTCTTCCGCCCACTTCGTGACCCGTGGTGGCTGACTGGCTCCCAACAGCTGAGCTATGTTACGCTTCGCTAACATACATGCCAGTGTTACCCATTGGTTCCGGTACACATTCAGGTATGTGGGCTCCCAAACATTCAATATGCACCTGCGGGCCTCCGGTAGTATCTCCACTCCAAGGGCATCTCGCAGAGCCTCATGGATCCTCACCCAATAGGCCTGTGCCACTGTACAGTGCCACAAGATATGCATAAAGGTACCAAGCTCCCCGCAGCCTCTCAGACACTCCCCAATCTCCACTCTGCCCATGTGAACCAGACGTTGCCCCGTAACATATGATCTATGTAGAACCTTCAATTGTACTAATCTGAGCCTCGCCTGTATCGCCACCACGCTCGGAGAGGAGACCGCCTCTCTCCAATCCTCGTCGTCCAATTCCAACCCATCAGCACTCCAGTGTGCCCTGACAGCCACCAGCGGGTCCTCCAAGTTATTTATGAGCTTTTTATATATTAAAATGACAGTCTTTTCCGGGAGGTGTGTATCCAATACTCGGTCTTCAAGAGGGGACGCGTCAGGAAGTGTCGTGTCCCTAGGGATATTTGCAGGTAGAGCATGTCTCATCTGGAGGTAACGGTAGTGCTCACTATCGTGAAGGCGGTATTGCCGCTTGATTTCTAGCATTGTTAAAATGTCTTCTAAAACCTGACATCCTATCGTCTACTTCTATGCACTATACTAACAGAGCATGGAAGATAAAGCAACTTGTAGTCTAGAGTTTCTTAGGGAGAAGAGACGCACTGTATATACCTTGTTGACCGCAAAGGCTGTCTTTATCAGTGGAGGGGTGAATACAGTGATCCCGAGAAAGGACAAACACACAGTGCGGTAGCAGTCGGTTGGTCTACCTCCAGGACTTGGCTTTTGCAGTTTTAGCCTTCAGGAACGATCAAAGTGTGCCTGTAGCAGATGAGACCATCTCTGGCAGAATTGCGGGTGATAATTTGGGTGAAGGACCTCCCCTGACACGTGATTGTCCTTTTATACTAAATCTGATCAGCAATTTCTAACATAAGTTTAGGAATGTATGACATAGATTATGTGCATCAAGGTTTGCTCCCAGACATTTCCTACTGAACATCTAAGGTAAAAGGACATCAATACGACAACATTATATTGGTTATTCCCGTGGTCTGTGTTGAGATTAAACCAGGATATGAGCTACTCCAGCTGTTGCAGATTGTCCCGTTGACCAAAGGCAGGGCAGAGGAGTGAACCCTTCAAAGAAATGGACAGTCACAACTCAAATTGTTAAGGACCAAACAAATCCTCAAAAATTCACGCATGTCTGGATTTGGACTATAAAGTTGAAAGCATGATTCACAGTTTGATCCACACCACAGTTCATCAAGAGAAAGAAGATCATCAAAATTTCGAGCAGCTGAAACCAGGGATGAGGACCAAGGTCTGCTGGTCTCCCAGCAGGGTGAGAGATTATCACCCAGGAACACTTGTCCGCTGTCTGGAGGGCCAGCTTTCCGCCTTGCAAGACCAGAATGCCCTGAGAAGAGGAGGAGAGAATTTGGAGAGAGCGAGGCCCAGCAGGAATCCTGGTGAGTGGATCCCGGTAAGAAAAGAGTGAAGCACCTGGTGCAGTTAGGACCAGTGTTTCAAAAGAGCAGTCTCATCTTGTGGGAAGTCTGTAACCATCATTAGGGCTGATGTGAAGCTGCAGGACATCACCCGTAACAATAGCCTTCATTAAGACCATTGCTTTGACCCCCAAATGCCAGGAGGGATCCAACAGAACCATTGAGGCTGTCGCCTTTGTCTGAGGAGTGCCTGAAATCAGCAGAGGGACTGCAAACGAGATCAGAAACCATCCTGCAGCATCACTGCTGCTCATCGCTTTACTGTCCGGAACAGTGAGAAAAAAACTGCTGCTCCTGGAAAGTGTTGCCACCTGCGACTGCCTCAGGGAGCCATCTTGCCGACCTTGGGAAGCCACTCGTCACTGGGACGCAGAAGACACACCATTCTTTCTAAGGCTGCAATCTGGTAAGAGTATGCAGGGCCACAGGCCTTAGTGAGACATACATGAGCTCGGCCACAAAGTGCCAGACATGCATAACATTCAAGGCCAAAGTCAAATTTGGATGTGCACCACTACGCATCCACTCTGGCATCACCTCCATAGGTCCACCAGGGAACTACTGGTTTAGCTGGGGGAAGGAGAGGGGTGGAGAGGAGACAAAGGCGGGGAGCTGGCCTCAAGAGACTTGGAATGGATTATTAAGTGTTCTGTGTTTTGTTTATAAATAATTAATGATTTTCTTACCAGAAATAAGTATTGATCTAGACAAACATAAAATTGGGGACGGAGTGGTATTTTGAGTCTTGAGCTTATGCCTGAAGAGTCTTGGACTGCTTGACTCGTGCTACCATTAAGAGTCAGAGCAGAAGTGGTGGTACTTGGCACAGTTACTCAGGGAGATAGGGAGATTTCAGACACACTCTTAATCCCCGGTCAAGGTACTCAAACAAAAGAAGAGGGTCAGTGGAATAGGAGTAAACCACAAAAAGGAGCAAAAAGCTGAAACTGACCTGACTTAGGTTAGTTTAGAAAGCCCTCACTCACCGACCTGGTCGGAGACATGCTTCATCATCGGGCCCCACTAAAGAGGCAGAGTGCCTCTTTAGTGTGCTGCGACGCCAGAATTACTGCGGAGCAGGTTTTTTGTATAAAGGCTTTTCAGTGAAAGTAAAGGTAAAAGTGTCTCAAGTGTATCAAAAAAACTTTATTTGTAGATCACTAGGACACAGTTATAAAAAATTAGTTTATGTGTCAGGAATTAAGTCCAAGATAGATTTTATGGTTAATTCTATTTACTAATAAAATCAGTGAACATGTTTCTGCCTCTGAAACGGTGTTAGTTTACCAGGCATTCATCAGGACCTTTAATTGTGCTAAAACCTGGCGGTATGAGCACTCGAAGGCTCACCCTTATCTAGGGGCGTGAAAGTGAAAAATAGTAAAAAGTGAAAGTGCAAAGGGGAGAGCAAATGCCCAGTCCCTGTTACTCCTGGTTTAGGAGGCTTGCCAAAATCAGGTTTCTGCACCTGGAAAAGGAAAAAGATACAGACATACATAGAGGACAAAACAAACATTAAGTGGCTGGTCTTGTTCACAAACATAGATCCGTGGTGCTCCAAATATGTGCGAGGACAGTGGATGGCAACTACACAATATGGTTATCACCAGCCTCTTGTACACTATGGGAACTACTATTAAAATTAGGGGGTGTTGTGAGCTACAGATGGACTAAATCGCGCCAAGTAGCTGGAAAAGGTTAAAAACAGGGGAGCGACTTTGAATTGAATTGAAGGTTCACTTGTATAGCGCTATCTACCCAGAGGCCTCGTAGCGCTTATGACAGAAGACTAAATTAGCGTGGACTCGGGTAGATCAGCAGAAGTTGGCAAACAAGTGAGTTTTCAGGGCTTTCCTGAAGGAAAGATGATTAGTGGTCCCTCTCAGGGTTAGAGGAAGAGTGTTCCAAAGCTTAGCCGCGGTGTGTGAAAAGGAGCGGCCTCCCCAGCGGGCTCTCCTGACTCTGGTAGAGGAGGCCAGCTGGAGGGTCCCAGATCGAAGGGAACGTGACGGAACATAGGGAGTAACAAAAGGCTGTAGGATTGCAGGGCCCAGGTGATGAAAGGCTTTGTGAAGAGTACACATAGCCTTGAATTGCACTCTGGCCGCTATGGGGAGCCAGTGAAGTTCCCTTAGGGCGTTCCTTGCTGACTGCCAGCGAGGAAGGTTATAGAGCAGGCGAGCTGCACTGTTTTGGGTGACTTGGAGCTTCTGAATCACAAAGGAAGGGGCTCCCATATAGAGGACGTTCCCATAGTCCAGGCGAGATAGTATGAGAGCCTGGACTAGGATCCTCCTTGCCTGAAATGGAAGCAGAGGGAGCACCTTCCGCAGCATCCTCATCAGTCCAAAACAGGTGGCTGCAGTCTTTGTGGCTTGAGCTGAGAAATTCAGGGCAGTGTCAAGCCAAACTCCCAAGCTTTTTATTTGGTCCTTGGGGGCTGGGGACGGGCCTAAACATGGTGGCCAGATGGAAGCAAAGACAGAGGGGGAGGGGTTGCCTAATAGGATAACATCTGTCTTCTCCCCGTTAAGTTTTAAACAGGAAGATTGCATCCATCTGGCTACAGCCTCGAGACAGGGGCCTAGGGTGTTGGACGACACCTCCGTGTGGTCTAAAGAGACCACCAGTTGGGTGTCGTCCGCGTAGGTGATAATACGCACACCGAAGGTTTGGACAATCCTGTCGAGGGGTTCCATGTAGGTGTTAAATAAGGTGGGGCTCAGGGAAGAACCCTGAGGAACCCCACACCTAAGAGGATGTTTGGGGGACACTGCCTCGCCCTCAAAGACCTGGAAGAAGCGGTCGGTCAGGAATGATGTCAGCCAGTCCAGAGCCGGGCCCGACACGCCCATGTCCGCCAGTCGTTGTAATAGCGTGACATGGTTAACCGTGTCGAACGCGGCGCTGAGGTCTAATAAGATGATGGCAACTTTGCCACCCTGGTCTAGCATTGCTCTTGCTTCCTCCGTTACCGCTAGGAGGGCGGTTTCGGTCCCGTGTAGGGGGCGAAAGCCTGTCTGGGAGGCACGTAGAAGACTATTTGACTCCAAATAGTTCATCAGAGTATTATTTACATGCCTCTCCAGCAGTTTGCTCAGCCAAGGGAGCAAGGAAATAGGACGATAATTCGCCAAATTGGATTGGTCGAGACTGGGTTTCTTCAACAGAGCCCTCACCATCGCGCACTTCCAGGAGGGAGGTACGGATTTAGAGGAGATGGAAGTGTTGAGAAGGTCCAGTATGACCGGGCGAACTATGTCCATGGCCTTAATGAGGATCTGAGGAGGTGCTGAGTCGTTAGGGGAGCCTGAAGTGACTTTGGAGATAAGCTTATCCAGAGCCAAAGAATCTAGAGGAGGAATAGTGTCAAGCCTACACGGGACTGAGATATCAGAAGTGGAGGGGAGGGGGGGGGGTCTGGGTCGTTATTAACATCCCCAAAAGAGGAGTATATGTTCTGTATTTTCCCAGAAAAGAACTCAGCCAGTTCATTGCAGCGGTTTTGGGCACCATCAGCAGAGGGACATTCCGCAGGGGGTGAAATGAGTGATTTGACAATTTTAAAAACCTACCTTGGGGCGTTAGCGGCTGCATTAATTTTGCTGCCGTAGAAGGCGGCTTGAGCCGTCTTTATCTCCTGTTTATAGAGCCTAATAGCGGCTCTATAATCATCCTTCCTAGACTTGGAGTAGTCCTGTCTCCAAGCTCTTTCATATTTGCGACAGGTTAATTTCATGGTCTTGAGAGTGGAAGTAAACCATGGAGCGGCTCTGGGTCTTTTTATGAGGTTGGTGGCCTGTACAGGAAGGACCGTGTCAAGTGTGATAGAAATCCACTCATCAAAATTGTTAGCTGCTGTAGTGGAGTTCGACACTTTCCCGGGTAAGTTCCTAACCAGGGCGGCTTCCCAGGCGGGGAGAGGAAGTGCGGACCATTTCCTGCCTCGCTGTTTAACGAGGCCGCAAGTGGAGGGGGAAAGATTAGTGCGCCAGATGAAGGGAATTAAAAAATGATCCGTCCAGGGTAATGGGACAGGGGGTTCGACCAAGAGATCGCTAATATTGCTGTAAATGTGGTCCAGCAAGTGACCTCTATTGTGGGTTGGGAGAAATCCCTTTTGATGTAATTCTAGCGCGGAAAGATTGGAGCAGAGGGAATTGGCTGCAGTGTCATGGGGGTCGTCTAAGTGCAAGTTAAAATCACCCAACAAGGTGAAGTTGGGTGAGGACAAGATGATACCTGCAGTGAGGTCCGTCATTTTAGTTATAAAATTATTGAGAGCACCAGGAGGACGGTAGGCTAGGATGCCAGAGAAAGTAGTGGTGGGGGAAAAATCAAGTGAGAAATGAAAACTTTCGCAAGATGGCACAGTTGTAGGGGTAATTCGGCATTTGTAGCTGTCACAATAGACAATAGCCACTCCTCCACCTCTACCAATCAGGCGGTCTAGTCTCTTTAGCGTAAATCCTTGAGGGATGGCCCAGACGATGGCTGGGTCGTTATCCATATGGAGCCACGTTTCCGTTAGGAAAAGTGCATGAGGGTTAAGGTCTTCGATCAAAGAGTGTAGCTCCGTGTGGTGTTTGGGGACGGACCTGCAATTCAAGAGGAACATTTTCCAGTCCTGAGTGGGTGATGGTAGACGAATAGGGGGGATGGAGGGACGCCAGTTGCACTGTTTGCAGACATAGTCAGTCTGATGCGGAAGGTAGGTATGGGCACACGTAGGGTTATAAGAAGGACAAAGGGCATGGAGCGATGATGCATTGTAAGACAGCGAGGGGCCTACCATAATGAGAGAAGCTGGGCACCAGGAAGCGGGAAGCGTCTGGACGCGGACTGGCGCAGACTGGCTTCTCTCTGGCACCTCTCCGGCGCTTCTACGGCGCTACCGCTGCGCGTCACCGCTGCACGGACAAGTGCGTAATAAGAAGGGAAAGGCGGAGTGTGAGACTAGCGCGTCAACCCACCGAAAATGGCCGCCTCAGATGGAGCAACCAGGAAGTGGTGCCGCTTGCCTCCCTCCACAACAAACAGCACTGGTTGCTGCGGTGGACCGGGGAGTAAGCGCGCCCAAATCAGGTAAATTGATGCAATGAAAACAGTTTTAAAATGAGCTAAAAACAAAGCACAGATAGGAATACAAGAACGCTTGTAGCAGTCCTACTTGCTACCAAGCGCCAGCGCTACGATATTCTTTAAGTCAATGCGCCGGTTTAAGATCAATGGACCAAGGGTCAGTGATCTGATCGTAAATATCCAGTTAATTAAAATTGTCTCACTTGTAAAAGGATTGCGATCTGCACCATGGGTCACGGGAGGGGGGGTGGAGGCGTAAGTGGCACACCCTAAATGCAGGAAAGAAAGGAATTATCAGGTATTTGCCCATGGGTTACTTATCTCAACAAAGCCGCTGGAATTGTCAGTCCACTCACGCCCTCGACGCCAGGCACCCTCTTAGAACCTGTGACTCCCTCGTACCAGACCCAGACGATGGACTGCGGGGCCGGGGAAAGAGATTAAATCCAAGCCGCGGGAAGCGGCTCGTTTCCGGGTTGGGCGTGGTCGTGAGTGTGGATGGGCGTGCTAGAAATGCTTTAACCAATCAACGAAGTTTGCTCGGTATGACGGTGCAAGTAGGCTAGTCGCTAATGCTCGCTAGGAATGCTTTAACCAATCACCAAAGTCCGCTCGGTATGACGGTGCAAGTAGGCTATTCGCTAATGCTCACTGTATGCAATGATGCCGTAAGTCACGTGGAACGGAAAGGACTGCAGCAGGGGCTGGGTTAGCTAACTTTATTGAAAATAACATCAAAACTGGATGACAAGCTCTGTGGACTTCAAAGAATGGAAAGCGCTATAGTGGTGCACTGTCAATATCAGCTAAGTGTGAAGCACAAGGGGCATAAATCACTCCGGTGGTGCGCTGTCAATATCAGCTAAATGTGAAGCACACAAGGCACCAAGGAAAATATACCTTAAGATGAAATAGAGCGCTCTATAGACAAGGATGTGATATCTTTGACAATGCTAGATCTGTGAAATTACCAACGGAGTACCATAAAAGGCTCTGCTGACAAGGATGAAGTGTCATAGACAATGCTAGTCATGTGACATTATCAACCGAGTCTCGAGGCTGCTGGTGTAAGTTTTAGTAAAGCCACTCAGGAACAAATCAGTTGTGAGAGCGGATTAAACTAGGCATTAGAATGTTCAGTATAGATAATTTCAGATACTATTAGTTGTACACAGATTGATCATAAGAGCAAGTCATTTGAGTACTGAGTTCCACGGGATCTCGTCATTTAACCCAATAAGGTGGGTTCCCAGACGGTAGACCCACCTTTGCTCTTGTTCAAAAAGTCGGTTAGTGATGTTATTGCTCCCATTGATTTGTTCTATCACTGTCCACCGTAGGTCATTGGTGGTGTGGTTATTATCAAGGAAGTGTCTACTCATTTTGGTTGTTGTCTTTTTACACCTGATATTACTCCTGTGCTCGCAGATGCGCTGCTTGATCTTTCGTGTGGTCATCCCAACGTATCTTAAGTCGCAAGGGCAGGTGATGATATATATCACATTTAGTGAATTGTAGTTCGTGTGTCCCTTTTTGCGTCCATACTTTTCCTTGTTCTAGTGTTAGGGTCTTTGATGGTGTCGTCAGATGACACACGCTGCAGTCTGAGCGCGGGAAGTGTCCAGTTATTTTGGGTAAACCCCAGGAGTCAGTCACTGAGCGCGCTCCCGGTGGTGTTTTTTCTTTGGGGCGTGTATGAACTAGCGCATCTTTCAAACTACAGCCCTTTTTAAAGGAAAACAAAGGTTTTTCCCATGTCTTTTTTGCACTTGTAATGATTTTCCAATGTTTGTTAACAGTTTTCTTCATGAAGTTAGAAAGGCTGTTATATGTGGTCATACAAGTGAGAGGGATTTCAACCGGGGTGATGATTTTATCTTCTAAGAGCGCATCACGTGTTTGATTACGCGCTCTCTTGTAGCCTTTGTCTAGAATGGTTTGTGGGTATCCTCTGTTTTGTAATTTAACTGTGAGGTCAGCAGATTGTGTCTTAAAATCCTGCACGTCACTGCAATTGCGCCTAAGCCTCAGGTATTGTCCATACGGTAGGTTTTCTTTCAGTGGGCGAGGATGAAAACTGGTAAACTCCAGCAGATTGTTTTTGGCTGTAGGCTTGTAGTGCGTTTTAGTTGAGAGGCAAGTACCATTCAAGGTAATGATCACATCGAGAAAGACAATGTCTGTTTTGCTTACGGTGTGTGTGAACTTCAAGTTATGATCCAATGTGTTGATCCAGATTAGGAAGTTCTCAAGATAGTTTTCACTACCCTCCCATAGCAACAGAACATCGTCGATGTAACGTTTCCATAGCAGTATGGAGGAGTAAAAAGGTCCATTTGATGGTAAGATATGTTTGGCTTCGAAATCCGCCACATACAACCCAGTCACACTGGGAGCAAAGGTACTACCCATGGAAGTACCCGTGCATTGGAGGAACAGCTGCCCCTTAAAGGAGAAAAAATTCTCCTTTAGAGCAATAGTAGCGCATTCCATGATGAATGCCTTTGACGTCTGATAATTCCAGTCTATTGATTCCAAAGCTGCCCCCAGGACTTTGATGTTATCGTCCTGGGGGATGCGAGTATAAAGACTTTCTACGTCTAGGGTTACTAGTGTCACGGTGTTTTCAGCAAAGGAGATCCCTCTAAGAAGCTGTAGAAGGCTTTTGGTGTCCTTGAGATAGGTAGGGGTATTCTGCACAATGGGCTTGAGATAGTAATCACAGAACAGTGACAATGGCTCTAATAAAGAACCTATGCCAGAGACGATAGGTCATCCGGGAGGTGGTAGCCTATTTTTATGCAATTTTGGCAATGTACAGAAATAGGGGATGACACTGTTGTTGGAGTTCAGAAAGTCAGCTTAATTTTTAGACAGTTGTCCGTTCTCCTCCTCTCTTCTGACTATGGTGGTGATCCGTGTCTTAAGTTCACTAGTAGGGTCTTGTGTTAGGGGGATGTAGTTCTTTCTGTCCGCCAGAAGATCTAGACACGTCTTCTCATAGTCCGCTGTGTTCTGGATTACTATCCCGGCACCTTTGTCCGCCGGTTTGATGGTAACTGTGGGATCATTTTGGAGATTCCGGTACGAGGGAGTCACAGATTCCAAGAGGGTGCCTGGCGTCGAGGGCGTGAGTGGGCTGACAATTCCAGCGGCTTTGTTGAGATAAGTAACCCTTGGGCAAATACCTGATAATTCGTTTCTTTCCTACATTTAGGGTGTGCCAATTACGCCCCCACCCCCCTCCCGTGACCCATGGTGCAGATCTCAATCCTTTTACAAGTGAGACAATTTTAATGAACTGGATATTTACGATCGGATCACTGACCCTTGGTCCATTGATCTTAAACCGCAGCAGTCGCTCCCCTGTTTTTAACCTTTTCCAGCTACTTGGCTCAATTTAGTCCACCTGTAGCTCACAACACCCCCTAATTTTAATAGTAGTTCCCATAGGGTACAGAGGCTGGTGATAACTATATTGTGTAGTTGCCATCCACTGTCCTCCCACATATTTGGAGCACCACGGATGTATGTTTGTGAACATGACCAGCCACGTAATGTTTGTTTTGTCCTCTATGTATGTCTGTGTCTTTTTCCTTTTCCAGGTGCAGAAGTCTGATTTTGGCAAGCCTCCTAGACCAGGAGTAACAGGGACTGGACATTTGCTCTCCCCTTTGCACTTTCACTTTCTACTATTTTTCACTTTCACGCCCCTAGGTAAGGGTGAGCCTTAGAGTGCTCATACCGCCAGGTTTTAGCACAATGAAAGGTCCTGATGAATGCCTGGTAAACTAACACCGCTTCAGAGGCAGAAACATGTTGACTGATTTTATTAGTAAATGGAATTAACCATAAAATCTATCTTGGACTTAATTCCTGACACAAACTAATTTTTATAACTGTGTCCTAGTGATCTACAAATAAAGTTTTTTTGATACACTTGAGACACTTTTATCTTTACTTTCACTGAAAAGCCTTTACACAAAAAACCTGCTCCGCAGTAATTCTCGCGTCGCAGCACACTAAAGAGGCACTCTGCCTCTTTAGTGGGGCCCAATGATGAAGCATGTCACCGACCAGGTCAGTGAGTGAGGGCTTTCTAAACTAACCTAAGTCAGGTCAGTTTCAACTTTTTGCTCCTTTTTGTGGTTTAATCCTATTCCACTGACCCTCTTCATTTGTTTGAGTACAGTTACTCAGGGTCCATAGTAAGTCATGCCTGGGACAGCAGGAGTAAATAGGCCACAACTACCATGGTTGGCTCAGTAACCCATGCTTGTCCAGAAGCCCTCTGAAAGGGGTTCTCACTGACATCCAGATTGAGAATGCACTCCAATGTGAACATAAGGATTTCTTCAAAGATCATATGCCTTACTTCTGTAGATTGCTGCAGTGAGCTCCCCACTGTAACAAGGACATTTAGGTTATATCAACTGTAATAGCAGTCTGTATTGCAATGAAAACAAGTTCATTAGGTTCTCTGGCACCAGAAACAATGGCAGAACTGAATGAAAAGTGTTAATCTCTCTGACCAAATTCTTGAGTGCTATCTCCACTAGTCTTCCAGTCGCTTATGGAGAGGTTTCAAGCTTAGCCTGGAATTAGGGAAAAATGGGGATGCACATGCATTGGCATGAATTTTCGTCATGTCAAACATGAACTTCTTCTTGAGATCGATGGCTTTCATGGAGATAATAACAAAGGCGTTGATTGCTTTGATCACTTTTACAGTGATGGCTCTTCTTTTGTGTGGAGACTGCAGCGGTGACTAACTCGGTATAAGGTTAACAACATGGAATTGGAGAGGCAAAATTGCATCTCAATACCAGTCCTTGGGAGTAGTGGCTGCAGATACAATGTAATCAGTAGCAGTTACGGCCTTTAGGTTGGATCCCTTGCAGTCGCCTTTTAAAGGCCATTATGCTCTCTAGAAAATCAGTTCCCGCCACTTCTACGGCAAAGCACTTTCACTTTTCTCGGCGGTTAGTGGTAGCATCAGTTTCCATCCTGCAGCAGGCAGATGACTCTGGAACACATGCTCTGGTACAATCTTGATACATATGACCCATAAACTGCGCAGCTGGAGCTAGCCCCATCGCTCTTGTGTTGTTGGCTTCCTTTGGGAGCTCTTCATGCCAGAAACAGGATATGTTTCTCTTCCTTAACACAAACTTTCTTTAAAGTGATGGTTTGCACAGCAGGTAGCAATGGGGCTAGTCCCAAATTCTGGACATGCCGGCCAGCAGCTACTCCTTCAGTTCTGCCAGCTGAATTTGAAAGAAATAAAAGTGGAGCTCGGCTCAGTGTTCCATCCCTATGCAGATCGTCCATAACCTAAGGTCCCAGAACCTCTGCAACCACCGGCATGAAATTCCTGTTACTCTTGAAGTGATTCCCGAAATGATCTACCATCTGGATAATGACTTACCATCATTCGAGAATGGTAGATCTTTGTTAGATTGTATTACATGATTACCTCTGCGAAGTCGATCCTCTTAATGAGCAACAATGTGATTTTGGGTAGTTTGCTAAGAACACAAGTTGTATAAGTTCCTAAATTTAGGGGCCTGGCAGATACACTACCTCATCATTGGACACTTGATAGTTACTCACAATTGTCCAAGTAGGAATGCAATGGAATATCTAAGGTTGCAGAAAGACCACCACCAGGGTCAGAACTGGGAGGCAGGATTGAGAAAGAAAGGAAGTATAATCTATGGGTTCCTATATTCATGGAGAACTGGTTCATGATAGTAAGGGTTTTGCAGATTCAATATACACACACATCTACTGGACCTGGGCAAAAGTCAGCTTCTGTACTTTCATAGAGTTCCAGCCGCTTCTCTGTACCAGTGTGGAATTCCACCCCCCCCCCCCCCCCCCCCCCATTTACCCCCAATGACCTCTTGGGGTAAGGCAACTTTAAGAATGGATCCTTCAGAGCCTTCCCCACTATTGAATCCTAACTAAACTTGTTGCAAGTAGATCCAGGAACAGCAGCTGGTTCGGGTCTACTGGTGCCGGTTCAGACAAGCGTTATCGTGTCTGGTCTATGGATGGTTGTATGTGTTTTGAAGAACTTCTAATCTGAAGAAAATAGATTGAATACATGTTTTTTGTTGAACCATTATTAAGGACTATTTCTTTAAGAATGGTTTGGACTTGGTTGATGAAACCAACCTAGTAAAAAGCAATTTTTGTAGAATCGTGTGTTTCTTCCGGTTGGCTTTCATAAGGGGGAAGTTCTTGCTTAGCCCTGGTTTTTTTCTTGGACTCCCCTTATTACTAATACTTCCTAACAATTTCCTCTACTCCAGCTACAACTTCCCCCATTCTCTGTATTCACTACTTTTACCTTTTCACACGAGTCACGCTGTCCTCTTCGGAGTCTTTCCTTTTTCATATATGTATTAATTTATTTTAACTACCTGTAGGAAGATGGCTCTGTATAAACTATACCAAAATGAGGTATAGTGTGCACAGAGTCCAGTGGAATCCCAAAGGTAGGCAGAGGTAAAAGTAGATAGTACCTTACTCTCCATTGGGGTAGTGTGGGCGAGCAGTAAGGTTTTATCAGAGGGTAGTGTAAGCATTTGTTGTACACACTCAGGCAGCAAATTATGTCACACACTAAAAGACTGAACTCAGATCAATTTGTTTATATCAAAAATATTAATTAGGTATATTAATTTTCTAGAACCAAGCAAGCCTGGAACAGGTAAGTGTAAATAGTACTTTTCAGGGCAGGT
The DNA here is from genome assembly GCF_964263255.1 of Lissotriton vulgaris. Classification (NCBI taxonomy): domain Eukaryota; kingdom Metazoa; phylum Chordata; class Amphibia; order Caudata; family Salamandridae; genus Lissotriton; species Lissotriton vulgaris. The sequence continues at coordinate 1,933,989,476 of NC_141689.1, read as the reverse complement.
TAAACAATACAAGCAAGCTGAATGAAAATGTCTTTGTTACAGGTTTGTAAATCTTCTCAATACAGTGACAATTACTGTTAGATCACTTTAAATTATTTTTGGGATTACTTTTTCTGCTCAGTGTGATACGCCTAGATATTACACTGGGACATTTCCTAGAGAAAAAGTAAGCAGTTTTCAGTTATTTGCAATTTTTCAAGTTCTCATACAAAACCAACTCCAAACTTAGAACAATTTTCAAGGAAAGCAATCAGTGTATTCCTATGCAGAAAATGTGGTTATCAGTTAACAGGTAAGTACTTGGTTGTGGGAGTTGGTATTCTGGGGTAAGAACCAGGGTTCCCACAGAGTCAAGGGCGGCTCGGTGCAGAGTGCTGAGGGCCAATGTTATCCAAGGCGAATAGGGGGCCTCAGGTTGGTGGCTGCTCACGAGAAGGCCACAAGGTTTGGGGGAGCAAAGCTCTTGGTGTTAGGCGCAGGACAAAGGGGGATCCACGTTAGCACCCACAGTACACCTGCAGCGGCGCAGGGTGCAGGGTACTGGTTTAGCGTCGGGTGCCCTGTTGATTTCAATGGGGATTCTCCAGTTGCAACAAAGACTGCAGGCTCGGGAGCGAAAATCTTCTGTAGGAGACCACCGGTTGGAAAGGTAAGTTGGGATGCTGGGACACCGTTGGTTGGGCCACCCAAGGCCGTTGGACATGGGGCAGGGGTGTCTTTAGGCATTGGGTTTTCTTACCAACTCTGGTCACGGTTGTGTGAGCCCTCCAGAAAGAAGTGATTATTGTCACAAGGTGTTTGTGGAGGTTTTGCATTGGAACACGGGTCTTGGTTTCACGAATTGATAAGATTTGTAGGCATGATGTGGAGTATTTGTGGTGCACTTGTTTTTGTTGAGTTGTAAGCAGACGATACTTTGAACTCGAAGTGGTTTCAAAATGAGTTTAGTAACTTTATTGATATTATATGTTTTATGCTAGATTCATGATGCAACGATTATCGTCCTGAGGATGGTCTTGTGGAATTGATTTTGTTTGAGACCGAAACGTCGACGCCATTACAACGTTTGTGTTTACAGAGTTATCAATGGAAACAGAATGAATTATAAGAAAGCTATGAACTGTTTGTAATGTATGGCTAATTATCTGTACTGTCCATGCCAGTGAATAGAGTGTGTAAGATACTACTGTGGATGCTATATGAACTAAGACAGAAGTCATTAGGTTGCCATATATGATGTGATTTAAATAGGTGTTCATGTTCTTATCTTCATTGATAAAGTTTACTGAATTAATCAAGATAAAAAGAAGCATAATAATAATAATACGTTATAAGTTGAATGATTCCTCAAGGATCATTTTCTGTATTATTGATTAAACCCAGCTCCTTGGGGAAAAGTGGGTTGCCCTATTGTTGTGAGATTATTAGCGCAGACGCTGTCTGCAAGGGCCCTTTATACAAAAAGTGGCTTGTCTCTTTGTTGTATTTGTCTGCATATATATTGGAACAATCAGGATTATTTATTTGTTGTCGTTTTCTGTCTGGATGTAGGTTAGTAACTTGTAAATAGTGTATAGTTGTCAATCTAAATCTTTCCAATGTCAGAACAGGAAACTATTACCTATACCCATGAATACATTGCTAAAATAGCTGGGAGGCCTTCATTATTAGGTCCATAAACGAGTAAAACTAGTTATAGCTTTTAACAGACTGACTGCAGTACGTAATAACTTAGAAAGATTGCATACAAAATTAATAAGAACTGTATTTTATGCAAAATTTCTCATAGATTGTCTAACAATAACATCATTACAGTGGGTTTACAAATGCGTAATATTCCAGCGATCTTTGTTGATGACAAGGACTTGAAAGTAGGATTTAGCTTCCTATCGAATAAATGCTCACGAAGCAGGATGGTCCTCAGCTTTGAAACTGTCTTAAGACATATAGAGAAACTAAAGATTGAAATAGCCGAATTAGAAAAACAAATTCAGGAAGATCCAGCAGTAACAGATGCTCAAGAGTTTCTCAAAAAATTGGAAACTATAATATCAGACTTCCAAAGAAACAACATTCTAAAAAAGACAGAAAAACTTCAGAAAGATATAAAGAACTACACAAGAGAACGCACGTATCCCTACTTGAAGAACGTTTTTTTCCAACAAAATTCAAGTCAGTCTAATTGGGTACCAAAACATACCACTTTTTCAGATACATCTTCTTCAAGCTCAGACGAAAATATTAGCCGAGGAAATACCCCAAACTATAGATTCGGGAGAGGACATAATTCTTTTTTGGGGACAGGTCAGCTACCTCAGAGAGGATAGGTTCGGAACACACGGAGGGGTTGGTTCAGGGATCAATACACCCCTGGGTTCCACCAAACAAGGAACAGCTACTACGAATGGTAGAACCAATATCTGAGGCTAATATTGCCATAATGGGGAATCAGAATAAACCCACATTGGAAGTAGTACCCATTTTTAATTTATCAACCCATGCATTAAGTTCAAATGAGCTTGAGCTTTTGGGTCATGGACTATCCTTTATTCCAACGAATAGGAATGATCCTTTTACAACTCAAATGGAGCTGTACAGATTCTTTAGAACTTTACTATAGAATTTTTTTTTTCAACAAAACCCCATTAGTTGCACAACATAATATCACGGGATTACGTTGACCATCAACATTCTATCCTGTAACTAATCTCATGCCAAAGGAACTGACTACCTTTGAAAATTTGGTGTTAACTGAAGTGGAACAATTATTTCAGGAAAAGAAATATGTTAAATACAACTTCTCAAAGGAACAACATGTGACCTTAAGACCCGTTGCCAGTTGGGAAGACATAATGATCAAACCGGCTGACAAGGGTGGGAGTATTTTCATACAGGACAGGACAGACTATGATACTGAAGCTTTGAGGCAAAGGGAATTCCCGAAATGCATTGGGTGATTGACATAAAAAACGTGGCATGTGGAAACCAACGCTGCTCCTGTGTTCTTTGAATAAGCAAATAAATGAGTATAATGGATTGAACTGACTAAAGTATAAGGATAAAGATAATGGTTAAACTGAAGAAAAAATGTACATGGTGGAAAACGAATTTAATTCATTAAATTCATGAATAATAGGCTGTGCAGCAAAATGGGGACCGCAACGTGGTTTCCTTTTGTGTTCTGACTTTTTTATTAAACCTTTTGTTCCCCTGACAAAATCATAAACTAGGGACAGTACAAGTGTCATTACACTATTAGAAGGTGAACCATTTGATGAGCAAATAAACATCCTTGTGACAATGGATATAGAGAGCTTGTATAGAAGCATACCACAAACTGAAGCGCTCATAGTCATCAGAGAAGTCCTAGAGGAGAGACCCCGCCCACACCAGGTTCCCACTGATTTTATTATTGAATGTGACAAAATTGCACTGGAACAGAATTACTTAATTTTTAATGGTGACTTTTTTGGTCAAATATAGGGGGTCGCTATGGGGGCTATTTTTGCTCCAGACATAGCTAACATTTTTGTTGCCGCTTTTGAGAATAGAGTGATATTTAACAACAACCCTTTTCATTCCTACATAAAGAAATATCTACGTTACATAGATGACGTTTGTTTGACATTGGAAGGCTCTGTTGCTATGTTACTGGAATTTCATCTATGGCTTAACGAACAAGACATTAATTTTCAATTCACCATTGAATATAATAACCAGTCCATATGTTTTTTGGATTTACTTATCTGGAATGATGAGGGTGTATTATCAGTAAGTTTGTTTACCAAGTCAACTGCAAGAAACACACTCTTAAAATATACAAGCCATCATCCACGTAATCTACGTGACAATCTCCCTTTTGGACAATTTTTACGTATTAAATTAAATTGTACCAAAAGGGAGGATTACTTTAGAGAGGCTAAGGTTTTACAGTCCAAACTGATGATGAGAAACTATCCATATAGACTGGTGAAGCGGGCTCTAAAACGGGCCTGGTATTATGACCAACAGGCTTTATTGCAAAACAAAGATCATAAAGAAAATGTATACGATTCAATTACCTGTGTAACTACCTTTGGAACAGAGTCCAATAAAATGCGAAAGATAGTGTCAAAGAACTGGCACTTGATACAGAAAATGTAACCCTAACTGAAACGGCCACACTTTGCTTTTAAAAGGGCAAGGAATTTGAGGGACCATTTGGTGAGAGCATATAGGGAACCAGTTCCTACAACTTTGCAAAACATGTGGGGCCTAATGCCTGTATTGGGACACTATCCTTGTGGACAATGTGCAGCCTGTGAAACTACATCTGTGGTTAAATCATGTATTTTAAATGAAAAAGAATGGGTTCTACGACACCACTCTAATTGTCTGACCAGGAATGTCATATACTGTATACAATGTCCCGGTTTCCTATATTACATAGGAAAAATAACACAGGAAGTGAAAAAACGTATTATGCAGCATCAAGACCGTATTCAATGTAAAATTGTGACTGCACCACTTGTGGAGCACTATTTGGAGAAATCACATGGCCCTATGGATATGAAGTGATTTGTGCTTGAGACTTGCAAAAGTACAAAGATAAGACATAATGTTGATCGTCTGCTTACAATTAAGGAAAATAAGTGGATTTGGTCAGCTAGAACAGTGAAAAAAGGACTAAATTCATATGTGGAATGGCAAACATTGGCTACCCTTTAAGGATCTAGGTCCCCAGTGGTATAAGTTTCTGACATCTTTTTATGATGTAACTGAATTGACATCTATGGAGTTTTAGAGGTTGATCTAACTGCTAATAAGGATGAATGTATATCACATGACAGTCATTCCATTGGATTTATGCTACAGCGCATACCCCTATTTTGACTAGTTTATGGACATTGTTTCATAATATTACAAGTCCACCGGTATCACGTACGAGTAAGTGGCTGTATGACTGTGTGGTTGTTGTTTATCTAAATTAAATGTTATTCCCTTGAGTGAAGCTTAGAATATTATGTTTAGAAATATTGGTGAGATTACTTTTGGTGAATAGGCAATATGAGTTTGGTACTACCTTCAATATGGCTGCTGCGTTTTTTATCATAAGCTTCGCATTGACGTGGTAGATGGACATGGTTAATTGTCATCAATATGTAAGAGTGGGAAAGCTTTCAGAGTAACCTATGAATTTTTATCTAATAAGGAAAGTCTAGAAGGCTATGTTTATAAACTGTGGTTAGATCGCAATGTGATTTGAGTAAAAAGTGGTTGGATAATATCTTTAATATGGCTGCCACGTTTTTGACGGGGACTGCGTGATGACAAGGTATGTGGAGAGGGTCAAATGCCATGATTGAGAACGCGTACTTGCTTGTTTTTGACTGTCGAGTGTGGGATTGATTGATTTATTCAAGCTCCGGAAATAAGTAAGTAAACAACTATATGGGGGTTATTTTACTGTACAGCAGTATTCAGTAAAGTAAAATGGTAATTTTAAGTGTTTTATGTCGTTTTGGTTTGTAGAATAGACAGAAAAATATTAGAAATGCTGAATGACACGATATACTCTCTAGTGAGCGCTAACATACGAAGTGAGAATAAGAGCTCTCACAAGTGGTCATCAGTAATAGGAAGCACAAGTCACTCATGAACATGTGGTTTTAAAAGGTTTGGTTATCGTTTTAGGATAAAGCGACTGAGGGACATCTGGCGCTTTAGTGAGTAAGCTCTGTACTTGTTTTGCACGTCTTTGGTGTTGATTGAGGATTTAGAAGTGATTATTGTCACAAGGTGTTTGTGGAGGTTTTGCATTAGAATACTGGGCTTGGTTTCACCAATTGATAAGATTTATAGGCATGATGTGGAGTATTTGTGGTGCACTTGTTTTTGTTGAGTTGTAAGCAGACGATACTGTGAACTTGAGGTGGTTTAAAAAATGAGTTTTGTAACTTTATTGATATTATATGTTTTATGCTAGATTCATGGTGCAATGACTATCGTCCTGAGGATGGTCTCGTGGAATTGATTTTGTTTGAGACCGAAATGTCGACGCCATTTTTGTGTTTACAGAGTTATCACTGGAAACAGAATGAATTATAAGAAAGCTATGAACTGTTTGTAATGTATGGCTAATTATCTGTACTGTCCATACCAGTGAACAGAGGGTGTAAGATACTACTGTGGATGCTATATGAACTATATGAACTAAGACAGTAGTCATTAGGTTGCCATATATGATGTGACTTAAATATGTGTTCATGTTCTTCTCTTTTTTGATAAAGTTTACAGAATTGAATTCAAGATAAAAAGCAGCATATTTTGATGGAAACTTGTTTCGACTTCTGATAAATTGTGTTCATGAATGTGACATCTTCTAAATAATAAGTTATAGGTTGAAGGATTCCTCAAGGATCATTTTCTGGATTATTGATTATACCCAGCTCCTTGGGGAAAAGTGTGTTGCCCTATTGTTGTGATAGGCTCCAGAAAGAGACTGCAGACGTAGTTTGGCGAGTTGAGGCAGGTCAAAGATCACCAGATCTCAGGTCAGGATCACCGGGGAGACTTCTTTGTGGTGTTAGGCCATTCTAACCTGGGGCAAAGTGGTCGGGTGTAGACCCACGGTTTTGGCTGGGGCCAGAGTCTGTTGGTGAGCAAATTCGGTACTCACAGGAGACAAAGCCTTTGGTTTGGAAAGCAGGGCAGATCCTCCGGGTTCTCAAGATTGCTGGCTGCAGGACACAGGGATTTTGCTGGTGCAGGTTTGAGGTGGGGATAGGCCGGTAGGGCTAGGGACAAGTCAGTGGGTGTCCTCCTCTTCTTAGTTTCAGCACAGATTCTTCGGTCCGCCTTCTTCTTGTAGATTCTGGTCTGAGGAGTCAAGGTTGCCCCTAAATACTAGATTCAGGGGGTTACAGGTAGGTAAAGGTTGGGACCCATGAGTCCCTTCCTTGGGGTGGGTACACCCCCTATTATGCCACACTCCAGTGGGAGGAGGGCATATGCCTCGATCTGGTTGGCTTGGTCCCCCATCTGCAAGATGGCAGGGACAGAGAGTTGAGCTTCACATTGCCTCCCCCACCTGAGGGATGGGGTTGGCAAAGGTGGGCACACCTCCCTTCCTCACTTGGTTTTCCTGCTGATTCTCCCACCCAAAGTGGGGGTCAGAACCGGTGGAGGCCGGTTGCTGGAAGCAGCAAAGGCCTAGGGTAGCTCACATAGGTGGCAAGCCTCTGAAGCTTTCCCTTCATGGACCCTGCACATCCTGGGGAAGGAGGCTTGGCACCTCATCCCAGGATGTACATTGTTTCAGATCCCTGAGAGCAGCAGGGTCTGAAGCAGCCGGCTCTCGACCCAGGGGTCCAGAAACATGTCTGGTGGTGGCAGCTGGCGAGCAGTGCTGAGAAGTTTGATACCAATCTTCCCAGTTTTCAGAAACGCCGTTATGGGGCATTACTGCACTTACAATATTTAAGAATTGTCTTAGACACTGTAGGGGTATAGGGCTCATGCACCTGTACCCTAACCACTGGTACAGTGCATCCACCTAAGCGGGTGGCTGACCTATGCCAGGGCAGTGGGTTGTAAGCATGGCACACAGGGATGTGTGCCATGTCAACTCTTCACTTTGTTCAGCACCAAAACACACAGCCTGCAATGGGTGGGTGGGGGTGGGTGTGTGTAGGTAGGTAGGTAGGTAGGTACAGGGCCTCTAAGGGTGGCACATTAAGTGCTGCGGCCCTTCAAGGCCTTTCCTGGCCACAGTGCTCTTGGTATCTGTGGTGTGCTCTTGGTATCTGTGGTATCTGTGGTACTATTTACAAGGGACTGACCTGTGGCCAAAGAGTGCCAATTGGGTTTTGTCTCAATGCAGTTTTAGAGAAATAACATAGGCCATGGGTACCTTTTTGGCAGGAACCCAGGGAACACTCAGGCAAAGTACATCAGCAGTTTAGCAAAAAGTGGGGACAACAATGCAAAATGAGGGCACTGTCTTACACTACCGAGTTGAGGTAGTCACTAGAAAAACTGCGACTCTTATCCTTCTTTTAATAATCAAAAAAGAGAATTTACTTTTTCCCCAAAAGATTCAGCTCTATGACATTTCTCTATAATGAACTTTCATCAGCCTGATTTTGTTAGAATGACTCATCACTATGAAAATTTGTCAAAATTACACCAGTCGCTCTCCAAAATAGACAGATATCCAGAGACTGCATCAGGGCAGTGGGAACAGATCCAGGGTTGACAAACTGACTGCTTTTAGCTTCACCCTAGATGTGTCCAAGGAGAAGCTTCAGCTGAGGACTGAGTAAAGCTTGGAGTCTCCGTCTAACAAGGGGATTAGCTTGCTTTATGCTAGATTTCATTACCACTTTACATTGTAGCCCTAGCCACCTTACACCCACCATCTTGGGCAATATCCCTCCTGTCCAAAAGCAGACTTGAATCCAGTTCTTCAAAGCCCAGTGTGCAGTTGCTTTCCTACTGGTTAAGCTCATAAGGACATTGATACACATTCCCCAAACACTCACAAATGATGGCTTAGATCCCTATTCAAACACAACGAGATGATGGACGGAGTGCTGAAACTTCTCAGACACTCACCCCCAGTCACAGATCTGGGTTGAATCCATCATCATTCTTTAGATTAATTCGCCACCTCAGTTCAGACCCAGCTATATGCAAATTAGTCTTAATCCTGTGCATCATGGGAACAGCCCAGCCTGAACTGCCAAGCCAGGTCTTCCCTGAACCGTTAACAATAATCCTGGGACCGGTTTTTAAGTAACATCAGCCAGGCTAGCTTGAATCCAGTGGCCAAAGTGAGCAAGGGACGCACGTCTGGGCATACCCTGCCTCATGGCATCAGTCGAGCCTGAACTACCAAGCCATCGCTTCCCTGGACCGGAAACAAGCATCATTGCTTTATTTGCCTTAAGTTGGCAGGGTATGCCCAGACGTGGGTCCCTTGCTCACTTTGCCACTGGATTCAAGCTAGCCTGGCTGATGAGGGCTGTTAGCCCAAAACCGGTCCCAGGGTGCTTGCTTCCGGTCCAGGGAAGACATGGCTTGGTCGTTCTGGCTGGACTGTTCTCATGAGGAACAGGGTCAAGACTGATTTGCATATAGCTATGTCTGAACTGGGGTGGCGAAGTGAGCTAAAGAACGATAATGGATTCAACCAAGATCTGTGACTGGGGGCGAGAGTCTGAAAATTTCAGCGCTTCGTCCATCATCTCCTTGTGTTTGATTTGTTCACCTTAAGATCGCAGGGTATGCCAGACGCGGGTCCCTTGCTCACTTTGTCACTGGATTCAAGCTAGCCTGGCTGATGAGGGCTGTTAGCCCGAAACGGGTCCCAGGATGCTTGTTTGCGGTCCAGGGAAGACATGGCTTGGTAGTTCAGGCTGGACTGTTCTCATGAGGAACAGGGTCAAGACTGATTTGCATATAGCTATGTCTGAACTGGGGTGGCGAAGTGAGGATGATGGATTCAACCCAGATCTGTGACTGGGGTGAGTGTCTACAAAGTTTCAGCGCTCCGTTCATCATCTCCATGTGTATGCTTAGATCCCTACTCCCCAGGTCAAACCCAATGTTACATGCCAGTGTGAAGGCTCCACCTGTCATTAATATACAGGAGAAGATGAAAGACCAAGTCCCTAGAAATGTTGCTCAAGGGAGCAAAAAGGTTGCTAAGCAGATATCATTGCATGCACCACCTTCACCTGTAAGTTCCTCAGTGTGTACCCATGACCTTCATCTTTAGGCAGGGTTATGTTATGTATCTGTCAATACGCTGTCCGTCTAAGTTAATATACACAAGATAGTCCTTTGAAAAGGATGCACTCAGATCATTAATGTTCAGTTATTTAGGGGAGCACAGCATTCAACATTTCAATATTTTTACGTCTTCATTCTGTTTTATGGACTATTCAACGTTTTCTTGCACATTACCTCTAAAATGATCCTCTGTTAGTTTTAATGAGGAGATCGCCTCTAGAGCAGGCTTTATATCAATTTCACTAGGTTTGAATTGTTGCGCAGCGACAGAAGTAGAGGACACATGGAGCAGCTCAATCTTGGTATTCATCCTAAAGAAAAAAAGAAAAAAAATGCATATTAATGATACAATACAATCTCAATGCTTATATACAAGAAATATACTCTAAGTAGAATTGTTTCATAGCACACAAAAAATGTTCAGTAGGACTAGAATGGCTGAGGAATCAATCTGCGTAAAAGAACACACATTGGGATTAAATATTCTTTTTAGAATGTCATACTGTTTACCCATTCTGGGGCATTATGGAGGCAACCGTCTTTGCACCACTTAGCTCAGATGAGGACTATCTTGGGGTGGTATAATGAAACATACCACATTGGCCAGAGCTCTGCATATATTTTCAATTTGCTTGGCTGCTAAAGTTTAGATCATGGCTTTTCCGTATGATTACGGGCTAAACCACTCCAAAAAATGTAAATGGAGTGGAAACAACTGTGCCTCAAAATATTACAACTAATAACATCCTGGTTCAATTTTAAGTGTAACGCCTTGTGTAGCACTAAAGCAGACAGCTCTCATTATGCTGCACATAACTACGAATGCTGAAAAATAGAGATTTAGGCAATACCTGAGCATACTCACTCATAATGGGCAAGAATTACTATTTGGAAATGAAACACAATCCACTTCTTGGGCTCTGTCCTAAGACTTTGGAACTGGACCTAAAAAAACATGGATATTGCGAAAAACATGCCAAATGCATTTGTCATTTACAAGATCACATGCCCTTGTAAGCTGATGTACTTAGGAATGGACCTGCAGGAAGGTAAAGATTTGCACTTAAGAACATGGGTATGTTGCAAAAGAAAACCAACAGAGGCGGCCAATCACTATATCACAACAGACCATACAATTGATGACTTGAAATGGGCAGTGACAAAGTTCGATAACATCACAAGGAATCCAGATTAAATATTGTTGGAAAGAGCAACATTGGATCTATTGACTACGTACACATACAGAAGGTATGAACAATGATATCCCGTGGATTTCCTTGAATACATACGGGAGGTGACCTGACATATGTTCTACCTCCTTTGGGGGTGACTACCCTTATCCTCACACAAGGTACCAAAGTACTTGCTCATGGCGAAGTTCAATACAGGAAGTACTTCTAACTTTTGAAAAATAAGTTCACAGAGTACAACTCCAAAGCAAGTAGCAGTATGTCAAAAACTACCTTCCTGGAGAGTTGGATTACTAAGTTCTGTATCTGTAACTGTGTGAGATACGTTCTACACAGCAGGGTTAAAGTTTGTTAATTTTTTTAATTCTTGCTCTATGAATTTCAACACAAGAGTGCCAGCTTTAAGGGGGACCCATGCCTGGGCTAAATTTAAAAATAATTCCAAATGGGGCACAACTCTTCTGCACCCTGCTGTCGCACTGCGAGTAAGGAAATCTTTCCTTCATACTGTTTTACATCCAACGATTCATCATTTTCATCTCTTTGACAATGTTTGTCCAAAATCTTTAATTATATTTCTGCTTTAGTATTACACCACTGCGGAGACAGCATGTTTGTACTATGAATTTTTTATTCAACATTTTCAAGTGTCTGACGTTGCCAATCTAGGCTTTTACGAAGAAATGTGAAGTCAAACATGTTCTCAAAAGTGATCTTTAGACGTAAGCGTGTCCCAATGCATTTCAAATCGTTTAGATTCTTCGTCAGGAGTTAACTACAAATAAAGAAATGAGGAAACAATTCAGCTAGCTATTCAATCATAATTTCAGTGCGGAAAAACAAAAAGCTAATTTCTCTAATTCAAACCACACCCAAACCCAGCAACAAAACGGTCGATGTTTACCCAAAAACAAAAGGAACCTCCCGGAGTAACAACAAACATTTCTGTGACAAGCGAGTGAAATGAAGCATGTTGCCAAACGTGGCGCAGCTAAGTTAATTGGGAGAGAAGGGTCGATCGTAGTTTTTAGGATACTGTTTTAATGTAAGAGAATCGTGACACTAGACTGGTTAATATAATTTGGGATGTATATTTCGAAAGTTAGGGTGGATATTAATAAACCAGGAGGTTCGAGTCTCCTGAGGCGGAAAGCCGGGAGAAGCTTTTTAAAACTGTGACTACTGTGATTTTAATTCTTACCTGCTGCTACTTGTACTTTGCACATAGAGGGCTCCGTGTAGCGGATCTATCGCTCACGTGACCCCCTCCTACCGGCTGGCCACGCCCACCTTCAGGCCACGCCCCCTTCCCGCCCTTCTTATGCGCCAGCTCACGAGCGCTCATTTGGTTCGAGTCTCCTGAGGCGGAAAGCCGGGAGAAGCTTTTTAAAACTGTGACTATTGTGATTTTAATTCTTACCTGCTTCTACTTGTACTTTGCACATAGAGGGCTCCGTGTAGCGGATCTATCGCTCACGTGACCCCCTCCTACCGGCTGGCCACGCCCACCTTCAGGCCACGCCCCCTTCCCGCCCTTCTTAAGCGCCAGCTCACGAGCGCTCATTTGGTTCGAGTCTCCTGAGGCGGAAAGCCGGGAGAAGCTTTTTAAAACTGTGACTATTGTGATTTTAATTCTTACCTGCTGCTACTTGTACTTTGCACATAGAGGGCTCCGTGTAGCGGATCTATTGCTCACGTGACCCCCTCCTACCGGCTGGCCACGCCCACCTTCAGGCCACGCCCCCTTCCCACCCTTCTTAAGCGCCAGCTCACGAGCGCTCATTTGGTTCGAGTCTCCTGAGGCGGAAAGCCGGGAGAAGCTTTTTAAAACTGTGACTATTGTGATTTTAATTCTTACCTGCTGCTACTTGTACTTTGCACATAGAGGGCTCCGTGTAGCGGATCTATCGCTCACGTGACCCCCTCCTACCGGCTGGCCACGCCCACCTTCAGGCCACGCCCCCTTCCCGCCCTTCTTAAGCGCCAGCTCACGAGCGCTCATTTGGTTCGAGTCTCCTGAGGCGGAAAGCCGGGAGAAGCTTTTTAAAACTGTGACTATTGTGATTTTAATTCTTACCTGCTGCTACTTGTACTTTGCACATAGAGGGCTCCGTGTAGCGGATCTATCGCTCACGTGACCCCCTCCTACCGGCTGGCCACGCCCACCTTCAGGCCACGCCCCCTTCCCGCCTTTGAGGCCACCTACATCAATGTGCAACTTCAGAACGCGCAGCGGACAAGCGCAGCGGGAGCGCCGTTTGCGCGCCGAAGGCGCGCCTAAGGCAAGCCCGTCTGCGCCCGTCCGCGGCCGGACGGGGCTAGGGGCACGACTCCATGCCAAAATTATGTCATATTCTTCCAAGGAACTTATCGCCCTCCAAGGCCATTGGCCACTTCCGGATCCCGTCCGCAGACTCGTCTCCTCATTAGGCCTTGCTCCTTCTTCCCCTACAACACCTCACCCCCCGCTGCGTGCTCCCCCGTCACCCTGTCCCCCCCTCTCGACCCCCACCCCATCACTCCGGCATTGTCTGTTTTCCTACTCAACACCAGGTCAGCGGTCAAGCACCACCATGAGCTGTTTGTCCTACTCGACTCAGAGAAACCTGACCTACTGCTCCTGACTGAGACCTGGTATTGTGATTCCTCCCTCCCTGTTCTCTTGGCTACCCTACCCCCCTCCTACGTGGCCCTACGTGCCGACCGTCCGGCAGGCAGGGCTGGCGGTGGGGTCGCCTTAATCGCTCGGTCGGAATTGAACTTTCAATCACTTCCCTTTCCCCCCCATCCCCCCTGCTGACTTCCTGGTAGTCCGTTCTCTTTCATCTTCCCCCCCATCACTTGCCTCTTAATGTACCGCCCTCCCCAGCCCTCGTCTTCATTCCTACCGGCATTTCAAGACTTGCTGGTCAACTTGGTGGTCAACTACGCCTCGGTCTTGGTGCTAGGGGACTTCAATTACTGGCCCTCAGACCCACATGAGTGCTCAGCCTCAAAAGAATTCACAGAATCCCTTTCGTCCTTCAACTTTGTGCCGCATATAACTGTCCCCACTCACTCTCACGGGCACATACTTGACCAGGTTTGGTCCCTCAACCTCCCAGTGGCTTCGGCGGCTGTTTCTCCGTGCCCATGGTCCGACCATGCCCTCATCTCCTTCTCCATTCTCCGTAACCCGCTATCCAAAACTCCGCACGCCAAAAACACCTGGGCGCGGAATTGGAACAGACTGGATTTTCCCTCCTTGACCTCCCTGCTTCGCAACTCCACTCCCACCTTTCTGGCTTATCATCTGCCTCTCAAGCTAAGGCCATTAACACCTGGCTGGCTGGAGGCTGCGACTCTGTGGCTCCCCTACGTCGCATTTCCATCCGTCGACTTAAGGACTCCAACAGATGGTTTAACGACCACCTAAAAGATCTTAAACTGAGCGCCCGACGGGCAGAGAGGCAATGGAGGAAAAATTACAGTCCCTTATCAAAAACCCACTTTCTGACATCACTGGCCAAATACAAAACAGCAATTCTCGCTGCAAAAACCACCTACTTCTCAACAAAAATAACGTCTGCTGATAATAAACCCAGGGAAATCTTTGGCATAGTGAATGACCTGGCATTCTCAGACCGAACCTCGCCCCAAATCCCTCCCTCCCAGCTTCTCTGTGACCAACTCAACACTTATGTCTTGGATAAAATTGCAACCATCAAGACCAACATTCCACCACCCTCGTCTGCTTTTGTCGATCCCTCCCCCCCCACCGTTCAAAGTCTTCTCACCTCCATTCCCCCCCTCACTCAGGAATCTTTTCTCGAGATACTCCCCAAAGTGAATTCGGGGTCTCCGGCGGACGTCTGCCCGGCACGAATCCTGCAGCAAATTTACTCCGGCTGCCCTGAACCCCCCATCGCCTTCCTCAATAGCTCCCTGGCACAGGGTGTAGTGACCCCTGCGCTAAAGGCAGCCACCATAGTGCCCATCTTGAAGAAACCTGGCGCGGACCCTTCCATCTGGGCCAAGTACCGCCCCATCTCCCTGCTGCTCTTTCTGGGCAAGGTGATGGAACGCCACGTCACCGCGGCACTCAGCGCCCATATTGAGGCGAATGGGGGGCTGGCATCCCGCCAGGCCGGTTTCCGTCCCAGGCATTCGACCGAATCGGTCGTGGTCTCAGTCTTAGACAACCTCAGAAAGGGTATGGATGATAACAAACACCAGGCACTGGTCCTCCTTGATCTATCCGCCGCCTTTGACACGGTGGACCATACCATCTTACTTACCCGTGTCAAGGCGGCCGGAATCGGGGGATCAGCTCTGGTTTGGCTCTCCTCCTTTCTGAGGGACCGCACCCAGGCGGTCCGGCTAGGCGACTTCACTACCACTCCTCTCCCTGTCACTTGTGGTGTTCCCCAGGGATCCTCTCTCTCTCCCTTACTTTTCAATCTCTATATCTTTCCTCTCATCTTCGCACTCCAGCAGCTGGAGGTCACAGTCTACAACTACGCGGATGACCTCCAGCTCATCTTTGATCTGTCCCCTTCTTCTCTCTCTATCTCTAACTTCCAGTCAACAATGACATTCATCAGGGACTGGATGAACCACAACCACCTTAAGCTGAACCCGGATAAAACCGAGCTGGTTCTCACTGGTGGTTCATCCAGCCCCTGGAACTCTCTCTTCTGGCCCCCCTCTCTTGGTCCCGCACCGTCCCCCTCATCCACCGTCAAAACACTGGGTGTCAAAATGAATAATCAGCTCACCCTCCATTCACAAATCAGCTCCGTGGTCTCCTCCTGTTTCCTCACTCTCCGAACTATCCGCTCTGTCTCCCGTTTTTTCTCCCCCCAGGCACTAAAGATTATCATGGCCGCCCTGGTGATATCGCGACTGGACTACGCTAACGCTCTCTATCATGGCATCCCAGCGTACAGCCTGCGTAGACTCCAGACTATTCAGAACCAGGCGGCCCGGCTGGTTTACGGCCTCCCACGCTATCACCACTCCACCCCCCTTCTCAGGGAGCTTCACTGGCTCCCCGTAAAAGAACGCTCCCTTTTTAAGACCATATTTACAACAAAAAAAAAAACGGTGTTGGATCTAGCCCTGATCTCTTGACTGGGTGAGAGCTTTCTGCTTAATTCAGAGACTCTGTCCCTCACCACCCCTTGTTGTAAATACCCTTTTTAAGACCGGCTGCATGGTCTTCCAGGCCCACCAGGGCACTGCCCCCGCCTTCATCTCTTCATTAATAAAACCTTATGTCCCCGCAAGAGAACTTCGGTCTTCCTCTAAGTCCCTTCTTCAGATCCCACGCTTCACACGCAAAAAGTGGGGTGGGTCCAACTTTTCCACCCTGGCTCCAACATTCTGGAACTCACTCCCTGACCATCTCCGTTCTGCTACCCAGTATCTCTCCTTTCGCAGAGACCTGAAAACTTTCCTCTTCAGCCAGGCCTTCCCCACTTACATTTTCCTGATCTTTCCCTCTGGTCTTTTCCCTCAGCTGCCGAACCCCCTAGCGCCAAGAAACCGCAAGGTGTATGCTGCGCTCTAGAAATGTTTTAAATTAGAAATTAGAAATTAGAAATTAGGAGGTTCATTTTGTTTTTGGGTAAACATTGACCGTTTTGTTGCTGAGTTTGGGTGTGGTTTGAATTAGGGAAATTAGCTTTTTGTTTTTCCGCACAGAAATTATGATTGACGATTCAACATTGTCAAAGAGATGAAAATGATGAATCGTTGGATGTAAAACAGTATGAAGGAAAGATTTCCTTACTCGCAGTGCGACAGCAGGGTGCAGAATAGTTTGCCCCATTTGGAATTATTTTCATATTGAGCTGTGAAGAGGCGCTCCACGGCTTTTGTTTCACATGCACGCAAACAAAGGAGTTGATGAACTAGAGTAATGAGTAAAGGGAAGGAGTGCAGCCGCTCAACTAAGACTTTTCTGCTGGGCTAAATTTGAGCCAGTGATTGCAGGTGGGGCCCACTGGTGCTCATTTTTAGGGATCAGTACTTCCTTCCTTCATCAGACTTTGACCCAGAGCAAGAGAAAAAAAAAAACAACAAGCATTTTCATAGCCAATAGGTCTCGCCTTTGGGAACTTATAAGGGTATAGTCAGAGATATTGACTTTACCTATGTCTTTAAGCTGTGCTGTACAGAAGTCTGCAGCCTGCTGAAAACTTATAATAAAGAAGTGTCAGAAGCATGTTTGTTACCTTGGATATGACCAAAAAAGCATTCTGTGCAACTGAACGACCATATTAAAAAACTATTAAAAATAATGTCTTGAGTTTTTTTTGTTCTTTCAATGCTGGCAACTTGTATCTGGGGGTCCCAAAGGTTGCTTGTTGTGCTTTTTCTATTTTATGGGGGGGGGGGGGGGCATAAATAACAGGAGGGTGAAGGTCAGTCAGTTAGTTAGTGAGAGTGCGTGAGAGAGTCAGTCAGTGAGAGAGAGTCAGTCAGTATGAGAGTGAGATAGTCAGTGAGAGATTGAGAGTCAGTCAGTGAGAGTGAGTCAGTCAGTGAAAGTGAGAATCAGGCTGTGATAGTGAATGAGAGTGAGTCAGTTAGTCAGTGAGTGAAAGAGAGTGAGTCAGTGAGATAGTCAGTCAGTGAGAGTGAGTCAGTCTTTTAGCGAGAGTGAGTCAGCCTTTTGGCGAGTCAGTCAGTGAGAGAGAGTCAATCAGTGAGAGTCAGTGAGAGAGAGTCAATCAATGAGAGTCAGTGAGAGAGAGTCAATTAGTGAGAGTGTCAATCAGTTAGTGAGAGTGAGTCAGTTATTCAGAGAGAGAGTCAGTGAGTGAGAGAGAGAGTCTGTCAGTGAGAGTGAGTCAGTCAGTCATTGAGAGTGAGTCGGTCAGTGAGAGAGAATGGGAGAGTCAGTCAGTGAGAGTGAGTGAGTCTGTCAGTCAGTGAGAGAGTTTGTAAGTGAGTCTGTCAGTGAGAGTGAGTCAGTGAGAGTGAGTTAATGAGAGTGAGTCAATGAGAGTGAGTCAATGAGAGTGAGTCAATGAGAGTGAGTCAATGAGAGTGAGTCAATGAGAGTGAGTCAGTCAGAGAGAGAGTCAGTAAGTGAGAGAGAGTCAGTCAGTGAGAGTGAGTGAGTCTGTCAGTCAGTGAGAGAGAGTTTGTCAGTGAGAGTGATTCAATGAGAGTGAGTCAATCCGTTAGTGAGAGTGGGAGAGTCTATCAGTGAGAGTATGTCAGTAAGAGTGAGTGAGTCAGTCAGTGAGAGAAAGTGGGAGAGTCAGTTAGTGGGAGAGTCTGTCAGTGAGAGTGTCAGTAAGAATGAGTGAGTCAGTCTGTCAGTGAGAGTCTGTCAGTGAGTCTTTGTGAGAGTGAGTGAATCAGTGGGAGAGAGTCAGTGAGAGTGAGCGAGTCAGTGACAGTGTGAGAGAGTGTGAGAGAGTGAGTGTCTGTGAGAGTGTCAGTGAGGGTGTGATAGTCAGTGAGAGTGAGTCAGCCATTAATGCAAGGCATTTGCAGTTAGGGTGAGTACTCTAAAGCTCAAACTTTCTTTGTGACAATGGTTCAAATATGAAACTCGTAAATGTATGCAGAGTTTAATGATTTGTGGCTATTCGTAATGCTCTGAGGATACTACATTATTATATGCAAATAAATACATGCAGAACAAATAAAATAAATAATTATAGTGAAGACTTGAATCCGCATGTTCTGAAAACCTGTAATTTCCCATCTTTCAAAAGAGCACAAACAGCAGCTGTTTTAAAGCACTCATGCTTGTGTTGGCATGTGTTTGCTGGCCCGGGAGTGGTGTGTGCGCGCGCGCGCAGTCTGCTCTTTTTTGAAGCACATACTCGTGCTTGTGGCGCATTCCTGCTCGCTCCTGCAAGGTGGATGCCGCTACAAGCACGAGTATGTGCTTTGAAAAAGAGCAGAACGATGGCTAAACGTCTCCTATGCAGTGAATGCGCACTGCATATGCGGGACCTAAAAATGGAGGCTGCCTGCATCCTCCTAGCTCCTTGTTCCTTGCACCCCAGCCATGTTCCACCAACTCCTTCCACATTTCTACATTTCAAACATGAACCCTTCTAAGCTCACAAGCTCATGAATAGCAAAGACACAACGATCTCCTTTTGGCAGAGACGGATTACAGGAAGCAGCTCTTTGGATTATTGTCCTCCCTGCACACGCTCTGCGGCATCTTCTTATGAGCTGTCCCACTCTGCGGTTTTTCATGACCTCTCCCATTCTTTTTTAAAGACACCCTCTTGCTCCCAGCTGTGCTAAAGAAAAATTGTTGCAGGACGTAACTAACTGACAGGAGATGTAGAGCTTATGGCTATGATGCCCCTAGCCTGCCTGCTAATCAGAGGAGCCAGAAAAGTGTGAATAAGAGCGAAGGGCTCACACCTTATGAGCTGCTTTATAATTGGCTTTTCACCACTGCAAAACACAATAATTTGATAGGAGTGCTGAAACCTTTCAACCACTCAGCTCCGGTCACTGATCTGTGTTTAATACATCATTGTTTTGCTCACTATGCTACCCCTGTTTGGACCCAGCCATAGGCAAATCAGTCTTGTCCCTGTTCCCCATGGGTGCAGTCCAGCATTGACTGGAAACGAGCATTTTGGACATTCTGCAGCAGACGTAGAAAGAGGAATATGCCTTGGGATTGTTTTCGTGCAAAAAGTTGACCCTTCCTGCCCAAAAAACAATTCTCCCTACAACGTAGGCAGCCCTGCGCATGTGCTAGCCAGCCAAAATGGCGCTAGCACAGAGACAAAGGAAGAACTGCACCATGTTCTCTTAACACCATCGATGCTAGTGTTATTTTCCTCCTGTGCTGACTTTGGATTATTTCCATTGTTCATGACGAGCTCAGCTCGTCATGAGTGTATGGAGGTGTACACCATGACGAGCTGAGCTCGTCATGAGCGTCGAAGGAGTTAAATATGGCACATTCCTGCCCTTTCCATGTCACACAGTGCAGCAGGTGGCTTGCTGCGCTGAACGACATTCTGATAATGTCCCAAGATTTCATCCTAGAGTAAATTTGAGTGATCGTATTCCAGATCAGGTGAGAATAACACGTTATGCCAACAGGAAGACTCGGAAATGTTAGCAGTAACCGCACTTACAATAGATACTTATGGCTACCTACATAGTTTATTAATCACCACTCTTGTGCAATTTAAGCTTAAACCGACGACAGGAAGACAGATGAGGAGGTAATGCAGCTGCCTGGCTCTTAACTGGCGTGAAGAAGTGGGACCACATCTTCCTTGTACTCAGGTCACTACATTGGTTCCCGATCATGAAGGGAGTAATTTTTAAAGTGCTGATCACGCCAAACACATTCATTTTAAAGCTCTGCTCATAGTCAATCACATTAATCATTCCAACCATCCCCCCACATTATGGCATCTAAATGTAGCTTTCATGCTGTGAAACGAGCTGTAGACTCCTGTGACAACTCTTCCTTGACACCACAGAGCCTAAACCGGTCTTGCTTGGTGACAGCCTGCTCTGTTGCTGCAACAAGGCAGTAGACCCCCCCTCCCATGGACACATGGTGACCTCCTTCCTTGCTTCATTTTCTCAGTAAATTGAAGATATGCTTGTTTAAATCTGCATTGTTTCCCTACTTACGTTGTGGTTTCTGTTTTCAGTTTGTACTTGCAGCTATTCTTTTAAGCGCACCTGTTGTGCTGCTTCATTAGTGCCAAGAAACATCTTTGTATATGTGCTGAGAAATAAAATGACGTTTGTCCGGATAGGTCTCCACCATGTGAATATAGATATGTATATCTTTATTTAGGGATAACTAAAGTAAACCTGGGTAGAAGTGACATACTGTAACTTTTCATGTTTCAAAATACTCAGTTTGGAACTACTAGTCTGTAAGGGAGAAACCCATGCTTAGCATTTTGCACAGTCGCGCCGGTAAAGAAATCCTGTAGAATTGCATGGTTTGTCTTCCTTTTATCATGTAATTTATTCCCAGGATTAGGGATCCTATGCATGTAGAGGTATTATACCTCATAAAAATACAACATCACATTCATATAATCAAACACTATGTTTGACTACAGAACTGCCTATCACCTGACAGGTCCCAGCTTCTGAATCTGGACGTTACTATGTGGAAACAAATTGGCAACATTTGTGAGGCACCAGTTTGCATTACATAATGAATTCAAATTGATGGAGCATCTGTGTGCCAGTGTATGTATTCCATAGCATCAACTATGACAAATGCCACATGTGCACAATCTAGGCAACAGTGGCATGCAGGACGTTGGGTGTGGGACAGAAGCTTGGCTTTGACAGTAACATAATGGGTCATGATTTATGGAACGTCCCCTGCTGTGGTGTGATGGCCGTGAGTGTTGCCATGAGGCAGGTTAGAATGCGGCTGATTCAATACCAGCTACTGCTGCACACATGCTCTTGAAGAAGTCAGAAAATAATAGATGCAGTACAACAAGTACTTTTGTCATGTGCTGGTATTGTATGTGACCTATCTGTTGTTGGCTGAAGGGAGGGTAATTTGTTTTCAAAGACGTCTGATTGCACTACTTGATTTACACCTTTGCTTTAGAATGTCCACGAATCAAAAAATGGTGTGCTCACTGTGCATATGTTTCTTTGAGCAGCCTTCTCCTTGGTGAGACCTGCAGCAATATGTGTCCGTTTTGCCTATTTACCACCAGCTCTGTAACTCACCTTGATGTGGAGGCAAGGGGTAGTTTCCCTGTAGTTGCCGGAAGGGTCGTGTTTTTGTCCATTGCTTGCACTTGTTTTAGTTGGAAAATAGATTTGGCGCTATATAAACATGTGCTATGTCATTCTATAAAGCAAGGCATTAGTAAATTTCCATGGGCACTAACGGCGATGACACTTGAATAGTTTCCTCTTAGTTATGCCCAGTTCTCAAGAATGATATATATTTTGCCACAGAGCAACACAGTGTAATTTTACACTGAGCAAAATGGCTTTCTCACCACTGTTGTTTTATACGCTCTAGGGTTGGTTCATGCTAATGTGGCACTAATCATTAGTAGAACTTGAATTAGTGCATATGTAAGGGGACATCTCATGACCTCAATAATTAGTCCGAATTATATAACTGTAGTGTAATAAATACAAATGAATAAAAATGAAACATGCACTGCATATTGTTCCTAGGTTGATATTTCCAAATTATTGGTGTCAAGTGTTAATTATATTTTGTGTATAATAGCCCATTGTATAATACACTCTTTAACTATCAAAAGCGAGCCCTGATTGATTTTAAATTACTACCAAGGTGGCTGCTATAAATCTTTGTGAATTAAAGTGAAGCATAGGCAGCTAATGAGTTATCCACATGATTAAGCTTCCAAGGACTTTTAATTTCAAATTGCCAGGATTTTCTATCGGCATTCTCGCAATTAAAATAGGAGAAACAATTAATTTCTTCTGTACTTCGTGCATCTTGTTGAAACTGATGTTTCGTCCTATACTAGCTTTCTGTTTGTTACCATGGTAAAAGTCGCCATTGCAACAGTAACTACGCTCCACGAGCGCGAGCGCCTCGGGCGCCAGCAGGGGGAGGGGAGAGAGAGGAGGGGGCCTGCACGATTCTCTTGCGGGAGCGAGCAGCAAGGCGCGATGATTGCTACCATATGGCGCCAGCTGGTCGCTCCTGCAAGGGAAACGCCAAATGTGCATGCGTTGCCATTGAAGGCAATGAAACGCGTGCACATTTTTGGCTGAAAAGCCGAAGCGACTGCTAAAGGTCTTTAGCCTGAGCAGCGCATGCACGCTGCGTAGGTGAGACCTAAAAACGGAGGAGGAAGAGAAAGATGGAAACATAGCGTCAAAGAAGAAACCAAATATGAAAAAGATCCTGAATTACTGGAATAAAGAGTTAGCGAATGTACGGTGGTAAAAGAAAGAGTCATGTGGAATCACGGCTATCTAGCCTTAAGTTTCTGCAATTCAGTCATTAGTCAGCGCCGGCTGAGGGCTTCCGAGAAAAACTTTAGGCACCAGCTGTAATTTTACAAATTGATAATCGAGCCAAATCCTGCCCTCCCTCAAGCTACCTTCTTTTTTCAGATGACAATGGACAGACAAATGATATGCAGCTCAGAATAAAACAGCCTTTCAAATGCCCTCTCTGCATTACGGACTTCTACCTAAAATATCAGAAAATGGAGCTCCATAAGCAAGAAGTTTCAAAATATGTACAGCGTATAGACGCTCCTCTGCTCGGGAGGGCTACCTTCCCCATGGCTGAACACACTCATCACCCATGCCTGACTGATTCCAAGTAGGATCGCCCCCTTAGGCACCGATTCATTTGCCTGCACTTCGGAACATCTATCTTTTAAAAAATAACAGCTGTGCAAAGTTTCCAACATTAAAATGTGCTTTAGAGAATCCAATTCATGAGTCCCCGCAGATCCGCAATAACTGGCAAACATACCTTCTGAGCAGCTGGATGGAATTTGCATTTAAAGCTGTTGGTCCAGGACGTACAAGATTTAAGGAGCTTCAGACCATGTGGTATCTCAGTTACCTTTGTCTAGATAACAGGATGCCACAGATTTTGGAATGTGGGGGTTGGAAGGGAGCGACAGTAGATGGATTTAGCGGTGGCAAGTGGTTGCCACCAGCTTGCTCTCTATTAAAAGGCTTACTGCACTTCTGTCATCTGCAAAGTTACTACAAATTTGCGACTAGGATGGGATTGTTAGATTTCATGTACGATGTGGAGTATTTGCCGGGGAAAATAAATAAAGTGGCAGATTATTTGAGTCACTCTCCTTTGCCTTTCTCAGTGGACAACCAGAGATGTTAGGGAGGATTTCAGTGTAGCTGTAATCACGGATAACATAGATGCCATAATGAAGGAAGAATGGGAGGTAGAATATCGGAAGGATGAAATACTATGTAGAGTGAAAAATGTAATCACTGTTGATTGGACAAACAAGAAAGATTTGCGGGAGGAATGCAGAAATGTGTGGGAGATCAAAGATGAGCAACCTCTTAGTGAGGAGGGTTATGTTTTTGGAGGAGAAGGAACAGTACCCCGAAGGCATTGAGACTTAGAATTTTTTACATAAACCATGACTGACATCAGGGTATTGTAAAATTAAAGAAAAGAGTGAAATCTGGGTATTGGTGGCCAGGCATAGACAGGGACATAGAAGGGTTTGTGAAGAATTGCCAAAATGTAAGCCAATTCCGACAAAGCTCAGTCTGTGTTAAGAACGTCATTAGGAGGAGGAGGTGTCCCGAACATCCATGGGAGGATCGGAATATAGATAGATAGATAGATAGATAGATAGATAGATAGATAGATAGATAGATAGATAGATAGATAGATAGATAGATAGAGGTAGATAACAGCTTCCGCGTTGGGGGACGAGAATGGAAGTTATGGAGGTGAAGCCTATGATTCTGTGTCTGAGTCCGTGGTCCGGAGTAATGGTGCAAATGAGACACACGTGGGTATACCTGTAGTACTGCCCAAGAAATGTGATCATTTCGTAATGAAAATTTGATGGGGGGGGGGGGGAAGGTGTGTGGGTCGTTTGCATGCTTATGGTATTCCAATGGGTCATTTGCATGCATATAGCATTCCAATGTGTACTGTATGGGTATAGTACTTTATCCTGTACACCTTGTTATTGAATCTTGGGGTTACATATTTGATGACAGCTTAAAGGGATGTGTTTCTTCCCATTCTCAGCCAAGTGACACAGTACTACTTATTTTGTTAATATTTAGTGCCAAGCTATGTAGAGTATACTTTGTGTTATGTTGTAAGCTTTGTCAGATGTGTAAAGAAGGGAGATGTGGTATCTAGGTACCTGGATCACATAGATTCTGGAACGTGTGGGTTGGAAGCAAGCGGGGAGTGACAGTTGACAGAGATCTGGTGGCAAGTGATTGCCACCAGCTTGCTCTAATACGTACAAGACTTACCTCACTTAAGTCGTCTGCGTGGTTCCTACAGGCTGCAACCTCCTCCGAACAAACCCCTCTGTCTCTCTAGTTTCTACAGCATTTTCTTTATTCCAAGGCATGACTCCAGCGTGACTTAACGTGATGTGGCATCAACATGTGAAGCATGCACCCATCTCAAGATATTACTGCAACCAAGTCAACCACAGTCTGCGTTAGGGATCAGACAAGTAAAATCTGCCAGCATCGCTGTGTCCTAAACCTCCTGACTGCCTATCAAATAGTATTCATTAATAGCTTCCATTATATTTTGTAAAGGGCTCACTTTTCCCCGTGATCGGCACGACTCCAAAGTACCACTTTCAGATCTAAGAACCTGGAATGTTATTTTCAAAGAGATGCACCGCTTCGCAAGTACTGACAATTTCGCTTCAATAATGGAATTCATATTGTTGAATCTGTATTCGTTTTGCTTCGTCACAGGCAAGATAAACTATTTTTGTAGTGCCAACAATAAAGTACAGTTTTCATTAGTAGTACTATCCTGCCACCGTGTGGTAATGCACGTGCCTCTGCTATTCGTATTATCTGAATGTGCAAATAAATGACTGTTTGATCAACGGATGGCTGGCTCCAAAGAGGGCCAGCAAAAAGAGTACCCTATGGATACCAGAAGTTACCAGCTTATTTGGTACTACAAAAACACTTTGTGGAACAACACCCACTGCTTCCTTGGAACAAGAACGACTGTGTTAGAACATATGGTTTATGGAAACTGGAGTTCGTGGCTCAAGCCCGCTACGATTCAGTTTCGTCTTTAAAATGGTATTTCCTGCAATAAAACAATTACGAGAAATGAACATTTATTTTTTCAATTTTACCGCGCAAAACTGACGCGCAGTGTAATTAAGGGCAACGCAATCATGTAACCAGCAAAGCAGAAAAAAGCCCAGTACTTTAAATGGGCAGCAACTTGGTACCATGGACATCGATTCACCAAAGTGTCAGGGGTTGCGGAAGTAACATCACGCATACATTAACGTCAGTGAGATAACAGGAAATTATGTCACATGACCTTGACCCATAGAAGCTGCACAATTAATATACCACAGCAGTTACTAACCGAAATAACTTAGTTTAGATACCACCTGCATTTTAATTTGAATGCGGACATGATCTGCCAAGTAAATAAACATTAAGCATTTTTTTCATTCGTTTGGATACAGAACACCACAAAACATAGAACAACACTAGAGGCCAACATTATTTCTACCACAAACGGCAATGATGCAATGGCTCCCGTAGTGTACACCAAAAAGACAATCTGTACTGATACATCACAGGAAAACGCTTTAAATGAGATAAACGTAACTGTTATGTTCACCCATACTAACCTATATGGACCATATATTGAATGTGAACTGTGCTATTGGCTCACAGTATATCCCTTATCTGTGTTAACCCGTTGTGAGTTATGGTGATCACTTTAACGGGGCTGGCCCTCTGGGCCGGTCACCCCACGCACCGCGCACACTCCCTGCGAGTGAGCCCAGGCTGCCCCCAATCCCGCCGAGTGCCGCCGCTGCTCGCAGCTGTGCTCCTGGTCCTTGACCATTTGTATTTTGTATTTTGCCTCTGTTGCGTTTGTATTTTTTATTTTGCCTCTGTTTTTTCGTCAATTGCCTCTGTTTTCCAGCGTTATTGTGTGTTTTGCCCCACTTGTTGTGCAGAGTCCCTGCCGCGTTTCCTGCCCTCTCCCCGCCGCTGCTCCCCTGCGGCCCCGCCCGCTTCTTTCTCTGTGTCCCTTCCCATTCGCCGCCCCGCTCCCGCCTCCCAGCTGCTCCTCCCTCCCACTTCGCCATTTATGGCGGAGTGCACGCGTACGCGCAGCGTTCACGCGCAGCGGGTACGCCGATTGTGCACCGAAGGTGCGCCAAAGGCAAGCCCGTCTACGCCCAGCGCCAGAACCCCTGGTCCCTGCAGATGCCAGCCCACCCGCCGGACTTACGACACCGCCACTCTCAACGCACTCAACACCGGCCGGATCCCCGGTTGCTACCAAGCCACCCCGAGACGCTCCCACGGACCCTTCACCTGTCAAACCTGCAAATTCACCTGCATCCGGACCTGCACCGCACCCGCAAAGCCGAGCACCAGCAGCAACCACCTGAAGTGCATCCTGCTCAACACCCGCTCCGTCCACAGACACGCATTGGAACTCTGGAACCTGCTCGACACCACATCTCCAGACGTCGCCTTTCTCACGGAAAAATGGATGAACGCCTCCTCAGCGCCCGACATCGGCGTCGCCATCCCGGACGGATACAAGATCACCCGAAGGGACCGCGTCAACCAGACTGGAGGAGGCATCGCCATCGTCCACAAGAACACCATCCGCATCACGACCAACTCCGACGACACCCTCACAACCTCCGAACATCTGCACTTCCAGATACACACCGACCCCAAGACCACACTCAGAGGCACCCTCATCTACAGACCCCAGGACCTCGCACAAAATTCAGCGAAGACATCGCAGACTTCATCAGCCCGCACGCCCTCTCCTCCGCTGACTACATCCTCCTAGGGGACCTAAACTTCCACCTGAAGAACAACAATGACAGCAACACAGCCGCCCTGCTGGACAACCTCGCCAACCTCTGACTCAAGCAACTGGTGAACACCCCCACCCACTACGCCGGACACACGCTTGACCCAGTCTTCTCCTCCAGCAAGTACATCTCCTTCAGCCCTTCAACGGACTCCACTGGACAGACCACAGCTGCGTCCACTTCAGCTTCAGAAGGACCACGACCCACCACCACCCGCAACAGGTTCCCCGCAGGAGCTGGAACAAGATCACCACCGACCAGCTCACCACATCCCTGAGCCAGAACCCTCCCGCCAGCCCAACGGACCCCAACCAAGCAGCCAACAACCTCACACAGTGGAACGCTAACTGCGCGGACGACCTTGCACCACTGAAAAACCATCCCAGCAGGCCCGGCAGCAAGAAAGCCTCTTGGTTCAACGACGATCTCAAGAACTCCAAGAAGAACTGCCGTACCCTCGAGAAAGCCTGGCGCAAAGACCCGACTACAGACAACATGACCGCCCTCAAGCACGCCACCCGCAAACACCACCAGCTGATCCACACCACCAAGAAGACAGCATTCAAGTAACGACTAGACAACAACGCCCACAACAGCAAGGAAGTCTTCAGCATCGTCAAAGAGCTCTCCAACCCCAGCGCCGGAAACAACGACATCACTCCCTCGCAAGACCTCTGCGACTCACTCGCCTCGTTCTTCCACAGCAAGATCGCTGACATACACAACCCTTCACCACCTTTAAGTCTGCCTGGGTGACAAGTTGACCTGAATTGTTTTGCTGCTTTTCACCCTCAGTTGTACATTACCTTGCTCATCCTTTTGGTTGACTGCATCAAAAATTGTGATTATTTAAACCTGCGTTAGGAATGTACAGTTTATGTAAATAATTTTATAACTAAACTTTTCAGAAATTGTGCAGACTGTGGCTTGTTCCACCAATCTTGTGTTTGTTTGTTCACTGTAAATACTGTCCACTGTAATATATGAGTTTTCATGCCCCCCACTGTCCCCGTATGACTGGTTGTTGTAAGCCTGTGATATGCCTGATAATATGATAGACCTTTCCTTCCCACATTTTTGTACCTAGCATGTAATACTGTTGAATTTTGAACCAATTTTCTTTTGATAACTTTAAGCAAAATAATAAAAGCTACTGACCAGCTCCAAGCCTTGAATTTTACTTCAGGTTAAGTGTCTTAAATTACTAAATGGTTATTTGTATCAGTACTGGCATTCTCTTCTTGTTGCTATATACACAACAGCTTCGGCGCACAGATCACGCACCCAACCACTGAACCAACGCCCCCCACTACCACCCTCCGCGCCTGGACCCCGGTCAGCACCGGAGACACCATCCACACAATGAACACCATCCACTCCGGATCATCAACCGACCCATGCCCCCACCACGTCTTCAACAAGGCCGACTCCGTCATCACACCCCAACTCCAGGACATCATCAACTGCTCCTTCAACACCGCCACCTTCCCGGAGAGCTGGAAGCATGCCTAACTCAGCGCCCTCCTGAAGAAACCATCAGCGGACCCCACCGACCTCAAGAACTACCGCCCCATCTCGCTCCTCCCTTTTCCTGCCAAAGTCATCGAGAAGACCGCCAACAGACAGCTTGCCGCTTCCTCGAGAGGAACGGATCCCTCGACCACTCGCAGTCTGGTTTCCGAGCCAACCACAGCACCGAGACGCCCTCATCGCAGCCACTGACGACATACGAGTCCTGCTCGACAACGGGGAAACAGCGGCCCTCATCCTCCTGGACCTCTCCGCAGCGTTCGATACGGTCTGCCACCTCACCCTAGTGCAGCGCCTCAGCAACATCGGAATCCAAGAGAAGGCACTGGAGTGGATCATCTCGTTCCTTGCCGGAAGAACCCAGAGAGTCCTCCTCCCCCCGTTCAGATCAGAGGCCACCGAAGTCATCTGCGGCGTACCACAAGGATCATCACTCAGCCCCACCCTCTTCAACGTCTACATGAGCCCCCTCGCGGCCATCGCACGCCAACACAACCTCAACATCATCTCCTATGCCGACGACACCCAGCTGATCCTCTCCCTCACCAACGACCCCGCCACCGCCAGAACCAACCAACACGAAGGGATGAAAGACGTAGCCGAGTGGATGATGAACATGCGCCTGAAACTGAATTCAGACAAGACGGAAGTCCTCATCCTTGGATCATCACCCTCTGCCTGGGACGACTCCTGGTGGCCCCCTGCCCTGGGCAGCGCACCCAAACCAACGGACCACGCACGCAACCTGGGCTTCATCCTGGACTCCTCCCTCTCGATGATCAGACAAGTCAACGCTGTCTCATCGTCATGTTTCAACATCCTACGCATGCTCCGAAAGATCTTCCGATGGATCCCCACCGAAACCAGGAAGACGGTCACCCAGGCACTCGTCACCAGCCGACTGGACTACGGAAACACCCTCTACACCGGAACCACAGCCAAACTACAGGAAAGACTCCAACGCATCCAGAATGCCTCCGCACGACTCATCCTGGACATCCTCCGACACAGCCACATCTCTGGACACCTGAGAGACCTGCACTGGCTCCCCGTCAGCAAGAGAAATACGTTCTGACTCCTCACGCACGCACACAAGGCCCTCCACGACCTGGGCCCCAGGTACCTCAACGACCGCCTGACCTTCTACACTCCCACCCGCCAGCTACGATCGACCAGCCACGCCCTCGCCGCCGTTCCACCCATCCGAAGAGCCACCACAGGAGGAAGATCCTTCTCCTACCTGGCAGCCAAGACTTGGAACTCCCTCCCCATCCACCTCCGTCTGACCCAATACCACCTCTCCTTCAGGAAGCAACTCAAGACCTGGCTGTTCGAGCAGTAGCGGATCCCCCTCCCCCAAGCGCCTTGAGACCCTCCGGGTGAGTAGCACGCTATACAAATATCTTGATTGATTGATTGATAAGCACAAAGCTGAAGGATCTCTTCAAAAAGATAATTTTTAATGTATTCATAATAATACAAAATGATACGTTGTTTAACCCCTTAAGTGCTGCGTCGGTGCATTGGCCGACGGCAGCACTACCTCCCCAGTGCTGCGCACGACCATTGGACGTCCATTCAGCACTAGTTCCAATGGCAGCGCAGCACTGGGGAGGGATGTTTACTAGCATCTATGAGGTTAACATACTTTTTATTTCATTTATTTTAAATTCAAAATAATGAAGACTCCTCTGCCAAATTTATTCTATAGAAGGTGAGAAAGTACTGGAACTTCTCAACAGCACACAGTCACTCTGAGATAGAGTGGTTGCACTTCCTTATTTCAAGTACTGCCAGGATTCAACCAAAATACGGAGAAAGAGCAATCTGTCCTGAACACACACTAGAGATGGTTCCCGGCTTGGATGCAAGGGGAGGCGCCTGCAAAGCAAACCTTGTTACCATGAGATCTGCGAAGGGTGCACAAGATCAACTAACAAGAGCGATCGCCAGTAAGGAAGGACCCGCTGGGTCAATTCCATGAAATCCTCTTAGCGTCGCAGCCTAGTGCCAGGCCATGGACGCGCTTGGCCTTAAACGGCAGCCAGCAGTGGAATGTCAATCTTAAATGTGATACACAGCGAGACTGACGAAGGAATGCCTGATAATTAGACAATTGTGCATCCTGCAATCCATCATATGCAGTTATTCTGTAGTCCAGTTTAGATTTAACTAGGACCCTAACCACCGTTACTCTGTTGCAGTCATGAAATGGCAACACAAAATGCGATGAAGTTGTTATAGTTTCATCAGGATTCCGTGATCAAGTCGTCAAAGCATATTGTGCGATTTCTTGTAACCATCTCAGATAAAGCCACAGGTGGTACTTAACATTTTGAGCAGGTGTCACACTGAGGCTGGGATGTCACGGTTGCACACACATTCCAAACCTTTCTGAAGAGGTTGCAAAATGTGTGCCTGTATAGAGCATAGCTACTTAGGATGCGGCTTGGCTGCTCTAAATAGCATTCTACGATTTATCGGCTACTTCTCTTCATGTAGAAAGCTTGGGACTTTCAGGATGTTGAAGTAGAATATCGCCTAAGCAAATTCACTCACTCATCCACCGATACATCCCCCTCAGCGAGTTAAGCACCTGCTCCAAAGACCTGACTCGAACATGCATGTCACTCATACCTTGACAGTACATGCTCTGTGAGCGATGAAAGCTTGTATTAGTCCACCCTGCTGATTCTGTTCTCCATGGGAATGGAAGGTTGCACTTGTTACCTTTTGTGAGAGTGGGAAGCTTGCTTTGCTACTACCAAACACTAACAAATCTGTGAGGAAGTCAAACTTGCACTCCTGCTGCCTGATTTTTGTGTGTCCTGTGATGGGGAAAGTGTGCATTGCTACTTCCCCACCTATATTTGTCCTCTGAAGGAAATACACATGCACTATTTCTGCTCACAGTGTACCTGTTCTACAAAGAGGGTTGCACCCACTGATGAACAAAAGGTGTTTCCACTGCTCATGAAGAGAAAAAGATACATAGGACGCACTTGCATAGCAAGACCTGTGAACAGGGCCTTTCAACAGTATTTGTTGTGAACGGCCTGCAGTCCTGAAAAAGAGCTTGTCCCCAAAGAGGCAATATTCAAGAGCCAAACCATGTGGATTGAAAGAAAAGCAGGGTCCTTTGCTCTGTTTTTAACACTGTGCAGGGAGACACAAGTAAAAACATTTTTAGCCCTCCCCCACACAATTTTAATAAAGGTCTGAGTTTAACAAAGTGAGAACATAAAGGTTGACAAAAGGGATAAAACCTTTCCAAAACTAGGGAATCCATAGCTTTGAGACTATACAACTAGTGAACAGTAGTACTTTTAAATGTTTACAGTGCTAGTTGTGGAACCCACTTAAAATCATTCCAAGCTAGAAACATCTGTTTCATCATCCTGAGTACATGAATATGTGGTAATTCTGTTAGAGGTGGCTGGTAAATTGATTGCGTGGCTCGATAAGAAAGAACGGGCGAGTCGTGTGGTTCCCGTGATTGAGAAATCCCGTGATTGAGAAACCTGATGGAGTGTGTGTGACAGATCCGACTGAGATTGTTGAGTGTTTTGTATACTACTTTCGAACGGTGTACTCTCCGGTCTCTGATAGAGCAGAGTAAGACTCTCATCTGTTGTTACGCGATATTGCACTGCTGCGCCTATCGGAGGCTGACAGACTTAATGGATGCTCCACTTTCGGCGGACGAGATTGCTATCGCCATTCGTTCCGTTCGCTCTGGCAAGGTTATGGGTCCCAATGGTCTGCCGATTGAACTACACAAATTGCGTCCTGATAAAGTTGCACTGTATCTTCGAGATATGTTTCTGGAGTCGCGGGAACTTGGTTCCCTCCCTCGCGATCAGCGTCTAGCTACGATCGTGGTTCTTCATAAGGAGGGGAAGCCGCGGGATCGCTGTGCTTAATACAGGCCTATTTCGCTGTTAAATGCCGAACCTAAAATTCTAGCTAAATTGTTAGCTAACCGGCTGATCACGGTGATTAGTGACCTGATCCACCCGGATCAATCTGGTTTTATCCCGCATCGTAACACCGCACTTAACCTGCGGCACTTACATGGTGTCCTCGCGAGGGCGGCTTCCCTTCATGAGCCGGCCATTTTGGCTTCCTTAGACGCCACAATGGCCTTTGACACTATAGAATGGCCGTATCTCTGGGCCGCCCTCTCGAAATTTGGTTTTGGTTCTGGGTTCATCGGGTGGGTGAAACTTCTGTATGAGAAACCGCTGGCTCAGGTGGTCGTAAACGGCCGAGTATCGGACTCTTTTACCCTTGGGAGGGGTACGCGGCAGGGCTGCCCGTTGTCCCCCCTACTTTTTGCACTTGCTCTGGAGCCACTGGCTGCCTGGCTGCGATGGGAGCCTTCGATAAAGGGTATCCAATGGACTACGGATTTTGAGGATCGAGTATCACTGTATGCAGACGATATTTTGTTGTACCTCACCTCCCCCCGAAAATCGCTTAACGTTCTGTTTGACGTGCTCACTTCATTCGGAAAGAACTCAGGTTTAGTCATTAATTGGACTAAATCCTGTGTCTATGTGCTGTCGGGTGGTCTCCCCCCTCTGCCTCGTAGATTTCCCATCCAGGTCTCGCAGACGGGATTCAAATATTTGGGGATTTTCATATCTTTGGACCCCGCCGTCCGCTATGAAAGCAATCTGCTTCCCCCCTCCAGAGGCTGAAACTCGACGTCACTCGCTGGCGTAGACTGCCATTGTCACCGCTCGGGCGCGCAGCGCTTTTTAAAATGATGTCCCTGCCACGATTTTTGTACGCGCTCCAGAATTCGTTCGACATTATTCCGGCGGGCTATTTTCGAGAGGTGGAGAGCTTACAGAGGCGGCTAGTTTGGGACGGACGTGCGCGTATTGCCCTTGCTAAGCTAACGCTCCCCTGGTACGACGGAGGTATGGCGCTTCCGGATATCAGGCGGTATTATTGGGCCTCTCAATTGAGTGCGATTAACCATGCAACGTAAGCACCTAGCCCAAACCCGGCATTCGAGATGGACAATCACCTGTTACCGGGTGGGAACTATAATAGGGCACTCTATTCTAACGTAGCAGGGAGGAAATTAACTGGACCTACCAAGATTGCTGTACGAGTCTGGCGTGATGCGAATGCGGCTTTGGGTTGGAGAGATCGACTGAATCGTGCAACTCCTTTGTATGCGTCTGAAAGATTAGGATGCCTCTGGAAAACGAAAGGTTTTGAGAAATGGGACATAATTGGTATTAGCAGGGTGGGCGACCTCTGGGCCAAGGGCAAAATTAAGACTTTTGAGACATTACAGACTGAATACGAGTTGAGCGACAGGGAGTTTGTTTTATACGCACAGGTTCGCCACGCTTTGACCTCGGTTTTCACTGTCGGCGTCGATATCCCGGAGTCCTCCCCGCTCGAAGATCGTGTGCTAGATGGTCATGTGCCCGATAGCACGATCTCCTTAATATACAAGAAGTTGATCAACAATCGGGCGGATCTCCTTGTACGTCTTAGGGAGGTCTGGACTGGAGATGGGTTGGAAGTGGACGATGAAAATTGGCAGTCCGCGTTATCCTCACCTAAGGAGGTGGCTATTCCTGCCAGTCTCCGCCTTGTTCAACTTAAAATTCTCCATTGTGTGTATGTCACTGGCCCTCGTTTGGTTTGTATGGGTTATTCCACTGATGGGTTATGCAAACATGGCTGCGGAATGGTTGGAACCTTCCTTCATATAATTTGGGAGTGCCCGGAGGTGGCTGCATTCTGGAACCGTGTACATGCAGTGATGGAGAGGGTCACCGGAGTTGCATTGCTGCCTGGAGCCAGGCGATGTCTGTTGAATGTGTGGGAACCAAATGATTATAATGTTGCTCAGACACGGTGGGCGACCCTTGGAAACATGATTGCCAAGAGAGACATTGCACAGTTTTGGGGTTCCCAGCGGCCGCCCACTGTATCGGTAGGGAAGGAAAATATGGATTGGTGCATGTTTAGAGAAAAGACTGTATATGTGGCTAGGGATAGACATAGGACATGGACTAAAGTCTGGAACCAGTGGAATGCCTACCGTGGAAATATATGCACGCCCCCTTTCGTTGAGAGCCTAGATGTCTCCCTTTCCCCCTGATCTGACATTCCATGTATCTTTCACTTTATGTTACTATTTACTGGCTTCCCCGCTGGACCCCCCCCCCCCCCCAGACTCCTTGTACTAGTTACATGTTGAATAACATTGCACTCAGAGGTCCTTCCCGTATGAACACAAGTTTGTGTATAGTGTACTATTGCATTGAGTACTGTTCTTTCTTTTTCTTTTATTTAAAAAAAAAAAAAAAAAAAAAAAACATAAATATGACATGATCCTGCGTTTGATGCAATTCTGAATCGCTGCCAGGCCTCAGGGATGTCGGCTGAAGAGCTGTGACACATAGTGATATACTTGTTTCTATTTCTAATTAGCGGCCGGCCCCTGTGGTTGTAGGCCCTTGCTTGTAAAATTATCAGAATGCACAATAAAGGTTTTCAAATAAATAAATAAATAAATTCTGTTAGAGGTTTGGCTTCTACTTCCAGGTGTAAGGAGTTTGTGGTGTGCTTATGTAGGTTTGTGGAGAGTCTACAACAGTGCTTGAACTCCTCTCACTCCGTTTTTAGTGTCGAAGCCACCTGTGTTGTATTTGTCCTGTATGATGTTCTCCCAGACACTGCCACATGCCCTTTATCTATTCTTTGCATTTGGGAATGCTGCACTGCTACTGTCCATGCTGTACCTTTGTTGTGAAGCCTGGAATAAACTTTCACTAATACAAAACAATTAGAATTTTTAATGCATGACATGAATGAAAGAGTGAACCCTCGCACAATATGTGATCAGTGCTCACTTTTGGTTTTATGTATGAAACAAGCAGATTCTGAAATGGACTAGAGGACTAACATTTTAAAACAGAACTGATAACTGGCGCCAGGTCATGTATAACATCTTCCACCAGTTCTGGCATCTTAGCCAACATCACTTTGTATTCAGGCGGTTAGACCTCATAAAGTTTTAAGATACAAATACAAGCCTCAAAATGCAATATGCTGTGAGCTGAAAAGCAAGGAAGGGCGTTTAAGTCGTAGTGCACTTTTTATTTTTTTTATTTTTATTTAATTTGTATGGCGCGTTATAACCACAGGGGTCTCTAAGCGCAGTCTGACCAGATTTACGTGATAGATGTTATATTCACTTGAAACCAGCTGTACACCTAAGGTCTGCTCCATGCTTGTTTGAATAGTGCGGTTTTTAATTTTTTTCTGAAGGAAAGTAAATTACTCTCCTTCTTGAGCTCTGGATCCAATTTGTTCCATAGAGCTGGGATTGTGTTGGAGAAAGCACGGCCCCCCACTGTGGTCAATTTAAAGCGGGGCTGAGACAGAAGAGTGGCGTCCGATGAACGCAAAGACCTACCCGGTATGTAAGGGGATAGTCGGGATTTTAGGTATTTTTGTGCTTTGCCATACAAAGCCTTGTGAGCAATGCACATCCCTTTAAAGACAATTCTCTGGCGAACTGGTAGCCAGTGTAACTCCTGCATCAGGGGAGAGGCATGGGCATTTCTGGGTTTTTTAAATATCAACCTAGCTGCATCGTTCATGACTCCCTGTAGTTTGTCCAGCAGCCGCTGTGGCAAACCTAAATAAAGGGAGTTCCCGTAGTCCAGCCTAGCCAGAATTGTGGCTGAGACCACGTGTCTCAAGGTAGAGAATGAGAGTAGGGCAGCGATCTTCCTAAGTTGTCTTAACAAGCCTATACTGGAGCCTACTACGGTGGTAGCTTGTTTTTCCATGGATAATTTATTATCCACATATAGGCCTAGGCTTTTAACTGCAACTGCCGACTTGAAGGAGTAGTGAAATGAAAAATGCAAAATACATTGTTTCCAGAACAATGCAAGCAGCAGAGACAACATGAGAGGAAAATCATTGTTCTGGCACTCCTCTTCCCAAGCGTCTACCTGTGGCCCGGCAATGAAATTGTGCTGTATTAAAGGATTGTTATGGTGGGTCTTCTTCAGGACTAGAGAGTGGAGTAGAGCAGACGGCCGATTCCTTAAATTAATCGATGACGACGGATGTGTCAATATTCTGGTGGACATGGGAGTCGTACCAGTTGGCCTGGATTGTTTTATTCCTACTAAATGTGCGGGACAGTTGATGAGGCTACTGGTGGCACCGAGGACCAGGCGTTCCCATGGGTGAGGTAGCAGCATAATCAGTTTAAATGGCAATATCTAAAAATCACGGGTAAATCAAGAGCGCGTTATATCGCTTAGAGGCGCAGGGCGCAAGACAGCCGAGTGTCAAATGCTACAGCATCGGATATTTGGCTGTCCTGCGCACGGCATTTAAAAGCAATTAACCGCGCTCACGATTTGTGCACGATTTATTGGAAACTACCCATAAGTTAATTCCCAAACAAAGATCTCAAGAAACAGCATTTGACACTTGGCTGCCTTGCGCCTCTAAGCGATTGAACGCGCTCTCGATTTACCCGTGAAGGCAGTATGGCTAGTGCTTCTCCCTTTCAGGCCATACTGCTAGTGGGACTCATTTTCAGGTATTGCATTTCCATAAAAGGTGTCCAATTCAGGAGGTTCCTAACATGTGGGCACACAGCATTCAACAGCTGAGCCCTCTTAACCTACCATCATGAGTGTTCGGTTAAACTTGGCATGAACATGCAGATTTACATGAATGAGTTCCAGATTGAAATTACAGTGAGATTGCAGTTTTGGAATAGTGACTGGAGATATTTTATTCCGTACTATCACTTTCTGTCCGACGTCCCCCTAATGTAGAAAACAGTGCAGAGAGTTTTGAACTTTGTTCTCTGTGGAACCGGAAAATGCGTTAATTGAGGGCTGCTGGGATGCAAGACAAGTCCTTTAGTTTGAAACACAGTTTAGCGGTTTGGTTTTACAGTCTCCTGAGTCTCGGTCTCTTTGTTCAGGGCAGACAACAAATCCAGTCTTCAGTCTCAAGAGCACCAACGCTTTTGTCAGTTCATTGCAGTGAGGCATTTATAAATGTAGGAGAAAAATTCTGAGAAGAATACAATGACAACTGTAGCCTTTTGGATGTTGCCATGATATGATGGCCAAACTATAGATCTGAACCGACCCATAGTCCAAGATTTTCTACTGCATACACCTAGTCCTATTGGCCAGACGAAGGGAGGGTTTGCATTGTTGCATTTAGATATTTAGGACTAAAATCCGTCATCCATGCAACAATAAACATGTTTCACATAGGTAGAGGTGTTTTTGCACTTGAATGCGACCACCCATATGAATAAGAGGAAGATTACGCACAGCATGCATCTATATCTACAGGTGACATTCTGAGATCAAGTGTACAAAAGGCCCCAGGTATAGGTTGAATAAAAAGGAAGACATTCAATTAATCAAAATACTGGATATACAAATTAAAAAGCAAGGGGGGAAGAGATGAACACTGAGGAACTACAAAGTTAATCGTCTGAGGGGCTGATGTGGATGGTTCAAGTCAGACAAACTTGGATATGGATATAAGATCTCACTCTAAGAAAGGAGTTGAAGGTTGTAGCAGAAAATATAAACATCGTCTTGACGCTAACACAACATGATCAACCGCGAAGAATGCCACCGGCATGGATGAATCCGCCCACATCACCAGCAAGTCATCCCAAAAATAACCAGAGCAGTCTCCAAATTGCATCCGGGGCAGAGTGCGGACTGATGGCAATACAACAAGATTCCAACTGACTTGGAATGACTGAAACCCATATTTTTCTGAAAACGTTCTTTACACTGGGAACCGGCAATAAGACAAATACTCTCTAGTATCACATGGCTCACTAAAGGTTTTTCAGGTATGGCTTTGCCTTCACTCTTTTAAATTTTGTAGTACCAACTGTTATCAAACTTGAGCTCAAGAAGCTGTTGATTAGCTATGTGATCATAGGGGCAAGCACGACTGTGAGAAATTGGGTTAAGGGACGTGTGAGCCCCTTCTCATGCAAGAGTCAAAATCCTAGTCCGCGTGAACCACAAACAAGTCACTAGATTAACCTCTGATTAATCCTCTGGTAGTTTGGCTCAAAAGCAGTCAGGCTTAGCCTTGAGGGAATGCGGCACTGCTTATTGCTAAGAGGCGAGTGGCGATGGTGTGGAACAGCAATACGAGTCCTACAGTTGCATTGTGGCTCAAAGATTTGATATATTGTAGAGAGAATTTAGTGCTATATGCGGAGGAGTTGCAGGTGACCTCCCGCCCAAATGATATCTGGGAACGTCTGTTGACCTATCTACATTCAAATGATCTGCATGATGGATATGAAGTTGCGGCTGAATAATTATTGTCAATACCAATGATTGGGATAAACAATGTTTACCACTGTACTGTTGAAGCTGGAATCTACCCTCTGTGTATACACCTTATGACCACATTTTTTATTAGATAGTAATTTTTTTCTCTTTTTTTTTCTTCTCCTCCTATAATGGCATTATTCTTGCTCTGCTGTTTCTGTATATTGTATGATGCTCTTTGGAAAATGACGAATAAAACTTGCATAAAAAAAATAACTTAGAGGCAATGTTTAAAGTATTTATGCAGCACACAAACAGTAATAAAGTGAAAACACAACACAAGAAAAATCCCACACTAATTTAGAAAACTAGAGTGAACTTTAATACATTATTTGACACCAAAATAAAAAAAATCCAATCAGTAGAACTGGAAAAATGCAATCTTAAAGATTTGAGTTAAGTATAGCGCTTAAAAGCACACAGTGCCTCTCGCAGTTATCTGGTTGTGTGAGACTGGGTGAAAGTCACAAGTTCAGGACGAGTGCAATGGAGCACAGGCTGAAAAATTACATTCTAAAGTCTAGCACAAAGAGTTCTGTTCAAAGTGGAGGAGGCCGTGAGGAGCAGCGAGAGCGTCGCAGATGTTTTTTGTTGTAGTGCAAAGAGCAGGCCGAGTGTCACTGACGGTCATCTCTGAAGCATGAAGATTCTGCCTGGGATCGAGGATGGTGGGTGCTGGAGATTCGTATTAGTGGTCACCGCAGGCTGTTGATGCTGTTGTGTGAAGTGCAGTCGTTGGTGGTCGCTGTATTGCGAAGAGTCTGGTTCACTGAGCTTCACGTTGGCGGTCAGGGCAGGAGGCACGTTCTTGCCCTGAATTGGCCCGTTCATGGTTGTGAAGAGCCCACAATGCAGGATTTCTTATTTTCTTCAAAGTGGAGCTCCACTGGCATCGTTGGTGTGTTTTCCCTATCTTTTATGCTTCTGACCTCCTGTTTTTAACTATGTGCTGCATTTTATTTGCTGTTTTTTGAACTCTGAGCACTTTTCCACTGCTGATCAGTGCTGAAGTGTAAGTGCTCTGCCAATTTCATTTTTTCACTATTGCAAGGACTATCCCTCCCACAGGTTATCATTAGAGCTGCCTTGTAACCACATACAAGTGTAACTTACAATTGGGAAGAGATAGAGATTTGGAGTTTGGGGTAATTGAACTCACAATTTAAAAATACATCTTTTAGTGAAGTTGGTTTTTAAATTGTATGTTTGAAAATGCCACTTTTAGAAAGTGGGTATTTTCTTGCTTTGCCATTCTGCACCACTGCCTGCCTGCGGAATCAACATTTGAAGGAAGGTGACAGTAGGGCTGTTTGTACATTCACTCTAGACAGCCACACAAAGGGAGCTGAGGGGTACCCTGCATATCCTGATGGCCCATCTCCAGGTAGCTGGGTCTTCCAGAGCTGGAGTGGTTGGAGGTGTTGTCACGGACACCTGAATAGGACGGTCCCTGTCCTCACACAAAGCTGTCTCCACCCTCCTGGAGTTTGTCTGGTGCCAGGTCAGAGAAAGGCAGTGTCTTGTACACCATAACTTTCGAACTCTTCTGGACTAAGAGGACATCCTGCCAAGAGGAAGAGCTGGAGAAGCTGTCAGGAGGTACTACCCCTTTGCTGTGTTGACTTGCTGCTTCAGTCTTGGGCAGTGAAAGGACTGGATTTTGCTTTCTGCATCCAGCTTCCCAAGGTTCGCCAAGGGCTTGTGTGTGCTTGCCTCCTATTAAGAAGTTTCAGGTTCATCAGACTTCACTTGCAACCCCTGAACTCCTCTGCTGGGAGTTCTGACCTGCCAAGTAGTGCCACTTCTAGTTCTGGGCCCTTGGAGGTGATCTGCTGCAAATACACCAAGAAAATCCCATCATCGACTCGCAGCATCCGTTTTTCCAAATGCAGCACCAGCATGGGGCTGAAAAACCAACGCATCCTCACGCAGCGACCAAAGAATCGACGCAGCACCTGCCATGCGGCAGAAAGATTGCCGCAACCAGAGTCTTGAGCACCAGGACACCTACATCTGTGGCTCACGCTATGACTCAGGCCCTGCTGTGTGGCTGAAGAAGTCATTCACTTGCTTTGTGGCTGGGAAATCGATGCAGTGTCTGTTCTGCCGCATCGACCCAGCACGTCTGGAATTTTGATGCATCGTCCTGTGTGCCAAGTTCTTAAATCAACATGGCCCAGCAGTAAGGAATGGAGGCCATATGTCAAGAGATTGACGTAGCATCTCCCCTGACAGTATGTAATCGACACATCACCTCCCCTGACAGTAAAGAATTGACAGATCACCTACCCAGTGCTGCTGTAAGGAATCAATGCATCACCTCCCCTGGCAAAAAGGAATTGATGCATCAACTCCCCTTGGAGTAAGGAATCGACGGATCGCATTGCTTTTCCGGCGCCTCATCTCCCCTACGCATGTTTTAGTTTGATTTTGACGCATCCCAGGTACTTTTGATAAAAGTGACACAGCAACAGTTTCCTACGGCATTAACTATTTTGAACCTTTTAAAATGATATCTTTGCTTATCTATGTTGGATTTGTGGAATTTTGGTCTAGTTTTAGTCAGATAAATATTGGTTGTTTTTAGGTTTCGCC
This sequence comes from Lissotriton vulgaris, assembly GCF_964263255.1. Lineage (NCBI taxonomy): Eukaryota > Metazoa > Chordata > Amphibia > Caudata > Salamandridae > Lissotriton > Lissotriton vulgaris. Next base: position 1,933,947,449 of record NC_141689.1, on the reverse strand, counting down.
TAGCGAACGCAGTGCATGCTCTGCTTATCCTTGGCGAGCCTATTGTTGTCGGTTTTGTTAGCGAAGGGAGACAAACCATGTGCTCACACGGAAAGGCGATGTGCAAGTGCATGGCGTCTCCTCTTTGGCTTTCAGTTTCACTGCTGCCACTTACTCCTCTTTGCTGTGCCTTCACGTGCCCAGGCAAGAGATGCGCACATGTTTGCTCTGCGTGCACTGCGCTTTGGGGCACTTTCACCAGTTTGCTTGTTCATCATAATAGATGGCCACAAAGTTCAGACATGGACTGGGAGGGTTAGGTTAATGGAGGGAGCATGTGTTATGCACCCCATTAACCTTACAGAGTGCATGTGCATTGGGAACTGTGCACGTTTCCAAAGAGATGAACCAGGAAGGACCATAGAACAAATCAGGTTTCTGTCCTCGGACGGGGAGTGCCCCCTTAAAGGGACTGTGTGAAGGAGGTTCTCGGGGTGCATAATGCCAACAGATGCTCCTGGATATATCTGCCAGCTGGCTGCACCCCCGAAAGATACAGGGGTGCAGTGCTCTGTGCATGTCCCCGCCCCCAACCTACCCTCTGTGCAGGTCCCCGGGCACCGCTGTCACCGCTCCGCTGTCCAAGTGTGGGTTTCCTACTCCCGGTCCCTGCTCCCTCTGATGCGCTCTGCCGTCCAGCGCCGTCACCTCACAGCCACAGCTGCCGAGCTCCAGGTACCCGCTCGGGATGGGGGGCTGCCCTGAGGCTAAGGGCAGGGGGCATGGCTTCGGCTCACAGCGCACATGTGTGCGCCGCCTAAGCATCTTGGGAACTGTAGTCCGTGTTCGTAAGTATTACATTGTAGCCTTTGTATAGCTCTTACTTTACTACTTATGTACGGGGCACCAGAGTGCCTACCCGCATGGATAGCAAGCTACACCGTACCCAGAAGATCAAACAAAAGCATTTGTATTACAGGATGAGGTTGGAATTTACAGTATTCACGCATATCTTCTTCCTTCACAAAAGAATGAGTTCATTGGTGCGAATCACTCCACAGTACATACTTGTGTGAACATAGCAGATTGATGCTGGTTTATCCAAATCGTTGTTTAACAAGAAATTAAAACAAGCATTTACAATGCAATAGGGCTTGCATTCACGCCAGTTTGAGATATTGGCATTGTAAATGACAATGCCTTTAATTTTGTTTTGGTTTTTGAAAACATAAATAAAACGCGGTGTCATTTACAATGCCGATAGCTTAAACTTGCGTAAATGCGAGACCTATTGCATTGCAAATGCTTTTTCTAAACTGGTGTGGTGTCCTTTTGTAGTGTTTTCACTGTCTTACTGTGAGTGTGTATGCACAATGCTTTACATATTGCATCTGAGATAAGCCTGGCTGCTCGTGCCAAGCTACCAAGGGAGTGAGCAGGATTTATCATGGGTGTGCTACTCCCTTACCTGGACTAGAATAAGGGTACCTACTTGGACAGGCTGCAAGCCACTGCCAACTAGAGATCCCATTTCTACCAAGAGCCTACCCTAGTGGTGAATAAAAATTAAGGGTTAGGCATGGCAAAAGGTTTATTTTTGGCACGTCCCATTGGCAGCTTAAAGACTGCACACATAGCGGCAATGGCAAGCAGGATGCATGTTCTAAAGGGTTAATTAAGTGGGTGTCCCAATATGTGCCACAGGTGCACTAGTAACATTTAATCTACAGGACATGGGTACTTGGTGTACCACTTTACTAGGGACTTGCAAGTAAATTAAATATGCCAATTGGGTGTAATCCAATGTTACCATGTTTAGAAGTAAGAGCAGAAGCAGGTTAGCACTGGTTAGCAGAGTGTACAGAGTCCTAAATCCAACAAAACATATTCTGAAAACAGGAGGGTTGAAGGTAAAAAAAAATGAGAGGGACCCTGCAGAGAGGGCCAGGTCTAATGACCACAGCAAGCACAACTCATACAGGGGCTCTTCCAGCTATCCCGTAGACTTCAACTGGCTGAAACTGAGCCAATAGAAGGCTTCTGAAAGTGGAAGACTGAAAGAGAGCATTAATAACTGCAGTTTGACATTTATTAGTGGATTGGATTGTAAAGTTAGTGTAATATGAATGCAAATAAAAACGTTATTTACCTTTCGTAATGCTCTTTCTGGTATATACTCTATCTAATCACAGATTAATCGCTTTGTAAATATACCCCTGCCACCGCACTGGATTCAGAAACTCCAAAGCAGTACTCCTGCACGCTAGTAGGTGGAGTTGTGCAGCTAGGTTGTTGTGCTCTGGCAGTGACACGCGGGCCACATATAAGCTCTACCCAGGCGCACAGACGTCAGTTGCTTTTGAAGGCTTGTCCGCTCCCTCAGACACAAAGCCCATCAGCAAATTGGTTTAACCAGCGTGCAGAACGCTAGTTTTGGACCTTTTTAGGCGGAAAAGAGTCCATTGCACAAAATGTGGAGGTGGAAGGACGGTAAGGAATCTCCAATTAAATCCAGTATGCACCAGAAAGAGCATTACTGAAGGTAAGCAACTTGTTCTTCTGATAGCTAACTTCTAACTGCAGATTCCTCACCTTGTGAGTAGATACCAAACCGGAACCTCATCAGGTGGTGTGTGTGTGGAATGACTCAGGCCAAAAAAGGGCAAAATGCTCATCCCCCACAGACCTGTGCACCAATGCCCACGTAGCAGCCAGACAGATATCCACAGACAGGACCCCCCATGCCAACACAATAGCAGCAGCCTTAGCTCAAGTGGAATAAGGCAGTAATCCTTAAGGATGTGCTTTTATTGCCAAAGCATTATAGATTTTAATGCAAAGTACTATCCATCTAGGGAGGTTCTTTTCTGCACTGCCTTGCCCTTCTTTGCCCCCAAGAAACCGACAAAAAACTGTCCATCCACCCAGTGGTGTCAGGTACATTTAATATAAAAACTGGGGCTCTATCTTTCAATGGATGCGGCGAAACAAAACACTGGAAGGACAATAGCCAGTCTGACAGGACAAGCTGTTACCACCATAGCCAGGAATGCTATTCGTGTCCATGAAACGAGTTTGTCAGGAACAAATAAGATGAAGGCGGAGGTAATGCAAGTGCCTGAAGCTCACTTACATGTCGAGCCAATAATATGGCAATTTAAACTACCGTTTTTAATGTTAACAAGTGCAGGGGACAACTATGCATTGGCTCAAAAGGGGTAAACATGCGGAAGGTAACAACTAGATTTAAATCCCACTGTGGGATCACAAAGGACGAATCTTTGAGAAACCTAAAAAAAAAGGTGATTTAAACAAGAGATCAACTTCAGATACTTTTAGAACACTGGCAGACACTAACATACTATTCAACTTTAATTATTTTCTGAAGCAACAATAGGAATTCTTTTGTCAATGCATCATTTATATTATTGTATGTGTGTTATGGGCATGTAGACATCTGTGTTGTTTATTAATATATGAGTCATAAGAACAGGGGTTTACATAGCATAAACAAATGTTTTATTACTTTACAGTTTTACCTAAGTTACTGGTAAAGAATTAACTAATTCCAGAAGGTGCAGCGTGTGATCGAAGCCAGAGTTAGTTATCTATGAGGAAGTAGACAAAGCATTATTTTGGTCACTTGTATCTTGCCTATTTCAGATTCAGGACAAGTCCGCTTTATATTGAGAAGCAGGGAGGAGGCTACAGAGATATTTAAAACATAGAACCTGTCAATGTTGAAATTAGGTGCCAGAGGTTACTGACCAAAAAGTAAATACTTCTTTGTTTATTGATAACCACTTCAATCCACAACTGTCTGTGCCCAGCAGATTGATGAGGTAGAGAGTGATTTCCAGTGTCAGTTTTCTCCTTTATCCTATTTCAATCTCCCCACTTCTACTATTGGTCTCACATATCACAGTGTGTGTGGCCAGTAGTAGTTGTGGTGAGGAGTAGAAGAGTACATCTCCCTTTTCATTTCCGGTACTTGATCCGCTAGTCCTAGTAATTTTTCTCGGCAAGAACGTAGCCTTCACTCTATAGACTGGAGCATGGTACCAGAAATCCATCTAAACAAGTATGGACTGCGGCTATTTTGCAGTAATATGTAAAACTGGCATCTGAAACCAGGTAAGCAGACACAGTAGAGAAGCAACAATGGCAAGATGTACAGAGGAAAGACACCAAAAATATAAAGGTCATTTCTGCTATTTGTTTTTCCTTACTAGATTGAAAGAACATAAATCAGAGTAATCCAAGAAGGCATACATGTAAAGCACTACCCTACCTAAGGGAACAGTGTGTTGACAATTCAAGAACACTCTTTGGGATAACATGGGGCAGAAGGGCACAATCTTGAAGTGCAAGTACTTCTGATGCAAGAGAATGCTCAAGTTTGTGTTCAAGATATGTCTCTATGTTACAGTAGCAGAATTATTCTTTCCAAAGTCACTTGATGTATGTGTTAAGTTCCTAAGTGTCTGACAGGTCTCTAGTCTCCTTGTTCCGTCAGCATGACTAAGTCTTTAATAGTAGTAGCAGGTAAGTAGCCCTTGGTTGCACTTATGTGCGGGCCCTCTTTACTGCCCATTTTCTCAAATGGTTGCAAAACGTCTCCCAGAGATATTCACAGACTCTTAGTCTTTGCTCTAATGGGGGAGGTCTCTTTATAAACAACTCAAAGAATGTGTAGCACCAACTTGTCAAAGTTATTTCCTGATAGAATTAATCAAGCTATCCTCCTTATCATGGTGCTGAAGGTTCGAAGAAGGCAAGTCTCTTGACAATTCTGCGTAGTCATCGGGGCCCTATTTTGTACAAGTGTCACTTAGTGGTTTACTGTCTCACTGATGAACCACACCTCTCCATTAACCTGCTTTTGGAAGAGACTGAAAGGCATCAAAACCCTAATTTAGATTTAGGCCCTAATTATCCTGTTCACTATTCGTTTTTACCTGTCACTTGCCCACAAACTGTAAAATATTATCATGTAAAGAAAGAAAACCAGTATAACGAGGTTTAAATGTGTAGTTTAAAAGTGCATGTTTAAGTTGCACATTTTATCTGGTACGAATATACAGCCCGCTTTAAAAAAAGGTCTAAATGCTGTCTGACTTAAGCTTTTTTTTCTTGCCATTGTATGTTTGCTGTGGAACTTCCTACCTTGAATATGTAACAGGAAATTCGGAGCAGCAGAGAATGTTCCAATTGTAGTCTGTAAGTGTAGAGTGACTTCTAGAACTCACGAACACAGGGAAAGGTTGCACTTTAAGGAAATGCATGCAATCTGTGTGGGACATAAGGAAAAAGCAGGCAGCTTTTTGTACTTGTTAACATTGTATTGAAGTTATGGATGTATGCCAAATTTTGTATTACAAGACTAGACTCGCAGGGTGTGTAATTTGAGACTGACTTGTACTTCTCTCATAGTACAGTCGCGCTCCCAGCTGTTTTAGTCTGAGCATATGCAATACACCTGTTTGTACTCCTTCTGTTGGAGATGTGGTGATTAAATGATTATAGCTGCTTAAAGGATTTTATCCCTGACATCATGGCAGAGCCAGCCAATAGATCCCCTTTGCGCCAGCCTGCCGCTGGGGAGGTTCCCCTTCGGACAACTAATTTAGTCATACACAATTTGAGGAGGATGACAGACGCCCGTTGAGACGAAAGATCTGTTTATTGGACGACAGGGGTACCGGTCTGAGGTACGTCTGCAGAGGCCAGAAAAGGTAGGAAAAAAGGGCGATAGTTGAATCCTCGTGTATTGATCCACAACTGTTACAAACGGAGATGTGTATTTAGTTAATTCTGGCAGACCTTTGTTTTGGAATTGTCTGAGAGGGAGAGAGAGAGAGCAGTAAATGTGTTTTGTTTATCCTGGCAGACCTTGGTTTAGGAATTGTCAGAGAAATAGTTGTTTATTTAGTTAAACTTGGCAGTATGTTTTTCTTTCCCTAGTGGAATTATTAGAGAAATAGCAATTATATAAGAAGTTTATCCTGACAGTTTGAATTAGGAAAACGTCAGAGAAAGAGAGAAAAAGTTGACATTTTCTTATAGATATGTTATGCAAGTTGTTTCTTTCTTTCTAGGATACCAGGTAGATTTATTCAGTTTAATCTAGATCCATCTGATTTGAGTGTAGGTGTGTCATGTGAAAGTCTTGTAAGTATCCCACAACTTGCTTATTTAGGGATAACTGAAGATGAGGCTAAACAAAATGGAGTAGTCTGTGTTATAGTCCACAAGTTATTTCCCCACGACAGGAATAGTAAAAGTTTCTGATAGATTAAAAGAAAAATTGTGAGGTCATGCCTTTCTTTAAGAAATCTTCCCCGGGGAGGCATGGACAGAAAGGGACTCGTTTAGGCCATATGATTTCCACATTTCCAGGAGACTCTGATAGAATAAAAATACATTGTCCCCTGCCAGTTGTATAAACTGAGAAAGCATGTCGCACCCCCACCCTCGACTTCACTTGATACTATTGTGGTAAATAAAGACAAAAAAAAAACTTTAAAAAAAAAAAGACATTGTCAGGAATAGGCACAAGGTACAAAGACTTCCCTGGTTCCATGGCCACCAGATGGCTCTTTTGGTAATTCAATGATCCTTAATTTCCGCCAGGGTATGTATCCATCATAGTCAGTGGAAGATAAGGAATCCACTACCTCAACAGGCTCAGTGGACACTGATGTTCCAGATGTAGGCTACAAAGATCAGACATTAATACCCCTGATTGTCATGAACAAAGTGACACCAAATGTTGATTACTTATGAAAAATGGGGGAGGTGGATCTTGCTCAAACAATAAAAAAAGATTCTCTTGAACCTGTAAAAGCATACGAGGTAACAGTGTCCTTAACAGGAGACATTGGACTAAACTTTTAGGACATGACAATAATGGAAAATCGCTTGAACAAAAGTCAAAAGACATATTAGAATGGGCTAGCATGGTCTTAATTACGGCCTTTCGTATCTGGGCTGCTGTATGGAAAAAATTTGGGGTAGGTAGGTTTAGTAGGTATACCCTTTTGGTTGGAAATGATCAGCTTCCTATGGCCCTACAAGATGAGTGCTTGGCAAGGTGGGGAAGGGGTGGCTTTTATAGGATCGGAGATCTCTTGGCTGGGGAATACATAGCTCCCTTTGACATAATTCAGGAAATATTTAGTATAGGCCCCCTGGGATTTTTTTCTTTTTTTACAGTTAAGGGACTTACTTTTTTAAAAAGCTGGCAGTGGTGCAGGCTTTGGGCAGGTGGCGTTAATTTAATTATTCATTCGTAGCTCGGGTTCCTCAATCTCACAACTTTATAGTTGCCTGATGCAAGGGCTGGCAGACGATCTAGATGAGCACAGGCTAAGATGGCAGGATAAACTGGGGTTTTTGGATTCTTGTCTTCTGAAATCAGTCGAATTGGGGAACTCCGCGCTGTGATCTGCTAATTTGCAGTCACAACATTTCAAGACCCTGTTTGACCTTTATATCACGCCTGCGAACATTGTCAACTGAGGAGGAGAGGAGGGAATTCACTGTTTTGGTGTTAGGCACATGGTGCAGATATAATACACATTTTCTCCACTTGTCCTTGCTGTGAGCCACTGGGTCGTGAAATATCTGCTTTTTTGCAGCTTGTTTTAAAAGAGGATGTTCCTTTGTCACCTCAACTTATGCTATTACGGGTGAATGAATTAATAGGGGGAAAAAAGGGAAAAGAGCTCATTTTCATCGCAATGTCAGTTTATAGACTTTGTGTTGCCTCAGCCTGGTTAGATCCACAACCCGGCTTTTCAACATTGGAAAGGCCGATTTTTGCACACTTATAATCTAGAAAAAGCACTTTATGAGTGAAGAGGTAGAAAGGGTAGGCCTAAAGGTAAAAAGATCTGGGGCCCGTTTACAACTTGGGTTACTCCATTTACGCAGTCAGAATGAAATGTATGGTAATAATTATTCAGGATAGGTGTATATGATGGAATGCTGTTGTATTTTATGTATTTTACCCTTCTATTGTATATCGCTCTATTTATTTGAAGAGACAAATGTAGCTGTTTAACCTCTAAATCGTTTAATTGCCTGTATATAGCCGTTATTATCTTAAATTCTATAGTCTTCGGTATACTGTTTTAGTTGATAATGTTTTTTTATTAGCTTTATATCAATGTATATCTATGGTATTATTAGCATCAAGATTTATCACTGCAGTTGCACTGTTCTTTATGGCAAAATAAAAATATATTAAAAAAGAAAATAAAAAAATAAATAAAATGGGCTAGCAAGATTCCTCAAAACTCAAGTGAAGAAAATGGATACTATATCAGTACCCCACAGGTGAAGTTTGACTTTAGGGAACGGTCAAAAATACATCAGGAAGAGGATAAGGGTTACCATGACATGACTACCAGTGTAAAGGTAATACAGAATACAATTGAGAGATTAAGCCTTATTGCTGATGACTGTTCAAATATATGTAAATCCATATTATTTAAACCAGATAAAAAGCCAGTTTTGAGGGATATAGGATATGATATAGAAATCAAGAATGTGACAGGAAAGGATGAGATAGATGAGGGAGAAATAAATTCAGTGGGGAGTGAAAGTAGAAGGGTTCTTGACCGTGAACACACGGAATTGTGGCTGGAGGTTGAGAACAGAAATGCTCAAATAAATAAAAGATTAGAGAAACAAAGTGCCTTTAGAGAACAAACAAGAGGAGAGCATGTGTTTCCCAGTAGTATAACAAGGTCTGGGCGTCCCTTTCGAGCAGAGGGTATGATAGAGTTAGGACAAAGTTCCCCTCCAGCTGAAGTAAGATCCCTTCATGTATGAAATATGCAGGGAATGACAAGTTTTATACATAGAAAAGAAAAGGAAACAGTGATTTGACACCCAATGAAATAGTAGCGAATGAAGAAAACAGTTGGCATAATGTTGTCCCATTTTCTAATAACCTTGCAGTGTGGACAGAAGGTATGGTGCCACAGATCAAAGTGTGGCCATGAGCAGTATCATTTGACCCTAAAATGATAAATATGGCTGATTTATGTATTTTACAAAATTATGGGGACCCAGAGTGGGATTATGATTACATGCAACAAAGTCTGTGTGTGTGAGGACTAAATATGCATTAAGGTCTGAGACACCTTATGAGGGACATGGTGGCAGGAATATTGCTATAATGCAGATGCTACTGGTGTATAAGACCCAGGAAACATAGCCTGTCTATGTTCCATGGCAAAATATGGATAAAGAAAATCTAAAAAAGGCCTGGCTCCATTATACAAAGGAGCAGGGAAATGGATAAAAGCATTTGAAAATGCAACAGCTGGGATACCTTTAGCTCTTGGGGATGTAAACAACCTGTTGAGCTCCATCGTAGGGGATGAGGTGGACAGTATAATGAGAAGTGCAGGGATACAAGGAGTAACTATCCATGATGGGTCTGCTTTTGGAGTAGTGCGGTCTATGGTGTGGACTGAATTAAGGAATAGGTACCCAGACCGACCAGACATTGGGGGCATTGATGACACAAACTATGTCCACAGGACAGTCGTGTGCAGACTACATCACAATTATGAAGATAACGTGGGAAGCAGATGTGGGACCTGTAGACAAGGAAGGTAGTTGTAGATTATTCTACAATGTTTTTAAACAGGGGCTACTAGGAGACATACAAGACCATTTAGATCAGGTTGTGAACTTAGATGTAAAACCCTCGGCAGATATACAAGCACATATTATACATTTTTGTACAAAAAATGAAGAAAAAGAGAGAAAAAATAAAGTCCAAAGTGATAGACCCCAAGCCAAACTGGTGACACAAAAAATACAGAAAATTAGATTGGAAAGACAGGAAAAGAAATGACTCTGCAGGTTCCTGTTGCAAACAGGGAGCAAGGAAGGGGTCAAAGAAAGGGGAGACAGATGCAAGAAAGATTACATTTTATATGACTTTACTGCGGTAACATTGGACATTTTATTACTGAATGCTACTTTAAGAAGAGTGATGAAGCACAGGGAGTGATTGGAATAGGGAGAGGAAGGGAAGGGGAAATGTGAACACGTCCGGGCTGGCGCCTCAATATGGTCCTTATCGGTCTTTCCCCTATCCTCAACAACAAATAACTTCACTACCACAGGTTTATATGCAACAACAGAAATTGTTTGACCCCCCTTGTCATCTTAGGCACTTCTACCATTTGTACATAACATGTCCAATTATTTATAAGCTGCTTCACAATTTTATTTTTACCCGCTTTAGTGCTCAAAAATGTTTCCCATTATAAGTATTACAGTGATATCAACATATGTTGTCAAGATGCTAATCAATGAGTTAGCTGTCAATGTTTAATGAGTTTTTGAGTTAAACCAACTTTAAACCGTACAACAATAGACAACTTCTACTGGTGGCTACATCATATCCACTTTAGTTAAAAAACAATCCCATAGATCCTTGGTGGAGAAGTAGGCTAAGGGTACCACCCTGGAATATCCAGGAGTGTCCCTCCTGCAATATTTGAAGCACTGGTGTCAGTAAAACTGAGTGAACCAAAGATTCTATAACTTGCTAGAAAAACAGCTATGTTCCAAATTTCTTGTGGACTAGATGGGTAACAAACTGTAGTCGCTACTCCCAGCTGAATATAGAGGCTGAATGGGCAACAGTGGTAAAAATCTTAGACTAAGGTGTCAGGGAGGAGAGGACAGAATGAAATAGAGTCTCTTCAAGTGATTGGAGGACTGGATGCCCCAGAAACTGCTATTGAACGGTCTTCTGCATTACTCAAATTGCTGGAAATATGGTCAGCCCGGCTGTAACCTTATATATGTAGTTTGAAAGAAAATGTTCTAATATTTTGAAGTACTGAAATGTGATAGGGAATGTACTGTGTGAAAACCCAGACATATCCTAGTTCTTACAGACAAACTGATCATGCTACACATGACTGACACCCTTTCGGACTCTCATTCCAGATGCTGGTTGGTGACAGCACTACCGCCAAAACGTATGTTCTGAGACATTGCCAATCACCTCAATTACTGACTTTTGAAGAACGGTTGGTAGGAATACACAATAACCTCATATGAATAGATTGTTTAAAAATTGCTGGACAAGACAGAACTGTCTTCTGAATATATGGCTGGTATACATTAAAAAGACCTTCATAGGACACAAAAGGTGGGATGTGCCTTGAGATAACAGATTGAGAAATAATAGGCTGCCTTGATCATACTGTTAGCATCTGACTTGGACTGCGTATTTCCATATCTCACGGGTATCCTAATTATAATATGCCTTCTAACCAATACATACTCTGAGAGATCGAACATGTACGCAAACCCTCTTTATTGATTTATACATTGATTTCTCTGGTGTGTCGTGCACAAGTTTTGATATAACTGGATACTACTAATAACAGGATTATCAAACTCTCAAACAGTATACGGTGGACCAAACGTCATCTGCATGTCCTGTTGGTACGGTTCTCTGCTGACACAGTGATCAGAACATAGTCTTCAGTTTCTGATGCAAAGTTCACCTTCATGAGGTCAATCTATCCTTATTTGAAGTTGGTCTTTTATTTCCTACCTACTGCTTTATCATATCTGAAAAATTTCATTTAGAAATATAACTACTTCACCATATTTTTAGACCATATATCCTAGTAGACTGTCACTTTAATACTGGGCAAGAGAGACCAGAAGAAAATGGTTTATGGGATGCCTATCCTTTCTCTTTTTCTCATTTTCCATTTCTGAATAACTTGGACAGAGACATGTATCTGTATCTGCAACATTATACTGCCAATACTGCTAATAGATATTCAGTTTTGCTTCTATTAATAAAACAATAAAAAATAACACCCAATTACCTATATGTTTATTTGTATCTATATACATACACATCACAGATCAGCCTACACCTGTGTTATCAGGGGTGTTTAGGTTATGTTGTAAAGAGGTGTTTGATCAGCCTCCGTGCCCTACCTCCAAACGCATTCTGCAGCCTACTACTTTTCAAGTTTTGCTTGTGCTATTGCCAAGATATGCCCAAAGTGGGAAGGCAGAATAAAGGATACTTCAGCCTGGTAACTTCTGGCTGTACAGCCAGTCATTCATATTAGCTTGAAAGCCCCTCGTCTAGGTCTTGGTAAATCTAGGCTTTGTCAATCCCAGAAAATTTCTAATCTCCCTTCGGGACACTGAAAACATATTCCAATAATTCAATTATGGATGTCAGGTAGACTGAGTGATCAACCATTTTGGAAATACAATGTAATACTTGCTCCTAGTATTCCCCCACTACTAGGCAAGGCTAGTCTAGGTGCCTGAAGTCTGCCCACGCCCAGTGTCCTCTACCACAATCAGGACTCACACAAGCATCAAATCTGTATAATGTCATTGCTGTGTGATAAAAGCGATGCAGAAACTTGAAATGCATCTGTTTGTGCCTCCCATTCATAGAAGCGTTTGCAATTTGTTTGCCGCAATAGTGCTCAGTTAATTCTTCATCAAATGAATCACCCAGGGTTCTGTTGCAGGGATTTTGATGTTTGGTTTAGAGGCCATCATCATACTGTGTCAACTCAGTTGCCCATTAAGTAGTCATCGTAATCCTGGTTTATGTTGGTGACAAGTTAAAATGTGTCATATCGCCAAATGACAGCCCATAATATCATGAAGACTAGTCGAGATATGCAACTGGTGTAGGCAAAAGATGCAGCAAGGAGATCAGATTCATCCATAACTTCCTTTTGCGCCAGGAGGCACTAAAAAAACGTGCAAAGGGTTCCACAGCATGGGGAGATTGGTAGCGGAGTGACAGCGGGGCAGGACCATAAGCCCCAAAAGTGCACCTGCTGGGAGGCAGACAACTTCCTTTTGTGCCAGGAGGTGCTTTAAAAACTTGCAGAGGGGCCCGCAAAGCGAGGAGAGTAGCAGCTGAGTGACAGCGGGGCAGGACCACATGGCCCCAAAAGTGCACGTGGCCGGGAGGCTGCTGAATACTTCCCTTTGCGCCTTAGGCGCTTTACAAACTTGCAGAGGGTACAACAGCACAGGACACGCACAGGACGTGCCCAGGCATGGCCCAGACCAAGAGCGGGCCCGTTTGCACCCATCAGCAGCCAGATGAGGCTGGGCTGGGTCAGTTCTATGATGCAATTATTCAGCAGCAGAGGCACACCCTGATTTGGAAGACATCATAGCAAGTAGTTGACTTGTTGTTGTCTACCCTGTTACCTTGGTGCTGTGAAGCAGTCTATCTTATTATTTCTGGCAGTATAGCGATCATGGGGAAAAGAAAAGCCATGCCTGCCACGATACCTACGGTCTCAAGCTGTGCAACAATTGCCTCTTTTCTGGCAAAAGCAGTGGGGGCCATTTCCAAGAATACTGACGGGTGGAAAGGTGATGATTGTCCGTAGGACCCAGCAGCTCTTCTTTACTGTTGCCTCTGGAGGGCCCACAGATGGACGACCCAAAGATGCAGGGGAATGTTTCTTCTGCTTTTTTGACAAATTTAGCCGGCCCACAGCTATCCCAGTCTCTGAGGCCCCTTCCCTTGGCACCTCCATTAGCAGGGCCTCCCAGGTTTCACCTCTCAGCATTGATAGGATGCTCCCCGAGGACCCAAACGGAAGCGCAAGACCAAAACGACTGACTGATTGTCTGCTACCACAAAGGGATCGCAGGAGCAACATGCAAGCTACTGTCCCAAGATCATGGAGAACTTCTGGGTACCCGTTCTACAAAATTTAACAGACATTCTCACTGGCATATTGACCCCAGATTTGGGAAAACTTGAAAAACTGGCAACAGAATCTAGGGAAATGTTAAGTAGATCAGAGAAATTATTGTCCTCCATTGATACTGCACACCCTCCCGTACCCCCGAAGCGCATGTTCCCCATGCTGACGAGCCCTCTACTGATAACTTAAGGTGCAGACAGTCTTGGGTTTTGTAATCCTACACACCTTGAACATTTGAGTCTGTCAGCCCACATTCAGCACCACGTCACCCTTCCATTTGACAATGCACCCGCCCTTGTTAGTCAGTTCCCCCCCCCCCCGCCCACGCCTACCCCTGTTGCAGCAGACCAGTCTTCTTGTATTGCCAACAATGGTTCTTTGTTATCAGTAATTATTCTTCCCCCTGCATTCTGCCCCTATATTATGGTCTTGACTGGGGTGCCTGTGTTAAGAGACCCATAATCAGGAATCCACAGGCCAATTGATTAATAAGATATCTCATTGGCTCGGCAAACATACCAGATTCAATATTGCAGATTATAAGAACATACTGATGGCCTGCAGGGTCTCGTCGAAAGCGCCCTCACAGAAATCTTTTGAGGGAGATTGCTTGATTGTCAATGTTAGATACCCAGAAATTGCTCGTAATATCCCAAACAAATCCTCGCAGACATACTCACTTGATGTTGGTATCAAACCACTACCGCTGGGTTTCTTTTATAGCCTCCTACTGTTTGCTTCCCGCTTAAACCAGTCTTCATGTTTGGTGGCATCGATAGTGCTCCAGTTGGGCAACTGGCACACCCAAATCACTTTGCTCCCCTGGTGCACTCAATGATTTGTACTGAGTTTGAGAAAAAATATTACAACCGCCCCCTCAGTGTCCTCAATTAGGCCCCCTCAATCCCCCCTCCAAGGGCCCAGTAGATCCTGTTTGCTTGTCCCTTTAGAATCCAATGCATCATCTTATACCTCCCCCAGGCTCTGTGTGACGCCCTCGTAGGCTACACCGTCCTGGGGCTTCTGTCCCCTTCAGCAGGCCCATAACTTCTCATTAAGGCCACCCACACGGCACTGAATGGATCTAAGACTCATCTCCTGGAATGTTGCAGGTTTGTCTGCAAAATTCCTAGACGCAAGTTGGACGTTGTTCATTAAGTCTTTCAACATCACTTGCCTACAAGAGGAAGGAAATAATTTTTTCCTGGAGAGGTACAAAACCTTTTTTTTCCCTGCCGCAGGGTCAAGTGTTGGACAAGCGAGCGGGAGTAAAATTTTTGTTGCCCTTAAGTTTTGTGTCTCCATGAAGAGGGAATCACTTGTGTTTCAGGGTCTTAACCGCATGCGCGCTACGGGTTTTCCCGCTGTGCGCTGACTTTTGAAAATCGCGCGGTTCGTGACAAAGCCAGCTCGTCATCCGCGCAGCGCAGGTAACGCCCATGACGAGCTGGCTTTGTCATCCGCAGCGAAGGGGTTAAATTGTCAGTTGGGAGATCTTATCCCCTGGTTCTGATCAATAACTATAATGCAAAAAGTGGGTCACAGGGGACTACAAACTTCTCAGCCTTAAGTGGAGCCATCGATTTATTATCGGGGGGCCTTGCCCAAGAGAAACTAATTTACATTCTTTAAGCCCTACCTATTGCAAATCGACCTGCACAATGAAAGAGGGTACTCAAATGGAGCACACTAATGAAGGTGTTGAACTAAATAGGTTTTTTACACACCCACAATTGGGTTTTTACTTTAGGCAACTAACCTAGACAAGCTTAAAATCCCCCCAACATATAAAGTGAGGAGCTGCAACGCAATCATCGATTTTATTATCTTTGTCTCAGCTTCCCTGGGATGGCCATTGATTACCTTTCAACATCTCCTACAGCCCACAACCCTCTATATCTGGTACTTGAAGGGGTAGGGCGTGTAATAGCCAAGAGGATCATTATCTCGAATTGACCAGAGGAGACAATTGAGGTGGTCACAGGCAGACCTTAAGGCTTTTAACTGATCACTTTTCGAAGCCTGCCAGTAGGAGATTATGCCTGGATCCTCTAGTATCGGGGGAAGAGATTTTAAGCTCCTTTGTCCAAATTTCTCAGAAGGTCTCTGGGCTGCTAACGGCCCCTATGATCGAATCCCCACCCAAAAACTATAGATGGCTCAACTGATGGTGTTCACGGGCCCTATGCCACTTTAAGAAAGCTTTGTAGCAGTCTCCTCGTGATAGAGAGTGTGTTGAAATTGTCGCTCTGAATTCAAGGGGGCTCTGAAAAAAGAGGCAATAATTATAGAAGCAGGCAGGGGACGAGCTCACTAAAGCTAGTGGGCTGAGGGACTGCTCGCTTTTTTGTCAGGTCATACAAAGACCTTACTTTTCGGAGTCTATAAGACCAGCGTTATGCTGTTACATTACCCCTCCTCCCCCCCAACAGTGGGTTGAGCATTTTGAGGGTGTGTTTAACTTTAGACAGACTGAAGGGAGTCCAACTGAGGCTGAAATGACAGCGGGCAACACTAAAATTATCTACACCTTGGAGGAAGTTTAAGAGGGCATTCAAGCGTTCTCCCGGAATAAGGTCCCAGGACAGGATGGGATTCCCCTGGACCTTTTTCAGGTACAATATTGAGGTTTGGAGTCCAGTTTTGACCATAGTGCTAAAAGCAGCACCAAGGGAAGAGACTCTGCGATCTTGGTCTTCTACTTCTATAATACTGATCTTTAAAAAGGTTGATAAGGGCAACCCACAGTGCTATCCTCCTATCTCCCTTATTGAGGCAGTAGTTAAGGTCCTGGGCAGGGTCTCATTCAGCAGATTATTAACATGGGCTGACATGAACCAGATAATATCGGAGGTGCAGTTCGGTTTTCAACTTGGCAAATCAACCACTAAGCAATGTCTTAATCTCTATTAACGAGTCGAAAAATACATGGTAGCCCAACCTGGCGCTCTGTTTTCAGCACCTCATGTCCACTTTAGATTGAGTGAATCGCAAGAAATTGCAGGATCTACTTACCTTTTTAGGTGTAGACCTGGATATTGTAATTCTATTGATGATTCTCCATGCCCATACTACGGCAGCGGTTAGATACTCTCAGAAGGTGGGCTTTTCAGAGCAGTTCAAATGTAGAAGAGGTGTCCGTCAAGTATGCATTCTTGCCCCATTTTTGTTTACTATTTATATTAACCATCTAGAAGTCGCCCTCTCTGTATTACACTTTGACTGCCCTAGAGTTGGCAAGAAATTATTGCCGACAAAGCTGTGCTCATGGCACGCACAGCAAGGGGCCCGCAGGTTTTAAATGAGAGGTTTGTCTCTTTTATGGATAGACTTGTCCAAAGAGTCAACTTTACAGAATCTTAAGTTTTGGAAGTTGGCAGTCAGCCCACTAGGTCCAAAACACTTAAGGCGGGGCCCCATACTCTAATGGAAAGGTTCCAGCTTTTTCATATCTGGGAACTTGGTGTAGTGCAAAATTGAACTGGAAAGAGCTGATAGAGGGAAAGATGGCCGACATGAATAAATCAATAGGGGCTATTGCCAACTATGCTCACAGATTGGGATCACTGACGCCAGGCATTATTTAAAGTTGTACCAGTCCAATGTATCTCCAAGGTTTTATATGGTAGTGAAGAATGGGGATACACCCTGGTGCACAAGTTACAGCTTGTCCAAAACAAGTTCTTGGGACAAATTTTGACGGCCCCCAGAGCAACCCCTCATTCTCAGTACATGAAAGAACTTGGAGTAAATGATATGGTCGATCTGTTGACAGTGAAGCCTCTGTTGTGCTGAATGAAGATATGGTCCAGTGAAGGAAACTAGCTATACCATCTGATTATGTTAGATTATTTGTCATTAGATTATGCGCTCATAATTCCTTGGATTTTGTCTGTAGGAGTCTCTTACCAGGTTAGGCAGGGCTGACATTTTCTTCAAACATGACTGAGTCATCAAGAGCTCAATACAGTAAAGGGTTTGTTTTTTAAGCACGCCTCTGGTCACCGCAAAAACATTGAGTTCTTGAAACCCACAGTCAGGGGTTGTGTGTTGCTGAAATCAATACAGAGAATGAAGAATTATAAGCGCAAGTGACAGGTTTCTGGTGGCTCGATTTAGGTTTAATCAGCTCCCCCACCTGTTGACTACCCTGTCTGGGTATATCCACTCAAACCTGAGAGCGCCTTGTGGTTTCGAATATATGTCTCCACAGGATACCCTACATTTTGCATTTATGTGAAAATTTTAGCTACTCTAGGAGGCAGTTTCTTCGCCCCCTTTAGAAATCCCAGAATTTTAGGCAATCACGAGTGGCGCTTATGTACTTGCAGCTTTTGCCTAACTAGTATACTCTTTTTGCAGTAACAAACTTCCTGCGGGCCGCCTATAGGTTTAGGCAATCAAGACTTGATTTGATTATTGTGTAGAATAATTTCTCATCACGGTTTTTAATTGGATATAATCAGAGTTTTAGGTTTAACTATTTATAAACTCGTAATGAATGTATTTTGTATAAATGATTTTATCTTTTATGGTTGTGATTGCATCCGAATAAAGATTCATTTGATACATCCATAGCTGAAGAGTCAATGAGGAATTTGATTAAACCTTTTAATGGCAAAGGTGGAAACACAATTTTACAGCTTTATTTCCATTACAATAAGAGAGCATCCTAGTTTGAGTCTACAGTACTTTTAAGACAGTGAGCACAGTAATAATGGAAGGGACAAACTCAAAAGGCATAAACACCTATATTTTAGAGTTGCAATGGTGAAAACCCTGGCAGACAAAACAGTTTTCCAGGAATTGGCTCCAATAAAGAGAATAGATGCAATGATTGTGTAGATCTTGGGTATGGAAGCTAATAGAAGCCATTAGCATCTGTTCCCTCTGCTCGAGTAGGATGTCTAAGGAAATCTAGTATCACTGGTTTCTCTTAAGATTAAAATTAACCATCAGAGCTTGTGAGATAGACAAATCATTGGTCAGACAATTCTTAATGTAAAAAATTCCGTAAAATACAAAGCATTAAGATTTGAGGATCAGAAAATACATCTCCCATGTTCTTTCCTCCACTGAAGGTCATATCCTTAGTAGGGAACGATATGGAAGAGCATGCAGAACTTTTGAAGGCTTTTAAGGAGCAATACAGACGTTAGTGAGAAGAGTGGTAGAAAATCTATTTTGCATTGGGCACAGGAGATGGAGCCTTAATCTATAGGGATGATTATTATCAAAACTACAGACAAAGGACACTGCAATTCGGTAATGAACACCATTGCAGGACACCCTTCCCATAAGAGGTGTATACATAAAAGAGCCTACACTACAACAATGCCGTCCTGCTTGATCCAGGCTCTCCGATGGATTAGATGGAAGGAGGTGTTGACCTCAGGACACTGCTATGATGTTATGCTTGGCTTATACATACTTTGGGGCCTAAATGATTTCCGCACCAGGGACCTTATAGCCAAATTTGAGCGGGAGATCATATTAGATCATTTACTTAGTTAATGGAAGCTTGCAATTTACACAAATCGCAGTTCTATCATTACCAGCAGCTAACACACACCAACGAACAGCACAGTGACCCTCCCCCGACTTCAGCCCTCTGGAATCTAAAATCACAATCTTGGTTCGGATATTAGTGGCAAACACCCCAGCACCTCTTACACACCCATGTGACAGCTGACAGCAGGATGTGGGTCTCTTAGAGGATGCAGATTCGGCAGAATCAAAGATGGCCCCCAGGGTCCTGAATCATAATACTTTATTTGGTTGAATAACCAATACAAGTGCAAAGCAAACACAGTTCAAAAGTTACAAAAAAAATAAAGAGATAAAATCCATAAAATGGTAAGGAACAACATCTACGATACATTAAAAAAAGTAGGTAAAAACATTAAAATCATAAGATACATAAAGAGGAAGGACAAGTGGCCATTGGAAAGAAGTCACAATTGTACAAAATTCACAGAGAAGTTATCAAAATAAATTTGCAATCCCCCATTGATCATGAGGCTGCTGTTACCCCAGCGCTCTGGCTCCAATACTCCAGCTCCAGTGCAGGTATGTGGCACATCACAAACAATAGATTCTTTGGTGTCAACGCACAACACCCTAAGTGTAGTTGTGCACTGCCTGATCCCCAGTAAGAAATGCGTTACTTATCTGTAACTTCAGTTATCCAGTATTGGTGTCTTTCATAAACTCACATGCCTGAATCATTCCCCGTCGTCGGGATGGGAGTCCCCGGTACATAAAGAAAGTAATGTCCTATACGAAATATAGAGAAATAGGCCCATGGACCTCACCTTACTAACATATCCATGTCCTTTTGTAGAAAGGACTGAACTCTAGAGAAGAGCCAATCAGCTATCACCTCCCTCTAGAACCCTCCTGGCAGGAGCCTCAGTCCCTCAGATTTTCAGAAGCATCGTGCTAAACAAGTGCAACACTAAGAGAATTAGATGAGTCCTTACAGGGGAGGTGGGAGGGTTGCATGTGAATCTATGAAAGACACCAATACTGGATAACTGCAGTTACAGGTAAGTAACGCATTTCTTATCCAGTATTAGGGGTGTCTTTCATAGATTCACATGCCTGAATCAGAGTACCAAGCAATGATAAGCACTTTTTCGGATGGTTTAGAATATACAAGTCAGTAGATAATACCATATCAAGTGACCAATAGAAACATTCCATTGTAAGAAGAAATACCATCAAATAATACAATCAAGAAATGTGCGTACATGAAAAAAGGATGGTGGGATGATAAGAAGGCTCATCTTTATTGAAACAGATGGCGAAGCACTGCTTGTCCCACTGTAGCATCTTTCATGAGTTTTGTATCCAGACAGTAATGCCTGGTGAAGGTATGTGGCGACTTCCATGTTGCTGCTCTGCAAATGTCTATGATAGGCACTCCTGCAAACAGCGCCATGGATGTAGAAATCGCTCTGGTAGAGTGGGCTCAAACTTTAGAATGCAGGGGTTGCCCTGCCTGATCGTGGCAGAATGCAATAGCTGCAGATATCCAGCGAGAAATATTTTGCTTAGTGAGTGGAAGACCCTTCCTGGGTCTGCTATAAGCCATGAAAAACTGGTTGGATTTACGGAAGGATTTTGTCTTCTCAATGTAAAATCTCAGACAGCGTTTAAGGTCCAGAGAATGTAACGTTCTTTCTGCTGCAGTCTGGGGATTCGGAAAGAAAGACCGCAAGACAATAGGCTTGTTGAGATGGAAGTCCGACTGGACTTTTGGTACAAATTTTTGATTTGTTCGCAATATTACCCTGTCTTGCTTGAATTGTAGAAAAGGTTCTTGAATTGAGAAGGCCTGGCGCTCACTTACTCGTCTTGCCGAAGTAAGTGCGAAAAGGAGTGCTGTCTTCCAAGAGAGGCAGTTCATATCAGCCCTGTGTACCGGTTTAAAGTGATGTTTCATGAGTTGATTAAGGACTGTGTTAAGTTGCCAGGCAGGTGGTAAAGTCTTCACAGGTGGAAAAATCCTGAAGAGACCTTTAAGAAACTGATTGATCAATCTGTGAGACCAGAGAGAAGGACCTGTAGTAGTTCTCCTGTAACGGTATATCGCCGCCAAGTGGACTCTGATAGAGGCATGAGCCAGGCCTGAATTTGCCAGATGGAGAAGGTAAGGCAGTATATGTTCTGGAGAAGAAGAAAAGGGATGTATCTTCTGAGCCTTACACCAAATGCAAAACCTCTTTCATTTTAAAGAGTATGTCTTATTGGTGCTGTCCGCCCTTGCTCGAGCCAGAATGGCTCTACAATCTGGTGTCATTTCTAAATTCTGAAGTTCCTTGAACTCAGGAGCCAAGCAGATAATCTGAGTGATGCCAGATTCGGATGCTGGACTTGCTCATTCATCGTGAGAAGGGATGAAAACTGCTTGAGCCGCATTGGCGGTTCCAGAGAAAGACGGTGGAGTTCTGTGAACCAATGTTGGCGTGGCCAAGTTGGGGCTATTAGAATGAGCGTACAGGGCTCCACTTTCAATTTCCTGAGGACTCTGGGAATCATTGGAAATGGCAGAAAGGCGTACGCAAAGACGTTGCACCATATGATCGAAAATGTATTCCCTTGAGATCCTTTTTTGGGGATGCCAGCTTGCGTAGTGTTGGCATTTGGCGTTGTCCTTTGTGGCGAATAGGTTGATTAGAGGAGTATCCCATTGAGAGAATACTTGGTTGAGGGTCTCCCTTTCCAGTTCCCCCTCGTGGGACGTTGTTTGTTGTCTGCTTAGTGAATCGGCTAGATCGTTGTCCGTGCCTGGGATATATTGCACTAGAAGGGAGATATTGTGCAGGATCAACCAGTTCCAGATTTTCTGCGATTCGCGAGAGAGTGTCAGAGAGCGAGACCCTCCCTGTTTGTTGAGATAGCGCATCGTCATGGTATTGTTCGTACGTACGAGCACTAGAGAATTCTCGATTCTTGGGAGAAAGGCTTGAAAGGCGAGGAAGACTGCCCGCAGTTCGAGGAGATTTATATGAAGCCCTCTTTTGGAGAGGGACCACTTTCTGCTGATCTGCAGTTCTTGGAGGAAAGCGCCCCAGCCTCTCAGTGAGGCGTCTGCTGGAAGAAGGGCAAGCCTTGAGAAGGACTTTGAATAGACGTCCACCATTGCAGAGCCTTGACAATTTGAGAAGTCATCTTTATGAAATCGGCGAATGGCCCTGTGCATTGAACCCATTGTGCCGAGAGCGCCTCTTGGAGAGGACGCATCTTCAGGCGGCAGTGAGGAAAAAGTAGGATACATGATGACATCATCCCGAGTAGGGACTTGAATAGGCGAACCTAATAAGTAGAGGTTTGGCCGATTGCCATCTGGGAGTTTTATGAATTAAGCGGGCCGCCTGGTTCTGAACAACTTGGAGGCGGTGTAACAGGAATTGTGGTAGACCGTAGTAAATGGAATTAGAAAAGTCCAAACAGGAGAGCACAAGTGAGATGACAGCTTGGGTAAGTGCAGCAGGGGGAAGTAAGTGGCGGACTTTACGGATCTTCCGAAGCTGGTACATGCTGGATGAGACTACCGCTCCCACTTGGGCTCTGAGGGAGAGTTCGGCGTCAATGATCACTCCCAGGCTCTTTACTGCTTTTGCCGGGACTGGGGGAGAGCCTAGCTCCGGAGGCCAGAACTGCGGGCCCCAGTGAGCGTGACTGAGTCCAGGGAGAAGGAGCTCAGTTTTCCCGGGGTTTAGTTTCAATTGGTTCTGGTTCATCCAGAGTTGGATGTGGATCATGACTGCGTGGAACGTATTAATGGCGTGTGGTGAGTTGAGTGAGAGGATGATCTGTAAATCGTCGGCGTAGTTATAGACGATGATGTCCCATTTCTGAAGAGAATAGATCAGTGGCCGGAGGTATAGATTAAATAGGAGTGGCGAGAGGGAGGAGCCCTGAGAGACTCCGCAGGACGTGGGAGATTTTTTTACAGTGTAGGGTCCCAGGCAGACCGCCTGTGTTCTTCCAGTGAGGAAGGACTTGACCCACTCAAGAGCGGTACCCTGGATGCCTGCCTGCTCGACACGGTGGAGAAAGATGTTGTGGTCCACCGTGTCGAACGCAGCAGACAAGTCCAGGAGAACGAGGGCTTGGGCGGACCCAGCGTCCGCGTTGCTCCTGAGTGTGTCCAGAACTGCCAGGATGACGGCCACAGTAGAGTGGGCAGGTCTGAAGCCGGCCTGATTAGGCTCAAGATGACAGGAAGATTCAATAAAGTTTGACAGGCACGGGGTGACGTGGGCCTCCATTAGTTTTGAGAAGTACGGGAGGAGGGAAATGGAGCGGTAATTCGACGGTTCCGCGGGGTCAGCGCCGGGTTTTTTAAGGAGGGGCACAAGGATGGCCTCCTTAAAAGAAGTAGGAACGATGCCGCTGCTGAGTGACCCGTTAAGTAGAGGTAGAATACAATCTGGCAGATTGAGGCATATACTCCGCAGGACAGATGGCGGGCAGCGGTCGTTCGGAGAGCCAGATTTCACGCGGGTGGCGAGTTCCGCTAAGGAGATGAGGTCTAGAGCGGGGAAAGTGGTGAGGGTCGAGGGGTTGTTAGGGGGAGTATCCGGTGGGTGTGACTGAGGAGGAGGAAGGATGGACTTTTTGATTTTTGAGATTTTTTCCAAGAAGAAAGAGTTGAGGGTGTCACAAGTCTCTTGAGTGGGGGTCTGGGCTGGGAGGGTTCTGTCATCTGTAGTAAGTTCGTTCAAGACTCTGAACACCTCCTTAGATTTGTCGACCGCCGAAGAGATCCTGTTGGAGAAGTGTTCCATTTTAGCTAGTCTGATGGTAGCTTTGTAGTCCTTTCGCGCGGCCAGATAGGACTGTCTGGCTGAATCGGAATAATCGCGTCTCCAGGTGCGTTCTAACTGTGGCTGGTGTTGCTGCCTTGATGAGTAAGATAACCGATATCGACTATCCCCTTTATCAGAGGACTGCCCTCTACCCCTTGATCCGCGAAAGGACGGACTTTTGTATTGGAGGGTACCCAATGATCTGGCCGTGCGCGTGTCCTTCTTTATACTGTGTAACGCCTCATCAATCTGAGGTCTGAAGAGAAATTGGCCATCATAAGGCATATCCAAGTTGTTTGTTTGTATTTTGGGACGAAAATAAATAGCCTTCAACCAACCCGGCCTCCTTAATACTGCTGCTCCGGCAAGTTGGCAAAATCCAGTCATTGCGATATCCATCGCACAGTCTATAATTTCCGACGCTGAGCGCTCTCCTTCAAGTAATATTTTCTTCACCATCTCCTTCGATTCCTCGGGCAAGGCAGCCCTTAACTGTCTGTTGTAAAGTCCCAAAAGCGCTAAGGCATTGGACGACTTTACTGTCATAGCAGACATGGTTGAGAAACGCTTTCCAATATTGTCTAGCTTTCAGCCTTCTGTATCTGGTAGAGAAGTCAATGGGGCAGAAGGATTTTTGTACTTCTTCTGAGCCGCCTGCTTAACTACTGAGTCCGTTTTGGGATGTCCTATTAAACAAGCTGGCGCAGTATCCGGCGCCCTATACTTTTTGTCCAAGCGAGGCAATACCGGAGATACTGAGGAAGGGTTTTGCATCAGCCTAACACCTTGTCCGCATTTTTGAGGGCCTCTTTAAAATCATATAAGAAGCAGTCCTGCTGAAGAGAGACCATGGGAATTTGGAAACGTTGAGCTGTCCTCTCAACGACATTATGGAACCCCCCGATGTCTCCAGGAGGAGAGTCTGCCTGTGCCAGCACTGGAGAAGCAGGGCAGGGAATGACATGGTTATCTCATTCATCATGGTTACATTGAAGCTCTCCTTCAGGTTTGTCTTCCTCCTCATCCTCATCAGTAGACTGAGGATGTGACAAGATGACTGGATCTGGCTGTAAATTTAAAGGTGGATGTAGATATCGTCGTTGACGCTGCAGTCGTCGTGGACGCTGTTGTCAACACTGCCATCGTCGTGGACGCTGTCGTCATCGACACTGCCATAGTCGTCGACGCGGTCGTCGTCGACACTGCCATCGTCGTCGACACCGTCATCGGACACTGCCATAGTAGTCGACGCCGTCGACACTGCCATTGTCGTGGACGCTGTCGACACAGCCATCGTCGTCGACACTGCCATCGTCGTCGTTGCTGTCGTCGTCGACACTGCCATCGTCGTCAACACTGCCATCGTCATCTACGCTGTCGTCGTCGACACTGCCATCGTCATCTACGCTGTCGTCGTCGACACTGCCATCGTCGTCGACATGTCATCGTCGTCGACACTGCCATCGTCGACACTGCCATTGTCGACACTGCCATTGTAGTCGACACTGCCATCGTCGTCTTCGCTATCGTCGTCGAGGCGGTCGTCTTCTACACTGCCATCGTCGTCAACGTTGTCATCCTCGTCGACGATGGAGACCTTTTTTCGTCTGTTGTTCCTCACAAGGAACAGAGGAGGTTTTAGCTAGACTCCCTCACACCAGTTTCTTCTGTTATAAGTCCCTTTCTCTCCTTTACACCTCTGTGAGGAGATTTTAAGTGGACTGCGTCTGTCAGATCCCCGGGAGGTCTTTTTAGAGGCTTTTTGAGGTATGTCCTTTGTAAGTCGCTTTCTCTCCTTTACACCTCAGTGAGGAGATTCAGTTGGACTGCGCCTGTCAGACCCATGGAAGGTCTTTTGAAGGCGTTTTGAGTGCGCTGCTGACAAGAAGCAGGGTGAGATAGTATTCCTTCTCAGATCTTCAAGAAAAAACGCAGCAGATGAGGCCTCATCACTGCCATACTAGAGACTGGATCTGTTCTAGATTTTAGCTTCCAGAACGAGGTAAAAAGACGACCCTCACAGACCCTTATGCTTTCTTACCTAGAACTTGTGGTCCGGATACAGGCAATAAATGCCATCTTATGAGGGTCATTCACATAATGCCTCCTTTTAGAGCAAGTAGCGCAAGCTCTAAAAAGGCCTTTTTTCTCCATGTCTGTGATGGTGCAAAAAGGGGAACAGCTTCCTGAAGAGAATACAGTAGAAATCCAAAAGTTGAAGAGAAATCTGAGCAGAGCTCAGAAGAGACTCCCTTAGCACGGCGTGCGGTAGAAAATCTGAGGGACTGAGGCTCCTGCCAGGAGTGTTCGAGAGGGAGGTGATAGCGGATTGGCTCTTTTCTAGAGTTCAGTCCTTTCTACAAAAGGACATGGCTATGTTACTAAGTTGAGGCCCATTGGCCTATTTCTCTATATGTCGTTTAGAACATGACTTTCTTTATGTACCGGGGACTCCCCATCCCGACGACGGGGAATGATTCAGGCATGTGAATCTGTGAAAGACACCCCTAATAATGGATAATCTGCAGATCAGGAGGAGCACAGCATTTCTTAATCAGGCATTCCCAGGGCAGAAGAAAAAGAAGTGGAATAGAGTCCGCACAACAGCACACTATGCTCTGGAGCGGTAGAGTGCAATGGCAGAATTTAATATACAGGAGTCTAGCAGCCTGGAGTGGGATAAAAACTAGGAAGCGTTCAAACTGCCTATGTAGTTTAAAATCGAAAAATTCTGTAGTAAGCGACATCACAAAACCGCTGCTGAACTCAAGACCCCACATGAGCCCAATAGACAACCTTAAGTGTCTGTTTATAAAGAGGCGGGCAACCCTCACAATCATGCCAGAAGGCTTCTAAGGCTAATTGGGCCAGCATGCTCTTAACATAGCAAACTCACTTTATTCTATAGCTTGTATCTTCTACGACTATTTCCTTAAGTGCATTAAAAGAAGTAGCAAGAGCTTGGGTGTACTTAAGCCTATGCCAGAACAAAAGAGGGCGTAGCTGTTCTCAGGAAAAAATGGAATGAATACCCATGTCCCATCTTAGGGGGAGCAGAGGTGCGCTTTTCGGGAGGGACAGCAGGCATCGTAAGCAATTGTTCTCCGCTACTATGCCAGACCAAATATACCCCATAGTTCAGGCCCGTAAAGTGTACTACCTGCAGGCTTGGCCCTGTAAACCTTTAAAGCTGGTGAAATAGGTCTCGCCTTTGAAGCGCAAAACAGCCTCAAGATGCCAGATGCATGGTGAATTAAGTTTAAACTGCTTTTCTAGACTTAGGGTAGCCATCAGACTGGGTTAACCTTATCCCAAGGTAGTCAAAGGAGGAAACCCTATAAAGATTATTTCCCTCAAGGGAAATGGAGCCCCTAAACGACCTGTATGGATTAATATTCAGACATTTCGTTTGTGTGTGATTATCAGTCCAGCGATGTCACAAAAAAAAGCAAACCGATCAACTAGGGTCTGCAGAACGACTGGTGTTTTAGGAATTAGCAAGGTATCACCTGCAAATAAAAACAGCTGGATTTTTGTACCTGCAACCCTTGGGGCATTGTTGCCATACACATCCAGATAAACTACCACATTGTTAAGATATAAGGAAAACAAGGTAGGGGTTAATACACATCCTTGCTGTAGGCCTTTATAGACACCAATACCAGGGCTCGAAAAATCCAATCAACATAGCGAGCCAGATTTAATCAGGGAGACCTATTTTTAGGGCCTTCTATCACTTTCTGGCGAGCTGAAACCAGGTGTTATATTGCTCAGTCACTTTGTGAGCAAGCATATCTTGTTAACTTGTGACATTTGCACAGCTTTCAGAGACAGAGGTCAAAAGTCAGTTTGTTTTCCTACTTTTACTCTTGTTTCTGTGACTGAAGATAGAGGAGTTAGTAATGTGAACTGTGTGACAATCACGTTGAGAACAGTTCACGGGCCAAGTACATTATAGTTAGGTCGAGTAGATTATAAAAGTTACTAGACCTGCAGGTTTGGTAACATTGTTATGATTTTTTAAGTCCTGAATATGTTCCGCCAGTTCCCCCTGAGGCACTCAGCAAACCTGGGCACAAGCATCCTGGTAAAAGAGCACAAGGATACTCAGCAGATCATGAGGGACTTTGTTTGCCTTCAATGTTTCCCATCATTTTTGTCATGGGACTAAGTCAAATGAAGGCTTCATGTCCACAAACACTAAATAAATATGTGACTTCTAAGGATGACCGCCTTCCAGTAGATGGCAAGAAATCTGAAAACCTGATCAATGTTTCTCACATCTCTTCTAAAACCAGCTTGAAAATGAGACAGAACTTTATGTTTATATATCCAGACATCAAGTCCGTCTAAGACCTGCCTGCAGAAGACCTTCTGGGTCACATTAATAAGGTTTATCGGCCTATAATAAGGGGGAGGTCCTGGAGCCCATTTTATAGAGGGGGACTATTTCAGTTGCACTCCAGCTAGCGGGAATTTCAGCCCCCTCCAAAATTGCATTGGACAATTTGTTCGTATAGCTGGCTCACTTGTCTAAATCCAGCAGCTTTAGCAAGGGCAATGCAATTGATAGTATCTTTGGTTTCTGTTACATCAAAAGTAAGACAGGGGGAAGAGTCATTGACCTCCAGTGAGCTTACCGCCTCCTCATGTGCCAAGGGAGAACCATATAAGTCGAATGCTTAAACCAGGAGTCAGAGTCAATTCTACTTGTTAAATAGAACTGCCCACTTTCGCCCACTGTGGCTACAATCCTCCAGAACTATCATTCCTGGCCCTAACTTCCTCAAATAAATCTTTCTAGTTGGGGGTTTCCTTCCTGCCGTTACCTGGACCTGCTTATGCATTTTCCTCTTTTGTCTGATGTCATTTGTGATGCCACCTTCAATGGCAAGGCGTAGTGCGTTTCCAGCCTGTCTACAACCCTTACTGTACCATAACTTGCCAGTTTTACGTGAGATTGGTCCCAGATATGGCTTACCACGAAAGCATTGGCCTATAAAATAGAAAATATTTACATGTACGGATTAAATTGCAGAGTTCTATTTTGCTGGGACCATGGTATATCAAGATTTCGCAGGGCATATAGGAGGGTTTTATCCATAGTAGTGCTGTGTTCTAGATCTGATTCTACCAAAGGCCATTTTAGTCTACGCAATGGAGACAAAGCAATAAAAAGTGAAAGAGAAACACTGTTCGAGTAGTTAAATGGTTTAGACAGTATGCAGTGCATAGCAATATGATCCCTATCTGTTCTAGGAACCACCTGCATGTCAAATGTCAATTAACAAACACCACAAACAATGGGTGATTAGTATTTAGTCAATCCTATTGGATTGCTCGTGCTGATTAAAAGTGGGAAGTTCTTGCAAATCAGATTTTGTGTACCCAGTGCATGCCCATAGCCTAAGCATTGAGCATAGTACATATCCAAAGCAAAAGCCTCTAGAAGGGTGTCCTTTCTTATTATAGCTACCTGGAACAAAACACTGACACAACCTGCTCTAAAGACAGGTTTAAGGGACCAATTGTATTGAAGCAGGCACATATCAAACTGATCTATAAACAAGCCCCTATTGGAGTCATCTAGTTGGGTCTTAACACTGCCACATTCCAGCACAGAATATTTATATTATCCGAAACACTCAGAGGACTTCCAGCTATCACAGCGCACAATGTTAAAGGTAGGTCAATATTGGTGGAGGTACCACCTTTGTGTGACACATTCAAATATCGGTATATAACAGTACCAGGGGGTTCCTCTCTAATCGTCAGATGATGCTGACGGCTACTACTAAGTCAATCCACTATTGACAGACCCAGGTCATCGGGAGGGGATGGAGGTCAGGTGATAAGTTGGGACTTTAGGGGGTCCAGAGGGTTATGTTTGTAGTGAATTTGAGAAGCAGACGGAGGGTGTTTGCGCGATTCCAGCCCCACAAGCCCTTCTACCATCTGGCTGAGTTTCAAACAGAGCTTGATGTAATCAAACGCACCCTCATTTGCTGATAGGTCATGCAGCCTTTTGGCATATAGAATGTCTGTACTGATTAAAGAATGACACTGGCGTACAGTTCTTACATAATATGTACATATATTTATTAGTGTATCCATATCCACTCCAGCCCCTGGCTCAATTTCGGAACTTTAGTCATAAAGATCCTGCTTGATCTCACTGTCTGGCTCTATGGCCCTCTCCCTCAGTTAATATTAGTTCTAAGTCCCAATGGGAAAAAGACTAACCACAGAGCACTGCGCATGGGACAGGTCGGCCAAGGTGCTTTCTCAGAGCCCCAGTCTTGCTAGAGAAGGGGAGGGGTGTTCTGTGCTGACTTTTTGGGGGAGATAGATTTGGGGCCAAGGAGTTCACTCCTATTCTCCAGGGCATCTGAAGGTGCCCTCTTTTATCACTTCTACATTTACGTCCGTTTTGGATATCAATTAGGGTCGTATAAGCTCCAGCAGCTACATAAGGTGAACTCC
This sequence comes from Lissotriton vulgaris, assembly GCF_964263255.1. Lineage (NCBI taxonomy): Eukaryota > Metazoa > Chordata > Amphibia > Caudata > Salamandridae > Lissotriton > Lissotriton vulgaris. The sequence goes on along the minus strand of NC_141689.1, from coordinate 1,933,916,908 downwards.
TAGGACGCGGGCCTTCCCAGCAACTTCCCACCCTCATCAGACATGGCAGCGATCTGTTGTTTAAACACATATACCTCTTTCTGCAGGTGTTTAATCAACTCAGCCGTGTGAAGAATATTCAAACCCTGCATCAGAAGCCATAGTGCTGCAGAAAGCCTTCACAAGATACACCATTAATTGCTCAGTGTTTTCCCCTCCCCCTGAGCAGAACACAGGTGCCTATCAGCCAGAACAGCATACTTATTAGCACATACAATGGAAGGCTCTACAATCAAAGGCATAGTCCCCTTACAATTGAAGTGAGCGGAAATGGTGTACATAGACTCAGACAATGTCTCAGACATTGCAATCTCTGTTTCAGCTAAGCCCTTGTTAGTAGCAACCGGTTTATCCCTCCTCTTGTTTGTAAATATAGGTCCAATCCCCCCGTCAATGCCTTCAAGCGTTGTAATAGGATGGGAGTCAGCCTCTAAGTCATTAGTGGCCTTCTTATAGCTCTACTTTTGTTTCCTAGGTAGGGTTTCACTGGCTTTGAGCTTGCCCATTTGTAAAGGAAGCAAACACAAGGAGATGATGGACGAAGAGCTGAAGCTTTTCAGACACTCGGCCCCAGTCACAGATATGGGTTGAATCCATCCTCGTTCTTTAGCTCACTTTGCCACTTCAGTTCAGACCCAGATATATGCAAATAAGTCTTGACCCTGTGCCTCATGGGAACAGTCTAGCCCGAACTGCCAAGCCAGGTTTTCCCTGAACCGGAAACAAGCATCCTGGGATCGGTTTCGGGGTACCACCACTCATCAGCAATGCTAGCTTGAATCCAGTGGCAAAGTGAGCAAGGGACCCATGTCTGGGCATACGCTTCCAATTTAGGGCAAGCAAAACAAACACAAGGAGATGATGGACATAGCTTTGAAACTTTTCAGACACTCACCAAGTCATAGCTGTGGGTTGAATCCATCATGTTCTTTAGCTCACTTTGCCACTTCAGTTCAGACCCAGATATATGCAAATCAGTCTTGACCCTGTGCCTCATGGGAACAGTCCAGCCCAATCTGCCAAGCCAGGTCTTCCCTGAACCGGAAACAATAATTGTGGGACCGGTTTCAGGGTAACACCCCTTATCAGCCAGGCTATCTTGAATCCAGTGGCAAAGTGAGCAAGGGACCCACGTCTGGATCCTGGCTGATGAGAGGTGAAACCCCGAAACTGGTACTAGGATGCTTGGTTCCAGTCCAGGGAGGACCTGGCCTGGCAGTTCGGGCTGGGTTGTTCCCATTGGGCGCAGGGTAAAGACTGATTTACATATCTCTGGGTTCAAACTTGAATGGCATGGGGAGCAAAAAAACGATGGATTTGGGCCTCGATCTTTGTACTGGGGTGAATATAGGACATTGTTCTGCATTCTGTGTATCAATTGTTCTTTTTGCATTTGTAAAGGAGGAGCACAAATTAGCAGTGATTGTCCATTAAATAGGACCCTTGCTCATGCATGCTGTAATGTAGAGCAGCTAATGAGCTGGCAAAGGCGAGAATGGGAAGGGCTACCACCCCCACCCCCAACAATACAGGAGCAGTGACCAGCAAAGAAACGTCCGAGCTGAACTAGGTGCTTGACGACAAATGAAATCCGGATCAGCAGCAGCAATGTGAGCAATGCATGCCCCCAGGAGATAAATGAAGGAGGTGGAGTTGCCGGGTAGGTAATGCAGTATGCTGTGGTAATGTGAAGCAGTACCTTCTCACAGTGCAACAACCAGGTACAACGCAGAGCCAAAGGGGCTCACCCCTGAGCACCGGCAATGGCGCACTCCTTTGATGAATAAGACTGAAGCCAAAGGTTTTTTCCCCTACAGGAGTGGCGCCCTCCAGAGATGAAGAATGCTGAAGCCAAAGGTATTTATCCCTGCAGCAGAGAAACAGCAACAGCAAGGAGCAAATCAATGCGATCCCCTCTAATCAAAATACCTACCCCAGAAATGCCATAGTCCAACTAGCCTAAGTAGAATGAAGGGTGGAATGCATCCCTACTGCCTATAGAGGCCCACCTTCTTTCACACAGTTTGTGAGTGCCCGGTCATACAACAATGCTTGGCCCTGGTTCATGCCACACTTGCATAGATTATAAGTAGACCATTCATGCCAGAACTCAACATAGCCCTATTAGGCATGAAGGTAAAGTGATGGCAACAGAGAGGCAGAAGGTTGCTGGTTGCGATGATATTAATTGCAAAGAGACATTGCTGGCTAATGGTACAGCTTATGAGGTAATGACACAGATTATGGATTACTGTGCCAAGGCATCAAGGGCTACCTCCAAAAATATTACAAGGTGTGGGAAATTTAGAGGGATTACTATCAGGGTTCAGATCATGGATAGTCGAACAGTGGCAATCACAGATGACATTCAAGTTAATTCTGGACCCTGGTTACAACCGGTTTATTTGTACCCACTGCACAGTGTTTTTAACTAGTACAAAAGCATTAAAAGGTTTTGAAAAAAAGGCTAAATTTAGGAAGAAGAGAACTGAAGAGAAGCCAAATTATAATTGAGTATGCGCTCTTTCAGGAACTGTTAAACCATACAGCAAAGGCAAATATCTCTGTACTTTGACCTACATAATATCATTTACCGGGATTCTATCCAAGATGTCTGCCACCAAAGCAGGAGTCACTTGCTCTGTAATACCGTTTCACAACTCTTTATGAGATAAAATACATGTGTGCCAGAAAATGGATGGGTACTGTTCCAGGCATGGAAAAGTGGGAAGGACAAAAAAGCAGTTAATGACCCGACCAATAGGCAGAAAACAATATGGGAGTGAGTTGCCGGTGATAATGGCTTTATAAGAACCACAGAGTGGAATAGGTGTAAAAACCAACAACCTTTAAAAGCAATGGCATCTTTTCAAGAAGGAACAGACTTGGGGGGCGTGGCCACGGCGGCGAACAAAATGGCCGCACTGCCGTGAAGCTCCTCCGGGCGGGCTCCCAGCGACGGCGAAAACGATGTGACCCGCGTCTGCTTCCCCCACCAGCACCGCAGAGCCGTCCCCTGATGCCCTCCAGAACACATGGGCGAGGTTTCTACACCACGGGAGCGACCGGACACTGAGCTCACGGCGGAGGGGACCCTAGGCCTCCGGACCTCTGCGCCATCTTCCCTTCTGCGCTGGAGCGCCGGGTGAGTGCTGCTCGGCCTTGGCGGTTGTGTGTCCTTTTCCTGCTGTTTCCCCTGCTGGGCTCGCGTGGACGGCACCCTCCCTGCGCGGTTCCCGTTTTTCTGGGCTACTTGGTTCCCGGCGCGGGGCAGAGGCCTTAGGCCCGGGTGAGAGCCGGGACCAGAACCTAGATTTCGGGCCCGTGCGGGCTTGCGGGTGGTGGCTGTGGGGCCTGGCCGGTGGGGGTTGGGTGCGCGGCTGCGGGGGGGGGGGTCTCGGCGGCGGTCTCCGGTGCCATACAGCGGCGGCCCCGCCGTGCAATAGCCGACACGGTTCTGTGCCTATCCGCTCACATACAGCCCTGACTCCATGAGAGGGTTGCTCCCTGGCCGATAACGTCTGGAGTGGCGAGGGCCCATAAACGTGAAGGGCCCGCTTTGGGATCTCTGTACTGGCTGTGCCTGACCGCTATTTACCTGACATTGCTCATTGGGCCTGGGTCCTGCCTGCAGTGCTAGTACACCGCCAGGTCTGCACGCACTCTGGTGGCTTCGGAGGTGGGTCCCACGTCTGGTTACTGGATTCCTGTCCCCAGCTATTGTCGCTGCTTCTGCGACTGCGACTGCTTCCCACGACCTCGACGATGGGAAAAAGGGATCCTTCTCAGAGAAAGCTCAGCTTCGATAAAACATCTCTCCTCACCTCCGACCCCCCGCCTGGTGCGGCCTCTGGCGCTGCTGGGATTCCGGACGGTGGCGATGCAGCGTCCATGATGGCCGCCATGATAGGGGAAATGCGTGCTGGCTTCAAGGCGCTTGACACGCGCTTCGACAGCCTGGAGAAGAAGCGGTCTGACATTGGTCCACGGTGCAGGCCCACGACCGACGCCTCGACTTAGCTGAGTCCAGAATATCAGATATGGAGGACGGGTCCTCTAAGGCGCTGAAGCGGCTGGACCGTGTCAAGAGAATTCTTAAAGACGTGGCCATCAAGAATGAGGATTTGGAAGCGCGTAGCCGGAGAAATAACATTCGTATTCTTGGTGTTGCGGAGACAACTGCCACTGGCCGGTTTGACACTTTTGTAGAACGTCTCCTCATCGAACTGTTCGGAAAAGACACCTTCACGGCCGGCTTTGTGGTGGAGAGGGCGCACAGATCACTGGGGCCTAAACCGCGCACCGGGCAACTGCCCCGACCCATTATAGCCAGGATTATGAACTTTCGTGACCGTGACGCCGCACTCCGAGCTGCATGTGAGATGGGAGAGGTGCAGTGGCAAGGAAGCAAATTGTCCTTCTCTCCGGACTACACTCTTATGGTACAAGAGGCACGACGGAAATTCACTAGTGTCAAAGCGGCTCTTCGCAATCTTGGCTTGAAATACAATATGCTCTACCCGGCGCGGCTGAAAGTGGATGTGGACGGCCGATTCTGCATCTTCGAATCTCCGGCCGAGGCCCAGGACTTCTGTCATGCCTACAAAAAGGGTCCGGGCTCGGCTGCCGGCTCCAGGCCTAACTCTCCACCTCAATCTGACTCACAGGCTAGTGCTGACTTGTTCGCTGCAACTGGACTAGGCTGATCATCCGATGATGCTCGGTGCACGGCTCCTTATCTATGTTGGGTGACGGTCCGACTCTGCTGGACTACTTTACATACCATTATCTCGTATGTCGCGCAGCTGGGTTGCCCGCCCGGGGGTAGCGTTGCTTCACCCTATGACGTATGCCTGTTTATTTCGTTCTTCTTGGGGTTTGTTATTTTTCAGTTTGCAGATATGTTCTATTAGTATGAATAATCGGCTGTTGGTGTTCTGCACTGCTGTTCAGAGAATGTCTGGATTCTGCCTCTCTTGGGGGGCTGGGTGGCGGGTGGGGGATGGGTTGTGCGCTTTCTTTGTGGTTCTTTTTCTTGTTTTTGTTTGATTGCAAGACTTTTGGTATCGGCTTGTTTGATGACCACTCATTGCTTACGTTCCTTGATCTGACATTATGGCCGGATTAGGTCTGCAGTCTGGGCCTTCCAGGCTAACATTGATGACATGGAATGTTCGTGGCTTGAACACTACTCGCAAGCGTAAGCAGGTATTACAATATGCCGACCGGCATAAAGTAGATGTCCTCTTCCTGCAGGAGACACACCTGGTACAGGCTGACACGGTTTCCTTGGCGAAGGGTTGGGGTACCCATAGAGTGTTTGCAACCTACAGTAGGTACGCACGCGGGGTTGCGATTCGGATACATAAAAGGATACCCTTTGTGTTCGCTGAGAGTAAGGTGGATGTCGATGGCAGGTATGCGATACTCTCTGGTGTGTTGTATGGTTACAAGATTGCCTTCGTGGGGGTCTATGGTCCCAACACTGACTCTTCAGCCTGTTTCCACGACCTGTACCTATCACTGCTCCACTCAAACATTGAGCTACTGGCGTTGGGGGGCGATTTCAATCTCTTGATGGACCCGAAAAGGGATAGCACGTCTCCCTCCCCAGATCGCAAACCACTTGCCCGTGCGGCTGTTGCGGCTATCTGTTCACACTTTTCATTGCTAGACGTAGAGGCTAGACGACACTCTGATACCCCAGCTTTTACTCATCACTCCAGCTACCACAACACGAGCACCACACTTGACTACTGGCTACTTTCGCCAGGCTTAGCGGGCTGGATGACTGATCTTCGCACGCTTCCGCACACTCTTTCTGACCACTCCCCTGTGGTATTGACACTATCGATCCCTAGGCTGGGTGGCTATGAACGACAATGGCGTTTCCCAGGGAGAGCCTTAGCAGACCCGGTCTTTACGGAGGAGGTCCGTACTGCAATCGAGGACTAGTTTGACATCAACACTGGCTCTGTGACCACTTGGGCCACGTTGTGGGAGGGGTTTAAGGCCACCATAAGGGGGGTTTGCATCACCAAGCATGTTGGGGCGCTGCGTGAGATCCGTGCTACTCTGGACCGCCTTGAGGCCGAGCTATTAACGGCTGAAAGTGAAGTCCTCGCTGACCCTTCGCCGAGACGCGAGGCTCGACGTCTCGAGCTGCTACTGGAGTTCAGGGACACCGCGGACAGGGAGATGCGGTTTAAGGGCAAATACCACACAGCGTGCCGATATGGTGAGAGAGATCGGCCGGGCAGACAACTGGCTCAACTGCTACGCCCGCCGCGGCAGGCTACATACATCACTGACATTACTGATGCACACGACAGGCCTCACCTTTCCACCCCCGATATTTGCAATACTTTTTTAACCTACTACCGCCATCTTTACACTTCTGCCCTTCCAGATGATTGCCGCGACCCGGGTTTGTATATTAACGAAATTGCAATGGTATACCTAGAGAAGTATATGCAAGATTTTCTGGCTCATCTGATCACACCGGAATTGATCGCTGAGGCCATTGACTCCTTGAGGGGGTCCGCGGCGCCAGGTCTGGATTGCTTCACAGCCGACTTTTATCAGGAGTACAAAGAGGAGCTCGTGCCCAGGCTTCTTGAAGTGTATGCGGAGGCTCTGGAGTCCGGTGTTGTTCCCCCCACGCTCCGGGAAGCGGTCATCGTTTTGCTGCCCAAGCCGGGACGCGACCCCACGGTCTGTAGCTCCTACCGTCCGCTGTCGCTCCTTAATCTTGACTACAAGATTTTGGCCAAAGTCCTGGCGATGCGGCTAGCACTGCTGGTGGATTCCATTGTTTCACCGGCACAGTCTGGCTTCATCCCTCAAAGATCAACCTCCCTGAATCTTCGTACACTTTTCTCAGTCCTACATAGGATCGAACCCTCCACTCCAGCGGCAGCGGTTTTTTTAGATGCCGAAAAGGCATTCAACACTTTAGAGTGGCCTTTTTTCTTGGAAGTCATGCGGAGAATGGGCATGCCCGCAATGTTTGTAGCGACAGTGGAATTGCTGTATACTGCACCCACGGCTCGCATTCACCTAAATGGCACCATCACTGATAGGTTCACCCTCTCCAGAGGCACCCGACAAGGATGCCCCTTATCCTCGCTCCTTTTCATCCTGGCGATGGACCCTCTGGTTCGCCACTCCACATCTCCACAGGGGGCTCCAATTTCGCACTGGCCCTCTATTGGTCTCGCTTTATGCGGACGATATGGTCCTATATGTCCGCACTCCGGAGGCCAACCTGCAGCCCTTATTGTCGGAGACTGCCCAATTTGGTGAATACTCGGGCCTCAAGGTTAATTGGCACAAATCACAGCTATTTCCGCTCACCCCCGCCACCTCACAATGGCCGTGCTCCCTCCCATTGGAGTGGTGCGAAGACTCTATCAAATACCTTGGGATCCACATACATCTCGACACGGTGTCCATCATTCGCCTGAACTATGGACAAACCCTGGATTTTTTGGAGGATAACACGGACAGATGGCTTTGACTCCCTCGGTCTATGGCTGGCCGAATCGCCATTGTTAAAATGGTAACTCTCCCCCGTTTTTTGTACCTTTTCAATAACATCCCAATCCCTCTAACCAAGGTTTTTTTCACACAACTACGCACTGCCCTGCTGCGATTGGTGTGGGGGGGTAAACGCCCCCGCGTAGCCTGGCGCACACTGACACTGCCATACGAAAGGGGTGGCTTTGGGGTCCCGGACTTTTATCTCTACTACCTGGTAGCCCAATGTTCATACGCTCACCCTTGGTACCACCGAGATGCCAGAATTCCACATTTGAAACCAGAAGCTGATGCGGCGCTCCCGGTGTCACTTAATGCAGTCCTCCCCAAGGTTCTCCCTCGGGACCCACACGATATACACCCACTCACCACGACGGCCTGGGCTTGGGACAAGATCAGGCGCTTACTCCACATAGACACAATGTACTCCCCTGCCCTTCCTTTACCCAACCCACACTGGCTTCCCATAACGGGCGAATCTGTGGTCCGTCGCACGCTATCAAAATTCCAGCTCCTCACGATCGGTGACTTGTTCCCCGACGGTCATGCTTTCTCTATGACAGAGGACCCCCGTTTCACCCACCGAACATTTATGGATTCTTTCATTCTCACGAGACTTCGTGCGATGTTAAGGGCTGCATTTCCCACATTCCCCCTTCGGCCTGATGACAATCCCGCGCTTACATTCATTATACAAAACGATTCAGGGGTTCACGTGGTGTCCAAACTTTACAAGTTGTGCTTGTCCTCTCTCCCATCATCGGACGGGGTGGTGGGCGCTGCTTGGGAACATGATCTGGGCATGCAGATTTCAGACGACCAGTGGGAGGCATGTTGTGCTATGACCAGGGAGGTCTCCATGAATAGTAGACACAAACTCATACACTTTAAATTCCTGCGAAGGATGTATCACACACCAGCGCTCGCTCACAGAATAGATGCCAATAGGCCCCATGTCTGCCCAAGTGTAATGCCCCGCAGGCGGACTTCGCACACCTCTCCTGGACTTGCCCGAGACTCCACACTTACTGGGTAGAGGTACACAAGATTTTGGGTGACATATTGGGTTTACCGTTAACTGTTACACCGGAAATCGCACTGCTAAGCTATGTGACAAATTTCCCCCGCAAACTCCATAAATTGGCGTCCATTTGCTTCCTACTGGCCAAGAGGGAGGTTGCACTGCTCTGGTGTTCACGACGCGCCCTGACTATCGCCTCTTGGCTTCGGAGTGTGGCATACTGCAATGTGAATAGTGTGGAATATTCGGAACAACTCCCAACCTCTTCCCGCCCAGGTGACATCTGGGGTCCATACCGCAAATACATTGCGAGACTGACCCAGGAAACACCTTCTCAGTCACTTCATCCTAACACACCAACAGGGGTGGGCTAGTGCACTGGGGATCCTTCGCTGTACCCTGGACACATATAGACGCCAATGCGGCTCCCATGTGCCCTACGACGCACGAGACTAAGTTCTGGTCGTTTGGTGACATGTTGCCCTTCGTAGTCCCTGGGTTGTCATGCCTGATATTCATGGAGACTGTATTGTACTTGGTCGGTCTTCCGGCCCTAATGGTTACCCCCAGAGGTGTGGGCTGCACTGTGCCGCCTGGGGCGGGATTGAGTGGTACTGGATGTGGGCTGCTGTGTCTGGGCTGGGGATGCTGTTTGATGTGGTGGTTGACGCATCGCGAGCTGACTTGCTGTATTGGTCTTGCAATCTTGTAGATATGATTTTTGTTTCTTTTATCTTGCTTTCCTTTGTTGCGATATCCATTATGTTCTTTGTAAATTTATGTTGCCTTATTAGAAAATACACTCCTTGTATCATTATCTATGGTCAAACAGGCAATCCTGCTGAGTACACCAGTATTTTCCTTGCAATATTTTGTATGGTACATGATGTCATTTTATACTTGATATGTAATCGGTATTTTCAAATGTGGATTGCCTCAGTTGCTTTAATAAAGTGTTTAAAAAAAAGAAGGAACAGACTTTCATCAGAAAGGTTCTCAACCAGGTTTTTGGAAATGAATAACAAAATAACAAAGTACTGTAAACAAAAAATTAAACCTCATGACTATTCTGGCAGTAAAAAATAAAACAATTGTGCAAAAACAACCATTAAAACGTGCAAGGAATCGGAACAGCGTTGTGTATTTGAATTTCTTACAGACAGTGAAGATTTTACAATGCCTCAGCAACATATTACCTATATATATATATATCTTGAAAAGATGTTCAGAAACCTTTGAGATAAAATATCTGTACCTTTTATTCAAGTCACATGCCACCTGTAATTACAAACACAAAAAATACCATTAGCCAAAATATGGGCAAAAAAAGGAAATTAAAACATTCGCTTTTATTTCTGAACAAAATTAAGTATTGGCATGCGCATACACAAAATAAATAATGTAATCCTTTCAAATGTTTCCAAACATCGGAGGGCCATTGTAATTTAGATAATAGAACAATGGTTCTTAACTATTGGTCCGTGGACCCCTGTAGTTATGCCATGCCTACTTAAGGATCCACAACTGCTAAGAAAGAGAAATAACATTCGCTGAATAATAGAGCGTGTACACACACGCACACACACAACACCCCACCCCCAAAATTTGAACATTTAAAGACGCTCTGTAAATGTGAAGGAATTTAAAATTGGAGGCTAAAAATAAAGTGGATATCTTTAGCTTAATTTGTGGGAGAGCAAGTAGAGCAAACAAAAGTATGAAAGACTGGTGACCTCAATTGAAGCACTAGTGTACACAAAAAGAGGATGCATTAAGAGGAAAAAAGATAAAGTCACTATGCTAGAGTCTAGCATATTGCTTTATGTTCTAGAAATAAAATCACATTTTGAAAAGCGTCAACCTTCCAATACAAATTCGATTTCTGTATATGTTTTGTTTGCAAATAAATAAAAATATTTCAAAATGTAAGTTTTTGTTCGATGTGCACTTGTGTCTGTAGTTTTTTGCATGTTTTGAGGCTAAAATTGTAGAATTGCACAAAACGAACATTTTAGGCATATTATACTGAAGATTTCAAGGTCTTTGAAAAATAAAAAAGTGTCAGAGAGAACTATTTTAGTTATGGGAAACAAGGCCAGGTGGACTTACAAAGGTGCTGATTACTTATGATCTGTCTGAGATGCTGGTCCTTAAACCTGGTTCGGACATCAGTTGCACTCTGAAGGATTTTATTGCTTGGAGTAGTGGCTAGAGCAATTTCATTCACGGTTTGCATTTATTTCTAAAGTTGTACATGCACATGTATAACCATGTATTCTAAGTGCACATTAAACACTTAACTAAAGTTTCCTAACTACAGGCCTCAGTCTAAATCCATTTTGCTTTGCCAACATGTTTTCTATTTTCTTTGCTGGTTCATTATCATGATTTACGTTAGCTAGAAAAAGGCTTATTGTCTGTTTTAGACTATTGATAAATAGGCTTGAAGAGAAATTTGGCAGTGAACGTCAAGAAACACCGGTCAAAAGAGACCTTCTGTTCATCATGTACCAGGATGGAAAGATGTTCAAGGCTAAGAACTGCAGGTTCAGTTTGATACGATATGAACCTAAAGCCATGTTGCAGATGCACTCAAGTAGTGGTCCGATTGGTCTCTGGTGGTGTGAGGAAGATAAGAATATTTCTGAATCTCCTGTTACTTTTAATTGACGTTCTCATAGTTAGGAGAGATTCCTTTTAGAATTATGGGCAGATGTAAGTAGCTTTTTTGAGCTTGCAAACGGTCTGATTCACAGAATCGGGCTATTTGTGACCACAAATAAGACTTTTTGAATGTAAAAAACCCTAGTTTGGAATTTGGTAACCTATTACTGAATTAGAAACCAACTCACAGTGGTATATGTGAATGTTTTGCAACCGAAATGCGGTCGCAAAACATTTGCATTTTACGGTATACTTAAAGTAGGTGGTTACCCATTTGCAAACGGGAATGTTTCCCCCAAGGGACCCCCTCCCCTTTGTGAATGGTTGTAAAAACGTACCATTGCCTACTCTTAAAAAAAGCTTTTGTTTTTCTTTTTAAAATTCATCAAGTTTTCCTTTAAGAAAAACTGGCTGTATTTAAAAAAAAAACTAAAAAAACATGCCTTTATCGAAAAGCAATCACAGACATGGTGGTCTGCAGACACAGCAGGCCACGATCCCTGTGATTTTAGCGATTCTCAATGGGTCGCATATTGCAACCTACCTCATGAATATTAATGGGGTAGGTCTATTCCAGTGGGAATCGCAAGCAATGAAAAACACACTGTAGTACATCGCTGTTTGCGATTACCTAAAAGAAAATCGCAAAAATGTGGTTTTAGGTAATTGCAAGCTCAAAAGTATGTACATCTGGCCTGTGAGAGGTATAGACCTCTATGCTTGCCCTATTCTTGCATGTGTGAAGCTTTATACTATACACCAATTTCCTTTTTCTCTGGACTTAAACTGGAATATTGACCCTTGATTGATGACCCTATATTTTATATAGGTTTAGAAGAGAGAAGGGCAGTTTCTTTATGGAATACCAGTTTGCTTTAATTTGTTTTGATACACTTGTGGTTATCGCAAATCGATAGGTCATTCTTTTGCGCCTTAACCTACTGAGATATTTCAGCATTCCTATGGTCTTGCTGCATTTACTGAACTTATGCTTTGTTTGCAAACATACTGTATTGATTGGTAATCTGAAATAAAACCTTTAAATATATTCAGAGATTCTTGGTTCTTATTGGGAAGTTACATTGGCTTCAGAAGTATAAAAGTATTGTTGATATTTTTTCCCATTCAATGTTGCACGTCAACTAACACAGGTCCATACGACCAATGGGGAAAAATCTTTGACAAATTGACTAAGATTTTGGTGCAAGGTCCAGCACACCATCAAGATGGCAGCTTGTCAGATGGTTACCTACTGAAGCAAAGAGTTAGCATACCCAATTGTAGACTTGCCCAAACCCACCCTAGCGTTTAAAGCCCAAGTCCTGATTCAGAGATCAGTGGAGTTCCAGCAGTTCGGAAAAGAGTTGTACCACAGGAGGAGTGAGCATGAATGGGGTTGCATGCTATAATTGCAGTATTTTTTTGAGATTATGTGATGAGAGGAGAAGATGCTTTCGTTGCAGCACAGATGTGAATGCGCTTAATGTTGAGCAGTTGTTATCGGGCAGGAAGTAGCCGAAGATCCCGGTAGGTATATAAAGTGTACAATATACTGTAATGTAATTTGTATGCTAAGTTTTTGGGTGCTAGTCAAGAGGTACCAACGGCAGCACAATTGGGATATAGATATACAACTTTGTGTGAGTGTAAGATATGGTTGGTGTGGTGGAACCTATCTACGTAAAGGAGAAGCTGCACTGAACTGGGTGATTCTAGCTGGTGGAGATTTTACTTGAGTGTGTATCTGAGTAGATCGGAAAGTATCGCTCTGGACCATTTTTTGTGTAATTTGATTTCTTTAGTGGAGCAGACAAAAGTTATTTGTTAAAATCGCTTAGCGTTTTTGCTTGCCTAGGGTTGAGAAAAGAGTGCCATTGTGAAAATGGTAAGGGAGGGTATGCCGCTGCAAAGAGTGAGAAATATATCCTAGTGTGCTGCGCTGAGATTGGACGGTTGGCGTTTGTGCTGCGCTGTTACGAGTTGATAAGTCACTTAGTGTCACGCTGCTATTGGTTGTTGAAGCAGAAAGAAAATTATGAGTAAAGATATTATTTTCTAGTGTTAAACTACATTTCTGTTTGCGATTGTTGATATTATTGATGGATAATAACATTTTTCAAGGCTATACGAGATCTGATATGGAGAGATGTTAGAGAAGAGGTGCTGTGACAAAGCACAGCATGTCATTATACGGCCATAAATGTGGGGCTCCACAAGACCACTTAGCAAAATCAATGGCTTAAGATCACTGAAAAAGAAGGTGCTTAGATGCTTACACACTATGGCACATTCAATTTGAGAATGATTGAAAATCTGTGACGGGTATTGTACGAAATGAAACAACTGCTTAGACCTACACAGTACGAGGCCTTAACGCTTAGGAGCATGTAGCCTACGTCAAGGAGAAACAGAGGTATCAGGGTTGAGTCAGAAAGGCAGTGAGTACTTGTGCCGAAGCTAGATGGGATGCAGAACAACAAAAATGGAGAACCAACATGATTGATGGAGATAAGTTATATCCTGCAATGAAAGGAACCTCAGAAAGACATAAAGGAGGATAAAGTACAGAGTGCTGAGGGAACAGGCGTAGATAGTGATTCTAGTGATGACTTTCTAGATGTGGTATTGTGAACTCGTCTACCTCCTTACCGCCTGAAGGAATGAGTTGTGTTGTTACCAGTGGAAGCTCAGAGGGAGCCACTACCCAAGTGAATGCAAGTCAGAGCCTTATGGGAGAGATTTCAGGGACTTGTGTTCATATTAACTCAACTGTTTCTAGTACCCAGTAGCAATAACTATTTCGTTTACTTACCATTGGTTCAGCAGTTTCTTTAAATAAACCTGAATCGTCCGGCCACAACACATGCTTTCACGGTTCCTACTGGAGTAAACACGTCAACTACTGTTCCTGTTGCTCCCGGAAAGAAAGCCACAGGAAAAACTCTTTTAGTCCCAAATATGTTGACTTCCCCATTTGTGGCTCCTGTGTCATCAATAATGAATCAGAGAGGACTTACCCCTGTAGAGGAACCCTCTCAGAGGTCTCAACATTCTCATATATCTATTTTGACCTCACCTCAGTGTATTTCAAGCAGCAGTCCCCAATAAGGCGTTACACCCAATATTTCTGTAGTCCAAAATAGTGTTAATTCAAGGGGATTAGACAATTTGACTTGTTTTTTCAATGGACCCTGACAAGGAGCTGAGAGTCCAGGATTGAGCAGAGAAAGCCAATCTCCGAGAAGGGAGAATGCAGTAGATGAGGTCAAATTAAAATTAGAATTGGAAGCGATGATTTAAGGAAGCTATGATCTTTCCAGATTAGATATTTATCAAGAGAACATATATATATATATATATATATTCACTGAAAAAAACCATAGGTTTCAGCAACGTTATAGTTAGAAATTAGCATTTAAAAACCTTAGAAATTCACTAAAAAAACCATAGGTTTCACACATGTTATAGGTTAGCTGGACATTTCACTCATACAAAACCATTGAAATTCCCCCGTTATAGTTAGTTCAGATAACTATAACTCACGCACCCACAATGCACTTCTGATGACGTCACATATTACATCACTCATGACATGGTCAGTGACATCACTCATGACATCATGGCCTGGTGGGCCAACTAGCCCACCAGGAACCTTCAGTTGAATTGAGCTCACCAGAGAGCCAACATTATGGACATTAATGTTTAATGCATTGTTTAATTAAACTGAAATATTTGTTTCTTTTAAAGATAAGAGCACCATGTAAATAAGCGGCACTCACACATTCACTCAAAAGTAGACTTACATGCATGTAAGCAATTTATTAACTACACATACCACAATGCACTTTAAACAAAAAGGAAGGGGCTTGGTGCTCGTTGAAATAAAAGATGTCTGTTTCTATACCTTGACATCCCGTGATCAAGCCTTCCGGGGGAGGCAGCAGAGTGGTTCATTGGATATATGGATATATATATATATATATCCATCCTACCAGCGGTCGCCAGTAGGTATATATAGTTAGGACCTAGTTTCCATAGGAAATCCGTACCATTCTATTGGGAATAACTCTGGCGCCGGTGGACGAATCTTCGCAAATTTCTCAAAGAAGATGGCCCGTTCCGCTCCGCTTCTTCCCTTAAAGTCTCGGGTAGATTTGTCAAGCGGGGCCCGAGAAAAAAGGGGAGTCCCAAAAAGTGTTCTCCCCATGTTATTTTCCATAGGACGATTAGACATGGCTACAGCCCGAACGGCTGAATGGAATTACAAGAAATTTGGCAAAATGGTAGAGTCTGATTCGCAGATCACCCTTTTGTTTAAATGGTGTAAATCCCTCCAGTAGTTGTTGAGAAAATCGAATTTGAAAAAATGTATATATCTGTAAGCGCGCACTGTGCGCGCACCTTGCGAGCACCTTCCCGTGTACGAGCTGCATGCTGATTGGTGCCACTGTCTGTCAACACTCCAAAACAGAAAATGATGGCAGCCATCTTGTTCCTTGGTAGACTGAGGCACAAGAAAGCAGAAAAACAAACGTGCAGAACTCAAAAAGGGGGCAGGGTAGAAGCACCCTGACCCCCTAGGCCTGCTCAGGGGGTCCCACAGGGCCCCCCCAAGGCAAAAAAAAAATAAAAACATGTTTTAAAAAAAATCGAGTGGTGCGCGCACCCCGCGATTTTCCCCCCCGAATCAAATTGGGGTGGGGGCCTTGGGGGTCCTTGTGGGACCCCCTGAGCAGGCCTAGGGGGTCAGGGTACTTCTACCCAGGCCCCTTTTTGAGTTCTAAAACTTTCCGAGCAGTAGCTGCATGCTCATTGGCTTTCAACACTTTAAACCAGGAAGTGTTAGCAGCCATCTTTTGCTCGGTAGACCGAGTCACAAGAAAGCAGAAAAACAAACGTGTAGAACACAAAAAGGGGGCAGGATAGAAACACCCTGACCCCCTAGGCCTACCCAGGTGGTCCCACAAGGACCCCCAAGGCCAATTATTTTTTTAAACCCTTTTTTTTTCAAATTACCCCCTGGGGGGACAAAATCGCAGGGGCATATTGATAAAGAAGTGTGGGGGGGGGCCCAATCCCCCCTACACTGCCCCGGGGACCGCCGCCCCCCGGGGAAAAGCAACGCAGCCCCCTGGCGCATAATGGAGGCTCATGGTGGGCTAGCTGGCCCCTAGGGACCCCCAGTATGCAAGGGAAATGAATCCTCCAATTTAGAACACTCTACAGGGCGTGTTTGCACAGTTTAACTTGGGGAATTAATTCCTGTTCAATACAGAGGTCCCCTGGAGGGAACTAGTCCAACAGGTATCTCCAGTAAGCGCCAAGGAGCTGCGCTGCAGTGTGTAGTAAAAAGGGGGCCTGCCCTCTAAAAACCAGCCTGCAAAAACTTAGTAAATCAGTATAAAAAAAACAAATACATTTAAAAATGGTCATTTAAAAAACCTTCGAAATTCAATGAAAAAACCATAGGTTTCAGGCCTGATACTGTTAGGAATTAGCATTTAAAAACCATTGAAATTTACTGAAAAAACCATAGGTTTCCTGCCTAATATAGTTAGGAATTAGCATTTAAAAAACCTTTGAAATTCACTGAAAAAACCATAGGTTTCAGGCCTTATATAGTTAGGAATTAGCATTTAAAAAACCTTTGAAATTCACTGAAAAAACCATAGGTTTCCTGCCTTATATAGTTAGGAATTAGCATTTAAAAAACCTTTGAAATTCACTCAAAAAACTATAAGTTTTAGGGGTGTTATAGTTAGCTGGACATTTCACTCATACAAACCATTGAAATTGCTCATATATAGTTAGCTGTACTAACTATATTTCGCGCACCCTCAATCCACTGCTGATGTCACATATTACATCATTCATGACATGGTCAGTGACACTACATGATCATTCATAATGTCAGCGTACAGGACTCTGAGAACCTGCTTCTCCCACAGTCCCATGTGCAGGCAAGCATAACTGTGGGAGAAGCAGGATCCCATCGCCACCCCTCTAGTTTGCTGGGAACACATATGTTGGAACATGAAAAAGTTATTCTCTAGACATATTTCTATCATGCTCACCAGCATCCTGTTGTGTGAAAAACAGTGTAGCGGCCTGCTATCTAGAAAGTGCTGAATAGCTTTGAGACCATCAAGATGATTAATGCTCGTATAGAGCGAAGTTACGCCTAATGTGATAAGTATTAGATCATCTTGCCATGATATTCCCTTCAATTTCCTTAGAAAATCTCCCGTATCCTGTACATAGGAGGGCAGGTTGGTCACATGCTCCTGCAGGAAGAAATCAATGTACTTAGATGCGTTTTCCAAGAGGCTGTTACAGGCTGAAATAATAGGTCTGCCTGAAGGCTGAGAAAGGTGCTTGTGTATCTTAGGTATAAAATAAATACACGGAATGACCAGGTTGTCATTTTTTAAGAATTTAAATTCATCTCCACTTAGCAGCCCTAAGCTTTTCCAAGCTACTAATTTCAAATAATAATTGCTCCAAGATGACTTAACAGTAGATAGATCAACCCTCTTGTAGCACATTTTATCATTAAGATGCTGCCAAGCTTCTTCTAAGTACATGTCCCTAGGCCAAATAACTATATTACCACCTTTGTCAGATTGACGAATAATCACGGATTTGTCATTTTGCCACTTTTTAATCAACTCATGATACAGTTTATCTTGCTTAGAGTAATTAAGCTGACAACGTGCCACTTTATGGTGTAATTTTTTCACATCTGCAGTTACCAGTTCATGATAATAATCAATATTGTCCTTGATCATCACCGGGCAAAAAGTCGATTTTGCTTTAAATTGAGAAAATGCACGTACTGTTGCGGTGCCAACCAAATTAATGTCATCAATAGCGGACTGGGTACTTTCACCTTGCAACTCAAGTAGCTCTTTCCGTAGATCCATGTCTCCGGCTGTCAATATGCCTGGACTGTTGGACTGGGTAATCATGTCTCCCATAGACATATCTTTATTTTGTCTAGATAAAAAGATTTTTTTCAGTTTGAGCTTTCGTATGTACTGATAAATATCAACTCTGGTCTGTGCATACTGGAAATTACTGGACTGAATGATTGTAATATATATATATATATATATATATATATATATATATATATATATATATATATATATATATATATATATATATATATATAGAGAGAGATAGATAGATAGATAGATAGATAGAGAGAGAGATAGATAGATAGAGAGAGAGATAGAGAGAGAGATAGAGAGAGAGATAGATAGAGAGATAGAGAGATATAGATAGATAGATAGATAGATAGATAGATAGATAGATAGATAAGATAGATAGATAAGATAGATAGATAAGATAGATAGATAAGATAGATAGATAAGATAGATAGATAAGATAGATAGATAAGATAGATAGATAGATAGATAGATAGATAGATATATTCATTCTCTTCACTCTTCAGAAGACTTTACCCCTCCGTTGCGAAGAAGACTAGAGACAACAGCGAGGTTTGGCAGGTAACTCTTTCTTTATTAAAAGGACATTGGCACTACCGGTTTCAGCTCATGCCTTCTTCAGATGCCTAGTCCGTTAGCAGCGTTGACCCACCCAGGGATTCCTTTTAAGCTCCTCCTCCCAGTGGTGGCGGGCTCACCTGCTCCGGATTGTTTCAGCATAACGTTAGTTTTGGGGACTACCAGTCCCAGGATACACGGTGCTTCACAGTCCAGATGCAGTCGTGGGGCTTCACTAAAAATAAACTTGTAGCTGCCAAACTTCTAACTCTCTGCCACAGTCACCGAGCATACACATCCAGAGGCACAGGTCGGGTCTAGGCGTCCATCCGTACCCTCCATGCCTGATGTCATTTGGTGTGTCCTCTGTCTCGATGAATTCAATGGTGGGCCGCGACTTTTTCTGACTCGTAGTCACCATTCCAATTTTCCAATTCGATCTGCAGTCACTTGCGAGAGGGTCTCTAGTGCGCGACACAGGAAACCGCGCTACTACCAAGTCATTCTCTTCACTCTTCAGAAGACTTTACCCCTCCGTTGCGAAGAAGACTAGAGACAACAGCGAGGTTTTGCAGGTAACTGTTTCTTTATTAAAAGGACATTGGCAATACCGGTTTCAGCTCATGCCTTCTTCAGATGCCTAGTCCGTTAGCAGCGTTGACCCACCCAGGGATTCCTTTTAAGCTCCTCCTCCCAGTGGTGGCGGGCTCACCTGCTCCGGATTGTTTCGGCATAACATTAGTTTTGGGGACTACCAGTCCCAGGATACACCGTGCTTCACAGTCCAGATGCAGTGGTGGGCTTCACTAAAAATAAACTTGTAGCTGCCAAACTTCTAACTCTCTGCCAGTCACCGAGCATACACATATATCCATATATATATTCAAAGTATCCCTTATGGGGAATTTATTCGTATCTGTAGAATTTGCAGTGACGCCATATCACTTGATCATTGTTTAAATGAATCCAAACAACGCATTTTGAATAGGGGATACTCTGAAAACACTCTGGATCAAGCTTTAATTAAGGCTAGATCGCTTGATCGCAAATCCCTACTTGCACCTAAAAACTCTGACAATATTAGCGCAGAGTGCTCAGTAAGACTCATTACAACCCTTTGTGCACAAGAGCGTAAAATACGGCGTAACATCTGCAAGGAATGGCCAATAATACTAACAGATGTCATTCTAGTTCCCATTTTACCTGTTACACCTAACATAACTTTCAGGAGGGCACCTTCAATGCGCGATGCATTGGACAAACCATCACCTGAGATCTCCCCGAAAAAAACCTTGGTATCATAAAACGGGATTTCTTAAGTGCACTTCTTGCCGTGCATGCACATTTGCAAAAAACAGCACCCACTATATGACTGCATTTAGTGAGGTCCCCGTGCCTATTCGAGAACAACTAACCTGTCGGTCAGAATATGTAATTTATAAATTGAAATGCACCTGCAACCTTGAATACATAGGTAGCACAAAACTCCCTGTATATAGACGCATCTTGCAGCACATACGAGCCATAATTAACAGTGATGACAACTACCCTGTGGCAAGACATTTTCGATCTGTACATAACAAATTACTAAAAGATCTTGAATACACTGTCTTGTGCTCAGTACCCCAGCCCAGACGGGGTGGGAATCGGGACAAATTACTTAGGCAAAAAGAATTGCACTTTATATTATCGTTAGATACCAAGGCCCCAAATGGGTTAAATTTATCAGAAGATCTAAATAACTTTCTGTAGATCTAGCTGGAAGATCTGCTCCTTTGGGTAACATTTTATATAATGTTTGGACATCATTCTTTCCTTAGATTTTACTACATGAATTTGGTCATCGGCCGATGACCAATACAACTATACTTGTTTCATGTAAGAATTTATGCATAATCATGTTTCTATAAAAAAATCTTTATAAATCATTGAAGGCTTTAATGCAACTGTCTTGGCTGCTTACTCAGCTGTGAGCAACACTTATTTTAATTATATTTGTTTGTGGGTTCTAATTTTATGATTTATGTTTTTTGGTATGGAATTGCACATTTTGAGCACTTTCTTTGACAAACTAGAATGTTAATATAGATGAATACTAAAATTATTCATATGCATGCCTGTGATATTTCAGACAGTAATTTTGGAGCTTCATTTATTGCGGAACAGACATAATGAATTGTGTATATACATTTAATTGGGTGACATTTGTCAAAAAATTATACATCCGTTTGCAAATGTAAATTTCATTAGGACACTATGTCGAGATTATGATTATTTTCATTATTGCAATCATGGCTGATATTATTTATTTGTTACAAATTATTCACTCATTGACTGTTCTGCTTTTTAAAAACCATAAAGCGTTGGCTCTAGACAGGTATGGGTTAAGTTGAAACAATGTAACAACAATTTAAGTTACTTTAGTCATTTAAAAATGGCGTTTGTTTGCAAATTACGAGCATAACTATTCACATTGGTCTGTCATTTGTTTTTACACTACCTTCACTGCGAGGGCATGCACTTTACTGACTTGTCCCACTATTATGTTTATTATAAAATGGCTGATCTTTCAGAGCGCGTTATGTGATCAAGCTCCCAGGAGGAGTGAAACGCGTTGTCGATGGACATTTGTCCTTTATTTTAAAATAAAGAACTTATTCTGCTACCTACTCAATGTGCATGCACAGCAAGAAGTGCACTTAAGAAATCCCGTTTTATGATACCAAGGTTTTTTTCGGGGAGACCTCAGGTGATGGTTTGTCCAATGCATCGCGCATTGAAGGTGCCCTCCTGAAAGTTATGTTAGGTGTAACAGGTAAAATGGGACCTAGAATGACATCTGTATCTTCTTTTGGATGATTTACTCGCTGCAATAACAAGGCTGGTTGGAGGTCCGCATCTGGTGTGATTCCGTCTTTCATTGGCGGAACAGGATCGTTGGATATATATCACTCTCGTGCTGCTGTGCAAAAGAAGAGCCACAATCAAGGATTAAGGAGAAAAATCAATTTACTGACTGACCCCAACCTCGCTTGGTGGAAGAGGTCAGAAGAAACAGTAGGAGTCGTTTGCCTGGATATATCCATCTATCTTGGATTCCATCACACTCTCAGATCATTTCCACAAAGACGGGAAGGGAATGGACCACGTTATCAGTGGAAATATTTTGTTTATTTTCGTGTTTCGGCTCTATCAAACCTTGTTCACATGACATCCACTACGGCATTGACTATTACTTTTAAAGTGACTGGTGCAAACCACACCCGTTCAAATTATGCAATCCTAGACTCAGATAACAGCTGTTGCAATGAGTTTTGTTCAGTCTGTCGTCTTTTGTCACTGCCTCTCGAAAAAAACAAGTTACTTAACTGTAACTGTAGTTCTCCAGTATTGGAAGCTTTCACAGATTCACATGCCTGAATCATTCCCCGTCATCAAGACGGGAGTCGCCGGTACATAAAAAAGCAATGCTTAGTTGTATAGCAAACTGAAAAGAGGCCTAGGCCCATTTCCCTATTGCAACCCATAACCTTCGTTATGTAAAAGAGACCAAACTTGTCTCTGAGCCAATCAGAGCTCCTAACCCTCTAGAGCACTCCGAGAGAACGTTTTAACCCTCAGATTTTCGTGCACTTGTGCCATAAAAAACCCTTTTGTGCTAAACCCAAGGTGAGCCTCTCAGGGGAGGAGGGTGGGTCACATGTGAATCTATGAAAGCTTCCAATACTGGAGAATTACAGTTACAGGTAAGTAACTTGTTTTCTTACTCCAGTATTGGAGATTTCATAGATTCACATGCCTGAATCAGAATAGCGAGCAGTAAATCATAGCACATTTTTTGTTACCTAAGCTCTCGAACTATGCAACATATGTAATCTGACAATAGCAGCTTTCATATATCAATACATATAGATAAAACTTCAAAAATTGTATACAATACAGCATACAACAATAAAATGTGCTTATATCACCAACAAAGGAAGGAGGGATAGTAAAGAGAGCTCACTGTTACCGGAAAAGGTTCCTCAGTACTGCTTGTCCTACGGCCACATCTTTCTCTGCAGGTGCATCGAGGCAGTAATGTCTGGTGAAGGTATGCATACTCTTCCAGGTAGAAGCCCTGCAGATATTCTAGATAGGTACGACACAAATTAAGCAGTGGAGGTGGACATTGCTCTAGTAGAATGGGCACGTACACGTGCATTCAACGGCATCCTAGCCGCCTGATGACAGTACTGTATTGCACTTGAAATCCATTGGGCAATTCCCCTCTTTGACAACCAAAACCCCTTCCTGGGGGCACTAAAAGCCACAAATAATTGGGAAGACTTTCGGAAAGGCTTTTTTTTGCAAGTAAAACTTGAAACAGCGTTGTACATCTAATGAATGAAGAGCTTTTTCCGTGGTTGTTGAAGGTTGAGGGAAAAACCTCTTAAGGATCAATGGTTCATTTAGATGAAAATCTGTTGGCACTTTTGGAATTAATTTGGGATTAGAGTTGAGGACAATCCTGTCCTCCCTGAATTGCAAAAACGGTTCTTGTATAATTAGAGCCTGTATTTCCCAAACTCTTCTGGCTGAAGTGAGAGTTATCAGAAGAGCCACTTTCCAGAATAAGAATTTTAGAACCGCCCTGTGAATTGGTTCGAAGGGCTGTTTCATCAATTGGGATAGAACAATGTTCAATTGCCAGAGAGGTGGTGGAGGTCTTATGGGAGGGAAAGTCACAAACAATCCCTTCATGAACTGTTTAATAGCTCTTTCAGACCTAAATGATGGACCCGAAGAAGTTCTTCTATATCGAGAAATCAGCGCCAGATGCACCTTAATAGAAGCGTGTGCCAAACCAGATTTCGCTAGCATCAGAATATATGGAATAATCTGATGTGCCGCTGAATTTAAAGGATGGATATTCCGTTCCTGGCACCACAAACAGAATATTTTTCATTTCATCCTATACGTTCTGTTTGTACTTTCCGCCCTGGCATTTGCTAGAATATCCCTGCATTCTGCAGAAATATCTAAGTGGTGAAATTCGCTGTGTTCATGAGCAAGGCCGCTAAGTGCAGCGATTTCGGGTCTGGATGAAGCACTTGTCCCCGGGACATCGTCAAGATTGATGGTATTGGATGCAGACAAATTGAATAATCCTCAGACAAGAGGAGCAACTCTGTGAACCAGTGTTGCCTGGGCCACCACGAAGCTATCAGTATTACTTTGCCTGGTTTGTTCTTTATCTTCGTGAGAACGCGTGGCAGGAGGGGAATCAGAGGAAAGGCGTAGGCAAAGACGCCTCACCATGCTATCAAAAACGAATTCCCCCAAGACCCCCGTTGGTGATGCCAACTTGCAAAGAACCAGCATTTTTTTTATTCTGAGCTGTCACAAAAAGATCCACTGTTGGAACTCAACATTTGGAGAAGACGCTTTGTAATATGACCTGGTTGATCTCCCACTCGTGGCAGGTCAATTTCAGTCTGCAGAGAGTGTCCACTTTGATGTTCTGATCTCCTGGAGGATGTTCCACCTTCAGAGATACTCTGTGCTCTACAGCCCACTTCCATATCTTTTGTGCTTCCCACGACAGGGAGAGTGATCTTGTGACTCCCTGCTTGTTCATCGCGGTTGTGTTGTCTGTCCTCACTTGAACAGACGCTCCCTGCATTCGTGGTAGAAAAGATAGTAGTGCTAAGCCTACTGCCCTGAGCTCCAGCATGTTGAAGTGAAGTTACTGTTCTTGTAATTTCCACCGACCGCTGACCTGCAGATCCTGAAGGACTGCTCCCCATCCTTCCAGAGATGCATCTGTGGTAATTACCAATGGAGCTGGTTCGGTCAAAAAGGAAAGACCCACCGAGAGGTTTCTGTTTTGGGTCCACCATGCTACTGCTTGCACCATAGCCGGAGTGATTTTCACCATGTCCTCGAAGGATCCCTATGCCTGGTGCCATTGTCGATCCAGCTCTTCCTGTAATGGGCGCATTTTTAGTCGGCAAAAAGGAATGAGGTATGCAAGAAGACATTGTCCCTAGAAGCGACTTGTACTTGCGTACTGAAGGACACTTTTTTCTTGAAAACTCCCTGGCCAGAGATACGAGCCCCAGTTGCCTCTCTGTAAATGCTTTGTTTACTAAGGAGTCCATAATTGCTCCTAAGAATGTGCTCTTTCTTGAAGGCTGAAGGGATGATTTTCCCATATTCAAATTCAGACCCAGTTCGGCAGACAACTGTATGCATGCCATTGTTAAAGCCTGGGTTGAAGTTTCCGATGGCGCTTTTACCAACCAGTCGTCCAGGTATGGAAATACTTGGTGTTTTTGCTTTCTAAGAAAAGCTGCCACTGGCGCTAGACATTTCGCAATAATTCTCGGGGGAGACTTGAGGTCAAATGGTAGCACTTTGAACTGGTAATGGTCTTCGGCCAATGTCAAAAGAAGATACTGTCTGTGGGAAGGATGAAAGGGGATGTGAAAATATGCATCTTGTAAGTCTAGGGTGGTCATGTGATCCCCTGGGTTTAAGAGCAGCAGAATGTCTTGGAGGGTAACCATCTGGAAAGACTGTTTCTTGAGATAAGTATTCAGAGATCTCAGGCCTAGAATCGGACGCCATTGAAGAGCAATCCTCCGGACTTGGAAGAAACAGGAATAAAATCCCCTTCCTTTCTGGGAGATCAGCACCGGTTCTATTACTCCCTTTCGGAGCATTGTCCGAATCTTCTGATGCATCTGAGATAAATGTCTGATCTCTTGACCTGTAAGTGGAGTCCAAGGCGGGGGGGGTGGGGGGTGGGGGGGGGGGGGGTTGAAGGAATTCTAGAGTATGTCCGAATTGTATTATATTGAGGACCCATCTGTCCGTCGTTATCTTCTGCCAATGATGTAGATGGGAAGCAACTCTTCCACCCAAGGGTACTAGTGGAGGGGAAGGAACACATCAAGCCGGATACCGGAGGTTGTCATTGTCTTCTGCCATTGTCTTTACCTTGACGACCTCCCTATCCTCTAGGAGTAGACTTAGTATAGCTCCCTGACTGTTTCTGCCCATATTGTTGGCGGTATGGTTGTGATGATGAGGAATAAGAGGGGTATCTTCCTGTTGGTAACCCATTCTATAGGATGGTTGACCTCTTCCCCAGGCGCCTCAAAAGGGCACTTTACAGTACTGTAATCTACCAAGGGTCTTCTCTGTCGAATGGGAGATCTAGAATTTTATTTTGGACTTCTGGTCTAAAGGAAGTCGCTCTTAACCAACCTTGATGTTGTAGAACCAC
This sequence comes from Lissotriton vulgaris, assembly GCF_964263255.1. Classification (NCBI taxonomy): domain Eukaryota; kingdom Metazoa; phylum Chordata; class Amphibia; order Caudata; family Salamandridae; genus Lissotriton; species Lissotriton vulgaris. The sequence goes on along the minus strand of NC_141689.1, from coordinate 1,933,890,864 downwards.
TGCACCTCCCAGCGACTGGAAGGCTGTGGTCGCGATATCCATCGCACAGTCAATGACTTCAGCCAAAGTCCGTTCTCCCTCCTGAAGAAACTTTTTCGCCTCTTGTCTTCAGGAATGAGGTCTATGTATGGTGCCATATCAGACCACATCTGTCTGTCGTATCTGCCCAGAATAGCAAGGGCATTCGCTGCTTTAACGAGGAGAGCAGACATGGAAGATAACCTCCTTCCCGCATTGTCTAAACGTCTCCCATTCTCTGTTAGTAGATGCTGATATAGGCGCCGATGGATTCTTAGATTTCTGTTGCGCCGCTTGAGAAATTATCGAGTCGAACTTAGGATGGCCCAGTAAACAGTAAACACGCTGGTGCATCCGGAGACTTCTATTTCTTTTCAAATCTAGCGAGCACAGGTGTAACTGTCGCCGGTGTTTTCATCACCTTTAAACCTTCTTCCCACACATGGTTAACAATTGGTATAGATTGAACTGACTTATGGTATGGCTCCTTAAAATCGTATAGGAAGCAATCCATTTGTGTTGTAGCCAGTGGGAGCTGAAATCTCTTTGCAGCTCTTTCCATCTAATTATGGAGTCCACCGAAACAGCCGGTACTGGCGTGGGCGATGCCGGAGATGGAATCAGGTAGTCATCCCATTCCTTGTTGGGATCTGTTATTTCTCCCTCTTCCTGGTCATCATCGTCCGTTATGACAGGGTCCTGGTGGTGCTGTGTTTGAGGAGTTGGAGGCGCAATTTCTTGTAGCGATTTTCTGCTTCTAACTGGAGTAGTAGGGATAGAATGTGGACGTGAGAGAGGGATTTCCTGAGAAGCTGTTGTTGGCGGGAATCTCTCTTTATAGTCTGTCAGCATGAACTGCAGATCTATCATCATGGAGGATGGCATAGCAACTATCTCCTCCTGGTACCCTTGGCGATAGTGTTGGTTCGGGGGGGTTCTGGTACTCACCATATCCCTCCTTATAGTCATCCTGACATTTTACATGTAGCTGTGAGGGACTACTGGCGTACCAAAAGGGTCGTTCATCCTCCTCCTCTTCTGAATCTTCCTCCTCTAGCAGGTGTGATGGCACAAGAGGAGTAATCTAGCTTGGGGAGGTGACCTATGGTGAAATCCTCCTCTTTCGGACAATCACCAGTTTTTCGGGAATTTTCCTCGTCAACGAGATTGCAGTCTACACTACTGTTGTTGACTCCGTGTGTAGAGCGCTATCCATCGTCGACATCGTCACAGTCACTGTTCCCGTGAACAACCCCGTCGCCGATCCAGTCGTTGACATAGTCATCGTCGCTGTTGTTGTTGTCGTCGATGCCGTCATCGATGTATATGGAATGATATGCCCCCTGTAACAGGCTCTATGTAGGAAAAACCAGCCAAGAGGTAAGACAGCAAATTAACCAACATAAATCGCGGATAAAGAAAAATATTTTGACTGCGCCACTCGTGCAACACTGGATTGATCACTCGCACTCAGAGAATGACCTCAAATGGACTGTCATCTCTAAGGTTGACCCCGACCCTCAAGGAAGTGACCTGGAGGAGAAATTATCTTTACGAGAGGCAACTCTGATTCTGAAATATAATTCTGCAGTGACAGGATTGAATGAAATGTCTGAATTATACCATCTGTAATTGAGAGAGCCACCCCCTTTTGTTCACCTGTATTAGTCTGTAACAACGATCAAGTCAAGCACCCACAAATAGCCAGACACGACCTGATTCACCAAAAAACCACGGCATAAGTACGTACCTAGGGCAAAAGTGAAGATGTCCCACTTTATATATATCCTATGGAACTCAGCAACCCTGCACCAACTGACTCAATCCTTGCTTTAAACATCAGTCATCATCAACATATGATTGACCTAAGTCCCTCATTAAAAAAACCATGGACATACTTCAGCTGCATTGGTTTGCCCCGTAACGCCAAAACACGGACTACAACTCCCAGACAACCTAGGGTCGATGACGATACTTTTTAGGCGCGGGCAAATGAGAAACAGCAGTTCCGCGATGAGATACACTTTAATATAGGTGACGTAGTGATGTGACTGCGCTCCCTTTATAACCGGGGACATTCAGTGATCCGCTTTCCCTCTTTGCATGCAGGAATCGGTTTGAATGAAGACCGGCGACCCAGTGCGTGTCTTATCTGGGAATCAGCTAGAAGTGAAAAGGTAATCGCGTTGTTTCAATAATTCTAGGCTGACTAGATGCAGATTAGTTTGATTTAAGACTACAGGCTCTCACTATTATTTTCAACAGCACATGATGGCTTCCTTACTCCATGAGATTTTGTGACATTTGGAGCTGGATATCTTTAGCAGGAGTATTAAGAAGACAAGGTAATAACGCTGGTTATGCTTGTCCGTTCTAGAGTAGAAGGTTTTCAAGAAGACAGGATAGTAAGTGTTTTATCTTTTACAGGACTGAACCCTCGAAGTCCGGAGGAGAACCCCCAGAATTATGGGGCTTCGAAACGCGTCGACCCTCTTTTTGTTTAAGGCAATTCTTGAGATAATATTGTGATGTTAAAAATTATGAGACTGTAAAAGGGTTCAGATGGCTTTTTAGATGACAGTGTTGTCATCTTTTAGGAAGGAGATAAAATTAAAATAGTACCCCACCACTGATAAGTTTTGGTTCTGTTGAACCTTGGTGAGGCTACTTCACGCTTTTTCTTTTGCACTAAACCCTTCTTTACTCTGTGTATTTGTATGTTCTATGTTGTGTGTAGGTATTCCTTATCTAAACTTACCTTGAATGTCAGAGAAATATGTATAATAGTTTCACAGTATATATGGGAATGAGTGAATGAACCAGTTGTTGTACATGGTCCCACCTTCAAATTTAGCCCGTTTGTTCGTTCTTTTTTTCTACACAGTATGTATTAACACAAATTTCTCTTCTCTTCCGCTCACTTTTGTTTAATCATCAAAACATTTTTAGATATAGTGTGATGAAACATATTTATGAACTAAGAAAAAAATAAAAAGATTAAGTCAGTCACAATTTGTGTTGTGGTTATGCGACAAATGTTTAATATCTTTGTGCATTTAAAAAGTTGTCAAATTAACTGGCAGTACTGGCAATTGTTTTGTTGAGAGTCATCGATGTAACCGGCGTCGCGGTTTGTGACAGCACTGAGATCAGAGGTTAGCATGATGATTCAACAGCATTTGATTTGTAAGAAAAATAATTCATATACAATAAATAAATAAAATAATTAATGAGATCCTAAGGTACGCAAAATATTGTAGTGGTGTGGCTCACCGGTTAGAGGCGGCAGACCCGGAAGCAGAGGAAGGCCCGGGACCAGGGTTCTATTCCTGACGCGGCAGGGTCGTGGACCAGGGTCAGCAGACTCGATAATTCTCGCTTAGGTGCCTACTCTAACCAGGGATCACACTCGGCAACTCTGGGCATTAGCTTGCCTCATCTCCACAACGGCTCCCCACATACGCCGGGGATGCCTGGCTTCACCTTGGAGATACCCAGTAGGGACCATCTCACAGGGAAAGCCAGGACGGGTTCCCCAGCGGTCTACAGCGCGGAGATACCCCATGTGGGGTGATTCATGAGCTTTACAAGACACCATTAAATGTGTAGGCATTTATATAGCGCACTACTTACCCGTAGGGTCCCAGGGCGCTTCGACCGCTGCAAAACCCTTCCTGGCTTCCCTGAGAGATGGTCCCTTAATGGGTATCTTCAGGGTGAGACCAGGCATCCCCGGCGGTCTGGTGGGGCCGTTAGTGAGGATGAGGCAAGCTAATGCCCAGAGTTGCCGAGTGTGATCACTGATCAGAGTGGGCACCGAGGCGAGAGAATTATCGAGTCCGCTGACCCTGGTCTAGAAACCTGCCGCGCCGGGAATCGAACCCTGGTCCCGGGCCGTCCTCTGCTCTCGGGTCTGCCGCCTCTAACCAGTGAGCCACACTACCTCACCATTACATTACATGACTTGGAAATGAAACCTAAGTGGTTAAAGGAGACGTTGATCCTGGCACACTTAAGAGCAGCACAGTGAGTCAACCGTATATAAGGAATGTTGGTGCTATGCAAGTGTATATCCGCAGGGAGTTCCTATGATGCAGTTAATTCCTTGAAATTCATACTTAGTGCAGTATATGGACGACCTTCTGATCACATCAGAAACCTAAGAAGCATGTAAATAAGATACCATTGCACTGTTGAACTACTTGGCCGAGAAGGGACATATACTGTCCCTGAGTAAGTTGCAGTATTGTCAGAGAGAAGTTCTGTATCTCAGACATCACATTGAGAAGGGAGCCAAGAAGTTGTCGCAAGAGAAACACTTGGCGATTCTGAAAATAAATCTGCAAATCACCGACAGAGAAGTCAGGATGTTTTTGGGAATGCTGGGCTACTATTGACGGTGGATACCCAACTTTTCCATAGTGGCCAAGCCTTCACAGACACTGACCCAAAAGAATGTGTCGGAACCAGTACCATGGGTTAACAATTGCTTAGTTGACTTCCTAGAGCTGAAAGAAAGATTTGTCATGCCCGGCACTGGGAATGCCTAATTAAAACAAACCTTCTGCGCTTTTCTGTGGTGAGAGGGAGGGATGCACTCTCTCAGTGCTGACACAAATGCATTGGAAGACCTGTGGCTTATTTATCTGCTATACTTGACCCTGTAGCCGCAGGACTGCCCAGATGCATTAAAGCGGCAGCGGCAGTAGGTGGCAGCATAGAACAATGCGAAAGTATTGCCATGGATCATCCCCTTATCGTATTAGTGCCCCATTCTGTGGAAATTTTGTTGACACGTACATACACTCAACACCTAACCAACAGTCAATTGACTTAGTAAGTCTTAGAAGATGTGCTACTTTGAATCCAGCCACCCTTTTACCTAAACCTGAAATTGAAGGTGATGATAGAGAAGTAGAGCAAGACTGTCCTGATGTCACTGAACTATGCACCATGAGCCACTGATTGAGACTGATCTCATACTGTTTGTTGATGGGTCCTGCCTGAGAGAGGATGGTGAAACCCTAAGAGCTGCCCATGCAGTCTGTACAGTAACTGGAGTAGTTGAAGACCTCTGGCTTCAAGGAGTATATTGTGCGCAAGTGGCTGAATTGATTGCTCTTACTTGAGCTTGCTGTGTTCCTGAACATCTGAAAGAAACAATTTTCACTGATGAAATGAAAGAATATTTGCATAGCGCCTATACTACCCGGAGGCCTCGTAGCGCTTAGAATCAGGAGTGGCCATTTCAATTTCGCAAAGACTACCGATCGAATAGGTAGGTCTTCAGATGTTTGCGGAAAGCAGTCAGGCTGCGGATCTCTCTTACAGGCTCGGGAAGAGCATTCCACAACTTGACCGCTGAGTATGAGAAGGAGCGTCCTCCCCACCTTGCTTTCTTGATCTTCCTGGTGGTTGCTAAAACTTGATTACTGGAGCGGAGGGACCTAGATGGTAGGTAAAGTGGTAGTATAGAATGAAGAATGTTAGGGCCTGTTTTCCATATAGCTTTATGGCCTATGCACAGTCCCTTGACCTGAATTCTGGCACCCATAGGGAGCCAGTGAAGTCGACGAAGGGCTGGCTTTGCCGATTGTCTCCTAGGGACCTGGAGGAGCAATCTTGCTGCGCTGTTCTGTACCACTTGTAGTTTCTCCATTGTGGACAGTGGAGCTCCCAGGTACAGGGAGTTCCCGTAATTCAGCCGAGAAAGAATCAGAGCCTGGATCATGATCCTGCGTGCTTCAAATGGGAGGAGGGGAAGAATTTTACGTATCATCCTCAGCAAGCCGTAACAAGTTGATGATAAAACAGTGGCTTGATGATTGAAGTTAAGTTTATCATCAAGCCACACACCCAGACTCTTTATATGCGGCTTAGGCGGTGGAGCTGGGCCTAGGCATGCGGGCCATGAGGGAATAAGTGGGGCGGGGGAGGAGATGCCTAGTAACATAATCTCAGTTTTTTCTCCGTTAAGACGGAGGTAGGAGTCCTTCATCCATCCGGCCACTGCTTCAAGGCAGGGTGCCAGCCTATCAGACGATCTTCCATCTTGGCCCAGAGATACCACTAGCTGGGTATCGTCTGCATAGCTGACGATCTTAATGCCGAATGGATGGATGACGGCTGCCAACGGCTTCATATATACGTTGAAGAACGTTGGGCTTAGAGCCGAGCCTTTTGGGACCCCACATTCCAGAGATTGGGTGGACGAGGTCACGTCTCCCTCAAAGACTTGGAACTGGCGATTGCTGAGGAAGGAAGTGAGCCAATTCAGGGCAGCGCCCGACGCACCGTTCATTCTGAGACGGTTGATCAAGATGGAATGGTTGACCGTGTCGAACGCTCCAATGAGGTCCAACAGAATGATCGCAGCCTTTCCTCCTTCGTCCACCAATCTCCTTGCCTCCTCAGTCACTAGCAGTAGTGCCGTCTCTGTTCCATGGTTAGGGCGAAAGCCAGTTTGGGTGTCGTCCAACAGTCTGTTGGATTCCAGGTGGTTGGTGAGAATATTATTTACGTGTTTTTCCAATAATTTACTGAGCCATGGCAGGAGGGAAATTGGACGACAATTAGATAATCTAGAAGAATCCAAACTGGGCTTTTTAATTAAATGCTTTTACCATTGCCCATTTCCACCGGAGAGGAACTGTCCCTGTTGATATGGAGAGATTTAGTATCTCCATTATGGTGGTTTGGACAGTCTTGATTACTGCCTTTATCTGTTTGGGCGGTGCCAGGTCCGTCGGAGAACCCAAGACGACTTTACTGGTAATTATATCGAGTGTCTCTAAATTCAGAGGATCTAAATGGTAAAGCACGGGTACATCAGTTAAATCGGCAGTATTGTAGCCCTCTATGTCAGCTTGATTAGAGGGGAATGTATTATATATTGCCTCTATTTTTTCTTTAAAGAATACTGCTAATTGGTTGCAGCGTTCAAGAGTTCCTTCACTAGAAGGGAGAGTTTGTGACGGGGTAATCAGTGTTTTGGCTATTCGGAAGATCTCTTTAGGGGAGTTCGCCGCAGTCCCTATTTTATCCTCATAGAATTTTGCCTGGGTTTCTTTTATCTCATTTTTATATCTCCTGATAGCCTGTCTGTAGGTATCTTTTGTATCTTGCAGGGGATTTAGTCTCCAAATCCTTTCCAACTTATGGCAAGCTTGTTTTAGTACTCTCAGTTGAGGGATGTACCAGGGAGCTGCGTTTTTCCTACTACATTTCTGTATGATGACTTTAGGGAGGGTAGAATCCAATGTTTCTTGGATCCAAGCATTAAAGTTGGTATTTGCCTCTTCAATATTGGCTCCTAGTGTTGGCTTGGTGGCTTTAAGGGATGCCTGCCATTTATCCAGGGGTAGCTTACCCCATTTCCGGTCCCATGTTATGTTAGAGGGTTGTGCCCCTCGCGTGGTTTTTGTAACCCAAAATTACGGAATTAGGAAGTGGTCGGTCCATGGTAGGGGGATGGGGTCTCCTGAGGTGTTACTATGGCTTTAGTGTTGCTCATGACTTCGGTCAGTTATGGTCACAGAGGAGATTCATGCTGTTGCTGAGATTACCCCATACGTGCCGTTGCACATCATGAGATTGTTTCGTTTCGTTGTCGGAGGTCAGAGCAGACGCGAGTGGCGGCATTCTGTGGCAGTTTGCAGGGGGCTGCGGTGGGGGTCCGCGAGAGCCTTCGCATCTCTTTTTAGGACCGGCGGAGCTCCAGTACATCCGGAGCAGATTCAGCGTGAGCCCGTTTCTGCAGGAGAGCCGAGAGAGCTGAGGTGCGGAGCAGAGGCATCGGAGCGGAGCGGGCAGAGCCGGAGGTGAGCCGCAGCGGTGAAGGCTTCAGGTTCCCCTCCCCCTCCATTCCCCCGGGTCCTCCTCTTTCCTGTAATCGCAGTGGTGGCACTAACTGCACTAACTGCACAGACTTCAGCCATGCTGTGACCAGTGATCAGTAGCCGTGATTGACAGCAGCTGACGGCAGCTGTGTCTCCAGTACCCGCCTCAGTGCCCTCCTCAGCGAAATAATCCCCAGAGAAACTAATTCATTTACACCTTTATTTGTCCCTCGCCTGCCTGCCTGCCTCCATCAGCTCTTAAGCACCATTGCTTGCCTCCTGGTTTGCGCTTTCATCACCCCGCATTAGCTGCTCCACTCAGCTGTTTGTGGCTGTGCCTCGACAGATCCAGCAACTGAGGGTACCGCGCACAGTGAACAGCAGTAGACAGGACAAGGCAGGACAAGTAGCACACGTTAGGGCACGTCGCTAATTCTGGGAGTGGAGGTGGTCAGGAGAAATTAAGAAAATCTAAGCAACTAAATAAAAGGGGATAAAGGCGATAAAAAAACAAAAAACAAGGAGAAGGCAGGCTAAAAATAAGCAAAGCTACCTGGCTACCTGGCAACCCGGCACCTGGATTTAGCTGGCAAATCTTCCAAGCAGCATATAAAGCGTATAAAGCTCAAACCGCCAAGCAGGAAATCCAATCGGGAGGCGTAGAAGCAGGAGCTTTACGACTCCCTTTAGGAATAACAGGAACAACAGCGCGTTTCCGGACTTAGATAGACAGACACTTCAGGTAACGAAGCAGTTATGAGATCAGGCAAAGAAAGGCGGTCCGTTTCAACAGTGATTAGCAATCGAAAAAAGAAAAATAAGATCCTCAAAGTGCCTGCCAATACCCAGGAGAAATTAATGAGAATCGACGCATTGAGCAATATGGAGGACGACATCTTAGTGAAACTGGATATGTAAAGGGAAGTAGAAGCAGAGGGACTGGTGCCAAACCAGATCAAATTACAAAAAACTCTCTTCCAACCAAAAATGTATTCCAGATTCTCCTTCATAAAGGATGCCGGGGCTGTGTTGAATCACACCAGTGCCATACAAAAGGGCCTTCCCTCCCCCTTGAGCCCAGAAAAAAATCTCATAAAAAGTTCAGACACACTAGATCCAGTGACAGCAAACTCCCTGAACAACGATACAACAACAAAACATTCCTTGAAGCCAACGCCTGAACTTAACACAGAAGACCCCAGAGATCAAGTTAATGAAAAAGAAAGGAATTGATCCAGGTGGCAAATGGTAATTGCAGAATGTAGCAAAGATGAGCCCCAATTACGGGCAGACAAGAAAGAGGAAAAAGTCGAAGAGAAGGGCTATAACTAGACTATGCAAAACCTCACAAACAGGCACTTCTAAGGCCCCTGGAAATCCCAAGAGTGGCGTTGGAACCAAACATCATAATTCAACTTAGCCATCCTGGGCCAAATACAACACAAGACCCAGTACCAACAGCCGTAAATGGCTCTGCTCTCTTCCCATTTCCTCATCGCCCCGTAGAAGCACAGGAGGAATGCAACGACATTGACAAACAGGAAAGAGAAGGAGACAGAAAACCCCAACACTCATCAATAGACAAATCCACAGACAAATCCTCAATAACAAAAACAAACGGCATTCGGAATCAAACTGAAATATCATCCGTAGAAAATAAGAACATCATCAACCCGCAGTATCAGTCATCGGGTACAGCTGGATTTAACTCATCCTTCCTGACAACGGAAGAGTGGGAAAAAATGGTCGATACCTATACCCAGGGAAAGTGTGATACATCACTGCAGGTCATAGAAAATAAGATACATGAAGCACCAAAGGCACTTACTACAGAGGAGAGCGGACTATGGGCGTCCCTCCTAAACACCATGAATCTTTCGACAAAAGCTATGGAGTACCATTCGGACAAGATGGATATCCAACTAAACCTTCTGACATGCCTAACCACTCATGTCATCAACATCGACAACAAGCTACTAGATCTGAATGAGCTGATCAAAAGAGCCCAATCAGAAACTGTGATCAACACCCCAAGCTGCATCTGTTATCCAATTATCGATAAACTAGCCACCCTTCCGGCTGTAATGAGCGATCTCCTAACAGACAAAGTTTGCAAACAGCACTCAAAGAGAAGGAGCAGCAAGGGTATTTGGAAGTGAAGAAAGGGAAAAAATGTGGAGCATGCCTCAAAGCAAAAAACTGAGGATCCGAACCACTGCGAATCAACCAAGGAATCAAACAGTATAAAAACCCAGTCTAAAGAAATGTACGAACTGAGCATAGTTCAAGAGGGAGTTCAGGACGGACAAAACCCACAAAGGATTAAAAGCAAGTGGGATAAATAAATAAATCGTGCTCCATAAAATCCTTCTTCCAACAGGCAAACAAGACGGCGACTGAACCTGAGATGGTACAAGGAAATACTATCGACAAACCAACCTCAAACCACAAACCGAGCCCCTTTAACGATCATGGCCTAACGGGACCAGAAAAAACATCCCCACAGACCAATCTTTCGCAAGCCAACAGGACTAAAGGACCAGAGGTGGAAGTGAACAAGCAAGAATGTCCAGGGACAAAAAATAAGAGTGCAATAAATACCTTAGAAGGGCAAAAAGTGGGAACAAAAACAGCTGGAAAAACAGGGGGCTCAAACTACTGGGAACATTCCATCACCACAGCCCCAACAACAAAGAAAAAAGACCCAGAGGTAAAGCTAAACATGGATTCACTGAACCGGAGAGGGCAAGCCCCACAAACCCCCGGAACACCCCAAAGAACAGCACATGAAACAAAATCTGACCAATTACTGGATTACAACAATCACGCAATCCACAATCCAATTTTCAACATGGAATCACTGAACCCAACAGGGAAAGCCCACCAAGCCACCAGAATAGCTCACAGAACAGAATTTAAAATAAAACACCAATCTCGCAGATTATAAATCAAAACTTTTTATCCCAGAGTACAGATCTAAGGGCCGAGAGGACATTCTAAATAGAAGCAACATCTTTCGAGTACTAAACTCAATCACAAACCTGGGAAGAATAAATACCCAAGATCTGGAGGCCGCAGAAGTCATCAGCCATAAGCACCTGTCAGAACAGGAAATAACAAAAACTACCTGGATTACCGGAGATCTGGCGGGAAAAATCCTAAAGGAGGAAAGACAACAGGAGGCATGGGGGATTCGAATAAAACCGTATCACAATCCCGGCTACCCTGAGCCCCTACTCCGCAATTTTCAAGAATACATTAATCCAACACAGGAAAAGGATTGCCCAGGCGCATCCAAAAAATCCATATTAAGAGGAGCCAGAGGACTCTCAGTCGAACGAAAGGACAGAGAACTCCCATGGCCCAGAAACAAAGGCGAACCAGACCCAAGACAAGACTGGGATTGGGTAGCAAAAACTATCAACACCAGACATATCGTCCCATGACAGTCCGAAGAACGAAAGAGAAATGTGCCAAAAACAAAGCCATCGCTGAAACTGTGTTCTTGGAACATAAACGGGCTAGGTTCAAAATCCACAAACAAAGACCTACAGTTATATTTCCAGCAGTACTATATAATTTCACTACAAGAAACCTGGTTGGTAGAGCCGTTTCACCTCCACGGCTATAAAACATACCACCTCCCAGCCAGCAGAATCTCAAAGTTCGGTCACCAGAAAAGAGGTTTAACTACATACACCTCGATAAAAACAATAAACACAGTAAAAGAATTGCTGAACAAAAATACATCTGGAATAGATAATGGAATAAATGCAGTACAGCTGGAATTTTCAACCCCGGGAAAAAATAGACAACAGTTAATCCTGGTAAATACTTACTTGCACCCGAAAGGAAAAAAACGGCGCAAAATCCCTGGTGTTGGAACTAACAAAATTAATAACGGAAAGAGAAACCCCGAACCTTATAGTAACAGGTGATTTTAACATGTTCCTCTCAAAGAGCCAAGGAAACCACCATCGATTAGACGATCATTTAAACGAAAGGGGGATCCCTTCATTGGAAGAGTGCCCATGGGGAAAACAAACAAATCTATCTAAAAACCTATTAAAGGACCTAACAAACCTGGGCCTCATTTCGATAAACGGCCGATCACCGGGGGACAGACCCCAATCTGCAACCTTCCACAACTTCAACTCTAGCATAGCGATAGAATACAACTTCCTATCTTATTCACTTTTCACATTAGTAAACGACTTTAAAATTGGTACATCCAACTGCAGTGATCATCTCCCACAAGAACTGACACTGATGGCACAGGGGACAGCATTAACAACTCCAACTGCCTGCAAAATCTAACGATCACGTCAAAATGTAAAAGAATGAAATGTAAAACAAGCGATCCAGAAAAACTTGCGAAAGATGCCATGATCTGCTGGGAAAGAGTCAATCCATTTTATGAAAACAACATAACCGCCTGGGAAACCTTCCTGAAAAACTTTGGCCTAGCTAACTCCAAGAGCAATTCGGCACAAGAAATTTATGAATCACAGAATCGAAAAGAACAACATGCCTGGCAGACAAGTAACCCAAAAACTTACCTTCTGACCCCACGAACCTGCAAATTAAAGCAAATAAAAACTGCAATTAACAGAACTCTCCACGGTCTGTGGAAAAACGGGAGCGATAAAAACCTAAAGACCGAATTGAGATCATTAAAGAACAACAAGAATAAGATCCTATGGCGCATAAAACAGGACTTCATAAAAAAAACATAGGCAAAATTGCTTTACGACTCCAGAAGTAACAATAGTGCGAGATTCTGTAATACTGTTAACAAAATTGAGAATCCTAAAGCCACTGGAGTAAATTCCCACATAATGGAGGAGACCTGGGTAAAACACAACCTACCATTTTTATAAGAAATCGATAAGGCTAATGAAGACCTAGAGGTCCAGAAGGAGAGCCCGAAGGGCCCAAAGCCACTAGCCGAGGAGACCAACTTCCCAGGCTCAACAGTACAGATCAAGGGAAGAATTGTGAAAGGCCGGAAAGAGGGAGCCTCAGGGCCAAATGGAATTCCCCCCACCCTCTATAAGCAAGAACCAAATTACTGAACTGAGCAACTGTTCCCACTCTTCTCGCAAATCTGGGGGGCAGAACAAACCCCGAGCTCCTGGAAGGGATCAATTATCGCCCGATTCATAAAAAAGGCAACAGGAGCGAACCAAAGAACTACAGGCTCATTGCCCTTATTGACATAGATGCCAAATACTTTTCAGGGCTCCTAGTAGAGCTAACAGCATGGGTGTCAAAGAAAAACGTAATCCCCATCAATCAGACCGGTTTCCAAAAAAAGACAGGGACGACGACAAACATTCTAGCCCTCTTCCTGTTAATAGATTCCACAATCAAACACAAGATATCGCTATATGTGTGCTTCATTGACTATTCAGCTGCATTTGACAGCATAGACAGAGGAAAACTCTGGGCCAAGCTCTCAAGCTGGGATGTTGACCCCAAATTGTTGAACCTACTGATTTTACTACACACAGAAACTTGGATTCAAATAAAACTGGGGGCAGGTAACTGTTTATAAAGAAAAATACCAACTACAAAAGGCTTGAAGCAGGGGTGGGTCCACGCACCGACCCTGTTCAACCTCTTTATGTCCGATAGCTCCGATGACCTTGATAAATGAAATCATCACTCCCCAAAGCTAGGGGGCTTCACCTTGTCCAACCTACTGTATGCGGAAGATTTAATATTAATAAGCCATACTCCAGTTGGTCTTCAACACCTTATCAACACAACGAGCAATTTCTCAGAGAAGAACGGATTAAGTATAAATTTAGAAAAATCTAAGGTGATGATATTAAATGAAAAACTCAAAAAGCAACACCCACAGTGGTTTCTGCGAGACCAGAAGATGGAAATAGTCCATGAATACAAATATTTAGGCATAATTTTCGACACGAAGGGCTATTTCAAACAACAAAAAACGGTAATAAAGAACAGAGGGATATCATTGGCCATTGCACTAAAGAGTATTAAGAACAAAATAGCAGGTCCAAACCTAATCCCTCTGTTAGACATTCTACAAGCAAGACTATTGCCATTGTTAACCTACGGCAGCGTATGAGAGGGAGAGACGAGTCCACATTGGATAACGTAGTAGCTAAAGCAATGCAAATTCTTTTCAGTCTCCCGCCGTACACCTCGCCAGCACAACTAAGGCTTGAGTTTGGCCTACAGAAACAACAAATAGCACGCAAGGGTGCTTACGTAAAATGCTGGCATAGAGTAAAGAGTGAAGATAGGCACCATGAACACTTACCTTTGGAAAGAGATGGAAAGAAACATGGACAGCCCTGCAATGGTTTATCTCCAAGCAGCAATAAGCACCCTTGTGCTAAAAGACATTTGGGAAGCGAGCTGCACACATAAATGTTTTAAGCGGCTCGTTAACAAAACTGTGAAGATACAATACCTGGAAGAAGATAAAGTAGCATTAACCAGGAGATCTCATGGGTGGTTCGTGATCCAGAGCTACTCCAGGCTCCAACCACAGGCTTACCTAGGGACTGGCTTCTCAAGGGCGGCAAAGGAATCCTTTCTGCAATTGAGGATGGGAGTAATACCATCAAAAGAACATCTTCCCCCGTGGAGACGCTCGGAATCCAACACAAAGTGCCGACTCGGCGAAGATCCAAAGGAGGACGTTCTGCACTTGCTATGAAGCTGCAAAGCCCTAGATAACGAACGAAGGAGACAATTAACACAACTTTGGAACCAAAGACGTCTGCGGACCCGCCGACAGGCACTGTTGGCAAGCTTTAAGGGGGAAGACATTCAATTAGCCTGCAGACTGGTTCGCTTTATGAAATTTGCAAACACCGTGCTAAACCCAGCCGTTAGTCCATGAACCCGAAAGATTCTGATCTGTGAAAATCTCTCCCCTGAAAGAAATGGAAAAACACTGCTCCGCGAAAAACTCTTACTTGTAAAGAATTGTCTTGTGCAAACTTTTGACAGAGTTTTAGCTCATTATTCCAAAGATCAAAAATCGTACATCGACTGTGTGTCAAGGGAACCTCTGGGTTTTCAACTTTTTCTATTTAATAAGATCATAAGTTCCTTTTGTATATATTTATATTGTTATACTTATTAATATTGCAAATTTTGAAATGCTTTTATATCAATGTGATTGTAATGAAATGTTTTCTTTGCCTTTTTACGTGCTTTGCAAAAGTGCTCATTTATGTCTTTTTAGACCAATTGCAAAGATTTTTATGAATCATGTAATAAAGAATTTACTTACTTACTTAATGAGATTGTTGGAGGCATTGCATATGTCTACCAAAATGGCAGTTGTACAGTGTTTGGCTCACCAGCGCAGCAATTACATTGTGACAGTTGGCAACCAATATGCTGATGAGGTTGCGCAATATTGTGCTACTTAAGACAGAACACTTAATGGTGAAAATGTAAATGAATATAAAGATGAGAGTAATTGCAAAATTTTGTTAACAACAGCTAAAACTTGGGAGGGAGTGAAAAGGTTGTAGGAGGAAGTACCAGAGGCAGGACAACAGAGTTAGGTCAAAGCAGGTAGTGTAAAAAAAGATGATGACATTTGAGTTTCAAAAGATGGAAGACCAGTATCGGACAGATAGCTTGTTGGCTCCGATGGCTAGATATTTTCATGGTCTCGCACATGTTGTTTCTGCAAAACTTGTTTAACCCCCAATTTAGATTGATGGTGAAAAGATTGTGTCACAGATGCTTTGTTTACCAACAGATTAACGTACGGAAAAGAACCACTGAAATCCTAAGCCACAAAGGAAATATCTGGAAGGCCATTCAAAAAGATGTAGTTGGACTTCGAGATGCATGGTGCCTCAATGTCTCTAAAATGCCCTGCTGCTTTGGACGTTGTGTTAATGAGTCTTCACAGCATTCCTGATTGGAGGACAGAACTGTCCCCCTGTTAGGATATAGGTAAGGTGGCTGGGGATGAGGACACACACACCACAGTAATTATAATTAATCACAGTTCATTTGTGTTTGAATGTCCATAAATGTCTGGTGCTGCTAGGAGGAGGAAGAGTCACTGAGTCTCTCTCTGCTGAACAATCACATTTTCAGACTTATGATTGTGATTGGTCACGAGAAACACTCAAGCACGAAGTGCCTTATGGGTCAATGACCAAGGTGACAGGATCTTAATAATGTAGGTGCTCCTCCCAAATGTATGATTACATTTGCATTGATAGTCCTGATGAGGTCTGCTGAAACTGAGTCAGCAATAGACTAAACATGTGTTGGCGAGGGCAAACTGGACTAATGGATGTTTAATAAAGAATACATGTTGAAACCAGAACCTCAACTGTTGATTTCCTGAGCGCTGGGAGAATCCTTTCTTGCATTTGGAAATGTCCCCCCATGAAATCATCATGGGCAGAGCAATGAGACTGCCAGTAGTGCCTGCAAACTCACATAGGAACATTAAAGATGAGATGATTCTTGATTTTGATGACAATGTATTTATAAAGTGCATCAATACGCTATGGTGTGTAGGCGCTAACCTTCGAACAAACAGATTCGGCTCAAGTAGATTAAGCGTTTTAGCCGAAAAGGCACGTTTTTAGACTGTTTCCAAATTTTTGCAGCTCCCTCTCTTTCTTGAGTGAGGTTGGTAGGACGTGCCATAGTTTAGCTGTTTAATTGGTGAAACTCTTACCACCCCACCTGGACCTTCTTATTCTAGGGATGACAAATTTCCAGATCTCAGCTGACCTAAAGAGTCTTGCTGGGATGCAAGGTTTAAAATGGTTAGCCAGTGGCATTGGCCCCAGATTGTGCAACGATTTGAAAGAAATTTGAACTGGATCCGTTTTGCTACCAGCAACCAGTGGAGATGGAATACGCCCTTGGTCGCCGAGATAAATTTAGAAATTCCTAGGAGTACTCTTGCTGCAGAATTTTTAACAATCTGCAGTTTTTGGATACTGCGTTTTGAGGCGCTGGTAGGCAGAGCATTGCAGTAATCCAGTCTCGATTATATCAATAGGGATATCACGGTTTTCCTTCGCTCCAAAGGAATCAGGTGAGTATTTTTTAAAGAATTCTAAGAATAAAGAACCAGACAGAAGCGGTGGAGTTGATCTGTGCTTCAAAGGAAAGCTTGGTATCTACGATGACGCCTAGATTTTTGGCTTTAGGCACTGGAGTGGGTAAAGGGCCAAGTTGAACAGGCCACCAGCTGTCTGTCCAGATAGAAGGGGTGTTGTCAAATAGAAGGACCTCGGTTTTAGAGGAATTAAGTTTCATACAATTGTCTGTCATGCAGTTGACAATATGGTTTATACAGTCATGACATTTAGTGGCTGTAGAGCTGGATGGGTTGCTCACCGAGAATTATCTGAGTATCATCTGCGTTCGATACAAAAGCTGTAGCTTTCTTATCAATATGGCCAGAGGAGTGAAATACAGATTAATAAGTGTTGGGCTCAGGGAAGATCCCTGAGGGACACCAGAAGGTAGTGAGAACAAGGGTGACACATAGTTACCAAGCGCAACCAGCTGAGACTGCTCAGACGAAAGGAGCCCAGCAGGGAGAGCGCGTTATCCCTGATCTGAGGCTAAAGAGTCCAACAGTAGCTCGTGATTGACCGCATCAAAAGCGGCAGATACATCCAGAAGGATCAGGGCAACGCTCCCCGCTCCACCCAGAATCCGTCTGAGCTCCTCTGTGGCCGAAATAAGTGGCAGCTCTGTGGTAGAATGAGCACGAAAGCCGAATTGAGAGGGGTCCAAGATTGCATTCAGATTAACAAAGGAGGACAGTTCGGTGTTAATGGCTTTTTTAATCACCTTTCAAGGGAAGTTTAAATATGGGCCTTTAATGCAGGGTGTCCTTATCGTCCAGTCTAGTTTCTTTTTAGTAGAGGGAGTATGGAAGCTTTCTTCCATACTCCCTCTACGAGAGAGACAGAGTGTGTGTGTGTGTGTGTGTGCGTGAGAGAGAGAGAGAGAGAGAGAGAGAGAGAGAGAGAGAGAGAGAGAGAGAGAGAGAGAGAGAGAGAGAGAGAGAGAGAGAGAGAGAGAGAGAGAGAGAGAGAGAGAGAGAGAGAGAGAGAGAGAGAGAGAGAGAGAGAGAGAGAGAGAGAGAGACAGAGAGAGAGAGAGAGAGAGACAGAGAGAGAGAGACAGAGAGAGACAGAGTGAGAGAGACAGAGTGAGAGAGAGAGACAGAGAGACAGAGACAGAGAGACAGAGAGACAGAGAGAGAGAACAACTCAGTGTCCCTACAAAGCATCCCCCACTCTATCCCGGAGGAAACTGAGGATTCCAGTCTGAGTGACAGTGAAGATGAAGAAACTGCACTCAGTTGTTCAAAGAGAGATTGAGTACCCTGTCAGAGGTGCTCATCTGCTGAATGGACATACTTCGCAAATAATGACATTGAGAAAGAATTGTGGGTTTTGAAGGATAACAGTGCAACTCCAGTTGAACCTCCACGAACCAATGCTTGTGGCTGAACTGCACATTGAATTTGCTTTGCCTTTGAATAGACGGACAGGATTTGTCATTGGCATGATCTCTAAAATGAACTTTGTTCTGTGCTTTCATTAGAGAAAACGGAATGAACTTTGTTAAAAAAGAATTAAGAAGATTCTCTAGGCCAGAGGCTGCAAAAAGAGCGTAAGAGTGTCAGTTAGAAGAAGATGGGTTAGGGAAGACTCACAAAGATTTTGTAAATAAACTAATAATAAGATTCATGGACTTTGTTTTGTCATCTGCATAAGTAGAAACACACTCAAGAAATCCGTTGGCTGCTATTTTCTGCCAAACGGTCTAGAGAAGAAATGTAAAGTAGAAAATCTAATAGAGGCAGGCTTATATTAGCAGGTGTATTATTAGCTGTAACAGTAGAACTGATTGTTTTGCTTCTAGGATTACATTCACCCACTGTTATATTCTAAGCCATGTTTAGTTATGTACTGTAGCTTTAATGTTATTGTCATGTTCAGCTGTCATTGGCTTTATGATGTCATTCGCATCCTGTCCATGGTGGAATGTTATGTTTCAATACTTGAGAAACTGATGAAGCTCAGATGACACTGGCAGATGAAGAGCTGTGTAGGTTTTAACTGAATAAATCTTATTTTATTCATTCATCTGAGTTATGGATTTACTACATATTTTTGGCGACGCGGGCCTACACAGCTGAACCCACGCATCTATCTTCAACTTCTCAAAAGGATTTTTCTTTTTAATCCTCATCAAGCCATCTGCCTCAACTGTCATTCTCCTCAAAGAAGTCTTTCAACTCTTTTCAATCCTCAACAATTTTGAAGACCACCTTTACATCAAAGCCTTTCAAAACGAACTTCTTCATCAAAGCCTTTCAAAACGAACTTTCAATACTGTTACAGCTTCGAAAACGAGCTTTCAATACTGTTACAGCTTCGGCACCTTCAGATAAGTGACTCTAATTTTATTTTAATATCTTTCTCCGCCGTGTTTTTGCAGTGTCTTCCAGTTAACTTAATTGCAGAGTGTTATTTTCTACTGCCGTGTGTGTTGGACGGTGGCATTACGACCCATTGTTACTTAAAAACTGAACGATTTTCCCTGTTATTGCGCATCGTTAGTATTTATCTTTATTTCAATCCAAACTGAACGAAAGAGTGAGACGCTTACTTCGTGTATGCTGTGTTTAAATTTTAAAGATATACACTTTAGTCTTACCGGTAGCGTCTCAGGGCGAGCTAAAGAGCGAAACTTCTGCGCGAGTGTCTGGAGCGCGAAGGAGCGAGACTTCTGCACAAGACGTTCTCTGCTAACCACGTCATTGCGTGCAGAACGAGACTACGTCCACCATTTTCTACTCTTTGCGCATGCTCTGTTGTTTTGCCAACCACCTATTTTGCCAACCACGCAGTAGTACGATGGAACGTTTCAATTATCAACCACGCTGATTCCAGTTGACTCACGCTGTTCATTTTTCTTATCAAAGGAGGAAATTGTGACATCATTACCTTTGTTTTGTTGATTCTATTCCTGGATGGTCGTGTTCTACCTTCACACTGCTATTTTTTTTCAAAGACTCCATTAACAATACCTGACATTCTTTTCTCAAATAGTGCATTGTTTTCATAGACTTGAGAAAAATCATTCTTTTAAAAGAAAGCCATTGTTGCATAGACTGTGGATGGATTGTTCTATTTACAACACAGAGAACTGTGGAAAGATAATACGATCTTCTACAAAGAAGAAGACTTTGTTCTATTTACAACAGAGGGAACTGTGGAAGGATTATTCTATCTACTACAGAGAAGATTTTTTTTTGTCTTCATTTGAAACTTTCATTTGAAATCTTTATCTTTTAAGATATTGTATATTATGATATAGTTTTCCTTCTGTTGTGACTTAATCTTTTCTATAATGTCTTCTTTACAGTCTATCAATGCTCCTCCTTCTTTTCTTGACACTCCAGGAGATCCTCCAGTGAAGTGGGATATTTGGTTTGACGCCTTTGAAACATATTTAGGTGCCATTGGAGCTTCAAGGTATCGTCCTGAAAGAAAGAAATGTCTTTTATTGCATTCCCTTGGTTTTGAAGGTAGATCCATTTTTAAACACTTACCTGATCCTCCTGCAGGAAATGAAGTCATCGATGAGTATCAAACTACCATTACGAAACTAAAACTTAGGTTTGATAAGAAACCAAATTTGATTGTCCTTAGGCACAAATTCTTTATGAGGAAGCAATCTTAAAGTGAGGATGTTGATTCTTATTTTTCTACTCTCAGGAAGATAGCTTCTGTCTGTCTCTTTGAGAAATTTACAGAACAATTAATTCGTGACCAGTTTGTTGGTCATTGTAAAGATAAACAGACTAGACAGAAGTTACTTTCTATGGACAATCCCACTCTTGATGAAACCATTAAAGTTGCGAAAAGTATAGAAACTTCTCATATTTCTCTTAAAGAATTAGAAGACAAACCAGTAGATAGTATCAATTTTGTCGGTAGTTCAAGGAAAGTGAAGAATAAATCCACTAAAACTGTGAACAATTTCTCTCCAAAATTCAAAGATGGTGTTTCTGTACCTAACATTATTTGTTTACGATGTGGAAGTTCAATTCATAGTAAAGGTGCGAAATGTCCAGCGTTAAATTCTATGTGTAACTATTGTAAAAAAATAGGACATTTTGCCACTGTTTGTTTAAAGAAGAAATTTCAAAAGAAAACCATAGCTTGTGTAATAGAATCAGATAATGACTCAGACACTGAAACCATCTCGATTGTCACTGACCATATAGAGTCTGACGACACATCAATACCTCTCACAGGTGATCCCTCGACCGGTGTAGATCCTATAGTTGAAATACTTGTTGGTGATAAGAAACTTGATCTTTTAGCAGATTCATGTGCAAGGATCACCATGATTACTGAGGAACTGTTTCATGAAACATGGGGTGAGAGAGTATTGTTTCCTCCTGACAGAAAACCTATTTCCTATGAAAAACGTAGAATTGCATTACTAGGATTTTTCGAGGATTATTTAGAGTTTAAAGGTAGGAGAATTAGGGGCAAAGTTTATGTAGCTGTCAAAGGACTTAACATTTTAGGATGGTTTCATCAGGGTCTTTTTGGCATGCAGCTTAGACCAGGCATGAAGGAACAGGTTTTACTTGTTTCTTGTGAAGAAGAAAGCACAAGGTGGGTCAATGAATTTCCTTCTGTATTTAATGATCAACTTGGTAAGATCACTGGTTTCAAACATAGAATTATTGTTAAGGATGGTGCAACTCCAATTAAACACAAACTCAGGAGTGTTCCTTTTAGCATTAAGGAAGATCTTAATAAAGAAATAACAATGTTATGTGAGAAAGGAATTATAGAACCTACCGATTCGTCATTATGGTTATCTCCTCTTGTGGTCGCACGCAAGAGAGATGGAAAACTTAGGGTTTGTGTGGATCTCAGATCCTTAAACAATGAGATTTGGGTTGACTCCCATCCTTTACCCAAAATTACTGACCTGTTTACTAGCATCAAAGGTCACGATCCTTAACAGCTTTTGTGTCTCCACTTGGTACTTTCCGCTACAAAAGGATGCCGTTTGGGCTTGCTTCGACGGCCTCAGTTTTTCAGAGGGTGATGCAAAATTTATTGAGAGATGTTGAGGGTGTTCTTGTTTTTCAAGATGATGTTTTGATATATGCCAAGGATGATGAAACACATAATATTGTTAGGAAGGTCTTGGGAATTTTCAAGAAAAATGGAGTTGTACTGAAAACAGAGAAGTGCAAGTTTAGTTGCAGTGAGATAGAATACCTAGGTCATTTACTCTCTTATGAAGGAATCAAACCAAGGCAAGGATTAATTGATGCTATCATGAAGGCACCTGTACCTAAAGACAGGTCTGGAGTTAAGTCTTTGCTTGGGTTGTTGGAATACTATTCAAGATTTGTCCCTAGCTATGCGTCAATAGTTAGACCCATCAGTAATCTGCTCAAATTTTCTACCAAATTTTCATGGACAGGGGACTGTGATCGTGCTTTCATGGAAGTGAAAGATATTTTGAAGAAAAGTGATGCTCTTACACCGTTTGACCCTGATTTGCCTTGTTTTATTACTGTAGATACGAGCAAGGTGGGTTTAGGAGCTATTCTTACTCAACGTTCTGGTGAAAAAGAATATACAGTTGCTTTTGCCTCCAGGGTTCTTAGGAGTGCTGAAATTCAGTACTCTGTCCTAGAGAAAGAACTGTTAGCCTGTGAATGGGTTATTGATAAGTATCGACCTTATGTTTGGGGTAGGCATTTCAGTTTAATCAATGATCACAAGCCACTGGTGTCTATCTTGTCTGCTGGTCCTAGCAAATGTTGTACACCTAGGATCACTAGGATGGTGACTAAGCTACTTCAATATCAGTTCGACGTCACACATATTTCTGGTGGTAAAAACACACGTGCAGACTTTTTGTCACTATATCCTCAGAGTAATGTTGTGAGTGAAGGTACAAGTTTCCAAGACTTAAATGATGAAGATGAGGAGAATTGTTTTGTGGCATCAATAGATGTACCCATTTTAGCAGTTGGGTCTGAGGAAGATTGGAGAGAATTTTTATTAAAGGACAAGGTGTTGCAAGAAGTGTTCAATTTTGTCAAGAATGGGTGGCCCAAGGAGAAGTCTTTGTCTTCTGAGTTACAACCTTATTGGAAGGTGGAGTCTGAAATTTCAATTGAGGATGGTCTAATACTGAGATGTGAGAAACTTATTCCACCTCATTGTCTTAGACCTACTATCATGAAAGAGGCTCATGAGGGGCATTTAGGAATTTCTCTGACAATACGTCTGGTGCGACAGGATTTTTGGTGGCCAAGCATGGACAATGAGATCCGAATGTTTGTTGAGAATTGTCCAGTGTGCTCATCTTCTGAAAAATCACTCAAGGTTGTTGTTCCACCTTTGTCTCCTATTGAATGTCCTACCAGCCCATGGGTTAAAGTTGGAATTGACATTATGGGTCCTTATGAAGTTTTACCTTTGGGGATGAGGTTCATTATTGTTTTGATGGATTATACATCCAAATGGCCTGAGGTAAAAGTGGTAAAGGGCGGCTAATTCCTCTAGTGTTATCAAATTTTTCAAGGAAGCATTTTTGAGAGAAGGTTTTCCTGAGTTTATCATCTCAGATAATGGGACTCAGTTTTCTAAGTGTAGAATTCCAATCTTTTCTTAAATCCTGTGGAGTCAAACACCTTAGAAGCTCACTTTATTATCCACAAACCAACGGTCTTGTGGAAAGAATGAACCGTGTTGTGGGTGATTGTGTTAAGTGGGCAGTTGAGGGGAGACATGATGTTTTTGCATCCATTGAAAGTATGCTTTGGTTTAATAGGACAACACCGCACTCCTCCACGAAGGTTTCGCCCTTTGAAGTATTAAGGGGAAGGAAAGCTAATACCAGTTTTCGACCAGGATGGATGTCTAAATGGTCTCATCCTTTAGTTGATGTCGAGTCCGTTTTAGAAACAGTCAAGACTAATTCTAGATTAACACAAAACAAGGAGAAAGTTTCGTTTGACCAAAAGAAAAATGCCAAGTTGGTCACGTTGAGTGTGGGGGATTTTGTTAGGATTAAGAATTCCACTCACACAAAGAAAGGGAGGAGTACATATAGTGAACCTATCAAGATTATGAGAATTGGTGTCAATGCTGTTCAAGTAAAAGGAGGGTGTTGGTGGAATATTTCGAAAGTTGTAAAAGTAAAAGCAAATGTAGCTTCTGGAAATCGTGATGTACATGTAATCAATATGAATTTCTCTCGTAGGAAGAGTACTAGATCTATTAGTTGTCTTGTAGATTTCGTGATTAGGCACTGTTTTACTCTGCTCATTGTTGTACTTTTTTTGTTTTTTTTCCCTCATTTTCTGTAACTTTCCTCCATGTAATGTTTAGTTTTTTATATTGTATTTTTGTTGTTCACACTTACTTTTGTTTTCCTTCAGGAAGAAAAGGAGGTATATTATATTCTAAGCCATGTTTAGTTATGTACTGTAGCTTTAATGGAATTGTCATGTTCAGCTGTCATTGGCTTTATGATGTCATTCGCATCCTGTCCATGGTGGAATGTTATGTTTCAATACTTGAGAAACCGATGAAGCTCAGATGACGCTGGCAGATGAAGAGCTGTGTAGGTTTTAACTGAATAAACCTTATTTTATTCATTCATCTGAGTTATGGATTTACTACACCCACACTTCCCAATTCAGGTGGGATTAGATTTAGAACTACCCCTAGAACCTCAGTTCATCCTGATAATAGCTTGCATACATTTGATTCAAGACACTGCAAGTAGATTTATTGAAAGGAGATTTTTCCTCAAACGTTTATTTTAAGGTGCTTTATGAGTACATTGATACAATAGATGGAAAGGACTGCTATGTTACCTGCATCCGCTGTAAATGGTATCACCTACCATCATATTCCGCTTACATATTGTGTTACACGTAGTCTATTAATGAGCCTTTCGTATGAAAAGGGCAATTTCGAGTATTTTTAAATTATGACTTGGTGCTTTCTGAAGTTCCTTCGTTTAAACATTTGAAACGGCACCCCAAGGCTAAAGTGATGGAAACGGCTGATAGCTTCTTTAAACCCATTGTAATGTTATATCCTGCCTATGCCCATAGGAACAATTTAACTTGCATCCTAAGGGATAATGAAAGACATTTCTAGATTCAGCAGGAGACATGAGAAGAGCAATGGATGATGGTTGGAAAACAGGGTGAGCTTAAAGATATAGAAGTCAATGGGCTAAAGATAAATTAAAACACCAAGAGTCAGGAGCTATATCTGCACTAACTCTAGATTGGAATCACAAAGAAAAACTGTGTGTGCCAAAACTCAAATCTGCGATTTCTACGTAATATTGCGGAATTTAAAGAAAGATCTTTGTTTGCTTTCAAATGAAGCTCCAATCTAAAGAAAATACTACTAAGAGCATATGAAGAACCAAAACTGTGCACCATTCAACAAATGTTCCAACTCCCCCAAGTGGTGGGTCATTTTAAAAGCAATAACTGGGTTGCATGTAGTACAACTGCAACAGCAAAAACCTTTGAGATCAATGGGAAGAGCTTTCAGATTAAAACCTTTTCCAACTGCAATACCAACAATGGTATTTATTGCCTCAAGTGCCCATGTGATTTTCCATATGTCGGTAAAACCACTCAAACAATACGAAAACGCATTTTACAACGCCAATCAAGAATCCATTGTAAAATAGAACATGCTACCTTAGTTGAACATTACAAACAATAGCTTCATTCCGAGGAAGAAATGCTATGGTGGGTCATAGATGTGGTCAAGACATCAATAAGATCATCTAACAAGAATCGCATATTG
The DNA here is from genome assembly GCF_964263255.1 of Lissotriton vulgaris. Taxonomy (NCBI): domain Eukaryota; kingdom Metazoa; phylum Chordata; class Amphibia; order Caudata; family Salamandridae; genus Lissotriton; species Lissotriton vulgaris. The sequence goes on along the minus strand of NC_141689.1, from coordinate 1,933,865,120 downwards.
ACTATCAAAGAATACTGTTGGATTTGTAATATTGATAGTGTACAGAATGGGTTAAATGGGGCAGTTGAATGGCAAACACTTTTACATTTCTGTTGAAACTCATGTTACACTCTTCATAATCTGATGTCTTGCTTTTTGATCATTGTATATCCTGTATAACAACTATGTACTGTGGAATAAATCCATGTCGATATTAGATCTAAGATGCACGTGTAATATCATAATATCCAGACAGCTAAACGTAATTTTTAAAATATGTCCTGTTTTCGAACAGATTGCATATTACTAAAGTTACATATACTTCTATTTTCTTTTCAAAACAATCTTAGCACATTTCAATTCCTGTAACCCTTGCTACTGGCTTGCTTCTGTATATCATTCAACTCTAACAGGTTCAGCCAAGGTCCTCTGATAATATGTTCTTCCGATGTTCTATCTATTACTTGATATGGTAAGAATGGACCTCCTCTAGAATTGTGGGATAATTTTCACGTCCATCTATTAACGAAACGAAATAACGGTTTAGCTATAATTTGTGATTCGACAGATCTAGAAATGGTCCCTGCAATATAGTGGATCTAGTTTAAATTTTGAATCTTCTTAATTTTGATTATCTTTAAATGAGGACTCCATAGTCATTCTTTTAAAATATAAAACTGAAATCATGACTTTTTTTAACTTAACTGTTGGTGCCTTCTACGTCTGAGAAGTTTTTGAGAAATCTCTCTATTTATGCACCACACTCCAAAATGGCGAACATTTACATTCCTATTTTGAGCATTTTTTTCAATATCTCACATACTGAAAACTTTGATGCACGATTGAATCCAGATTTACCATTATTGCGAGCGTTCTATAGACATCATGGAGTCTGAAAAACAAGTGATTTCTATTTTATTGTTATTCAGCAATGTACCGATAAATGTTATCCATCATTATTTAAGTCTTGGTCAGTCCTTTATTCACCACGTTTACATACCAACGAAATATAAATTCAATAGTCACGAATCTGTGTACATTTCATTTTATAACTTCAACAACCTCTCTTTCCTGTAAGCACTCTCTATATCCAGAATATTAAATCAATGATATGTACTCCAATATGGAGCACACATTCACCCTTGTCGGACATAGTAATTCGCTTTTCTGTGATTCAAATACACCGGGAATCGACTTCTTAAGTGGCTGTCCAATTCATTTGGATCTTTCATCACAACCGTATCTGGGATGCTGCGTTGTTCACCTAACAAGTAAGTTTGTCAAGCAACTCCCGCCAATCTTTTTGGTACAATGTAAAATGGGTTTGCACTAGCTCCCACACACGCAGATGCCCTATGGACCTCCTTCACAAGCGCCTTGACACCCCCAGGTAGTAGAGCGCTATATAAATACATACATACATACATACATACATACATAAATAAATAAATGAGGAATGTGACTTCTACTAGAAGCTGAATGTCTTTCTGTTGTTTCTTCAAAAGAACTAAGAAAGTATCTTCGATTGTGTACCCACAGATGTAGATTTGGACAATGCTTTTTTCGATAATCAGGCTGTAACATGGTAATATTGTAATGTATACCCATATCCCAGTGTCAACCGTTGAGCAATTGTAGTGCAATGCACTATTTTTAGACTATAATTACTTCCACTCGCGGATCGTATAATCAACTGCCTATTCCACCAACTGTTATTCTCTGCGGTAAGGAGTTACAAATAGGATGCAGAGCTCTTGGACATATGTTACGTTGCTCCATGCCCTTAGTGAGAGGACAACTAAATTGAATAATAGTTGCCTTCTGTTTAACAATTTTACTTAGCACCTCAAGGGCGATATATTAACAGTGCCTGTGATATAAAACAAGGGGTGAAGCACACACCCCATTGCACAAATCAGTTATATTAGATACAGGACCACTAAATCACCGTGTCAAATTTTCAATATAGTATTATACGCACTGTCTTGCAATTGGTGCTATCAACATTGTGGTCTCCGCCAAAATAATACTCGGTTACATGAAATCTTCTGCATAAGCTTGTTATTTAGCCTAATGATTATGACTTATAAAAAACAGACACATTATCAATCACTGTGTCTCTTGTTTTATAATATTAGTCTGTGTACTGCATCCATAAATATTAGAAAACATTGCTCCCTCATTCAGCATCCTTTCAGAACTCCTGTAATTAATCTCTACCTTATCTTTTTCTGTGCTTAGAAAATGTGTTCTTCCGCTTTGCATTGAGAGGGTAATTGATTTATCACCAATGTAAGTACCACCTACTATACATGTTAGATTTATTCTCTGCAGTGACACTCAATACATGATATGTAATTAAAATGTTATCCGATGCAGGCTTCAATCAGCAAACTAAAGACTTCTCCCACAAACATTTGAGATTTTCTCTTAATTATTCAATCAGTGAGTTACCTGTACATCTTTCTGCACTGGGACTGAGGGGTGTACTTTACTTCTTAAATGTAGAAGCATACACAGCTATTCATATACTACTATTTTTTTACTTCTTCTTAAACTCTGGATATAAAATCTATACTCTTGGAAGGTTATTAAAATAAAATTACTTTCACCTTTCCCGGTGTTTTACCGAGTATTAAAATGAGAAAGCAACAAATGAGTTATGCTCATTATTGTTATTGCTTTAGAGGGTCAAGAAATTCCACATGATCCGCCTTTGTCCTGAATTTTTTCTCACTGATTTGATGCAATAGAGATCCAAACATCAATGCCTAATCAATTCTTCTTTCTTTAATTATTGTTAATTGATTTGGCTTGAGTTCTGAATCCTATGAATAGAACAGTCTAACGATGAAGATGGGTTTTATACATTGAGAACCAGGATATTTTTGTATGTCTAATATATATGTTCCCTGTAGTTAATGTATGTTTTGATTGTTATTTCTGAAGCCTTTTTTCTCCTGTCATTGGACTATAAAAATTATTATTTTTTGATACAGCCGGTTGTTGAAATTGATTTTCTTATTGATTCTGAATTCTTTTAAGCCATTGCAATAGGTGTCATTAGATGTAACTAGATTTAAGATAAAGCCATTTTGTACCGTAATTTTTTAATGAATGCCTTGTAGGCATATATACCTTCTAACTTTTAGAAAGTGGGAACTTTCTCCGTTCTTGTGAGGCGTCAGGAGGACTCCTTGAAGGCTTTTCAGCATGTCCCTGCCCGACCTTCGAGCGTGCTGAGCACAGTTGGTGAGACTGGCCTCTACTAACTTCAGCGTGCCATGCCATGTTTTGTTTGAAAGCAGAAGACATTCGCAGGCGCTTCGGAACCAGCAGAGTAACGGGTAGCAAGTGCTGCTGACAACTTGCAAGAGCTGAGTGTATGAAGCACCCTACTGTATCCAACAGTACAGCCTGTGTTGCTGGTATACCTGCGGGGCAAGTGCAGGACCATACACTAGTGGGAGAGAAACACCAGCATTGTTTTACCAGAGCCACGGCGGAGGAGACGCCGCCAGCCCTCCAGTCAGGATAGATGCTGCTCTGCTGATTTTACTAGCTGACCCATGGTAGCGTAGCCCAGGAGCGGGACGGCCAGCTCCTTGATAGTCACTAAGGCCCTAGCAAGGCTGCATTGGCTGCCCCCTACCTGCCACAAACCGGCCGTAATTTTAGAGAGCCGTTACCGTACCGAAGCACGACTCTCAATGCAGGCCCCATAAGCGAGGCCCGCTGACATATCCTAGTGGGTGTGCTGCGGGAAGGACACGTGCAGCCGCCCCTTCACAGTCCTGTACACGGGGAACCAGGGAGGTCTTCCTGCTAAAATTTACAGTGTGTTTCTGTGGCCTACAGTGAGCTTTTATTACCCAGAGGGGCTGACAGCATTTACTACATAATCTGTAATAGAAGCACAGGTGAGCTATATCTATGTGATGACTGCCTTCCTGGTTTGGGGATTTATGTGTTTTCCATTCTTGAGTGTTACTGCTTGCATTCCATTACCAAGTCTTCGGTACGGTTGATGTACTGATTGATGGTGACTTGCTCTCAAGCAAAAGCTAACTATTGCAGTTCATGTCCTGATGTTACGATGTATGTCGGTTTTGCTGTGCCTTGTCAGGATAATTAGTATTATTTCAGGATTTGCATTGGTTTGCGCAGTGATGGTGTTTTCATGAAGTGTGCAACATATACGTTTTTATCTTATTGTATTAACTGTATTAATTGTATTATTGTTTACTGCCACCCTCCTAAATATATTTACTGGTCGGATCATAAAATGCTAGATTTTTCCTTCCTCCATTTACCCGAACCTACCAATCACCCCATCACACAAACCACTACACGCAGATCATGGCATAAAGTCACTCCCGATAGGTTCACTCAAGTCTGGAAACAGCCAGTCCTTACAAGCTTGGATAACATTGAAATAGCCCTTTCAAAATTTGACTCCTCACTGATGGAAGCCATTAACACTCTGGTTCCTCATAAAATAATCAAGCAACCTACCATAGCTAACAGAGAAACATGGTACACTGAAGACCTTAAAACAGAAAAACAAAGGTGCAGAAAACTGGAGAAACTCTGGAGACAATCACATATGAAGGAAGACAAAGACCAATACTTAACAGCTATGGCCACTTATTATAAAAATATAAAAAGAGCTAGGAAAATCAGCCTTACCTCCCAAATAACAGAGGCAGGTAATTCTACCCGAGAACTCTTCAAAATTATACAGACTTTTACCAACCCTGTAATATGTGAGAGCCCGGATGTTTTTACTCAAGATCTTTGTAACCACATCTCTCAGTTCTTTGAGGAAAAAATTGAAGGGATATATAAGAAAATCACGAAAGCCACAGGTCCCACAGAGACTACTGCCCCTGAGATTCCCCCCATAATGACCCCTGATAAAATGCTCCATACCATCCCAGAAATTACCTTAAAAGACCTAACCACCCTCATTGGTAATATGAAGACTGGTTCCCCCACTGATCTGATCCCTGCAAAAATGATCTCCCCTTTGGTAGAATCATTAGGCCCTACTATCCAGAAGCTTATGAACCTCTCTTTCGCCCAGGGACAACTTCCACAACCCTGGAAAGAAGCGGTAGTGAACCCCATACGAAAAAACACCACTCTTCCCTGGTCAGAACTCTCCAACCTCCGCCCTATCTCCCTTCTCCCTTTTATTAGCAAACTGGCTGAGAAACATGTTAATACCATCCTTTCCAAATTTATCGAGGCGACAGGGGGCCTGGACCAATCACAATCTGGGTTCAGGCCCAACCACAGCACTGAATCGGCCCTCCTCTCTGTGACTGATAAGATCAAAATGTCTCAGGACAGAGGAGGTTCCATGATACTAGTGCTGCTGGACCTGTCAGCGGCCTTTGATACCGTGTCCCACACCATCTTGCTCAGCCGTTTGCAGGGAGTAGGGATCGGAGGCTCAGTATTATCTTGGCTGGAGAGCTTCCTTTCCGGGAGATCACAATCTGTCAGCCTGGGCCCCTATCGTTCCACCTCGAAGGCACTCACAAAGAGGGTGCCACAGGGCTCTTGTCTTAGCCCTACATTGTTCAATGTATATGTGGCCCCCTTTGCTGAGATTGTGCGGAAGTATGGGTTCATACCGGTTTCTTACGCTGACGACACCCAGCTCCTCTACCCTTTCAGCTCCCTTGGCCCTAAAGTCAAGGAAAATTTCGCGGAGGGTATGAGGGCAGTGTCACATTGGATGGCCACAAATTGCCTCCAATGTAACGTTGCAAAAACCGAGGTCATGCTTTTTGGCAGGGCAAGTCTTCTTTGGTCTCCTGAATGGTGGCCACTGGACTTGGGCCCAGTCCCCACATCTAAGCCTCATGTCAAAAATCTAGGGGTTAAGATTGATCAAAAACTGACCCTAAAGGAGCACACCAACTACATTGCAGGACTATGCTTTCACACCATTGGCCTCCTAAGACGAGTATTTCCATATCTTCCAGATACCTATAGGAAGACACTTGTGCAGGCCCTGGTTACTAGCCGCCTAGACTACTGCAACGGCCTGCTGACGCTAGCAAACGCTGATGCAGTAGGTCGTTTGCAGGTAGTCCAGAATACGGCAGCTAGACTAGTCTTGGCTGTGCCGGCCAGGACTCCCTCCAAGCCTTTGTTGGTAGAGCTTCACTGGCTCCCAATACGGCAGCGTATTAGTTTCAAAATATGCTGTACGGTACACAAATGTTTATATGGAGACAGTCCTAAATACCTCTCCCAATCCCTTGAACTGTACCAACCCAGCCGGTCACTCCGTTCAAGCAACCAAGCACTCCTGAAACCCCCTGCAACAAAAAGAGCTAGACAGGGAGACCGAGCATTTTCATCAGTTGGTCCTGCTCTTTGGAACAAACTTCCTATGGAAATGAGGATGAATACCAACCATCTATCCTTCAGAAAGGCCCTGAAGACACTCCTCTTCCAGGAAGCATTTCAGTCCCCCTAATGCACCTTAAAAGATTACAGCAACTCTTTGGCCGGCAAAGCGCGGAGATACCCTCATGGGATTGAGTCCAGCGCGATAGAAGAAATTAAAATAAAATAAATAAACTGTGATGGTTTGACAATTGCCTAGTTGGCAAAGCGGTTATTGGTTTATGTGGTCTATGTTTATAGGCAATACGGAACCATATTTTTATATATTACTGTGTGGAGTCTCTTTTGTGGTGTATTTATTGTGTTACTGAGGTGTGTGTGTGTGTGTTGCGCAAATGCTTTACACATCACCTCTGGAATAAGCCCGACTGCTCTGCCAAGCTGTCATGGGGGTGAGCAGGGGTTATTTTGTTTGCGTTACTCCCTTGTCCTGACTAGAGTGTTGGGTTCGGCCTGGCTTAGGTGCATACCCCAGCCAACTAGAAACCCCATTTCTAACACTACCCATCACCATAACTCATGTTGTGTGCTGTATTTTGCTCTTGGTAGCCAGTCTTCTTTTCTTTTGCTAATGGGTGTTATGTTCTGCATGGCGGGAAATATGAGTTACCGAAAATTTCAGTGGTTTTGTGATTCTGAGCCAGAACCATAACTCTGGTATTAACTGCATTTTTTCAATGTTTTTCTTTTTTTAGAATACACTTTTTTACTTCCAACATTGCTGCAGGCAGCCAACCCAAGCTGCGCACAGCGACTGACCATGTGCAGCAGTTGGATGCAACAGGGCCAAGTTTGCATTCACGGCCTGTACTATAACCATAGTGGCCTGCCATACCCTGCTGCAGAGGCCTTTGGCTGAACGATGTAGAGGTTGAGCACAGGTACTCAGCACCCCCCACTGTCCATAACAGGAGTTCAGTACAAGGTCTCACAAATCATTGCTGTGCACAGACATAACTTGTACCTGTAGGAACAGGAGCATGGCAAAAAAATACAGTACACTGTACAAGCACCCAGCACTCTGGAAAATTCAGCATTACAGAGAATAAAAGTAAAGTCATATAAAAGCAATGAAGTAAAAGTTGCAGCCGATAACTTTATTATGAGTATTGTCTCAAATGTGCATTTAAGTCATTGCAATTCTGATCTGGAAAACCCTAGTACTTCCAAACAAGATGGGCACTAGATATTCATCTTTTGTGTAAAAAAAAGGATAAGAATGTTACAAATGCAAGCACCAACAAGAGATATGGTGAGGGGGCAGCATGAAACAGAGAACAATAGAAACTAAGGAAGGAAAGTCAAAGTGCATCAGACAACAACAAGGACAAAGAGGGGGTCAGGAAGATAGCTCAAAGCAGAAAAGGAACTGGAGATACAAAATGTTGCTACAGATTTGTCAGACTGAATCTTCGCAGAGATTGAGGCTCTTAAAAAAAAGGCTTATGTTTTGCACCTACTTACCAATGGAATGGTCTAGATGCTAAAGCTGATCTCATTAAATTCACACTGAAACTGGGATTATAAAAATTCTGGTAAAGAGAAAGGTTCTATGACCATTATTAAATTGATGGATATCCCGTTACTTATCAGTTTAGAAGACGGGAAAGAATGTGGTATTAAAGATCTTACACTACAGCTAGATATTGATTTGAGTTAAGGTGTGGGTAGTGGTTTAAATAAATCCAAATTTTTCCCTCTCACCAGCTGAAAATATTATTGATGTATTTCAGAATCTGCTGTACAAGGATTTTGATTGTCATTACAAACTATGTATGTGTCTAATTTGAATAAATGTGAAATGAGAACCATAAATGAACTCAAGTCTGAGATGTCAATTGTAATCAGACAAGCGGACAAAAGTGGTAATGTGGTTGTTATGAATTTCAGAGATTTCTGTTGGGAGGCCTGTTGAGAGTATAGAGACCAATCCAATAATTAACATGTTGTGAGCTCTGTAACTGAGAAATCTTATTAATGAACTCTTAAAAACACATTGAGAATCTATCAAGATAAATAATAAAATGATAGGGATGAATAGAGATATTTGGTCACTGATTATGTACACCTACTGATTACCCACGTTTTACCAAAAATTCACAAAGGGGAGGATTCCCCAGTGAGATTCATAATCTCCAGTATTGAAAGTCATACTGAACACTTGTCTAAATATATTGCTTTTTATCTGTTCTCTTGATCTGATAGAATTTATACTAACTAGTAGCTAATTATTATATCAAATTACTCTTTACCATCACGAGAGGAACTGTGATCTCCAAATTTGCTCCATCTTATGTAAACCTTTTAATGGGTTTGTATCAGAGGGAGCATGCCTGTTCCGGTCCTTGGTGTCACAGTGATAAATTGGGGTATTGGGTCAGATACATAAAGGAAATCTTTGTCATCTGGAAATGAAACAGAAGAATTTAAGGTATACCATCATTATTTAAATGACAATCAGTACAATGTGACTTCAAGTCTAGAATACAGTAAAGGGACTGTATGTTTTCTAGATTTGGAATTGCACGTTGACAAAGGGACCCTTGCATGAAGAGTTTTCAGGAAACCAACAGCTATAAATTGCACTTTAGAGCACGATCTGGGCAGCCAAAAACGCAGAATAAGGATATTCACTTTAGGGAATTTTTGAGAGCCTAAAGGAACTGCAGTGTACCATATGTATGAAACAGAAGCTAATAATATTGCTCATAGGTTTATGAGAGGAGCGTATGAACCCAAGATTTTGAATGCAGCTAGAGCAGTGTTTCCCTCAGATTTTTGGTAGGTCGAGAAAGTCCAGGTAATACATAAAGATGCCTTTACATTCTGTGCTTATCTAGTCACATTTGCTCGTGCTTCAAAGACAGTGGTAAAATGTCAGGTTATGTCTTCTGGGAAAGTGCTGCTTATTCTTTTAACATGGGGATTGGTGTTTACTTTCCTTGCTCCGACTGCAATGTGAGAGGAGGTTTTAAAGTGAATTATGTGACCATCTTGCTGGAGTGCAGGGAGTGTGAAAGGAAAGGCTATAGGATGTCATTGTTTTGCAACACAAATGCAAATAGTTGTAAATGAACCGTGGACATTCAGTGGTTAGGAAAGCAAAAAGTAAGCAAAGTACGTTGTTTCCAGCATACTTTAGAATTTCAAAATAGTGGTTTTATAGGATCACAACAAATCAAAACTTTACTTGGCGTATAAAAATTTAATATTCACAGAAACTCGATTTCCATACTTTTTCATTTGTGTGCTATATAGTTACTAGTAAAACTTTATGTCTGTGCAAATATAGTGACCATTTCAATGGAAAATGTGCGGTCTGTAAATGACAATGCGCTACCACGCGATGTTTTGGTTACATTAAAAAAATTGCCCGATTAATATCCATTAAAGGTAGGTGGGTCGAAAAAGTTTATCATTCTAAAAACATGGGTTGCGATTCTAAAATGTTTGGAAGCAAACTGTGTTAGAGAAAGGGCTAGTAGAATTAAGACAGGAGACCTACTTATGCCCCTTCGATGCTTGTGACGGAACGTTTCCGTCACGAGCGCCGGTTGGGCTGTGCTTATGACGGAACCGTTCCATCACGGCCACGCCCGTTTCTTAGAACCTTCAGCACAGCGCGAAAATTTGCGCCGCGCACAAGGTGTTAAGGAAAAGATTAGTAATAGTACTGACAAACAAGTAAAGGGATTTATTAGAACATATAGCAATCGAATATATATATATATAGATAGATAGATATTGATATATACACACACACACACACATATATAGTCTCAATAAACATGGGGAGATGCTCTTAATTCAGAAATTGGGAAATGTCTCCCAAACAACCCCACTAACAACTAACACATATGCAACACATATGCAGAAGCATATGAAGAATGATTTTTAGCCCCAGTGAGACCATGAGATATACAGAACAGACTGATTTGTCTTCATATAAAACTTGGCTATCTGAGTTAACAATAGGTTCATATAAGAGTGTTAGCTGTGTATATGTTATAAAAATTTGGCAAGGCAATATGGAAAATGTTACTGATGGCAAGAGGAAAAAGGTACAAGATCAAATCTTTCATGAATTGCAGCACTATGAATTGCGTCCTAGTTCTTCTCGCCCATCTCCTTTTAAACAGGAGCAGGGCGCGGACGCACGCAGCGGCGCCTCTAACTCGAGGTCCCCGCTGTTGTTTGAGCTTTAAATCTGGTAATGTTGGTATGAGATAAACAGGAGAAAATATTGAAACTTTATTTTTACTCACTTCTTACTGCTTTTAACTTGCGCTGTACAAATATTGTTCTCCTCACATTTCCTGCCCTCTATCACCGCCATTGACCCCGGTCCGTCACGGCTTGTGCCACTTAAACGGAGAGTCGGCTTCGGCACAACTCACCTCCGGTTGCACTACCGGAAGTTCAAACTAGCGTCCTAGTTCTTCTCGCCCATCTCCTATTTAAACAGGAGCAGGGCGCGGACGCGAGCAGCGGTGCACCAAAGGCAAGCCCGTCTGCACCCAAACGCCGCCTGAAGCCAGGACCCCTGCATATTTTTCCTCTGGTAACATAGTTTTGCTTCATCATTTCCACATACCTGAAAACATGACCAGTCTCAGATATTCTAGTAAAGAAATTAAAAAAAAATACCTCCCTGATCAAACCAACTGAGGCCATAGCAGTAGAAATAGCTAGGTTTCCTGAAATTTCTAATCTAGCCCTTCCTTCCGACCAGACTAAGACTCTCTCAGCCCAAATTTGTCCAGCACTTGCAAATCCGCCAAACAACTTAATGCCATATATTTTAACGCCCCCTCAATCTCTAAACATGTACTAGAAACTTTGAGCCTCCTTGACTCAGAAGCTCCAGACATTTGCTTTGTCTCCGAGACCTGGCTGCACGAAAACGCCTCTCCCGACGTACATACTGCCTTCCCTCTCGAGTATAAAATAATACGACTTGACAGGAAAGACACCAGAGGGGGCGAATTACTAATTGCAACCACCCAGAATGTAAACGTTGTTAGTCTGGAACACCTTGTTTTTAACCTTACAGAAATCATTATGTTCAAGATTGAGGGATCCCCAATAACGTCTGAAAAGGAGCTCTAATAGATCGACCCCCTGGCGCCAAAGGAGATTTTGCAAACAAGCTACTTGAGATCATTGCCCCACATGTCCTAGCCTCTGATAAATTCTTCCTGATAGGTGATTTTAATTACCACGCGGAAATACAATCTAACCTGGATACCGAAAAGTTAATCTCCAACATGATCATTCGGAGTCTTGTTCAGAAGGTCATAGTCCCCATACAACGGGCTGGTCACACGTTGGAGCTCCTCTTTTCAAATTCCCCTGATATCATGGTAAACCCTCCCATCGCATTACTTTGGACAGATCATTACTTATTGAAATTTTCCTTTCCCATCACCTTAACTAAAGTGGCACTGGAAAGCGAACTTACATTACGTGGGCACCTGAAAAAAATCACATTACCCATGTTTTCAAAACACTTTCACCCTGATTTGGTAACTCCTACCATGAGTGCAAGTATAGCAACACAAAATTTTGACAATGCCATAGAGACAGCACTGGACAAAATTGCCCCCCTGAGTAAAGTCAAGTGTAAGATTAGAACTGCCCCTTGGTTTACAGAGCAGTTAAGTATCACTAAATCTCTATGCAGAACTGCTGAGAAAAAATGTCGAAAAAGCAAAGATCAGGCCGACCGAAAAGCATACAGAATATTGCACTCCAGCTATATGAGCGGCATAAAGGCGACAAAGAGAGCATTCCTTACAGAGCGGATAAATAAAGCTGAAAACTCCTCCAAAGAACTTTACCAAATCTTGAAAGAATTTACCACCTCCAGAAACCCGTCAGCAATAACGAATTCCCAAGAGTGGACCGATGCTCTTTCGAAATTTTTCGAGGATAAAACAACTGCTATTCACCTCTCCTTTCCTCTTCCTCAAAATACAACGCAGTCTGAAGCTCTGGCAAACTGGTCACCCGACCCGCCATATGTTCTGAATGAATTTATAAAATTTAACTGCGATGCGACCATGTCAGTCGGGCTGAAAATAAAGTCTGCGTCTCCCACTGATCATATCTTCCCCCAAACTCCTTTCTATACTTGCCCCGGCACTGGTGGAACATTTGACCAGCCTCTTCAACAAATCACTCTCGGAGGCAGACTTCCCTACAATATGGAAACAGCAAGAATTAGACCAATCCCAAAAAAAAAAAAAAAACATGGCCGACCCTAACATGCTTTTAAACTACCGGCGCATCTCATTACTCACATATTTCGGAAAAATGCTCGAATCCTTTGTCAACAAACAGCTTGTGAGCCACCTTGAAAATCAATGACTCTAAGCCCAATCACAATCTGGCTTTAGGGCATCACACAGCACAGAGACAGCGTTGGTCGAGGTTGCTGACAATATCAGATTGGCTTTAGATAATCACCAATCAACCATCCTCGTCCTGCTCGACCTGTCTGCGGCCTTTGACACCATCTCCCATCGCATTTTAATTCAACGGCTGTGGGAGATTGGTGTCAGAGAAAATGCCCTAAAATGGTTCACTAGCTACTTATCCGATCGTACAACAGCTGTCCAGATTGACAAAAACATAGCAGAAAAAAGACCTGTTAAGATGGGTGTGCCACAGGGTTCTATCTTGAGCCCAACGCTTTTCAATGTCTATATGACACCATTGGCCAGAGTGATCAGAGCATATGCTTTGATGTTCTGTCCTATGCCGACAATACCCAGATTTTAATCACACTGGGCCCAGATCCAAATGAAAGCAAACAGCGTTTCAAAAATTGCCTGACCCATGTTGAGAAATGGATGAACGCCAATCACCTTCAGCTAATTGGCAGCAAATCAGAAATTATGCTTTTTGGCAAAGCTGCAGAACACTGGACTCCTGATTGGTGGCCAACTAATCTGGGCAGTGATCCAAGGCCAAAAGAATCAGTCTGGAACTTGGGTTTTTACATGGACAACAAACTATCCAAGAAAAACCAAATTAATCACATTGTGGGCACTTGCTTTGGACTAATGCGCAGCCTGAGGAAGGTCTTTAAGTGGATCCCCGTTGAGGCCCGGAACCCCTAGTTCAGGGTCTAATCATAATTAGAATGGACTATGGGAATGAGCTTTTACTCTCCATAAATGAACACCTCCTGAACAGGCTCCAAGTTCTTCAGAATACTGCAGCTCGGCTGGTTCTCAATCTTCCTCATCTGCCCTCTGTTTAAAAAGCCTTCACGGGCTCCCGGTAAAAAAACTAATTCTTTGTAAAACTCTATGCTTGGGGCGTGGCCAAGATGGCGGCCGGAGTGGACGTCTAAAAGAGTGGCTCCTCGTCCCAGACCCCCTTGGCACACTCTTACAGTTAGCTGAGCCCCCCCCCATTTGCCCTCGTAAGCGGCGTTTCCTGGAGCTGCAAGCACTTGGCTCCCCTGCGGCGAGCGGATTGTGGCAGGCAAGGCACCAGGGACCAGCTCCGGCGGCGTGTGTCGGAGCAGGCCGGAGAAGCACCGGGGAGGTGGCTGGGCTCACTGGTAACCCACGGTCGGATTGCTCCCCAGTCAGGGGCTGGCTGGGGTCCAGTCGAGAGTCGTCCCCACAGACGACCACTGCCCGGCTGGAGACGGGACGGACCGGGCGATGAACGGAGCTGGTGCCCACCAACGCAGAGCCAGCAGAGGCGTGGTGGCGAGCACCCCCGGAGATTACTAATCGAGGCCCCGGCTCGGGCCTACGCGAGCGGACCTTCCAGCAGTCAGTGTAGCTGTCGGATGAGGCGGCGGAGCGTTTGCCAAGGGGGGCCCACACAGAGGTGAGGAGCAACGTCTAGGGCAGGCTCGGGGGGCCTGGAGATCGTGCCCCCAAGTGGGAAGAGTGAGGGGGCCCTCCCGGCAGCAGGCCTAGAGCGCCGCAGCAGGTCGGAAACGGTCGGCTGGCAGCAGCGGGGATAAGCACCGACGGAGGGACCCTAGGGGCATTTGAGTGAGAGGTCGCGCTGGGTCTCCACGAGGCCCCGGGGCGGAGTTTGGAGCTCTGCCCACGGGGATAACACAGACTTGGGGGGCGAAACTCGAGCCCCCGGTGCGAGGCCTAGCAGGGCCTGCCCGGCCCAGACCACCAGAGCCCCATAACGCAGCTGAGGCGAGAGTCCGGGAGCGGCCAGACGGCCCAATTGCAGGCACGAGGGCAAGGGATCCCGAGTGGCAAGCCCGGGGGCCCGCAGGGGCGCGAGGGGCAGCCTGAAAGAAGGGAGCGAGGGCTCGGGGGGCGACAGTCGAGCCCCTGTGGGAGGCTCTGCAGGGGCCGGCCCGGCATCATCAGGAAGAACCAGACCTTTGGCACATTGGGAGACAGGGGGCGAAGGGCCCCCACATCGGCTGCAATGACTAAGCCCAGGGACGGCGGGGCACACCAGGCGGATCTCACGGAGTAGAGGGATTACAAGGCCGGTGGGCACCCCGCACGGGACTGCACGCCTTTCACCCAGCCCAGACTCACTCCAGGAGGGGGGCCAAAGTAGGGCTCAACTGGCCATTCCCTCCCACGCATCGGGCCCCCCAGCACCGACACACTAACGGGCCTCCTCGGCAGGGGAGGCCACAGCCACATTGCGCAAGGGTCGCAACATGTCGAACCGCAGGGGAGGACGAACAATCCCCGACATGCTGGCCAGCGGCACCCCCATGGGAGCGAAGAGCCCGGAGCAGGGGCGGCCGGAGGAGCACCCCAAAGTGCAGCCAGAGGGGGAGATCCCCATCATGAGGGCCTTCATGGAGATCCTCTTCAGCTCCCTCAGAGAAGACTTCCAGACGCTTAAACAGGAAATGGCGGGGGAGCACAGGGAGCTCAGACGCGAGGTTGACGGCCTTGGAGAACGTGTGGCTGCAGTGGAGGACTCGGTGCACAGCAGGAGCGGGGAGATCGAACTCCTGCAACAGGAGATCATTAGGCTACAGGACCAACAAACGGACTTGCAGGCACATGCTGAGGACATTGAGAACCGCTCCCGTCGCAACAACATACGGGTCCGAAGGGTGCCGTCTAAATCGGAGGGGAGCGACGTGACGGCCTTCCTGCAAGAACTGTTCCGAGACATACTGGGGGAGCCGGAAGACTTCGAGGTCCGGATAGACCGAGCACATAGAGTGGGACTAGCTCCGCCGCCTGACATCCTGGCTTTTCCTGCCTGACTACCCACTAAAAGAACGCAATCTTAAAATGTCGAGGCAGAAACAACCTCTTAAATTCCGGGGATATGCGGTGGAGCTCTTTCAGGACCTGTCAGCTATCACACTACAGAAGAGGAGAGTATTCCGGGTGGTCACGACCTTCTTGAGGGACAAGGGGGTTCCCTACTCTTGGGGCCATCCCTTCAGGCTAATCTTCAAATGGAAGGGAACCCACCATCAACTCCGATCCCTCCGGGACACTTGTGCGCTGCTGGGAATCACCTTGGGGGCTGACGACGAAGAGGAGAGCCCATCCATGCTATCCTCCCCGGCGAATTCTCAGAACAGGGCAGGCGACGGCTGGCAGCGAGTGAGACGGTGGCGCTCCCCCAAAAGCAATCTCAAGCCGGACCCCGCAACCATGGCTCAAGAGCATGCGGCGGCGGTCCAGGAGGTCACCAAAGACACTTCCACCGCGACATGATGTAGCGCTGATGGGGCGTTTGAATGCATTTTCCCAGCATGGGGCGGGGGGGGGGGGTGGGACTGGGGGCCACCGAGGTCGCCTTGGTCACGCGTTTCCTCACTTCGAGACGACACCACAGGCCTGAAGAGAGACTGCACAGGTCCGGGACAATGATTCCTAGTTTGGGGTTTGAGTTTCTCAGGGTGTTACCAGTTGGGTCTAGGGGGGGATCCGGGTGGGACCTGGGGAGAGGGGAGGGGGAGTTGAGGAGGGGGAGGAGGCGGGAGGCGGGGGGTGGTTGGGATGCGATTGAGAGGGGAAGGGAGGGTTTGGGAGTTGGTGGTCTAGGGGGGGTCCTCCTTGTCCACTGGGTTTTTTTTATTTTCCTTGGCCACCACACGTCGAGCGCAGCGCGGTGCCGTCTCGACTAACTACTTAGAATGCACGCCCATTGAATATCCTCTCTCTCAAATGCCGAGCGATACTTTCCTTCCTGGAGCGCTTGGCTGCAGATATCTGCCTCCTACAGGAGACACATTTAGATCACCATCGACTTAAGTCCCGGTCCTTCCCTTTGCAGTTTTTCTCGTCGGCAACCAAGAAGGTAGCGGGGGTGGCGATCCTAGTGTCTAGATCCTTTGAGGGGCGGGTTATGCAGAAGGAGGCGGAGATCAGGGGCAGGTTGCTGATCCACCGCTTTCTCATTGCGGGGCAAGCACTCTTAGTGGGCACCATATATGCACCCAATGAGGGACAAGAGAAATTCCTACACACAGCACTAGAATCGGCCACAGCTAACACACAACCACACTGCTGCTAGGAGGCGATCTCAACTTAGTATTCCATAACACAGCAGATCGTTCAGGCCAACGTTATGGTCAAGTGAGGGCACTTTCCGGGACAGGCCATGCTCACCTCTCCAACCTGGGCCTTGTTGACCTATGGAGGCACCTCCTCCCACAAGCCACAGCATGCACCTACTACTCAGCCGCCCACAAGTCTTACGCACGACTTGATTATTTTCTGTGCTCCTCACAGCTGGTGCTCCGCGCAAAAGATGTCGACATCCTCCCGATCTGTCTGTCTGATCACTCTTCGGTGCTGGCCTCCTTTCTCTTCCCAACCACACCTGGCCTGCAGCGACATTGGCACCTACGAGAAGCCCTGCTCCAGAGCCCTGCTATAGTGGAGCGGATCAAAACCGCTATCGCCCAGTTTCTTACTCATAATGCCAACACGGACACTACCAAGGCCACCCAGTGGGCCGCGCTCAAGGCGGTTCTCCGCGGAGAATTCATCTCTATCGCCACAGCTAACAATAGAGACCGCGCTCAGAAACGGGCAGAAATCACCCAGCGTGTGGTGGAGTTGGAGCAGATGCACCAGCGCACCGGGGCGGCCCGGGCGTGGCACCAACTTTGGAAGGAGAGAAAGATGCTGGCGGCCCTGGACCAAGATGTGGCGGAATACGCAGCCCTACACCTTCGACAAGCGTATTATTCTGGGGGGGATCGCTGCGGGAGACTCTTGGCGATCGCCGCAGCCTTTGGGGACTTCTACGGCGACTTATATGCCACAGACCCGCAGGCTGGCCAAGCCTACCTAGGAGGAGCGCCCCTACCGTCCTTGAACGAAGCACAAGCGGAGTTCCTTGATCGACCCATTGGTCTGGAGGAGGTGATCTCGGCGATATCTAGCCTCAAAATGGGGAAATCGCCGGGCCCTGATGACTACTCGGCGGCCTTCTATAAAACCCTCTGTCATCAGGTGGCCCCATTATTGTGGGACCTCTTCAATACATTCGACCAGCCCGGTGCCATCACCGCGGATCTGTTAGAGGCGGCGATATCGGTTATACCCAAGCCCGGCCGGGACCCCACCCGGTGTAGCTCCTACAGGCCGATCTCCCTGTTAAACATTGACCTTAAGCTCTACACGGGCATCCTCGCGAATAGGCTGGCGCCCTATATGTAGCAGTTAGTGGAACCGGACCAAGCAGGCTTCATTCCCCAAAGACAGACCAGCGATAACACTAAACGAGTCCTCCACCTCATTGAGGCCGGGTCGCGGACGCGGCCTGACTGCATGTTGCTCACCATCGATGCCGAAAAGGCATTCGATAGAGTGCACTGGCCCTATCTGGAGCTGGTGCTGCAGCGAGTCGGGGTGGGAGAGACTCTCCGTAACCGCATACTGAACTGCTACCGCCAGCCTAAGGCCACGGTCCGGGTCAATGGGCATACCTCCCCGCGCTTTCCAATTGGCAGGGGCACCAGGCAAGGGTGCCCGCTTTCCCCAATCCTGTTTGCCCTCTATATGGAGCCGTTGGCGCAGCGGATCAGGCACCACAACCTCATCAAAGGCATTCCCTTCGGCGGTGACGTGCATAAGATCAGTCTATATGCGGACGACATCCTGCTCTCCCTGACAGACCCGATGCAATCCCTCCGGGCGCTCTTTATTGAGCTTCACACCTTCACGCTAGCCTTGGGTTTGAAAATTAATATAGAGAAATAGGCCCTGAACATGTCCCTGTCACCGGACACGCTCGTAGAGGCCAAAAGCGAGTTTGATCTGAAATGGTCCGACACCACTATCCCCTATCTGGGAGTTCTGCTGGCCCCCACCGTTCAGGCCACTACGGAAGCCAATTATACCAGACTCCGCTCGCGCCTCAGCGACGAACTCAGGAGGTGGGAGCAACACTCGCTCTCCTGGCTGGGATGGATAGCGGCCGTCAAAATGACTCTGCTGCCGCAGATACTCTACGTGTTTCAGACCCTCCCTTTGCGGCCCCCACGGGCTGGCTTCAGCGGACACAGTCGGAACTGGCTCACTTTGTCTGGAACGGTTGCCGCCCGCGCTTTAAGCATGCGATCGCAATACTCCCCCCCCCCTCCCCCCCCCCGCGCACGGCGGGGTGGGGGTGCCTGACCTCGCCTAATACTATCAAGCGACGCAACTCTGCACCCTCGTGGAGTGGCACCAGCTGGAGTCAGGCAAGCTTTGGCTTTTCCAAGACCAAGCGGTGGCGGGCAGGCCCCTTCAGGGGGTTCAGTTTCTACCGCGATGTCATAGACCTCCCAATCTCTATGCATCACAGATCACGAGCACCGTCATGGACGTGTGGGACAGAGTAGCAGTCAAACATGATCTCACTTCGTTCCCCTCCCCGATGACTCCACTTTTCGATAAACCTGACTTCTCCCCGGGTCTGGACCCCAAGGCGTTTGCTGCCTGGAGACGCTCGCCCTGTAGAGACCTGGGACACCTGTTCGATCTAAACGGCATCCTTCCCTTTCAGAAGGTGAAGGAGGACTATGGCATACCAGAGGCGGACCGCCTACCCTACCTATAGGTCCGTCACTGGGCCTTACAGCCGACGATCAAACCCGGCACACAACGCTTCCTCACCACGTATGAAAAGTGGCTGTTGATGCGCACCTCAGATAAAAAACTGATTACCGACCTGTACCAACACCTCCTCCTCACCAACATACACACATACAACGCAGGGAGGGTCAGGTGGTAGAGGGACCTGGGGAGACGACTCAGGCACAAGGAATGGGAAGGCATATACCATAGAGCCAGGCACTCGGCCTACCACACTGGTCTCACAGAAACCCTGACCAAAGTGGCCACCTACTGGTACCACACGCCGGACCTCTTACACCGCTGGGACCCCCGCATTAGTGACCGCTGTTGGAGGGGATGTGGGGAACTTGGCACACTAGAGCACTTACTGTGGAGCTGTGACCGCTTACAACCCTATTGGAACTCGATCCTAGATGAAGTAGACCCCCATTTGGACACCCAACTTCCCAGATTCCCCACATATGTTCTG
This sequence comes from Lissotriton vulgaris, assembly GCF_964263255.1. Taxonomy (NCBI): domain Eukaryota; kingdom Metazoa; phylum Chordata; class Amphibia; order Caudata; family Salamandridae; genus Lissotriton; species Lissotriton vulgaris. Next base: position 1,933,845,197 of record NC_141689.1, on the reverse strand, counting down.
CTTGGACTCCCTAATGCATTGATGTACTCCTTGAAGTCCAGGAGAGGGAGACTCATAGCGATTGCGCTGGGGGCGGCCGTCCAGAACATTGTGGCGCACTGGAGGACCACTCAACCTCCCCCACACACTGGCTGGCTCCACAGGTTGTGGATGATATTGGGGATGGATAAGTTAACTCTAGCAAAAGAGGGGAGGGGAGAGGAATTTGCAGCACATTGGCGACCATTTTTGACTCAAAGGGGAGTTTAGAGAATTGAGCTGCCCACGCTATTTACGCTTGCTTCGCCATGCAGACATGCCACTTGAGGAACCTAAAGTTCAGCCGCACAGGCGTAAGACTAAGGGCTGATGTTTGACCTATGGCCTCCCATTAGGGATGTGGTAATTTTATTTTACTTATTCCTTTGCTTTGTGGACAAGGGGGGGGGGAGGGAGTTGCGGACTGGGTTTCCCCGTTGCAAGACCCCTACATTTACGACATTGTCAATATATTTGTTACCTTACGCCCTGGGGGTTTTGACGCAAGAAACAGCACTATTGCATCTGATGGGGAAATGTGGTCTATTTGTTTTTCCTGTTTTGACAACCCAGTAAAAGATTTAAACCATAAAACCCTATGCTTGGTCCACAAACACATGTATGGAAACGGTCCAAAATACTGGTCTCAAAAGCTAAGATGGTATCATCCTCATAGAGAACTCAGATCTAGTAATGAGTCTAGGCTGACCCCTCCCTGAGAATACAAACCTCCAAAAATGGCGGTCGCGCGTTTTCTTTTCTCGCCCCCGCCTCATGGAATAAAATGCCTCTTAAGCTCCGCATTATCCCTGAACACAGCCTCTTTCGCAAGAAGCTGAAGACCTGACTTTTTTCAAATTAAACCACTTTGATTCTCCTGTCAGAGCCATCTGCAAGCGCCATGAGACTCCCTGGATGTGCTTTGTGCGCGATACAAATGTCCTTGACTTGAGGTACCCCATTTCAAACACTCGATCAGCATAGTACCAAAAGCCATTCTCTTGAACTTGCTAGGTCGGATTGCATGATGTAATTTGGCAGGATATTCAAACCGACATAAAGGCTTACATCATAGTGGGCCATATGATATAAGTGGCTGTCACATCTGGACCCTTAGTTCACTTATTTGTTGTTTTTAATGATATGTTGACATTTTGACATTTTAGGTCTTTTAAAAAATTTCTTTTTTTAATTCAAATCTTTTTTATTGAAGAATAAAGATGAAAATAAAGACAATACAATAAATCTTCCAATGTACAAATGGATAAAATGTTGGCACAATGACACTTACAATAATCAAAGTCAAGTCAAAGAAAGAAAAGAGAAGAAAAGGGGGAGAGAGAAAGAGAGGAAAAAAGAGAGAGAAGAGAAAAGAGAAGAGAGGGGAGAGGACAGGTGTATCCATAGAGCAATAGTAGTCGGTTTACCCAGACCTGGTTCGCTGTGCGCGCAACAGGAAATATACAGTAAGCATACACAGTCAAACACACTAAATTCTATATAGATTCTATTTAAGCAAGCTGACCATTGAGATGTGCATCATGGGGGCTCAAAATGGGAGGATGACGCATCCAGAGAGGACCAGAGTTTGTTGTTCGAAGGCTTCCAAGTGGCTGACTGTAGCGCAGGATTGTCTGCCCCTCTTAAGAAGGAAAGCCATTCCAGCCACATTTTAAAGTTGACTTCAGCAAAGTTTTTCCATTTATAAAGTATGACCTTGCACGCCAATGTCAACATGATATCAAGCAATTGTCTGTCATGAATGTCCGGCAATTGTGCTTCTAAAGGACCCAAAATGACATATATAAATTCCTGGATAGGTGTGATTCCAAATACTTGTTGAATATATGTAAATATTTTACTCCAAAATGGTCGTAATAGGGAACAATTAAAAAGCATGTGTGCCAAGTCACCAGGTGCTTCTTGGCAGTTCCAACAGTTGGGCGTATCCCTCAGTTTACATTTAAACAATTTCTGGGGGGTCCAGAACACTCTGTTCAACAACATATATTTTGTTTGACATAGAATCGGGGATACCTTGTTTGTTAATGCGGTGTTGTGTATTACTTCACAATCTATCGTTATACCTGTGGAGTTAGGCTCCGATTCCCACTTACTTTCGGTCAACCTATGTGGCTTCTTGGGCAGGGGGAGGAGCAGTTTATATATTCTGGATACAAAATGGTCAGCATGGTACAGTATTCGGAGACGGGTCACCAGCCAAGGCAAGTCTGTAGTGAGGGGACATTTGGAGATAGCGGCTTTCAGTTTCAGGAATTGGTAGAATTCTATGGGTGGTAAATTAAATTTCTCTTGCAATGTCGAAAAGGGTAGGGGCCTGCCATTTTCATAAAGGTCATTCACTATATGTATGCCCTTTGCAGCCCACAGTTCCCAGTAAAGGGTCTTTCCCTCTATCCGGAGCATAGGGTTATGCCATAATGAGAGTAGGGTAGATCTCTTAATCACCGAAGCAGTTTTATGGGACTGGTCGAGCCGGAGGAGTGCTCTTCTGGTATTTAGTAGAATGTATTTAGAGTGAGGTACATGGGCCAAGTCCATGGTGAGGAGAGCTGAGAGGGGTGCATGTGCCATTAACGACCTTTCGATAGTTAGCCACACTGGAGTATAGGATGTAGCATCAACCAGCCAAAGGGCCCCTTGCTTACAGAGGAAGGCTGTTTGGTAGTTTCTGAATGAGGGCAGGCCCAGGCCGCCCTTTTCTTTTGCTAATTGCAGCTTTTTTAGTGATACCCTGGCTTTTTTCCCTCGCCACAGGAACTCTCCAAACAACCTGTCTACCTTCTTGATGAATTCGTCCGAGAAAGTCATGGGGAGCATGCAAGCTAGGTAGTTAACTAGAGGCGTGCACATCATTTTAAGAGTCTCAACCCTACCACACCAGGACAAAAATTTTGGTGACCAGCTGTCTAGCAGCGTGGATATCTTTTTTAACGTTAAGTCTTCATTTCATTTCAGAGTCGTAATCAAGTCCTTCTCAAAATCTAAGCGCAAATATTTAAAAGCTTTTGGTTGCCAGGTGAGGCCAGATGAGCCCAGAATTTCTTTACCCCCGATGTTGTTTAGCAACTTAACTTCTGTTTTGTCCTTATTCAGTTTATACCCTGAAACTCTAGAGAACCCCTCAATTGTGTCCATTAAGGCCGCGATAGCCTCGTTTGCTTTTTCCGTCAAGATCAGCACATCGTCGGCGTACGCAGTCAATTTTACAGTGCAGTCATCAAATGGAACACCAGCAATGGCTTCATTATGTCTAATATGCCACAAAAAGGGTTCTATCGCTAGTAAGAACAGAGATGGTGATAATGGGCATCCTTGTCTCGTCCCTTGTTTCAGGCAAAAAGAAGAAGAGAAGGAGCCACCCGCTCTGACCTTAGCAGTAGGGCCGGCATACAAAGCCATTACAAGTTTAGTAAACGTCTCTCCTAGGTTAAAGTTGCGTAAAACTGCCTCAAGGAAGGACCAATCTACCTTGTCGAAGGCTTTTTCCGCATCTAGTGTGACAGCTACCATGGGAGTATTCAGAAGTTTTGCTTTTTCTAGGGCATGGGCTAGTACTCTGGTGTTATCACTAGACAGTCTATGTTTTAAGAAACCCGCTTGAGATGGGTGTACGAGGGTAGGAAGGACTTTTTGTAAACGGGCTGATAAAATCATGGCCAGCAACTTACAATCTAGATTAATCAGGGAAATCGGCCTATAATTTTTTGGTAACGACGGGTCTTTGCCGTCCTTAGGCAGAACTGCAATGGTCGCTTCTGCTAATGTGCCCCTCACCTCCCCGGACTCCGTGAATTCGTGAAAGAGGTTCAGAAGAGGTTTAACCAAATCCGATGTAAAGCTTTTATAAAATTTGGCCGTAAAGCCATCCGGGCCCGGAGCTTTCCCACATTTCAACCCCCTGATCGCTTTTTCCACCTCAGTGGCCGAGATCGGTTCATTAAGACTGAGTTGTTCTTCAGGCTTTAGCTTTGGCAGTACACACTCCTGTAGATACTCCTGAATTTTGTCCTTAGCCACCAATTCGTTTTTAGCGTATAAGTCCTCGTAAAAGTCTTTAAAGACCTCAGTTATTTTTTGGGGGTCCGAATGAGTAACTCCCGCAGAATCCCTGATAACATTAATAGCATTCTTTTGCACCTTGAATTTTAAGTATGCCGCCAGACTGTTACCGGCTTTGTTAGATTCACAGAGCTTAAACCTTCGCTTTCTGTCCAGCCACACCCCCGCCCTTTCGCTCACTAGCATTATATTCGTATTTTCTGTTGGTCATGATATTGAATGTCTCCCGGTCCCTTGTCATTTGGTGTTTGCTCTCCAGGGTAGCTATCTCAGCCTCTAACCCTTCCAGCTTTGCATTGCAATCTCTGTTCATTGCTGAACGAATTTTGATGCACACCCCCCTTATTGTACTTTTCAAAGCCTCCCATCGCACTAGGTCTGAAGTGTCCCCTCTCGCATTAATCTCCAAATAGGATCTAATAGCTGTTAGAATTTCAGTTCTATTTTGTTCTTTGTGTAAGATTTCTTCATTTAGTCTCCAAGACGTTTGTTATGGGGACGGTTTAATGTTACTGATGGATAGGGATATGCATGAGTGGTCTGACAGTACCCTTGGTTCAATTGATGTATCCTCTATTCTTGCAATGCCATTTTGTGTAATGAAAATGTAATCAATGCGGGAGAACGAATCGTGAGGAGGAGAGTAGAATGTGTAATCCCTGTCAGTAGGGTTTTGTATTCTCCATGCATCAATTAAATGGAATTGTTGGCATAATTTGATGAAGGCATTATGTGATTTGTTCGGTTTGAATACACACTTCAAATCTCTATCTAAGGCCGGGTCAAATGGGAGATTAAAATCACCCCCAATTATATGAACCGCCGTATCAGGTATCGTTGCAATCTGCTTGACTAAGTCCTGCCAAAATTCTAAGTCATTAGCGTTAGGTGCGTAAACATTAGTGACAAAGAATTCCCTGTTGTCCCTAGAAAGTTTCACCGTGACCCAGCGTCCCTTTTCATCTGATTCGGAAGACA